>NW_028327178.1:32864500-33503750 GCF_987537825.1 Furipterus horrens
CTACATATGTCTATTTCATTTTAAATGGTCAATGGCTTTAAAAGTATATAGAATATACATTTATCTGACAAGGTTCTGCTTGAAAGAAGTGTTTTAATTGGGAACAAAATCTGCATGTGTTTGCACATACAATCCACCATTCCACCTGATTCCTAAACTTTAGTGCTGCTAATGGATTTTTTGTACTCAGACTAAATTCCCCAACTCTCTGGCCTCATGAAATTATATCAATAAATTTTAAGTTAAAATCATATTGGAATATACATTTTGTTCCCAACAAAACCTAGAGGCTGCCTTACTATCCAAAAAATAAAGGACAATGTCCTATATATTGAAATTGGAATCTATGAGGTAAGAGGATTTGGTATGAAGATTGGTTTGACTACCTCAACATTTGTTTTAAGAAATCTCAATTAAAACTCATGAAACAATAAGTTCATGGTAGGATTGATTACCATCATGAAACAAAGTTTTATAAGTTAAGCATAAAGAAACACAGTTTTAGTGAAGCATACATTAGATGTAATTCACTTTTAACAGGTGCATTTTGGTATAAATGAAGAAGCATTACCGCTGTTCTTAATTTAAAAATTCTTGCCACAATCTCTTAAAAATCATTGCTTCCTTCATGAAAACAACAGGATATGCCCGTGTATAATACAAAGCACTAATTGCTTCCACTTGTAGAAAATGGAATCACATCCTGTAAGAATGTTGTTATTCATCACTATCTACATCTTTTCAACAAGTTCAATCTCAGAGGTAAATATTGCTCAAAATACTTTTTCCAATTTCTCTGGAGGCTTTCTTTTGAAGGTTAGGTGAATACCAAAATGTTATCCTTTGTTTTTCTTTTGATATCTATGTGTACCATGAGATTCCACATATCCTACTTTGAAGTAACGTTTTCTGCTGTTTCTGTGCTGCTTGTATTCCCTTCTTGTCCTGCTCACTTTTGACTCAGCTTCCTTTTTTCTTTTAGTTCTTTATCTGTGCAATTCCATAGAGTCTTATGCTGAAAAGATACAACTAGACTGCTAGCTTTCAAAAATCATAAATTAAATAAGCTCAGGATATCTTGGTATCTTTCCTATTCCTAAATGCTGTAGTTTGGGCAGTCAATTACATAAACCAGGGAAGACATGAGAACATAATAAAATTATGGGAAATACTGACTAGAATATCACAAAAGAGGCCCAATATTAATTAGATTGTAGTTGCATTATTGATTTTGTTCTTTGAGAACATGTTTTGATAAAAGAGGAAAATTCATCATTCTGCAATTGCATTTTAAAATCAAGTTACAAACCATATCATAACAATATTCTGAGATATAAATAACTTGATAGGATGCATTCTATTTAATTTAATATCAAAAGTAAGAAAAAAGGAGAGTTCAGTTGTAAACTTCAGATTTCTAAATGTGTGGGCCAGTTTAAAAAAATAAAACTACTGCAAAATATTATATCATTAAAATCAGAAAATGTTGAAGTAGTGCCTATTAAGTATTTAAAGTGATAATAATCAGAGTTAGCTGCTGTACTCTATAATATTGTCATCTCAGTGGGTCATTGAATGCATACATAATAAATAATTTATATTTAGCTTAATATAAAATAAGTTCTTAAAATAACATTATTTAACACTTTAAAAACTGCAGCGCCATTTACAGATGGACTAACCAAGGAAGTCTTCCTGTTGGAATAGAACATTTTAATTCACCAAGGGATTGAAAAGATACTTTCAAAAAAACTTTGATAAAAATATAGCAAGACTAAGCAACATAGAGTTTTAGAAAGCTCAGAGAAAATTGAGCAAAACTCTGAAATTACAACATTTATAATCCTGGACATATTTAAAAGTTAAAATATATGGATTTTTAAAAACTTTGTTGCCAGCCATTTCTGTGTGGGTTATACATTCTCACCTGGTAGGACCAAGCATGAACCTTATATTCTAATACTTTTTAATCTTTTGCCACCTATAAGCTTAAGGCAGTTTATTATATTTGAGTTTTTGCATACACTTTCCTGAAAGAATTCTTGCATTCAAGCACATAGCCTCTGCAAAGACACCATGGTGGATATAATTTTGAAAGAGCCTGAGATCTAGAGATGGATGCCCCTAAATTTTATTTCTGTTTACACCACTCATAAACTCCGTTACATGAGATCAATAACTGACCTCAATAAATACTGGCTTTTCTCACCTATAAAACAAGTAGTAATTAGGAATAAACACAGTCTATATGAATATACAATGTCTATGAAAATACTTCATGTTGTACATTATGGAGACATAACTGTCAACTGCACATGTTATTTCTCATTTTGCTCCTCAACAGAACACTGTAAAAGGAACTCTCAATACATCTACTCATCAATTTACATCCAATTGCAGTGTTTTGTTATATCCTAGTTGTATCCAAACACCATAAATCACTATATTCTCATCTAAAATTCATAACCTCCATACTGAAGGCCAGATTTGGAATTCTGGTAAGTATAAATGTATAATTACATAGGTATGTATTTCTTAGTGGCTCATTGTATTAAAAATCATAGAATTCTGCTACAGTTACATTTTCAAAAATTCACTAGACAGACTCTATAACAAAATAGTTTTCCTTGTCATTCTACTATAACATACACTTTATTTCCTTCTCTGCAGTAAAGGTGTTTAAACCCACCTGGATACTAAGCGGATATTAATAACATTCAGAAAGGCAAAAAGCTTTAAATTGTCTATAAAATATTTACTGACAAATAGCAGGCTGCTCCACAAGATTTTTTTCTCTACAGAACATTCAATTGGAAAAATTGTGTCCCATTATCATTCAACCTTTCAAAAATCTAGAAAAGTTTAAGTTGATTACTCAAAGTTGCTATAGCATGAAACCAATTCAGTAATGGTATAATAACTGGTCTGAGAAGTCTACCTCTATATAACCAGTATAAACTCTAGAAAATTACATAAAAATGACTGCTTGAAATTTAAATAATTATTTGGGGAGTGACCCAAAAGGCAAAAATTTAAGGAAAGTGAATGCTAGAAGACAACTCTGTACTGAGATTTGCCATTATAAGTTTTGTTTTTTGTTTTTTGTTTTTTTTGCCTGAGGGAAAATACAATCCTCAGTGTGTAATACAAACACAGAAAGTGCATATATGTTCTGCATTAATCCTTGTCTGATGACTGAACTTCATGGAGGAAATTTCAAATTTCACAGAATAGAAAGAACATCTGGACATCTGGAAATCTAAAAGAAAATATCAAAGATTTCAGTTATGGCTCACCGTAGGTAGATGAAGTTTGGGGTTTGAATTCAATGAAGTTCCTGCCATATAGATTAAATATATATATAGAAAGATAACAGAAGTGAACTCTCTACAACTACACTATAGATGATGATAAACCATGCAAAATCAAGAGGAAGTGATGGAAATAATGAATGAAAAGATGGATAATTTGTGAATGAAAATGAAAACTACAAGAACCAGGAGAAAATGGTAATTCTATTAAATTAAATACTATGTATATAGTATAATAAAAATTGCACTGATTGAGTTATAGTAGATCATAGATGGTAGAAGAAAAAGTCAATGTACTTCAACACAAAATGATATAATTATTTAATTGGAGGAACAGAAAGAGGATTTTTTTGAAAAATAAAAAAAGTTTTAAAGGCCAATGGGACAAAATGAATAGGTCTAAGTAATTTTTATTTCACATTCTAGAGGAAGAAATTTGGTTATAATTAACATTTGAAAATTTATGCTGATAATTTTCTAAATTTGCTGAAAAACACCTTACAAATCAAGGATCCCAGAGAATTCTAAGCAGTTTAAATAAAATGTAAGTCATATATAGGTGGCTAAAAGTCAAAAATAAAGAGGAAAGTCTTGAAAACAACTAGAAAAAAGTATAATTTGCATATAGAAGAAAAGTGATATAACCTTACTTCAATTTGAAAATACTGGAGTCCAGACAACAATGTGCATTATCTTTAATTCTGGGGTGGAAGTGGGGTGAACAAATGAAATGAATGAAATTGTCTATGTAGTATTTATATCCAGTAAAAATACTTTCGGTGATATGGAAAGCTGACAAACATAAGGGATTAATAGGCAAAACCAAAACTGATTAAAAAATCTGAGAAGCCATTTAGTATCAGACAGAATCACAGAAAACAAAAATGCAGAAATATGTATAAGATCTAATCAATGCCATAACGTGGCAAAATGCAAAAATGCACTTTCCTTTAAGTACATAAAATATTTCCCAATCATAAAATTTAATTATATTAGAAATCATTAACAATAAGATGCTTGCAAAAACTTCCGCAAATTATTACAAAAATTTTTTAAAACTACTTTTATCATGATGAATGTTAATGAGCAGTTGGAAACCATGTTTATTCACCTCTTGTTAGGTAGAATGTTTCAGATCAATTTTATTGGCAGTGCTGCTTGAGTTTTGTATACATTTTCTGATTATCGGTCCATTAGTTCTACCAATTGACAGTAATCTTCCAATAACTGAGAATAGCCTCGATATCTCTAGCTAGAATTGCTTCTTTTCAGTTCACTCAATTTTTGCTTCGTGTTTTTTTAAGCTCTATGATCCTGGCATATTCATTTAGAATTTTCTTCCTGGTTGTTCTTCTTTTCTGAAGACCACATTATCTGGTATTAATATAAGCCTCTAAGGTTTATTTTGGTTAGCGTTTCTATAAATTATGTGTTACCTTTCAAAAGTTAATTTTACCATTTATCAGTCAGATTTTTGGAGGAATAATTTGCATAGAGTTAAATTTGTTATTCCTTAGTGGTGCAATCTAGTGAGTCTTGCCAAATGCCTGTAGCCAGTCAAACACTACCATAATCAAGGTACCAAATATTACTCATTCCATATTGTAGTCAATTATGTCTCATTGCCCCAGTCCCTTGTAACATTTGATGTTATCTCTGTCTTCTAGAATATATAAAAATGCTATGTTTCAGAATTTACTTTTTTGTCTCTAGTTTCTTTCTATTTTTTTTTTAACTTTAAAGTCTTTTTTTTTTCTTTTATGTTGAATTTATTGGGGTGACACTGCTTAACAAATTTATACAGGATTTAGGTGCATAATTCAACACATCACCTATACACTCTATGTATGTTTACCACCCAAGTCATGTCTCTGTCCATCACCATTTATTCCTCCTATACCCTCCTCCACCTCTCCACACACTTCCTCCCTGGAAATCACCACACTGTTGTCCATGTCCATGAGTTTTTCTCTTCTTTTTTACTGGCTCTGTTCCTCCATGTTCCCACCACCAGCAGTTGTCAGCTGCTCTCTATCTGAGTCTGTCTTCATTTTGCTTGTTATTTCACTTTGTTTAACAGATTCCATTTATGAGTTAAATCATGTGGTACTTATCTTTTTCTGACTGGCTTATTTCACTTAGCATAATGCTCTTCAGGTCCATCCATGCTGTCACAAAGGTTAACATTTTCTTTTTTAAATGACTGAGTAGTGTTCCATTGTGTACGTGTACCATAGATGTTTTATCCACTCATCTACTGATGAACACTTGGGCTGCTTCCAAATCTTGGCTATTGGAAATAGCACTGCAGTGAACATAAGGATGCTTATGTTGTTTTGAGTTAGTTGTATTCTCAGAAGTGGAATTTCTGGGTCATAAGACAGTCCTATTTTTAAAATTTTGAGGTAACTCCATCCTACTTTCCTAAGTGGTTGCAACAATCTGCAGTCCCACTAACAGTGCAAGAGGGTCCTCTTTTCTCCACATCCTCGCCAACACATTTGTTGAATTATTGATGATAGCTATTCTGACAGGAGTGAGATGATATCTCAATGTGGTTCTAATTTGCATTTCTATGATGATTAGTGACATTGAGCATCTTTCCATATGTCTATTGGCCATTTGTGTGTCCCCTTTCCCTCCAATAACCCCCATACTATTGCCTGTGTTTCTATTTGTTTTTCTTGTTTGCTCATTTTGTTGCTTTTAGTTTTATATCCCACATATGAGTGAAATTATATGTTTTAATATTTTCTCTCTGACTGATTTTGCTAAGCATGGTATTTTCAAGATCCATCCATGTTGTCACAAATGGCAGTATTTCATCCATCCTTATGGTTGAGTAACAGTCTATTATATTAATGGCACTACATCTTTATTATCCAATCATCTATTGAAGGACACTGGTTTTTTCATGTCTTGGCCATGTGAATAATGATGCAATTAACATAAGGGTGCATTTGTTTTTCAGAAATGTTTTCAAATTTTGGGGGTAGATACCCAAGAGAAGGTTTAAAATATAAATATTTGTAACTTTGAAGAAGACCAGCTTATCACTTTTTTGATATTTTATTTGCTTGTTATATGTAAGAAACCATTGCCTAACCTGCGAGAAATAAATATTTTCTGTATTTTTTTCCCAAAAGTATATGTTTCAGGTTTTCCATTTAGGTTCATGAAACATATCAACTTATTTTTTAACACAGTGTTATGTAAGAGTGAAAGTTCATTAAATTTTTATATATAAATTTCTGATTGTCTAACACAAGTTGTTAATAACATTTACCTTGGAAATTTTCTTGAAAACCAATTGAATATGTGGATGCACATTTAATTTCTGCATTCTGTTTTATGTTGTAAATATTGACTCTTACATAATATTACTTTGTCTTAATTGCTTCAAACATACAGTAAATTTGGAAATCAGATATTGTGTATCCTCCAAATTTTTGCTAATTTTTAAATATTTCTTTAACCATTTCTAAGTTTTTTGTATTTCTGTATGCAAAGGTAATTTTTAAAAATTAGAATACGAAGTTTTTATCACTTCTTAAATACTTTATTAGTTTTTCTGAACAAATTTATTTAACATTTCTTATATTGCATGTCTGCTAGTGATGAACTCTATCAGTTTTTGTTTGTCTAAAGAAAGACCTCAATTTATCTAAGTTTAAAATTCTAGGTTGACAGCATTTTACTTACATCCTTTAAACTTTTCACTGCTTTGTCTTCTACTTTAATATGTGGCTAAAACCCTACTCTTATTTTTATTTTTGTGACACTGTATGATTTGTATTGTGTTCTGGTTACTTTCAGGATTTTCTATTCATTACTCCATTTAAGAAATTTTATTTAAATATACCTTAGAATTGTCTTCTCTCTGTCAAAATTTCAAACTACAAGTTCTATTCATAATGCATCTAATTTATACAATTGTCTAAACAATAATGCCACAAGCTATTGAAAGTTAACATTCTGTAAATTAGATTTTGTAGGAAAAATCATGAAATACTGAAGCGTAATGAACTAAACACATGTCTTTCATTCTTAGCTTTCCCAATTTAGTTACATAACTTGGAAAAATAATGTAAATTCCTTAGATTTATCTTCAGAGAATATTTTCCTGACATAAAGACTACCTCAATTGTTAACAATTATTTTAACTTTAATTATTTATTTAATATATTCATTCAAGCATTTATAGAGTTCAAATTTTGAGTCAGGTTCCATTTTATATGTTAGTGGCATACAGTGTAAAAAACAAAGACCCTATTTTCATATAGCTTATACTTTAATTGTAGAAGATTAAACAATAAAAATGTAATGAAATGAAGAGCTATAGAGGAAACTTTAATACACATTACTAAGTAAGAATATCTAATCTGAAAAGGCTACATACTGTATGCTAAGGTCTGGATGTTTGTGTCTGCCCTAAAATTTATGTTGAAGTTCTAACCTCTAAAGGTGATGGTGTTAGGAGATGGAGCCTTTAAGAGGTGCTTAATTCATGAGATTGGTACCCTCATGAATGGTGTTAACACCTTCTAAAAGAAGATCTATACATATTTGTCAGTGATACATAGGACAAGGGTTTGATCTTTAAAATATATAAAGAACTCCTATGAGTCAATACCAGGAAGACAAACAATCCAAATAAAAAATGGGCAAAGGACCTGAGTAGACACTTCTCCAAGGGGGACATACAGAGGGCCCATAGACATATGAAAAGATGCTTAACACCACTAGCCATCAGAGAGATTCAAATTAAAATCACAATGATATACCACCTCATATCTGTCAGAGTGGCCATAATTAATAAGTCAACAAACAACAAGTGCTGGTGAGGATGTGGAGAAAAGGGAACCCTAGGGCACTATTGGTGGAACTGCAGACTGGTACAGCAACTGTAGAAAATGATATGAAATTTCCCCAAAAAAAAACTAAAAATGGAACTTCCTTTTGACCCAGTGATTCTGCTGCTGGGAATACACCCTATGAATCCAGAATCACCAGCTTATAAGAACTATGCACCCCTATGTTCATAGCAGTGCTGTTTACAATAGCCAAGTGCTGGAAACAGTCTAAGTGCCCAACAGTAAATTAATGGATCAAAAAACTGTGGTACATTTACAAAATGGAATACTAGGCAGGATAAAGAAAAAAAAGAAACTTTTACCTTTTGCAACAGCATGGGTGGAACTTGAGACTATTAAGCCAGTCATTGAAAGATAAATACCATACAATCTCACCTATAAGAATAATCTGATGAACAAAATAATCTAACAAACAAAATAGAACCACAGGAATAGAAACAAGGAACAGACTGAAAGTGACCAGAGAGGAGGGGGAAGGTGATAATGGTGAAAAGAAGGGGAAGGAACTAGTCAAAGAACATGTATGAATAACCCACAGACAGGGACAACAGTGTGGGGATTGATTGTGGGAGTGGGGAATGGGATGGGCGGAGGAGGGCAAAGGGGGAAACATTGGGACAACTAATAAAAATTGATAAAATGTAAAGTAAATAGAATAAATGAGGATCTAGAAAGATGCCTAGACTGTAGTTGTTCATTAAAGCAGCCCAAATAGACTAACACACTGTATGATTCCAACTATATCACATTCTGGAAAGGGCACATCTATAGAGTCAGTAAAAAGGTCAGCAAGTGCCAAGGATTATGGAGAAGAGGTGGATGAATAGGCAGAAGACAGAGGATTTTTAGAGCACTGAAAGTACACTGATGGTGTTGTCATGATGGATACATGTCTTTATACATTTGTTCAAACTCACAGTATGTACATCAATAATGAATTATAGTGTAAACTACAGACTTTATGACATGTCAGAGTAGATTTATCAATAGTAGCAAATGTACTGATGTGGTGGGGAATATTGATATTGATAAGCTATGCTAGTGTGGGGTTAAGAGGTAAAGTATTTCCTCACTTATTGTGGGTATTACATTCTAGACCCACCCCACACGATAGGTGAAAATCCACAAAGTAGGAACCTTACATTTATTTTAGTATTTATTTATATTTTAAGGCTTTATAAACCCTTCCCACACACTTCTAAACCATTCCCAGTCCCTTATTAACCTTTCCCACTCTCTTATGAACCTTTTCCACACTTTTATAAACACTACTTATGTTCTTAAACATATTCTACACTCTTAAACCTATGTAACTTTAACAACATACATACAGTACCACAAAATCCCGTGATATAGCAAAAAATCTGCAATAAATAGTTAAATATAATATTTTTTAAAATCCCGTGATATAGCGAGGCCGCTATAAGTGAATTGCAATATAGAGAGGGACTACTGTAAATGGAAAATCTCTCTACATCTTACTCTTTGTTATGAATTTAAAACTGCTCTAAAATCTAAAGTCTATTAAAAATGTAATATATGTCAGGTAAGTTCTATGGAGAGAAAATGGTTGAAATTATGAGTAGTTACAGGCTACAGTGAGATAGTGTAATCAGAGAAGTCCTCCCTAATGAGCTGACATTTGAGCAAAGATTAATGATATAATGAGAGTGACTAAATGAATGTTTCAAGGAAGACTGAGCAAGGCAAAAGGGAGAACAATAGCAAAGGGCCTGAATTTGAGAGCACTATTATTTTAATGGACTTCCCACCCTAATCAGTAAATATTATCAACCAAATGAACTGTGGGTCATTATACCCCTGCATCTACAAGCTGATAAATTAACTCATAACACAAATATAATTATGCAAAAGAATTATTATACACAGAGTTAGACTATAATTCAGAAGATACTCTAGACATTTGAAATATCAGAAGATTTTGGGCACAACTGCTAAGATAAATTATAATAGATCATTTTAAAAATTTTCTAAGATTCTAAAAAAATAACAGTGAAAAAAAATCATTGCTTTGAAATCACAATTACTAATTTTAAAAACATCTTCATGTGAATGTCATTTTCCTACCAAATTTTTCATGAGTTAGGAAAAAACAGTGCTATTCACAACAAATGTTCATATAATTTTTAATATTGGAGACTTATAAAATTTTATCACACATTTCTATGCCTTAATCAAATGTTTTGAGAACTTATCATGAGCCATCTATTTTATATTATGTTTTTCTTTTGTATCCACAGTGCTACTATGCAGTATGTGTTATCCCTATTTTATCATTGATAAAACTGAGGATCCAAATAATTATTTAAAATTAGGCTGAAACACTTATATCTGTACAACTGACTTAAATCATCATATATTATGACTACATTATAGAGATTTATATTGACTTGTAATAATATATTTATTAAAATTACTATATGTATATAGTATATTTAGTAGAAACATGAGTCCACATAAATATTGCTATTGATGATACCATTGGAAGTAATATTTTATAACAATTGACAGTTTCAGTAGTGTTATCTCATATAACACCTTATTTGAGTAGAAACAGTTTAGTAAAATAGGTACAACAGACACTTAAATACTAACTTTTTATTTTAATGCTCAGAAATGAGATTCAGAAAAGTCCCACAGAAATCAAATGTTACTCAATAATTTGAAAATAAGTTTTTGTCTTTAGGCTTGCAAGTCATATGGCCAAAGACATATAGATCATGTAATACATGTAAAAAATAACACTCATATTAAAATCTAATTTTTCTTATTGGTTCATTTGCTGCTCTTACTTTTATATTCCACATCTGAATGAAATCACATGGTTCTTAACTTTTTGCTGTCTGACTCACTATGCTTATCACAACAGTCTCAAGATCCATCTATGTTGCCACAAATGACAGCATTTCATTTTTTATTCTAGCTCAGTAGAATTTCACTGCATACATATACATAACACATCTTTTTATCCAACAATCTACCAAAGGACACTTTGGTTGTTTCTGCATCTCAGCCACCATGAATAATGCTGCAGTGAACATGGAGTGAATATAGTTTTGCATATAAATGTTTTCAAATTTGGGGGGCAGATACCCAGGAGAGGGGTTGCTGGGTATATCGTAAGTCTATCCTTAATTTTCTGAGGAACCACAAGACTTTTTCATAGTGGCTGCAACAGTTTATATTCCCACCTGTAGTGAATAAGTGTTCCTTTTTCTCCACAACCTCTTCAACACTTGTTATTACTTGTCTTGTTGATAGTAGCCATTCTAATAGGTGTGAGGTGGTATCTCATTGCATTTCACTAATAGCTAGTGAATTTGAGAATCTTTTTAATATGTTTGTATGTATTCTTGGGAAAGGTGTCTGTTCAGGTCCTCTGTCCATTTTTAAATTGGATCATTTGTTCACTTGATGCTGAATTGTATGAGTCTTTATCGTCGTCGGCAGCCGTCCATCTCGAGAGACGATGGTGTAGCTTCTTAAGAGTCTATCTGCACCGCCGAGAATGGCTGTGCAGTCCGACTCGGGAGTGACATGGTAGTATCTGTCTCCTCCCGTGTTGAATTGACATCTTGCGATGACGCTGAAGCTACAGAGCCTGGGCAGGGTAATATGGAGGGTCTGCTGTTGCCCATGCAGCAGACACCCCTCTCTTCGCAGCTGAAGGATCCAAGGGAAAGACGGAGTCAATACAGCTTGGGTTCAGGTGCGCCGCAGGAGTTGCCGGTGTTGACTACAACGTCAAACCGCCTTAGGGACTCCGGCTCCGGATTTTCTGTCGGGGTTTACTCCCTTAGCCTTTCCCCTGAAGAGGTATGCCGCAAGGCAGCGGAGGTTTTTTGGAGTCAGAGTTTTCCTTCTCTGATGTACCCTGACTGGAAGATCGAACCAGCGACACTTAGCTCGCAGGCCGACGCTCAATCCACTGAGCTAAACCAGCCAGGGCAGATGAGTCTTTATATATTTTGAATATTAACCCTTTGTTGGAACTGTTGTTTGCAAATATCTTCTCACATTTGGTTGGTTAGCTTTTGTGTTTTGTTGGAGATTTCTTTTGATGTGCACTAGTATGGTAGATATCATAGGGAAGGTGAATGGGAGATTAGTAAAGTGTAAAGGGGAGAAAATATATGGTGCCTGAAGATTTGACTTTGGGTGGTAGACACAAAATGCAATATATACAGACTATATATCATACACTTGAAATCTATATAATCTTATTAACTATTGTCACCCCAATAAATTTGGTTTTAAAAAAAGAAAGAAGAAAAAGAAAAAAGACAACATCAGAATGCCAGAAAGAACTGAAGGAAGACAGAGAGGAGAAAGTAAAATGAAAGGAGGGAAATGCAAATGGGAAGGCATAGGGAGAAGAGAAACAATGAGCACCTTGAGGGAGAACTTGAGAGGGAGATAAAAGAATAGAAAACAAGGGGTGTTGCTAAGGAGAAGAAGGAAGTGGAAAGGGGTAAGATTAACAGAAGAAACAGGGGACAGGTGAAAGGCTTATGTCAGAAACAGGATACAGAAATTTGTCCAGTCATCATCTAATTCTGATCATGTCAGAGTCTTAGTTTTCTCAAATGTAAAAGAAAAATATCAAATTGTCTATACTGAAATTATTTTAAATAATTTATGTCATACCTTTTGATCATGCTTTTATAACTTAATTTGGAAATCTTAAAATGTTAATAATGGGAATAAAGTAACAAATATTTCTAAAAGTAGCCCTGTTATTCCAGATGCCATATAGCCTTTGTGTGACATTCATTATTTGTTGAGACTAACATGTAATCTGGCTGGATCTATTCTCATATGACTAGAGTTTATTTTCAGTTTCATAAAAATTGTTGTAAGTATGAAATAAAATTAATCACCTTCTTAAAAAGTAAGGATTTTGTTGTTTATTAAGGGTAAGTTAATATAGATCAACAAACAAGTGCTGGTGAAGATGTGGAGATAAAGGAACACTCGTGCATGTTGGTGGGAATGCAGACTGGTGCAGCCAATATGGAAAATAGTATGGAATGTCCTCAAAAACTAAAAGTGGAACTGCCTTTTGGTCCAGTAAGTCCACTGCTGAGATTATACCCGAAGAATTCTAAAACACCAATTCAAAAGAACCTATGTACCCTTATGTTCACAGCAGTGCTATTCACAATAGCCAAGTGTTGGAAACAGCCTAAGTGCCCATCAATAAGTGAGTGGACAAAAAAACTGTGGTACATTTACACAATGGAGTACTATGCAACAGAAAGAAAGAAGGAACTTCTACCTTTCACGACAGCGTGGATATAATTGGAGAGTATTATGCTAAGTGAAATGAACCAGTTGGTGAAAGATAAACATCATATGATCTCACATATAACAGGAACCTAATGAACAAAACAAACAAACAAGCAAAATAGAACCAGAGTCATGGAAGCAAGGAACAGAGTGACAGTGACTAGAGGGAGAGAAGAGGGTAAAAAAGGGGAAGGGTCTAGTCAGTTGGTGAAAGATAAACATCATATGATCTCACATATAACAGGAACCTAATGAACAAAACAAACAAACAAGCAAAATAGAACCAGAGGCATGGAAGCAAGGAACAGAGTGACAGTGACTAGAGGGAGAGAAGAGGGGAAAAAAGGGGAAGGGTCTAGTCAAGGGACATGTATAAATGACCCATGGACATAGAAAACAGGGTGTGGATTGACTGTGGTAGCAGAGGTGGGGGACAGGGCAGTTGAGAGCAATGGGAAAAATTGGGACAGGACAACTATAATAGAACAACAATAAAATAAAAGAAAAAATAGAATAAGTTAATAAATCTGGAATATGTTACTAAACTCAGTTTGAGTATGAGTGCCATTTTTTAAATTTTTGAATAAAAAAATTTCAAAGCATGTCTAAAACAAGCTCTCATTAAAAAAAAAACAGTCATTAAAAAAACAAACATGACTAAGGTATTATACAATTTACACTGCATTTTGGGTTCTTAGACTACGTATTGTTGAATTCTCATCCCACTAGAGAATTCGCTTGTAGACACTTCAAATTATATTTACGTTTACGAAATAATTTTCATTTCCAAAATCAAAGAGGCAAATCTGTTTGCCTCACAGTACAAAATCAATAAAATATTCCATTACACTTCTGCTTTATTTATTCAACCAATAATAATTATGGAACTCAGAGGAACATCAAGAAAACAAAAATAAATGATGCATTCTTTGCATCCTAGAAACACTCCATTTCAGATTTTCTAGGGAATTCCTCAAATTTAGCACAAAATAATATATTTTAAACCTGTGATTATCTTTTTATTTTATTTTGATATATTTCTCTTTATAGAAATGTTTGCAAATTTGGGGACATTAATAAATTATCTGTTAATTCCAAGGGCTGAATAAACAAAAGTTGTCTAATTTTACAGCAAGTAGATATGTTAATAATTATGAAGATTCAATAATCTCTAGGACAAGTGGAGTGAGCTGTCAGTTGATGGAGGAACATACATAAACAAGGAGCCTTCTTTGCCTACCTTCTCTACTAATTTAATTTGGAACACTGGATCAATGATATATTTCACACAGCCTTTTTTCTTTTTTCTCGTCAGCGACTTAACACCTGTTATGTCAAAATGTTATCATAGAAATGGTGAAGGGGAACTATTTTTTTAAAGAAAGTGGCAATAAGGGGGATAAATGGTAATGGAAAATACAATAAAAAAAGAAAAAGAAAGAAAATATACAAATAACTTGAAAAAAAGAATGTGGTGAAGATGCAATCTTTCTAGTTCCACTTACCTGTTTCTGTTGTGCGCCTAAGGTGAGAAAATAGAAGACTTCATAGGCTGTATCCTAAGTGGTATGAGTCCATGAATTTTAGCATAGCTTGCCAGGGAACTACACTGGGATTTTGAAAAATACTTCAGTAAAACATAGGTATATACCTGTATTTAACAGTCTTCTAAGGACTTAAAAAGGACCCAAACTTTCTATAAAGATTACTGCAAGAAAATATTCACCTGATGAAATAAGGAGTTTCTCAGACAAAAGAAGACTAAAATAATACATATCCACCAAAACAGCATTGCAAGAGATGCTAAAGGGAATGCTTTAAGAAAAATAAGAAAAAAAGAGAGGGAGAAGAACACAGGTACAAAGGGAAATGAATAAATACATGTAAATAATAACCTTAAATGTAAATGGATTAAATGCTCCAATTAAAAGACATAGGGTAGCGGAATGGATACGAAAATAGGACTAACATATTTGCTGTCTACAAGAAACACACCTCAAAATAAAAGACTTAAACAGACTGAAAGTGAAAGGATTTAAAAAAATATTCCAAGAAAATGGTCACACAAAAAAAGCTGAGGTAACAATACTTATACAACACATATTTCATAACAAAGGCCGTAAAAAGAGACAAAGAAGGACATTTCATAATACTTAAGGAAACAATCCATCAAGAAGATATAACACTGATAAACATATATTCACCCAAGATAGGAGCACCCAAATATATGAAGAAAATACTGGAAGATCACAAGAAAGATATTAACAGCAACGCATTCATAGTAGGGGAACTTAACACTCCATTATCAAAAACAGACAGGTCCTTGAAGCAAAGAAACACCAAGGATATACAGGCATTGAACAATACATTAAACCAAATGCACTTAACTGATATTTATAGAACTTTTCACCCCAAAGAAGAAAATATATACATTCTTTTCAAATGCACATGAGACATTTTCAAAGATAGACCACATGATAGGACACAAAACAAGCCTCAACAAATTCAAGAAAATTGAAATTATATCAAGCATCTTTTCAGACCACAATGCTTTGAAACTAGGAATCAACCTCAAAGAAAAAAAATCAAAGACATCCAAACTCATGAAGAATGAATAACATGCTACTAAATAATGAATGGGTTAACAATGACATCAAAGAAGAAATCAAGAAGTTTCTGGAAACTAATGATAAAGAACACACAACATCCCAAAACCTATGGGACACAGTAAAAGAAGTCCTAAGAGGGAAATTCATAGCAATACAGGCATATCTGAAAAGGATAGAAGAATCTCAAATAAAAAAATCTAACCCTGAAGTTATGAGAACTGGAACAACAACAACAAACAAAGCCTAGGGCAAGTAGAAGAAAGGACATCATCAAGATTAGAGCAGAATTAAATAATATAGAGACTAAACAAACCAAAAGATCAACAAAAGTAGGAGCTGGTTCTTTGAAAAAAAAACAAAATCGACAAAGCTTTAGCCAGGGTCATCAAGAAAAAAAGAGAGAGGACCCAAATAAACACAATTAGAAATGAAAGAGGAGAAATCACGACTGATATCATAGAAATACAAAGGACTGTAAGAAATTACTACAAACAACTGTATGGCAAGAAATTCGAAAATCCAAATGAAATGGACAAATTTCTAGAAACATATAACTTTCCAAAACTGAATCAAGAAGAAGTAGAAAGTCTCAACAGACCAACAACAAAGAATGAAATTGAAACAGTAATCAATAATCTCCCAGCACACAAAAGCCCTGGACCAGATGACTTCAAAGGAGACTTTCACAAAACATATAGGGAAGAACTAACTCCTACCCTCCTCAAACTATTCTAAAAAATTCAAGAAGAGGGAAAAATCCCAAACTCATTCTATGAAGCCAGTATTACCCTAATTCCAAAACCAGGTCAAGACACAACAAAGAAAGAAAACTACAGGCCAATATCACTGATGAACATAGATGCTAAAATCCTCAACAAGATATTGGCAAACAGGATCCAGTGATACATTAAAAAGATCATGCATCATGCTCAAATGGGATTCATCCCAGAGATGCAAGGATGGTTTAATATTCACAAATCAATAAATATAATATATCACCTAAACAAAATGAAAGACAAAAATCACGTGATCATATCAATAGATGCAGAAAAAGCATTTCGTAAAGTACAACACCCATTTATGATGAAAACACTCAGCAAAATGGAAATAGAGGGAGCATACCTTAACATAATTAAGGCTATATATGAGAAACCAGAAGTCAACATCATACTCAATGGACAAAAACTGAAAGCATTCCCCCTGAAATCAGGAACAAGACAAGGCTGCCCACTCTCTCCACTCCTATTCAACATGGTGTTGGAAGTCCTAGCCACAGCAATTAGATAAGAAAAAGAAATAAAACGCATCCAAATTGGGAAAGAAGAAGTAAAACTATCATTATATGCAGATGACATGATAGTATACATAGAAAACCCTATAGACTCCACTAAAAAACTACCTGATATAATAAGCAAATTTGGCAAAACAGCAGAGTACAAAATAAACATACAGAAATCTAAGGCATTCTGTACACCAACAATAAAATATCAGAGACAGAAACAAAAAAGAAAATACCATTTACTATAGCAACAAGAAAAATAAAGGACCTAGGAATAAACGTAACCAAAGAGATAAAAGACCTGTACTCTTAAAATTACATAACATTGAAGAAAGAAATTAGGAAAGATACAAATAAATGGAGGCAAATACCATGTTCTTGGATGGAAAGAATCAACATCATCAAAATGGCCACACTACCCAAAGCAATCTACAGATTTAATGCAATCCCTATTAAAATACCAATGACATATTTCACAGGCCTAGAACAAATACTCCAAAAAAATCATATGGAACTAAAAAAGACCCCAAATAGCAAAAGCAATCTTGAGACAGAAAAACACAGCAGGAGGAATCACAACACCAGATATCAAACAATACTACAAAGCCACTGTGATCAAAACAGTCTGGTACTGGCATAAGAACAGACATATAGATCAGTGGAACAGAATAGAGAGTCCAGAAATAAACCCAGGCCTCTATGGTCAACTAATATTTGATAAAAGAGGAAGGAACATAAAATGGAGTGAGAAGAGCCTCTCTAACAAATGGTGCTGGGAAAACTGGACAGGGACATGCAAAAAAATGAAACTAGACCACCAACTTACAACACACACGCGAATAAACTCAAGACGGATCAAAGACTTAAATGTAAGCCATGACACCAAAGAAGTCCTAGAGGAAAATATAGGCAGGAAAATTTCAGATATACCAAGTAACAATATCTTCTCAGTATATCTCCTAAGGCAAAAGAAATAAAAGAAAAAATAAACAAATAGGACTACATCAAACTAAAGTTTCTGCTCAGCAAAAGAAAACATCAGCAAGTTGAAAAGGAAACCAACCACATGGGAAAACATATTTGCCAATGATACCTCATACAAGGGACTGATCTCCAAAATATGTAAAGAGCTTATACGACTCAACATTAAGAAAACAGACAACCCAATTAAAAAATGGGCAAAGTAACTGAACAAACACTTCTCTGAAGTGGACATACAGAAGGTCCATAGACACATGAAAAACTGCTGAACATCACTAGCCATCAGAGAGATGCAAATAAAAACCACAATGAGATACCACTTTACACCTGTCAGAACGGCCATCATCAACAAATCAACAAACGACAAGTGCTGGCGAGGGTGTGGAGAAACGGGAACCCTTCTGCACTGTTGGTGGGAATGCAGGCTAGTTCAGCCACTATGGAAAAGAGTATGGAATTACCTCAAAAAACTAAAAATGGAACTGCCTTTTGAACCAGCAATTCCACCGCTAGGATTATACCTGAAAAATCCTAAAACTCTAATTCAAAAGAACTTATGCACCCCTATGTTCACAGCAGCGCTGTTTACAATAGCGAAGTGCTGGAAACAGCTTAAGTGCCCATCTGTAGGTGAGTGGATCAAAAAACTGTGGTACATTTACACAATGGAATACTATCTAGAAGAAAGAAAGAAGGAACTCCTGCCATTTGCAACAACATGGATGGAACTAGAGAGAATTATGCTTAGTGAAATAAGCCAGGCAAAGAAAGAAAAATACTGTATGATATCTCCGAATACAGAAAACTAAGGAACAACACAAACAAATGAACTAAGTAGAACAAGGAGCAGAATAACAGTTATTAGGGGGGCGGCGGAGGGAGAACAGGGGGATAAGTAAGGAAAGGGTTTAGTCAAGGAACGTGTATAAATGACTCCTGGACATGGACAAAGGGGAGGGATATGATTGTGGGAGAAGGGGTGGGATAGGTGGTGGGGAGCAAAGGGGAAAAAAATGGGACCACTGTAATTAAAAAATCAAAATAAATAAATAAATAAAAATTTAAAAAATAAAAAATAATAAAAAGAAAAAAGAAAGAGAAAAACTCATAGATAGACCACAGAATGACGGTTACTGCAGGGAAAGAGGATGGGGTAAAGGCTAATAGGGTAAAGGGGGTCAAACATATGGTAATGGAAGGAAACTAGAACTTTGATGGTGAGCATGCAATAGAGTAAACATATCATTATAATTTGTACAGCTGAAATTTATATAGTGTTGTTAACCAAAGTTACCTTAATAAATATGTCTCTGGTCATAAAAAAAAAAAAAAAAAAAGAGAAGAAAATATTTCACCTGAGACACATTGTATCTCAACCACTGTGCTTGGGGGTCTTACAGCTATTTAATTCTTTAAACAATTATTGAAACAATTATTTTTATCACATTTTTAATATAAGGAAACTGACCTTAAAAATTTTTCCTAAGCTTGTAGAATTTGAATATTGCAGTGTTAATTGCAACATATTTTATTCTTCTTCTATATTCACTGTTCTTTTCTTACATTGTCATTGCCAAATCTAATTACATTAATGAAATGTGAAGAAACTGTGTCAAAGGATTCATGCTTTACTATACATTTGTAGCAAAAGCTGTTTTATTTGGGATTTTTCAGGACATGAGAATCAACACCATAGATAATCAGAATATTATTTGGATCATTAAGGCATATAATGAAGTGAAATTTTTAAATCATGGCTTTTTATCCCTTGTATTTAGAAGACTTAAAAAAGCCCAAAGTGGGAAGAACATAAAATATATTCTAAAATGTAATTCAAGAAACAAGGTGCTTTGAAAATAGTCTAGTTTTGTATAACATACTGAAATTATAATTTAAAGTGTTGCTAATTTACTAATTGACTTATTTTGTTCAATGTTCACCAGAAAAATTATCATTGTCTAAGCTGTAAAATGTAGACAAATGTTCTCTGAGAATTATAGAAAACCCTTTCCTTTTTTCGCCTTCATGAGGAACCCCCAGATCACTAAGAAAACAATGAACTAAAATTAAAGTTTTTGTATGAACATATGCAACAATAGCAGTAGGAAATGATTTAAAATTTTACTTCACATAAATTTTCTCTTAAGTTTTGTTAGCATTCATTTTAGGGTTGTGAATTCTGGAATGTTGAAAGCTAAAATAATTATTCTAAATTTAATGGATAATAAAAGGGAAAACTACTATTAGAACCCAGGTAAATTGGCTCTAGTGTCCAAAGCTTTGCATGGATCCAAGTCATAGTTAGTTTTTAAATAATAGAAAACAACAGAACCAATTCAAAATGTAAAATGTGGTTTTAAATGATTTTGTTTCTACCATTTTCTGATTTCCCATTCAATACTTTTGTTTACATTTCATGTAATTACATTGAAAACTCACATACTATTTACTTTAGCATGATATTCTTAATATGAAATACTTCTTCACAATTTGATGATTAATTCTGACAAGCATAAAAAGTAAAAATTTAAAACAATGTTTAAAAATATAATGTTGTAATATTTGATTGAAGAGTTTGCTTCCTTCAAAGGTGGCAATATCTTCCCATAGACATATATATTATTGAAAAATAAAAATACATATATTCTTAAGACCAAGAAGTGTGTCCTAGATTGTCAGTGAAATTTTATTCTTTCTTCTGTAAAATAGGATCTTGAAATGTCAAAAGGTTAGTTTATGTACTATTTTGTGGACTAGATCACCTTCCCAAAAGATTTAAGAATAAAATGTGCTTAGGCAGGTCCCTCTTAATTACTTTTGTTGTCATAAACTGGCTTTCTGTAGCTCTTATCACACCCTATGTTTGTTATGATTAGCAGATTTTTCTCACTATCTGACCATTGTTTATTAATATTAGGACAGTACTCTTTAAATTGAAGGGTAACTGATATACAAAAACTATACATTTTAGTGTGTACAATTTGATGAGTTTGAGCATATTCACACACCTGTGAAAATCATAACTATCAAGGTAATAAATATATTCACCACCTTGGAAAGTCCCTCCTGCCTCCTACCTTTTCCTTGTGGTAAAAACACAATTTAAGATTATTTTATTTTTTATTTTAAATTACATTTTATTGATTATGCTATTACAGTTGTTCTGATTTTTCCCCTTTTCCCCCCAGTATCCCCCACTCCCTCAGACAGTCCGCCACTGTTCATATCCATGGGTCATGCATATAATTTCTTTGGCTACTCCATTTCTTATACAGTACTTTACATCCCCATGGCTGTTCTGTAACCACCTATTTGTACTTCTACCAAGTTTTTGGTGTACAAAGAAGTGCTAGCTCTAAGCACTATGTTGTATAGCAGATCTCTAGAACTGATTCATCTTGCATGACTATAACTTTATATAAAAAAGAGACATTTTGCTAAGTGAAATAAGACAGCTACAGAAAGACAAAAATTCTTCCTTTATTGGGCAGCAATAAGGACTAGCACTTTTCTCCTTTAAAATTAAAACTCTTGTCACTGTGAACTACTCTACAAAAAAAGGGAAAAAAGCAAATCCCTCAGCATTAACACTTCCTTCACTTTATGATGAATCCTTTCTCCTCCCAACCTTTTGCAAGCCTGAGGACCACGTCAGTGATGACACCACACTTTTCCCCAACCAAAGAAGCTGAGTCAAGTCAACTATAAGGAGAGATTTTGCACAATACCCTCCACTTCTGTTATTTAATTCAAGCACAGATAATAATTTTTTTCTTTGAAAATGCTGATTTGGATTACTGAGTATTCCCCTTCTCTTATAACCAAAATATTTATTTCTCTTCATATAGGCCCAACACAGATGATTAGCAGCAAGAATATCAGTTAACTTCATCTCAAGAAGAGATAGAAATTTGATAACTTCCTCTGCAGGGAACAATAAAATCAACATTTTCCTTCTCATCAGTTCCTTAGTTAGTGAGGGTGGAGGGTGAACGAGATGATCTTTACAATGTCTTCCAAATCAAAAGTTCTATAACAATTTTTTGAAAATGAGAAATTTCTGTAACAATACATTCTTTAAGTATTCTTAAAACCTTTATAGGGTATATAACTGGGAAACATATTTTCTTTCCAATAAATTATTATACAAATGGTAAAGGCATATGTAAATTCACACCATCAAAATCTCATGCAGCGAAGCTTAAAACCAATAATTTGAACAGTTTGTAATTGATTTTGAAAAAAAATCAATTCTATTCTGTGTTTCTAATTATGTAATAGCGCTCTTTAATTTTGGAATGTATAACCAAACCTTTATTTCCACACTTAAATGCTGTTTCTGAATCATGATTACAGTACATTATTATTATACATATTACATACTTGGCTATTGAGGACCCAAGGGAGGCAATTATTTTGCTTGGTATTTGACTGGCAGAATAATTAAAATAATCACTATCTGCACATTCTTTAATTTTATAACCACTTTTGAATTTTCCACTTGTAATAATAGTAATTGTTATTAATAATGCATATTGCACAAAAAGGCAAGAGAAGAAATAGAAACTAACCTCAGTATGATTATTTAGTCTCTACTATGTGTAAAGCATTATGGCAGCACTCCTAGGGCATAAAGTGATATAAGCATTATCCCTGTTTTATGTAAAATAATATTTAAGTATAAATAATTATAAACACAAACCAAGAAAATTCAATTACAGGCACAAATACACACTATGGATTAGTAGAAATACTTACTATTTTATTGTTGAAGGCATATGGAGAAGTTAATTTTGAGTACAAAATATGAATTAAATAATTGAATTTAGCAATGCACTTTTGTAGGACAATTACATGTATATGGAAAGCATAGCAGATGAGACATCAGTGTGTCTTCAGGGAATTATGAGTATTCCAGAGTACAACATGAACTGAATAGAAGACATAATCTAAAAGGCAGGTTAAAACAAGAGCATCTACTATGGCATGCTAGCATTTCAGTTTTTACTGTTAAAGTATTTAGGAATCTAGAACAAATATTTAGCATAAACAAGTTGAATCTTAGAATATTAATTCTGTCAGAATTATGAACATCTCTTTCATTTAAAAAAGCAGACATTGCCTAATATAAGCAAAACAAGAATTTATTAGAAAGTTTGAAGCACTCATAAACAACCTTAAAATTTGAAAAACTAGGCTCAGAATAAACAGCATCTATCAGCTTTCTGGAGGTGATTACAGAGGTTCTTGTTGATAGATACCCAATGTCTCATTTAAATAAATATTAATTGTTATCTAAAACATAAAACTAAATGATTTTAACAGTAAAATAATAATAGTAATAGAATAGGAACTGAGTTAGGAATCTAATGTAAGGTATGCTCATTTTGACTTTTTAGGACATAAGTAATTAGTACAAATTTAAGATGAAAATGGGCAAAAACTTGAGACTGAGTTTATATATACCATATAATTTATATGTGGAGAGATATAGACACACACACAAGGCCGGCTCCCTCCTCCCAATGGAATTCTCTTCTGGAGGGTGGGCTCTTTGTAGTACTTCTCCCACTAGGTGGGTGTTTTAGGAATCCATCTGTATCATTGTACCAGCTGTCATTGTTGTGAGAGGCTGTGTTAGGTTTCAGTGAATTTTTTTTGAAGACTCAGTGCTTTTGTCCATTTCATGATGGGTGATTTACAAGTGCAAAGGCCCACACTCTGCTGAGTGTTCAGCACTTTTTGACCAAAAACTGCAAGACCCCCTGCCCCACCCTCCCTATTCACCTGATCTCACCCTAACAACTTTATTTTGTTTCCCCGATGAAAAAAGTCATCAAAGGGAAATATTTTGCCTTTGTGGAAGAGGAGAAACAAAAACAAACAAACAAACAAACAAAAATGGCAGAAGCACTAAAAGGCATCAAAATCAACAAGTTCAAAAACTGTTTTGAACAGTGGAAAAAACATCTCAATAGATGTATTGCATCAAATGTAGAGTACTCAAGGTGACTAAGTTTAAACATATAAATATAAATACACAATTTTTTTATAAATAAATTCTGGGCGTTTTGGTTCTCCCGTCATGTGTGTGTAAATATATATATTTCAAAATAAGGAGATTTCCACAAAATTTTATATCAAATTTTGAGATTAATAATTTTTAAAAAGTATATAAAGAAACAAATTTCAACAAAAAATTATAAAATTATGGAAGAGGTGGTCTCTGCTAATTTTCTCTTATATAACATTAAAGAGTAAACTAAAGATTTTTTAAAAGAATACAGTATTCCCTAGCTCCAACCTTCATTATTCTCCTCAGTATTTATCCCCAGAAACAATTTATTTATGATATTTCTTCTGGCAATTTTATCTCTAAATGACATAATAATATCTTGCTGGTATCAATTTTACATATTACCTCTTGACTTGCCATTTTGGTGAATGAGGATTTAACTGTCTTATGCCCACGTATTCTCTTACTTCCCCTCTTGAATCTTCACAAGTCAATAACACCATTTAAACTATATGCTTGTAAAATTGTTATCTATAGCAAATATTTTATTGAACTACCATCACCAATTTCTTCATTATGTTTTCTGAAAGTTTTAGTAGTTTTTCAATTAGCCTAGTTTTCTCTGTATCAAATGCTTATTCTCCCTAAAACTTTCAATAATCCCTCAATTTTCCAAAAGGCCAATCTCCTCAAATAATTAATCATTCCTGGTTTTGCTTGGTGACACTCTTCCTGGATAACTCTTTCTGAGATTGCTTGCCTTCTTAGTCTGCTGAACAGTGGTAACTTGGAACATCCATTGATTGCATCTTAAAGTTTAATTGCCTCTTCCCTGGATTAGATTCCTTTGCTCTGCATCTCATGTCTTTCAGTTCTTCTGGATTTATACTGTATTCTGGTGGATCATATTCTCCAGTAACTTCATGAAATTTAAAACATTTTGTAAAGTCAGAGGAGAAAGCAGTGACAGCCTTTATACAACTAGCTCACATATCACCCTGAAAGCATTGCATGTAATACCAGGTGACAAGAACACTTTAAGTGGAATGATATAAGCCACACCCCAAAGGGCCTCACACTGCTACATGTTAGCCTCATGTAGGTGTGGAAGACCTGGCCAAGTCCCTGCAGCCCTGGGTCTGTGAAATCCAACCCGACTACCCAGAGGTTTGACCATCCACATCCCTGAATTTAGTAAGTGATTTACAATGAACCTATACCCAATCCATACTCACAGCAACCCAGGCAGTTGAACATCAGCCCTTCTTTTGTTTCTAACTTTATTCCTCTCCCAAGGGAATAGGAGACCCCAATTGCTAGATTCCTCCAACACCTACTCTTTCTTCCTATAATGAAGAGAACATACTTGTTTCTTTACTAAGACAAGAACGCTTCTCCTCATGAAACACAGGAGGGTAGTTAAGTTGGGAGAGCTAATGGCATGTCAGTACATTGTCTCTTTTTCTCTGATGCTACCTTCACAGTGCTCACACCACATGTTCTCTCCACAGCCAGGAACTAAGGGGTTGGGGTCTTTCATATTTTCCTGTACAAATTGTCAATTGGCATATACTTTAGGGTCAATTCTGAATATATGAATATGTCAAACTTTCATTGTATGAATTTTACATGTCTTAATATTATATGGGTATTTTCAGGTTAATATATAATTTTCTGACTGAAATGTTGTTTTAAGTTTTTCAAATATGGTTAAATACAATCTGGTGGAAAAAACATTTAAATGCTGGAAAAAGATATCTGCCTCTTCAGCATTTAAGTTGCATTATTCCTAAGTTGTGGGAAATTCTACTAAGTTTATATGACTTAATGCCACAAAACTTACAGTAGAATTGCAAAGATTATTATTGCTCAAATTATTGCTCAAATTATTATTGTAATTTGACTTTGATTTGACAGATGTTATGTGCAATGGACTGTGTAAATATTCATTTCAGGAAAAATTGTATTTGTAATATTCTTGTCTTTTTTTAGCCATTAGGCATGTCAGTCTTTGTAAATATAAAAATAATTATGTGATGATTACATTCACCTACTAAGAATTGTTACTAAATCAAAAAGATATAAATACTATAAAATCAATTAGTCAATCTTTCCAATAGTTGAAATGATTTTGTCATTTTTTATTTACTGATTGACACATTTAAATAAGATTAAATTACGATAACAAATATTATTGAAAAATGCCTTTGAAAATAGACATGATTTATAAGCTTATTAAAAAAAAATCTCATGGAGTTTCTTTATATGTGTCACTGCTCAGAAGCTCAGATGTTCTTTAATGTCCACTCAAGTGCTATGAGCACAATGTGCCAGCAAGTTATTTTCATTAGGAACTTTTCTTATGAAAAAAAAAATTATCTCAAAAAATATAAATATTCTAGTCATTAATATTTGTTATATTTGAATGAAATAGTATTGCTATTCTATAAAATAATAATTTAATTATATATAAGTAGTATATTATGTGTCATATTAAATAATACACACATACATATTGTATAAATTACATATATTTTTTATTTTGCTGTCTTGTTAGAAAGATACATATTATAGTTGTAATAAGTTAATAGTGTATATCTCTTCTCAAATATCATGATTTATTATATCTATGAATTAATTTCTCATTTAAAAAATTTGTCACTATTCAGGGGTGAGCAAAAGTAAGCTTACAGTTTTTCATACAGAAAAGTACATGCAGGGTATGACTATTACAGTAGCTTTATTAATTCAAGTGAAATGTCACTCACAACTGTAAACCTACGTGTTTGTTCATCCCTGTACATTATGTATTATCTAACATGCTGTATAGCATAATATATATTATATATATCCTATGTAACTTTATTAGCAAGTATAAATAGTTAAATTATAATGAGTTCACAATTGATATTTATTCCTCTTCTCAAATGCCATGGTTGGCTTTGGCATTCATTGAGTTAACTGATTAACTCCTGATTCGTCGGCAGCCGTCCGTCTCGAGAGACGATGGTGTAGCTTCTTAAGAGTCTATCTGCACCGCCGAGAATGGCTGTGCAGTCCGACTCGGGAGTGACATGGTATCTGTCTCCTCCCGTGTTGAATCGACATCTTGCGATGACGCTGAAGCTACAGAGCCTGGGCAGGGTAATATGGAGGGTCTGCTGTTGCCCATGCAGCAGACCCCCCCTCTCTTCGCAGCTGAAGGGTCCAAGGGAAAGACGGAGTCGATACAGCTTGGGTTCAGGTGCGCCGCAGGAGTTGCCGGTGTTGACTACAACGTCAAACCGCCTTAGGGACTCCGGCTCCGGATTTTCTGTCGGGGTTTACTCCCTTAGCCTTTCCCCTGAAAAGGTATGCCGCAAGGCAGCGGAGGTTTTTTGGAGTCAGAGTTTTCCTTCTCTGATGTACCCTGACTGGAAGATCGAACCAGCGACACTTAGCTCGCAGGCCGACGCTCAATCCACTGAGCTAAACCAGCCAGGGCAACTCCTGATTAAATCTGAGGATATCATAGTTCTGCACCTCATGTTCTGAATTTGTATTTTCCAGCAAAGAATATCTGTGTTTTCCCTAACAATAAAATCAAGATAATTTATTTTTGGAATTCTTAAAATAACAGTTGCCTGGAAACTAATGTCAGAGAGCTTGAAACAAATGAAAGCTCAAAGATAGATGAATGAATGAATCAGTTAATGAATGAGTCTTTTATCATTGCTGATATTTTGAACTTTAAATATTTAATCCAAATTTGCTGATGTAGTATCATGTCAGTTGAGGCCTTTCCTCTTTACACATCCTATTTTCAGTGTCCCTGAGGATCTTATATAAAAGGTAAGGGGTACTTGTTAATTCCCAATTCTAGAGTTTCCTTTGGGGTCGGGGGAACCAAGAATTTTTTTTCAAAAATGAATAGTTATTATTCAAAAATATAGATTATATCAATGGTTTACTTATTGGGTTTAATAAATATATATGTTTATGGTTTTCCTAATTAGCTTATTAAAATTTTATGTGATTCAATATGTTTTAGTAATCATGGTCTCAAAAGTATTGTTATCACATAACTGTATTACTTCACCACCATTTTAACTTAAACATAATTTCATTATAGTTGTGCTGCTTCCAAATATTGGTTATTGTAAATAATGCTGCAATGAATATAAGGGTGCATATATAGTTTTGATTTAGTGTTTTGGGTTTCTTTAGATATATACCCAGAAGTGGATTCACTGGGTCATAAGGCAGTTCCATTTTTAATTTTTTAGGGAAACTCCACAGTGTTTTCCATAGTGGCTGCACCAACTTTCATTCCCACAGCAGTGCATTAGGTTTCCCTTTTCTCCATATTCTTACCAACACTTGTTTTTTGATTTATTGCTCATAGCCATTCTGACGGATGTCAAGATACCTCCTTGTGGTTTTAATTTGCATTTCTATGATGATTAATGATGTTCAGCATCTTTTCATATGTCTATTTGCCATCCGTATGTCCTCTTTGGAGAAGTGTCTATTTAGGTCCTTTGGCCATTTAAAAATTTGTTATGGTGTTGAGTTGTTTAAATTCTTTATAAATTCTGAATTAACTCATTATCGGATATAGGATTGGTGAATATGTTCTTTTTATTTTGTTGATGGCTTCTTTTGCTGTCCAGAACCTTTTTAGTTTAATGTGGTCCCATTTGTTTATTTTTCCTTTTGTTCCCCTTGCCCAAGAAGCTATATCAGGAAAAAAAATCACTACAGGGAATGTCTGAGATTTTACTGCCTATGTTTTCTTCTAGGATTTTTATGATTTTCAACTTACACTTAAGTCATTAATCTATTTAAGTTTACTCTTGTGTATAGTGTAAAAACATGGTCTATTTTCACATATTTGTTTAATTTTTCCAACACCATATTGGGGAAACACTCTTTACCCCCCTGTAGGTTCTTGACTCATTTGTCAAATATTAATTAACTATAAAAGTGTGGGTTTATTTCTGGGCTATCCATTCTGTTCCATTGATCTGTTTGTCTGTTTTTTTTTTTTATTTTTATATCAGTACCATGCTTTCTTGATTTCTATGACCTTTTAGTATAGTTTGATATCAAGTAGCATAATTCCATCAACTTTGTTCTTTTTTTCTCAAAATTACTATGACTATTAGGAGTCTTTTGTGATTCCATATACATTTGAGTTATTTGTCCTAGCTCCGTGAAATACACCATTGGTATCTTGACAGAAACTACACTACTATAAATTGCTTTGGACAATTGGGAAATTTTAATGATATTAATTTCTCCCATCCATAAAAATGAGATATGCTTCAACTTATTTGCATCTTCCTCATATTCTTTCTTCAGTTTTTGTGATGTTCTGATTACAGGCTTCTGCATCCTTCATTACATTTATTCCTAGGTGTGTTTTTGAAGCAATTGTAAATGGGATTGTTTTTGTAGTTTCCCTTTCTTATTGTTCATTGATGTATAAAATGCAACTAATTTTTGTACATTTATTCTGTATCCTGCCACTTTACTGAATTCACTTATCAGTTCTAGTACTTTTTGGTGGAATCTTTAAGGTTGTTTATATACAAGATCATATCATCTGCAATTAATGAGAATTTTGATTCTTCCTTTCCAATTTGCATGCCTTTCATTTCCTCTTGTCATCTGATTGCTGTGGCTAGGACTTCCAGTACTATGTTTAATAAGAGTAATGAAGGTGGACATCCCTATCTCGTTCCAGATCATAAGAGACACAATTTTAGTTTTTGCTCATTGAGCATGATGTTGGCTGTGGGTGTGTCATATATACTCTTTATTATGTTGAGCTATGTTGCTTTATTTTCTCTTTGCTAAGAGTTTTTATTATAAATTGGTGCAGGATTTTATCAACTGCTTTTTCTGCATCCATTGATATGATCATGTGATTTTTATCCTTCATTTTGTTTAAATGGTGCATCATGGTTGTTAATTTGTTGAAATTTGTATCAACCTTGCATCCCTGGAATAAATACCACCTGATCATAGTATATTATCTTTTAAATGTATTGCTGCATCCTGCTTGCTAATATTTTGTTGAAGATTTTAGCATCTGTGTTCATCAGGGATAGTTGACTAGTTTTCTTTCTTCCTAGTGTCTAATCTGGTTTTGGAATTAGGATAATGTTGGCCTTGTAAAATGAGCTTGGGAGTCTTCCCACTTCTTGAAGTTTTTGCAATAGTTTGAGAAGGTTAGGTGTTAGTTCTTCTTTGAACATTTGGTAAAATTCACCAGTGTAGCCATCTGTTCCAGGACTTTTGTTTTGGGGGAGCCTTTTTTTTTTTTTTTTTTTTTTTTTTACTGCTTCGATTCTATTAGTTGTAATCAGTCTATTCAGATTTTATGATTCTTTCTGATCCAGTTTTGGAAGATTGTATGTTAATTTTATGTTTCTAAGAATTTGTCTATATTTATCAGGTTGCCCGATTTGGTGGTATATAATGTTTGTAATATATTTTTTAGAATCCTTTTGTTTCTGTGGTGTCAGTTGTTATTTTGCCTCTTTCATTTCTAATTTTATTTATTTATATTCTCTTTTTTTCTTAATGAGCTTAGGGAAAGGTTTGTTAATCTTGTTTGTTTTCAAAGAAACAACTCTTGGTTTCATTGATCTTTAGTAGTATTTTTTAGACTCTATTTCATTTGTATCTGCTTGGGTCTTTATTATATCCTTACACTTACTTCAGGCTTTGCTTATTGTTTCTTTAAGTGTAAAGTTAGATTGTTTACTTGAGACTTTTTTATCCTTTCAGGTAGGCCTTTATTGCTATGAATTTCCCTCTTAGGACTGCTTTCACTATATTCCATTGATTTGGGGTTGTTTTGTTGTCATTTTCATTTGTTTCAAGATATCTCTTTATTTTTTCTTTGATCTCTTTGTTAAACCACTTATTATTTAGCAACATGTTATTGAGCCTCTATGTGTTTGTGTATTTTTCAGTTTTCTTCTTATGATTGATTTGTAGTTTCATACCAGTGTGGTCGGAGAAGTTGGTTGATACGATTTCAATATTATTAAATTTATTGACACTTGTTTTGACTTGTAACATGTAGTCCATCCTAGGAAATGTTTTGTGTGAATTTGAAAAGAATGTGTATTCTGCTGTTTGGGGTGGAAGATTTTGAAGACATCAATTTAATCTATCTAATCTAATCTGTCATATAAACCCGCTTTTTCCTTACTGACTTCCTATCTGGAAAATCTATCCATTGATGTAAATAAGATGTTAAACGTTCCTACTATAATTACCTTGAGGTCTATCTCTTCCTTTATGTCCACCAAAATGTGCTTTATATATTTAGGTCCTCCTATGTTGGATGCATAAATGTTTACAAGGGCTATATAATCTTGTTGGATTGATCCCTTTAACATTATTAGGTAGTGCCTCTCTTTGTCTATTATTATATCTTTTGTTTCTGAGATATGTACTGCTACTCTGTCTTCTTTTTAATTCCCAGTTTCATGAAATATATTTTTTCATCCCTTTACTTTTAGTCTGTATGCATATTTTGCCTTGAAGTGGGTTGCTTATAGACAGCATATAAATGGGGCTTGTTTTCTTATCCATTCAGTTATATCCTATATCTTTTGATTGGAGCATTTATACCATTGAAATTTAAAGTGATTATTTATTGCAATTTTATTTATTTTTATTGTATTCCTTTTTTTTTTTTTCTTTTTTCAAGAACACCAGCTAATGTTTCTTGTCACACTTGTTTTGTAGTAATGAACCTCCTTAGCTTTTTTTTTGAGGGTTGGGTGGGTGGAAATTTCTTTAATTCTTCTTTAATTTTAAATAAAGGCCTTGCTATATAAAATAGTATTGTTTGTAGGTCATTGATTTTTATCACATTGAATATTTTATGTCAATTCCTTTATGGCCTAAAATGTTTCTGTTGTGAAAGCTGTTGACATTCTTATGAGAATTCTGGTGTAGGTAACTAACTGACATTCTCTTGCTGCTTTTAAGATTCTCTCTTTATCTTTAATCTTTGCCTTTTTAATTATGATGTGTCTTAGTGTGGGCCTCTTTGGGTTCATCTTCTTTGGGACTTTCTGTGCTTCCTGGACTTGGACTTGTGAGTCTTTTTCTTTCACAGATTAGGGAAGTTTATTATTATTTATTCAGGTAAGTTCTTGATCCCTTGCTCTCTATTCTCATTCTGGCACTACTATGATGTGGATTCAATTATACTTCATGTTGTCCCAAAGATCCTGTGAACCATTCTCAGTTTTTTTAATTTCTTTTATTTTTTCAAAAAATTTCTTTTTTGGGTGCTTTCTGCTGTCAAGTCTTCCAAATTGCTGATATGACCTACGTTTATTTCTTCTAGTGTATTCTTTATTTCATGTATTTGTTTATTTCATGTATTTGTTTATTTCTGACTGGTTCTTTTTCATAGTTTCTATGTCTTTTTTTTTCGTGCTATTAAAGTTGTCACTAAGTTCCTTGAAGTTCACTAAGTTCATTGAGCATTCTTTATAACCATTATTTTGAAATCTGGTAAGTTCTTTGCCTCCATTTCATTTAACTCTTTTTCTGGAGATTTCTCCTGTTCTTTATTTGGGACACGTTCCTTTGTCTCTGCATCTTGGCTGCCTTTTTGTGTTTGTTTCCAATAAGTCGACCTGCTATGACTTTCTTTGCTAGAGTGGCCTTATATATTAGGTGTCCTGTGGGACCCAGTGACATAATCTCCTTGATCATCTGAGCTGTGTGCTCCAGAAATATTCCTTCTGTGAGTTATGTGATCTCCCCTGTTGTAATTGAGTCTTGGTTGCTATTGGCCCATATGTACATGGATGGGACCAACCCTCAGGCTGGTTGACTGTGAGGATCAACCCCAACTGCAGAATTTGCCTCAGCACTGTCTGCTGTCTGCTGAGATCTCACTTTGGATATGCCTCTTGTGAAGCAAATTGGGTCCCACTCTAATGTTGTCTGAAGCTGGTCACTGGATGTAGCTAGACTGGCTCTGGGCAAGCTGTTTTGAGAACAAAGTGATCATCAGTTTGTGACTTTCTCTGCTGGGTCTTGGTATGCATGGGAAGAATCAAATACCAAGGCTGGCTTCCAACAGCACCAAGTGTGGGGTGAGGTCAGCAAAAGCCCCAAGGCACCCTGAGATCCACCTCAACTTACCTCTGCCTACCAGCTTTTTGTTAGGCTCAGTCATCTGGTGGTACATAAGATGTATGAGGTAGGTTCTCAGTGAGTCACCAGGTAGGGGTGGGTGGAATTAGTCAGATTGATACAGGTTCAAATGTGGTACCAGTGCTGAGTCTGAGGCCACTGAGAAAATGTTCCAGAGTATACCAAGTCTAGCAGCCCCTCCACCTCCCAGGTGCCCACAGATGTTGGTGGTGGGTAGGGTTTCAAGAGGCCATCGGGGTGAGGACAGCAGAGTTTTTGAGGCCCAAACAGACCAAGATTTGGCCACATGAAGGGAGGGCTGGCTGGGTGTGTGAAGGAAAAAATGACCCCCATTATAGAGCCACTTAACTCAGTCTGTCCCAGGTTCTGCTAGAATCCCAAGCACAACAGGGCAGGGCACAAGGGTCCAGGAGCATGGGGCTAATAGATCTCTTGTGAAGGAGAGGCACCAGTCAGGCTAAGGGGAATGTTACAGGAGAGGCCACTGCCCCATAGCCACACAATTCAGTCTGTCTTGGATTCTGCTCAGACCTCCTCAGGAGGGTGGGCAGCTTGGAGCAAGAAGGGTGGGGCTATAGAATCTCAAGTGAGGGAGAGGCAACAGTAGGTTCAGGGGAGAGTGTGGGGAATTGCCCCTGCCCCAAAGCTACACAACTCAGTCCCTGACACCTTCTCAGTCTGCCTGGATTTCCAGGCCTTGCCTCATTCATCTGACTCCTCAGCAGGATGCAAGCTTTGCAGGGTGGGGTTACAGGGAACCCAGACAGTTGGGCTATCGCTTTCCCCAAGGATGATACCATGAGGGCAGTAGCAACTGTGATGTAGTAGAACTCAATTTAGGAATCCTGGCAGCTGTCCCCTCAGATCTCTCCCCAGAGCCACAAACCATTGTCTCACCTCACACAACTCTCATAAGCTCTTCCTTTAATTCTCTGGAGCCAAGGGTGAGTGGCTCAGAACAGAATTTTGTGCATTGGGTCTTTAAGAGGGCATCTGTGTCTCTAGCTGACTTCTGTCTGTTCCTGGTGGAAAGAATCCCTGCTGATTTTCACAGCCAGATGTTGTGTGGGTGCATATTTCTGGCTCTGGTGATTTGTGTTGGGGAGCCCAGCATGGGGTTAGATCCCCATGCTCCTCATGGGGGACCTCTGTAGCTGAGACATCTCTCCAAAATCACAGTCACTGCTCATGGAAGTGGGGCCAACCCTTTTCCCATCTACACATTTCTACCAGTCTTACTTTGGCTTCTTCTGTAAATCCTTGGCTCTAGACTTCTGGTCATTTACTCTACTGTTGGTTATCCAGGTTAAGTGCTCTATATTTTAGTTGTAGTTCCAGTTTGGTACTGGGAAGAGGTAAGTGTATTTTTCACCTACTCTGTTGCCATCTTGGATCTCCTAAACTATTCCTCTCTTTACACAGTCTTTCTCAGTCTTATTGGAACTAATATCTGTCATTTAAAGAAAATCTGCATGGTAGCTTCTGATAAAAAGATATGTGCTCAGTACAACTTATTTTTTCCAGTCTCTAATGCTGGTAAGGGAAATAGTCTGTTGTCCTGTCCTTGCTGACCACTTTCCCTGCCATGACTTGGGGCATACACAAAGCCTCAATGCTACCAGTCATCAAGGTCAAGAGAAAATTATTAGTTATACACACATTAAATGTTTGTAGAAAATAGAAGAGAACAAGAAATGTATCTGAGCTTATAGAGAATTATCTCAATAGTTTTGAAATGAAGTATACAATGAACATAATTTGAATTCAAATGTTAAGTACTGATTCTAGTGGAAGCATTGGAAGTTCTTTGAAATTCTGAAATGAATATCTATAAATTGGACGTCTACATAAAAGAGGTTTCAGTTTTGAAGGCATATAATTTTGAATTTGCAGAGTGTGTATGCATGTATTTGTGTATAATGAGTCAAATCAGAATGCTGTTACCTTTAAGAATAGGTCTGTCATCTTCAACACTCAATTGTAACCCACATACAAACTATTTAATTGAGAAAGAAAATACTAACAGTGTGTTCCTTCTTTTGTATGCTTCATATGAAATAAAATGTCAGAGTGTGATGAAAAGATTTAGCAAATCCAGTTCTAAATAACTTTAATGACAGATGCAATGCTCAAACCCCATGCAGCATCAAGGAAATTTGTCTCATGTGTGCTTTAATCATATGTGCTAACTTTACAGACAAACTCAAATTGTTCTAGCTGTCAGCATAGAGGATCAAACATAAATATGAATGCATATGACACACTGCATGTTGATTTTTTAAATAGCATTCAAGCATTGTCTGCCTCCAGTTTCCTGCTTGACTTTAATACTAACAATGAATGGTAAACCAAGATGATAATGAATAGAGGGCAAAATGAAATTGCAATCATATCACTTTAAAAAAGGAATCAGGAGGGAGAGGAAGATGGCTGCAGAGTAGGGACAGTGTTCTCAGCTCGCTCCTGTTAGGGAGAGACTCCGGGAACGAATGCAGAGAGGAGTGACTGAGTGAGTGTGGATCTCCGATAGCGTGAACAGGGAGGAGAGCATGAGAGCAGCATGGAGTGGGGTGAAGGGGTTTGCCACACACGGCAGGCTGAGTTATTCTGGGATTCAGTGCGTCTACAGTACTGAACCGGAGAATTCACTAACTGAGAGCTGCTTGGAGACTCCCCCTGCTAGGGGCACACTGATGGGTGAATTCTTGTAGGGAGTTGGGTAGAGGATTTGGCAAAAAAACCAGAGGAGGGAGAGAACAGTGAATGACCAGGACTGGCAGAAACTGTGTGATCTGAGTCTAGAGGGAAACCTCCTCAGCTGCAGCCTCCAACCGAAAGCTCGGCACTCCGGGTGCGCACAGCACTTGTGCTAGGGCCCTACAGAACAAAGGGACAGATTTGGGGCAAGGAGACGGGCCGCAGAGAAAGGCTGCTGTGGAACTCCGGACCGGGGGAGAACTGAGCAATCGCGCTAGAATCCCACAGAACAAAAGGCGGGTTTGGGGCTAGGAGAGAAATAGGATGCGCAGGGTGTGTAAGTAGGGAAGAGAGCGGAGGCGCTGGTTCTGGAGTGGAGACGGTTTTAGGGCGGGGAGAAGGGCCTGCAGGGAAAGGCGGCTGCGGAGCTCCAGACTGGGGGAGAACTCCTGGGTAGGAGAGCACTGCGCTGACCGACCACACTGGAATCCTACAGAACAAAGGAAGGGTGCTGGGGCAGGAAGAAAGATAGAGTGTGCAGACCTATAGACAGGGAAGCCAGCGGAAGCTGTAGCTCGGAATAGAGACAGTTTTGGGGCAAGGAGAAAAGCACACCCGGGAAAGCTGCTGCGGAGCTCCAGACTAGGGGAGAGGTCCTGGGCAGGAAAGTGCCACTGGGCCCGGCACTTTGACCAACTGTGCCAGAGTCCTGCAAAACGGGGACGATCTTGAGACAGGGAGAGAGGTGGGGTGCACAAGCATATAGACAGGGAAGAGAACAGAAGCTGTGGCCTGGGAATAGAGACACGACTGGAGGCAGGGCGGGGATTGCTGGCAGGCACAGGCTGGACCAACGGGGGGAAGGAGTAGCTGGACAAGCGTGAGGAGGGCTGAGGGTGCCTCAGGAGGGGACAACTAAACGCAGCTCACAGCAGAGCAGCGGTAGGCCCACGAATAAAAGACTAGCAATCCCAGAATTAAACAGAACCCTCCCACGGCCAGCCAACCAACCAGATAAGATTTGAAACTCATGGAATTTTGAATAGGAGCAGACTCAGGAAGGAAGGAAGGAAAAACAAAAGAATAAACAAACCAAAATACCCAGAGACTGTGTCTAAAAGTTGAATTGAGTTAAAAACCTCTCATTCTGTTATTTCTCACTCTCTCTCTAACTGCCCCCCATCCTTTCTTATTCTCTCTCCTTTTCTCCCCTCCTCTTCCCTCCCTTCTCTCCCCTTAGCATGTCTTCCCTGCATCCTATTCTAATTTTTTAATTTTAAGTTCTCTCTCTTTCTCTCTCTCTCCTTTCTCTGCACTAAGCACCTTCAATTTTATTAAATTTCTTTCTTTATTTTGTCCCCCTTCAGTCTACATTCGTTTTTCTTTCATCCCTTGCCTTTATTTTCCTTCTCTCCCTATAAATATTCTCTCTCTCTTTCTTTCTCTCCCCCTATTCCACTTTATATTCTAATCTTTTAATATTCAAATTATAATTCTAATCTATCCCCCTCTCCCTTCACCCTCCCATTCTTACCCCTTCTCTCTTTCCACCCCATCCCCTCACTTCTTTCTCTCCCTCTTGTATTTCTCTCCTTCATCCTATCTTTTGTCAACTCTTCAATTTCAATCTTTCCCTCTCTAATATCTCCTCTTCCTCCTGATATCCTTCCCTCCTCTGTGTTCTTTCCCTCCGCCATCCTCTTGCTTTCCCATCTCTTATTCCTCTCTCTATATATTCTCTCTTTCTCTCTATCTTGCAATTTTATATCATGTTTTAATCTCCTAATCTTTTTTTATAATATATAATTTCAAAATAATAATAAGTCAGTCCCCTCTCTTCTTCCTCCCCTTCTTCTTGTGTTATTTCTCCTACCCTTATCTTCTCTACTTTCTCTTTCTCTTTCCTCTCTCCCTTCCTGTCTTACTATTTTCTACTCTGTATTTCTATTCTTGAAAAATTCTTTCTCAATCTGTTTCCTACCTTCTAACCTCCTCAGCCCTCTCTTTCAATTTCTGGCTGTATGTATGCCTGGATGTCTGTTGTGTCTATCCTCCCTCCCACTCTAATCATAAAGCATATACCGATTATATAATCCTAATACTATACACTTCCACTTTCTCACTCCACACTGTAACCCTCTCCTCCTTTTCAAACATACACTGTAAATGTTAATTGCTGTCTTACATAACCTTGATCCCAGTTGCTAATATTACTACTCTATCAACTTCAAGCTCAAAAATTATCCTTCCTTCATTTAAAACAACTCTTACCTGTTTCTCCTATGAAATAAGAGTCCCAATATCTCCACAAGTATATTAATATGGGCTCATTTGCAGTCTATAGTGAGATTGTAGTTGGGGGAGATATTGGAGGGTGTGGGTTTCTTGCCTAGGTTGTGTGATTAGGTTTTAGCAGCACCTCCACAAAAGATCTCAAGACAAGGTGGGCAGAGTGGCTCTCAATCAACTAACCAGAGAAAAAGATCCACCAAAGAGTAGCTGAAATACAACCAGAAAGATTAAAGAAATAACATCAAGGACAACACAGACGGAGATCCAAGAGGGCGGAGGAGTAAGTGGAAGCTACACTAACCTCCTCCCAGGACCAGCCAGTGTTGACTCAGCCACAGTACAGCAGACAGACCATTCCCCTCCAAGTAGCATCAGCGTGAGGGGAAATAAAAGCCCTGCCTACAGGAATTAAGCTGCCACATCCACGGTCCTTAAGCCCGATGGCTAAACACAGATTGAGTAGACTAACAACTAAAGAAGACAGACAAAGGCAGCAGATCACTGGAAGTCTCCAATAGGCTGCCTAGGGCCAGTCTGGTACATGAACTGACGCTACCAGAGGCAGATCCAGGAAGAGCAGATCATTCTAAGAAGCACCAACAAACAATAGGAATCACAAAAATGGGAAGACAGAGAAACAATCCCCCATCAAAAGGAAAGGTAGAATCCCCAGAGAGAGTGCTAAATGAAATAGAGGGGAGCAAAATATCAGATACAGAATTCAAAATATGGATTATGGAGAAGCTGAATGAGCTCAGCGGAAACTACAAAGAACTCTAGAAAAACTACAAGGTATTCCAGAAAAACTACAAGGAACTCACAGAGAATTACACGAGCATGAAAAAGGACATGGAAGCTATCAATAAGAGCCAGGAGGAAATGAAGAATATGATCTCTGAATTGAATAACACAGCAGAAGGAATTAAAAGCAGGCTAGAGGAAGCAGAAGATTGGATCAGCGAGCTGGAGGACAACGTACACAAAAACACGAAGACAATGCAACAAAATGAAAAAAGACTGAACAAGACTGAAGAGGTTCTAAGACAGCTGCAGGACAACATGAAACGTAATAATATCCGTATCATAGGAATTCCAGAAGGAGAAGAAGAAGAGCAAGGGATAGAAAACCTCTTTGAAAAACTAATGACAGTAAACTTCCCTCACATGAGGAGAGAAAGAGTCATGCAAGTCCAGGAAGCATAGAGGGTCCCAATGAAGATGAACCCCAACAGGCCCACCTCAAGACACATCATAATTAAAATGGCAACATTCAAAGACAAAGAGAGAATCCTAAAAGCAGCAAGAGAGGAACAACTAATAACATACAAGGGAGCTCCAATAAGGCTATACTCAGATTTCTCAGCAGAAACACTACAAGCCAGAAGGGAATGGCAAAAAATATTCCCAGCAATGAAAAACAAAGGCCTACAACCTAGAATACTATACCCAGCAAAGCTCTCATTCAAAATGGAGGGTGAAATAAGGAGCTTCCAAGACAAAAGAAGGCTAAAAGAATACATCTCCACCAAACCAGCAATGCAAGAGATGCTAAAGGGTCTGCTTTAAGAAGATAAAGACACAGAGAGAGATAGAGAAGAACACGAGTACAAAGGGGAAAAATGACAATGAATAAGTACTTATTGGTAATAACCTTAAATGTAAATGGATTAAACGCTCCAATTAGAAGACATAGGGTAGCTGAATGGATTAGAAAGAATGACCCACATATATGCTGTCTACAAGAGACCCACCTTAGAACAAAAGATCTACACAGACTGAAAGTAAAGAGATGGAAAAAAGTATTTCAAGCAGATGGACATGAAAAAAAAAGCCGGGGTGGCAATACTTATATCAGACAAAACAGATTTCACAGCAAAGTCCAAAAAAAGAGACAAAGAAGTGCATTTCATAATACATAAGGGGAAAATCCACCAAGAAGATATAACCCTTATAAATATATATGCACCCAACTTAGGAGCACCCAAATATATAAGGAAAATTTTGAAAGACTCCAAGAAAGATATAGACAGCAACACACTCATAGTAGGGGACTTTCACACCCCATTGTCAACACTGGACAGATCTTCCAAGCAAAGAAACACCAAAGATATTGAGGCACTGAACAACACTCTAGATCAAATGGACTTAGTCGATATATATAGAAGTTTTCACCCCAAAGAAGAAAATATACATACTTCTCAAGTGCACATGGAACATTTTCAAAGATAGACCACATGGTAGGACACAAAACAAGCCTTAACAAATTCAAGAAAGTTGAAATTATATCAAGCATCTTCTCAGATCACAATGGCTTAAAATTGGAAATCAACTTCAAGGAAAAAGCTCAAAAACATTCAAACTCATGGAGAATGAATAACATGCTATTACATAATGAATGGGTTAACAATGACATCAAGGAATAAATCAAAAAGTTTCTGGAAACTAATGACAAAGAACACACAACAACCCAAAACCTATGGGATACAGCGAAAGCAGTCCTAAGAGGAAAGTTCATAGCAATACAGGCCTACCTAAAAAAGCTAGAAGAATCTCTAATAAAAAATTTAACCCTACAGCTACAAGAACTAGAGGAAGAACAACAAGCAAAGCCCAGATCAAGTAGAATGAAGGAAATCATCAAGATCAGAGCACAATTAAATGACATAGAGTCTAAACTAACATTTCAAAAGATCAACAAAAGTAGGAGCTGGTTCTTTGAAAAGATAAACAAAATTGACAAGCCTTTAACCAGGCTCATCAAGAAAAAAAAAGAGAGGACCCAAATAAATAAAATCAGAAACGAAATAGGAGAAATCACAACTCTTACAATAGAAATACAAAGCATTATAAGAAATTATTACGAACAACTGTATGGCAAGAAATTTGACAACCTAGAGGAAATGGAAAAATTCCTCGAAACCTATAGTCTTCCCAAACTGAGTCAAGAAGAAGCAGAATGTCTGAATAGACCAATAACAGCTAGTGAAATTGAAGCAGTAATCAAAAAACTCCCAACACACAAAAGCCCTGGGCCGGATGGCTTCACAAGTGAATTCTACAAAACATTTAGAAAGGAACTAACTCCTATCCTCCTCAGACTATTCTAAAAGATACAAGAAGAGGGAAGACTCCCAAACTCGTTCTATGAAGCCAGTATAACCCTAATTCCAAAACCAGGTCAAGACACCACAAAGAAAGAAAACTACAGGCCAATATCGCTGATGAACATAGATGGTAAAATCCTCAACAAAATATTGACAAACCGGATCCAGCAACACATTAGAAAGATCATACACCACGATCAAGGAGGATTCATCCCAGGGATGCAAGGATGGTTTAATATTCGCAAATCAAAAAACGTAATACAACACATAAACAAAATGAAAGACAAAAACCACATGATCATATCAATAGATGCAGAAAAAGCATTTGATAAAGTACAACACCCATTTATGATAAAAACTCTCAGCCAAATGGGAATAGAGGGAGCATACCTCAACATAATAAAGGCTATATATGAGAAACCTGAAACCAACATCATATTCAATGGGCAAAAACTGAGAGCATTCCCCCTGAGATCAGGAACAAGACACAGATGTCCGCTCTCTCCACTCCTATTCAACATAGACTTGGAAGTTCTAGCCACAGCAATCAGACAAAAAAGAGAAATAAAAGGCATCCAAATTGGAAAAGAGGAAGTAAAACTGTCATTATTTGCAGATGACATGATAGTGTACATAGAAAACCCTATAGACTGCACAAAAAAACTATTAAACCTAATAAGTGAATTCAGCAAAATAGCAGGATACAAAGTCAATATTAAGAAATCAAAGGCATTTTTATACACTAACAATAAAAACTCAGAGATAGAAACTGAAAGAAAAATCCCATTTACCATAGCAACAAGAAAAATAAAATACCTAGGAATAAACTTAACCAAGGAGGTAAAAGATCTGTAATCAGAAAACTACATAACACTGAAGAAAGAAATTAAAGAAGATACAAATAAATGGAAGCATATACCATGCTCATGGATGGGAAGAATCAACATCATTAAAATGTCCATACTACCCAAAGCAATTTATAGATTCAATGCAATCCCTATTAAAATACCAGCAACATATTTCACAGACCTAGAACAAATACTTCAAAAATTTATATGGAACCAAAAAAGAGCCCGAATAGCCACAGCAATTTTGAGGAAGAATACAGTAGGAGGAATCACAATACTTGATATCAAACTATACTACAAGACCACAGTAATCAAAACAGTCTGGTACTGGCATAAAAACAGACATATAGATCAATGGAACTGAATAGAGAGCCCAGAAATAAACCCAGGTTCATACGGTCAACTAATATTTGACAAAGGGGGAAAGAACATCAAATGGAGTGAAAATAGCCTCTTCAACAAATGGTGTTGGGAGAACTGGACAGGGACATGCAAAAAAATGAAACTAGACCACCAACTTACACCATACACCAGAATAAACTCAAAATGGATCAAAGACTTAAATGTAAGCCGTGATACCATAAAAGTCCTACAGGAAAAAATAGGCAGGAAAATTTCAGATATCCCACGTAGCAACGTTTTCACTCATATATCTCCTAAGGCAAGGGAAATAAAGGAAAGAATAAACAAATGGGACTACATCAAACTAAAAAGTTTCTGCTCAGCTAAAGAAAACATCAGCAAGATGAAAAGGAAAGCAACCATATGGGAAAATATATTCGCCAATGACATCTCAGACAAGGGATTGATCTCCAAAATATATAAAGAGCTCATACGACTCAACACCAAGAAATCAGACAACCCAATTAAAAAATGGGCAAAGGACCTGAAGAAACACTTCTCCAAAGAGGACAAACAGAGGGTCCATAGAAACATGAAAAAATGCTCAACATCACTAGCCATCAGAGAGATGTAAATAAAAACCACAATGAGATACCACCTCACACCAGTCAGAATGGCCATCATCAACAAATCCACAAACAACTTGTGCTGGCGAGGATGCGGAGTAACGGGAACTCTGGTGCATTGCTGGTGGGAATGCAGACTGGTGCAGCCACTATGGAAAACAGTTTGGAATTTCCTCAAAAAACTAAAAATGGAACTGCCTTTTGAACCAGCAATTCCATTGCTAGGATTATATCCGAAAAATCCTGAAACACCAATTCAAAAGAACCTATGCACTCCAATGTTCATAGCAGCACTATTCACAATAGCCAAGTGCTAGAAACAACCTAAATGCCCATCTGTAGATGAGTGGATCAAAAAACTGTGGTACATTTACACAATGGAGTTCTATGTAGCAGAAAGAAAGAAGGAACATCTACCATTTGCAACAACATGGATGGAACTAGAGAAAATCATACTTAGCGAAATAAGCCAGGCAATGAAAAAAAAAATACCTTATGCTGTCACCTATTACAGGAAACTAATGAACAACACAAACAAATGAACAAAATTGAACCAGAGCAATGTAAACAAGAAGTAGACTAACAGTAACAAAGGGGGAGGTGGGAGGGAGGGAAGGGGGTAAGAAGGGGAAGGGTGAAGTCAAAAAAACATCTATAAACGACCCACGGACATGGGCAACTGTGTGGGGACTGAATATGGGGGAAGGGAGAGGCAGGGTGCAGGGAAGCAAGAGGGGGAAAAAAGTGAGACAACTGTAATGGAAAAACAAACAAATTCTTTTTTTTTTTTTTTTTTTAGTGGGGGAAAAATGAAAATATGAAGAATGGAAATGCCAGTTCAGTGAATATTAGGACAAAGATTTTCCTTCACGTTGTATATTTTTCTCCCTATTTGATCCCTCCAGAATTTGGCATTCTAAACAAGTAAGTAATGACAGAAGTTCTTTGCATAGAACTAATAAGACCAGTTGTTAATAGAGGTCTTGTTGACCAAGTCTTTGACTGGAATGTCAAGCCTAAAGGAGACATATTTGGGCTCAGGTTGTTACCAAAAAGCCCCGAGGAACCGGGAATGACTTTCAAAGGTAATAAAAGCCCGCGAGATAAAAGGCCTGGTATCATGGTTGGTTGTGCGGTCCGCAGCAATCTCTCCAGGGAAGGAATGAAGGTTGTTTTCCTGAAAGATGGCTAGAAGGGACCTTAAGGCACAATGAAAAACCAGAAAGACTTGGAAAGGACAGGTGTGTACAGGCAAGGATGAATGCCAGGTATATGGCTCAGCTTCTGTGCCATGAAGAACAGAATGAGGGTCACCCTAAATGTTCCTTGGGTAAGTTCCAGCAAAGCAGAACTAAAGATCATAAGTGATCATTTTCTGCTCTTGTTATGTTTATGCAAATGAACAGGATAAATTAAAAATGGACTTAATGTAGTCCCTTTAAAGACAAGGCGGGTAATCTTAGGGAGAAAAATCATTATGCAAGGAAAATCATAATGATCAGTAGTAGACTAAAAAGTAGGGCAACTAAAAGTCTTAAAAGTTTCTTCTCATTTAAAAAAATGGTTTCACTTGAAAATTAAACCATGTCTGTGATATCATCAAAAATATTCAAGTTGCAGGCAAGTAGAATGTCAAGTGCCTTGCAACTGGATGTCTCCCCAATAAGACAATCTTACAGATTTAGAGATTTGTTTGTGGATTATGTTACATAAATTAACATGTGTTTTCTGTTTTCAAAGGGCAGAAGCCTATGACCGCATTACCTGAGTGATTGTCTGTACGCATAAGCCTCACTTAATCCTCTCTGCAGTGCTGCCTCCTGAGATTCAGTGGTTTGGCTGAACTAAATGACTGGGTTGGTGAAGAATGGGATGGTCTGTGGGCTTCACTTTAAAACTGGTTTCTCTCTTCTATCCTAATGGCTTGGACAGAAAGGTCCCAGAGGTCTGAAGGGGGGGGACACCTAAATTATTTCCCTCAGCCCAAACTAAGTATGGTGGGCAAAAGGGTTTTGGACAGGTGGGATGTGCCTGGCACACCTTCCTCCAAAGAAGCCCTTCTTTTCCCTAATGTGGGACATTGAAAAATTTATCCCTGCCTTTTGTCATCTAGTGGTTATGGATTGAATGATGTCTTTTAACCCTTTTTTCCAAATCTGTTGCCCCCAGAACACAACAAGGATGCCAGCCTGATAAACCAAGCACGCCGTTGTCCGGGGACAGCCAACTGACCTGGAGTCTGCACGATCCTTCCCCATGTGGGAAGGCCACCCTCCCCTCCACACCCCCACTATTATTAGGAATTTCTGGACCCAAGGGTAGGTAGGACGATGACCATGTTCAGCTTGAAGCAGCTAGAGGAGCTCGAGACCTTAGCCCATTGTCCTTTACAAGATTGCAAATGGTCTTAATATCTGAGAGGGAGAGATAGTTATTTTTCACGAACCATGGGTATGGACTTGGGGGGGGATTTTGGGGAGAGGGAGATGCTGGGGGGAGGGGAGTAAAGGGGAGAAAATTGGAACTATTGTAACAATATAATCAATAAAATACAAAAAATAAAAATAAATAAAAAAGGAATCAGATTATTCTATATAAAAAATTAACAGAATTATTGAAATATCATTGGCATGTTTGTCTTTGTCCCCAGGTAACAATGAACTGGTATATGCAAAACTTAATAGGAAGTACTTTAGTAGGTGTATTAGGAGTACCAAAACAAAGATTGAGACAGTCGGATCTCCAAAATATCCTTATTCTAAGTGAAAAATACAAGTCTATTTTATAATATTAAATTGAAATGCAAATTACTCTACAATGAATTTCCTTTATTTCTAGAGACCACTTTTCATCATCAGTTTTATTCCAAATCATTATATTACAATAAATTTGTTCTTATATTAAGCCTGCAGTTTAGGCCAAACAAAAAATTATTAGTTTAGTATTATTTCAGAGATTGACTCTCAGAAGCTGAAGCTCAGTGTAGTTTGACATCAATGTTTGAAGAAATTGCATAATATGCATCTATCTATGGAAATACACTAATATAAATCAATTATACCAATGATCTTAATTCTTTACCCTTTCCTATATCCATCTCATTTGTTATGTAACTTTGCCTTTCCACTCATTTTTGTGTTCCTCTGCCTTAACTATGAGGACATTTCAGTGATTCCCTGATAAATAGTGAAATAAATAGTGAGTACAGATCTATCCAGTCATCTTACTTGAGGTCAATTTATAGCTGATCACTAGACATATGAGCAAATCTGGATGAGCCCGGACTAAATTGTCAAGCTAAAGACTTGGGAACTAAAGAATACTTATTGATTCAATTTACTAAGCTTTCAGATGATTTATTGACCATAATTATAGTAAGAGGTCATTGATTCACATATATTTTTTAGTTTACTTTTGAACCTGTGTTGAAAACACATTGCTGAGTGGAGCTGTACATAGTTTAAAGATTTAAAATTTTAATTCTGTATTTTTCCATATTCTTCCACCTGAAGAATATCCATTAACCTTAAAAAATGGGTGGTTTTACCACCATTTAGGCATTCAATAACAAGGATATTCAGTCCACATTTTTTTTGAGAAGCTTTTGGTCTTAATGTACACTGGTATTTTAAAAAAGCACGATCATTTTTCCTTTAAAAAACAGGGGTCTTCCAACTAAGGTTCACAGGCCAAATGCTGCCTGCTAATTGTTCTATTTTTGGTTTTGTTTCATTTTAATTAAGTTTTTGTTTAGAATACAGCTATACTAATTAATTCACATATTGTCTAAGTATATGTGCAACAATGACATTTAAATCGTAAAGACAGGGAATGACACATAAAGACAAAATAATTTATCATTTGACTCTATAAAGTTTGCTGTTTCCTGGACTATTTCATCAATTATTTCTTTAGTTTATCTTTTATTTAGTTTTGAGCATTACTCAATTATATATTTGCCCTACTTTTCATTGATATTTTCCCAAAGCTATTCATTGTTTTCATTCATTTTGATAATTTTTTTACTTTAAATATTTACATATTTTATGTAAGTAGAGAACAAAATAAAATCAATAGCTAACAGACAAAAGTATTGTCTACCCTTCAAAAAGTATACCAATTCCAAATGATTCATTTGATTTTCCAAAATTCTCTATAAGTTGTCCCTATCACTATACTACAACTGCTTCGTTATTATCCAAGTACCCTAAAATTCTTTAAAATTATGTCCCAATGAGAGACATTTTCTGTTCATCTTCCACTATCCCCATCCCTTTACTTTCATTTTGAAATGTATTATTTCTTTCCTTTTTTTTTTTTTTTTTTGTAAAACTTAGGAATTAAGATTTATGGACATTATTTTTCTTGCTAATTATATTAACATAAATTTTTTAAATATTCAAATGCCAATTGCATATTGATCTTTAACATAATTATGCACTCAATTATGTTTATTTCTGATGGCATGTTTTAAGGAAAAACACTGACTTTACAAGCAAAACATAAGTACTCAAGCCAATTGTAATCTTTTCATGCATTTTATATTTTCCAAGAAATGAGTAAAATGCTAGTTTCTGAGTGTTTAATGAACTTTTTTGAATAAATAAAGTCTAAAAGTTTAAATCAAAAAGTTCAATATGCTAAATGAATTTAAATCAAATAAAGCACTAACATTAACAGAGTTGAAAACAAGGGGTACATGGCCCAGTATAAGAGTTTGAAAATGAAAATTATGTAAATCAAACAATATAAAACATACCTTATCAAAAGGACTTGATGGATTTTAATGAACATATACCAAATTTTCAAAATATATGTCTCAGTAAATGTGGAAATACAACTATAACATCAATCTCTAACATCATCACAACATGCTGTGGAGAGTGGCTGCGCTTTATTTTTCACTTATTTATTTGGGAATATATAAACATGGTCAATAAATGATATTTCTAAGTTAAAAGAGTTTTCTGAAGTCACTGAACAAATTATGAAAAAATATTAGAGGGGTAATTTTGAATATAATTTAAGATTTAATTTTAAATTACTAAAAATTTAACCACCATTTCCTATGCATTTTATGACACTATCGGTTTTCTGCCATTCAGATATTAATATTTTCAGTTACCCTTCAGTAACGACCAACTTAGTGACACAATCTCATTATTTCATATCACAACAACTTGAGATAAAAAATAAGTTACATGGAGATTAAATTTAAACACTTGAACCACGTTGGAGTTTTTGAAGTTGAAAAATGGTGAACTTTTATTGCTAGTCAAGTAACTAGGATTAATAGAACATTCCTTAAAAAGTTCTTAATATTTTCTTCCATACTATGAGAACCTTTTGAATATAAAATCCTGATATTTAAATACCAAGAGGGGAGAACCATGGTTTTCTGCTCTTTTCACAGTGAAGCTAAAATTACTCTAACAGTCTCCCTTAGGATATCTACCTCCTTAACTAAACCATTGACAGTGTGTTAAGAACAGAAATTAATTTTATACTTTATAGTCAGATATCAAATGAAAATTGCTAAAACACTAAAATTACTTTATCTAGTTTCACATTTTGATAAAATGTTCTAAATGAAATTTTTCATATCATACTGTAATTTGTAAATCTTCTAAAATCAGAATAACTTTGAGTCAATATTAGAAAAGAAGAGTTTTAAAGTATCAGTTAGAAATAGAAACACATTTGAAAGAGGCATGTCTTACTTACTTCCTAGTGCAAGAAATATCTAAGTAAGAAAATTTTAAAAATAGAATAAAATGTGAAATACTAGACATAACGAAGTAATCATTTAGTGCACTTGTTAGCATTTGCCACACATGTTCAAAAAATAATTTTTTATATTCTATCACTTTAGAGAGTGCCCAGCAAATAGTAGTTAGTGAAACAAAGTGTATTGAATGACTAATTTTATTTATCAAACCTTTGTGTGCTCTCTCACATTGAAAAAAAAGTCTGAAGGTAAAAAGGAAACTATGACTGATAAATCTGCCTTTTTGAGAGGCTTAAGCATGAAATGAAAATGTTTAGCATCATGAGAAGCCTAGAAGATGAACTACTGTGAAATTTGATCTTGTTGGGTGTAGGGAATGCAGACAGAGATAAACTTGGGATGAAGTTTTAGCTCAGCAGGACACAAGGCTGAGCAGTGTCTGAAAACACTTGGAGGAGCTGAAAGTAAATTGCATGAGAAAAAAAGGAAGGAACAGATAAAAGTGGGACTAAAAATGAAGACATAACCCTTGTTCATCTCTGAAAGTAAGCTTTATGGCTTGAAGTCGGAAAATATATAAATTTAATTCCAAAAACGTTTCAACCTTATCTTGTTCAAGAGTCAGAAATGGATTTCTGTTATACCTTCCCAGTTCCAACGTACAAAACTACATGTAGTTTTTCTTCTTTTGGGAGTTAGTGCTTCTGTGAATAAGAAAAAGGTATCAATTGTTAGTAGCATTTATTAACTGCTTTAAAGGTCTTATGAAATTAAAAAAAAAGATAAATTAATTTATTCTATGTCTTTGACTCAAAAATGCATTTTTATACTGACACATCATCTTTAGTCTAGACTGATTTGCAGGATGACTAGCATCTCCCAAAAGGAAAGACCTGTATTATATTCAAATTGGAAGGATACTTATAGTTCTCATTTAGTGAAGTTTTATTTCATCAAAGGAGCAAAAACAAACAAAAAAATGTATATATGTTTGGGAAAAGACACATGATTGTATCAAAATGTGACCAAGACCTGGAATCATTATCGACTTACTTTTACTATCTTTGCTATGCTGTTTCTGCTGTAAAACCTTTAGTTTTAAGGCATTCTTAATATAGAGATCTATAAAGTGATTTAATAGAGGGTCTTTAGAGAATAACTACTCTACTGCTGCATTTCACGAAGAATGGGATTTAAACCAAGACTAGCACAAAAGTTAAAACAGAAAGATACTATGTGTATCTTTAAAGTTGATTTTATTTAGTTATTTTTTTTTTTTTGCTTTGTTTATTTACTATAATACTGTTATGGATTGGATTGTGTCCTAACAAAAGAAAAAAAAAAGAAAGAAAGAATAAAAAAAATATGTTGAAGTTCTAACCCCCAGTACCTGTAAGTTATTTTATTTGGAAAGAGGGTCTTTGCAGATAAAATAAAATTGAGTTCATTAGGCCATGCCCTAATCCTATATGACTGGTGTCCTTATAAGAAGTTGGAAATTTGAACACAGAGACACACAGGGCGATGACAATGACACCGGAGGCAGAGTACTGTGTCTGAAAGTCCTGGAATGTCAATTACTGATGGCTTCCACTCGAAGCCAAGAATCAGCAAGGAAGGATTCTCTCCTTTAGGTTCCAGGAGTGTGGTCCTGCTGACATGGTGATTTCATAATTCTAGCTTTCAGAACTGAGACAATAAATTTATGTTCTTTTAAGCCATACAGTTTGTGATATTTTGTTATAGTAGTGATTCATCAAACAGCAGGGGATTATACTTAGGTCTGGAAATTTAATGGGATTTTACCTACTGGGTTGCAAACTTGCTTTGGACTTGTAATTCCTTTATTTTTTCCTATTTTTTCCTTTTGGAATGGGAATTTATATCCTATGTTTGTCCTAGCACTGTATCCTGGAAACATAACCTGTTTTCCAGGTTTCACAGCTACACAGATGTAGAGAAATGTTACTTCGGGATTAAGCACACCTGGAGTCTCAATTATACATGCCTTATATGATTGAATATGTGAGATTGATGATCTTTTGCTTTTGAATTAATTATACTTAGATAAGATTTTGAACTTAGTTGATGCAGGAATGGGTTAAGTTTGTGGATACTAAGATAGAATGTATTTTGCATGTAGGAAATATGTGAATTAATACTGCCCATGTGTTTTCATTTTACTTTTTATTTAATTTTCTACATGTACTTATTATTAATTGATCCTAAATCTTCCTTTCAGTGTTTAAAATTTCCCCCTTCAATGTGTTCAACAACATAATATATCTGATCTCTTTATGCTGGAGATAGTTATATTACAATCTTTTGCTCCTATATTCTAATCTGTCTTATTTTCTTTCTGAATTTTCTGGTGAGTGATTATTCTGGGATTTTTCCTTATCCTAATTATGAACTTTCTTGTCAATTGGATCCCTGTTTTAGAGATTCCATTTCTTTCTCCCATTCTGGTAGGGCATATTTTGTGAAGCTTCCAGAGAAAGGGAGTATGGCAGATGAGTCACTCCAACTTTATTCAGAGAACACATGCTACTATTGATTTTTAACATAAAGGTTGTTTATAGGTCTCAGAACTTCCACCGATGTAGGAAATAGTGGAACACCTTCTGCAAGCTGGTGTTTCTGCATCTAGTTTTGAGCATGAGGTCATTTTAGTTAGCCATATTGGCAGCTGGGAAGGAATGCTGGATACGCAGGATAACAAAGGTAAACTGGAAGCAAGGAGGGCAACTGGGATATGCAACTACATACTGGAATTGTCTTTCATCACCTACTTTCTTGATGCTGTGGGTGTATGGCAGAAGAAACTGTTGCCTATTACCATGGAAATAGACATATAGTTGGCATTAAAATATGAAACAGAATATGTCTTGTGGCTAAGGCTGATGTGAAGGCATATAGAAAAGGGAATTCTGGAAATTATTAGGTCAAATTTTGAATAAAAGTGGAGGCAAATATATGTTCACATCTAAAATATAAATGTTAACCCTCAGGGTGCTCTTACCTCTTGTCAGAGCTTTTATGAGCTTGATGCCAATTTACTGGAATATGGACAAGGCACACTTCTTTAGTAAGGGAGTTCTAACAAAGGGTTCAGTGGTGACATTTGAAGCATTTTGCTCCGTTCCTGAGGTCTGCTGCTTTCACATCAGGGAAAATTTGGTCTGATTTGCTTTCACAGAAGCCAGTTTAAATTATTACTACATTTTTTATAATTTGAGTCATTGTGTGAGGGTTCTTTGGCTTTAAAAGTAATAGTTATTATTTTTTGTTTGTTTGTTTTTAGTCCCCCACAACCACAAATCATGCAGCTGAGTTTCCCACGTTTGGGGAAATCGCAGGGGTCAGCACATCCAGGATGCAATGACTAAGCCTTGCCCTGGGAAAACCACCTTTGTGATCATGGTACCTCCCCTGCCAGGTAAGTGCTATATAGTGATTAATTTTGAGTAAATATTTTGTGGAGTATGAGTTTGAAACTAATAGAGTAAGGAATACTTGAAATTTTAGAAGTATAACAAACTAGGGCTTGTCAGAATCTATTGCTCTATCTAGAGTTTCAGTTTAATGAGCATACTAACATTTCAGCATCCATTACACACTGAAAAAAGTTTTCAATAATTAAGGATAATTGGCAATAGAAATAAGATGAGCAGATGAAAATGACTCTGCATTAGACTTTGGCAGCCTGCTATTTCCACATGTGTTGAAAAGAGAAGGGAGGATGAGAATTTTAAGTAGCAATCCAAATTGGTCAACTGTGTTTTATTATTTTGCACCATTTATTTCATGTTCTACACTTCAGCTTTCTCTTTAAAAATATTTTATCAGGTTTCCTCATATTGCCTCATATTGGGATTAGGTACTAATCAAATTATGACAATATATAATGTACACTATTGTTTTGTGTCAATTTGCTTTAGTTTGTAATGTCATCTGAACAACCAAATCATTTTGAACAACCTACCTAATACAGAACACTATTGTTTATTATGCTTCCCAATACAATATACTTAAACCTAATATGATTTCATTAGGGAGGTACTTGCTGCTTAAAAATTATCTTCAAAATAGAATACTTTGGACTTTATTTTATATTGGAATATCTTTAATGTCATTAAAAATCTTAAAATTATATCACAGTCTATTTAGTTGATTAAAAACCAGACTAGATACTTGTCTACAGTAGATTTATTTCTAAATGTCCTATATAATATTCATTAAAAATATTTGGGCATTGAAATTAAAATAGCTCCTTTAATATTATTTCCTAAATGTTTATGAAAATGCCTGTAAATACAAAGCACACACGGACACACATGTATACACAAGCAGGCATGCAAAGACACACATATATACAAGCACACATACAAGAACACATGGATACATATACAAGCAAACACATATTAAAATTAATATTCACAACACTACCACCAAGAGAGGCTAAGTTTGAAGGAAATTATTATTTAAATTCTGGAGAATTGTATCAAGTATAAACCCAAAGGAAAAAAGAAATTGATCAATAATGCATTTCTAGGAGAAATTCTTTATTCTTTTGGAACTTGCTGTAAACTCTCCCCCTATTGTAGTTTTATACAAGTAAATCCATTAACATCAGAATAACTTGGGAGTAACTGTTAAATTTCAGATTCATGAATATTATAGAGACCTCCTGATTCTTACATGTTTATGTGCCTTAGAGATACACATCTTTCACAGAAACTCAAGCTGCCTCATATACACTAAACTGAAAATAATTGTGGGGAAATACTGATGCTGTGTTTTTAAGGCAGGCCTAATACTAATTTTCCTTCTCTCCAGTTTAAAAAAGTTATTCATAGACTATAACTCTGAGAAAATGATAATGAAGAAAGAAAAGAGAATGGCAGATGACACATTTTATATGTGCAAACTTCTGTAATGAAATGTGTGAATGATTTAAGTGTATTGGAGAAGTAAAGAAAAACAAAAATATCACTATGTGGTTGAGCTTTTAGTTCTAAATATGTTCTAGTCATAGAATGTTTGAGGGACAGGCAGAGGGACTAGGAGGAGGAGTCTTTCCAGATCATACAGTAGTTCTTTATTAGGGAGATAATGGGAATTATACTTGGACCTATATGTGATAAGCTATCCATTATATTAAGAAATGAGGGAAAATTAGATGAGTAGAAAACAGAGTCAAACAAACAAATGAAAAAGCAAAATTTAACATCTGCTTTCCCAGGCCATGTATTATTTAATGACTAGTCCCTGAGCTTTTATATATATTAGTCATTGAAGATACCACAAACAAAATTTCATATTTCCATGAAGCTTACATTTTAGTAGAGAAAAACATACAAAACAAAAAAATAAGTAAACATGGAAAGTGATGTGCTATGACAGTAAAAAATAAGAAAAGGTAGAGAGTGAATGTAGGGGGAGAGATACTCTTTTAAATAGAGTCATCATGGGAGGGGTGCTTGAAAGTGACATTGAGCATAGACCTAAGTGCTTTGTACTGTAGGTGAGGGCATTTCTGAAACAGGAGCATTTGCAATCACAAAAAGAGCAAATGCAGAGTTCTGAACTGGGAACTTAATTAATGTGTCTATAAAAGCAAGGAGGCCAGTATTGCTGAACTAAAGTGAGAAGAATAGGGATAGGAATATACATTCAGATGAGTAGGTCCAAGGAGCAGAGATGTGGAGTGCATTTTTTTATTGTGATAGCATCTGCACATATGACCAGGAGACAGATGGAGAACTCTAAGAGGGCTTTGAGTCAAAGGATGATGTGATCTGACATATCCCTTAAAATGGAGACTCTTGGTTGATCTTTTGTTAGTACATGGAAGAAGGAGGAATCAGGGAGACTTTTAGGAGGATATTATAATGACTCAGGAGAAATACTAAAGTAGCCCAGATAAAAGTACTAGAATAGTAATAGAGATGAGATGAAAAGATTTTATTGTAGATACATGTGAAATGTATTTCACCACTTCCTTTATTCCAGTATGAAATAATGAGAAAGACACTTCACTTTGGTGGCATCCTTCTTCAGAACCCATAATACTAATCTAAAGAGAAATCATCAAACCCAAATTGAGGGACATTTTGCAAACTATCTCACAAGTATTCCTCAAATGTCATGGAAAACAAAGAAAAAGTGAGAAATTGTCACAGACCTGAGAAAATTAAGGAGAAATGATGGCTAAATGCAATGTGAGATCCTGGGTTGGATCCTAGGAGGAAAAAAAAATACTACCTGTGTAAAATCTAGTATAATCTACATAAAGTCTAGAGCTTAATTAATAGCTTCGTTCCACTGATGATTTTTAGTTTTGATAAATGTACCATGATAATGTAAGATGTTAACATTCAGGGAAAGAGATGGGTAAAGGAGCATACAAGAACTCTCATGTACATTTTCAACTTTTATGAAAATCTTAAATTATTTTATGTTAAAAAAATGTTTTAAGTAATGCCAACATAATTTATCAAAGAATTTGCTATATGATGTAAGGAAAACAAAAAAAAAATGACATTGAGGATGACTCCAAGAATTTTACCCTAATTACAGAATAAATTTCTTGTCACATTATAAAAAGGAAATGCCTTTTCCAGATAGTTTCTTCAATTCTTCAAGCACAAAATTGGAGTCAGAACAGAGAGGGCAGAAACAAAAAAATTGGAAGAACAAAAGAAGGAATAAATAATTAGATATAGTAAAAAGAGAAAAATGTATTTGGAGGATAAAAATGAGAGACAGAATCAGCGAAAGTACATTTGGGGGGAACTAGAAAAGAATGAGTTAATAGAAACATTTCTGAGATTTAAGAATTATATCAATTTTAATGTTCTTCAAGAAACAAAGGTATACATTGAATTTTTTTGTGTGTGTCTGGACTATGTTTCCTCAAAAGTACTTTACCGCTGAGATTGGACTACTTGGTTCCAACATGCATAAGGTTTACTTCTGTTTCTTTAATCTTTGTATCTTTTTTTTTTAATTTTTTTAAGTATACTTTATTGATTATATTGTTACAATAGTTCCAATTTTTTCCCCTTTGCTCCCCTCCGCCCAGCACCCCCCTTCCCCGACAATCCCCTCCCTAAGTCCATGCCCATGGCTCACCCTTTCATATATTCTTCTTTTTTTAAAAAATAATTAATTAATTAGTTAAATATTTTAACAATAAAAAATAACAATCCCTCCCTCTCAGACTTAAGACCCTTTACAATCTTATAAAGGACAATGGATGAAGGTCTCGAGCTCCTCTAGCTGCTTCAAGCTGGACATGGTCGTCGTCCTACCTATCCTTGGGTCAAGAAATCCCTAATAAGAGTGGGGATGTGGAGGGGAGGGTGGCCTTCCTACAAGAGGAAGGATCGTGCAGACTCCAGGTTGGTTGGCTGTCTCTGGACAACGTCATGCTTGGTTTAACAGGCTGGCATCCTTGTTGTATTCTGGGGGCAACAGGGTTAAAGGACATCATTCAGTCCGTAACCACTAGGTGACAAAAGACAGGTATTAATTTTTCAATGTCCCACATTAGGGAAAAGAAGGGCTTCTTTGGAGGAAGGTATGCCAGGTACATCTCACCTGTCCAAAACCCTTTTGCCCATTATACTTAGTTTGGACTGAGGGAAATATTTTAGGTTTCCCCCCTCTCAGGCCTCTGGGCTCTTTCTGTCCAAGCCATTAGGAGAGAAAAGAGAAACCAGTTTTAAAGTGAAGCCCAGAGACCACCCCGTTCTTCACCAACCCAGCCACTTAGTTCAGCCAAACCAGTGAGTCTCAGGAGGCAGCGATGCAGACAGGATTAAGTGAGGTCTATACGTACAGACAATCACTCAGGTAATGAGATTGTAGGCTTATGCCCTTTGAAAACAGAAAACACATGTTAATTTATGTAACATAACCCACATACAAGTCTCTAAATCTGTAGGACTGTCTTATCGGAAAGACATCCAGTTGCAAGGCATTTAACATTCTTCTTGCCTGTAAATTAAACATCTTTGATAATGCCACAGACATAGTTTAACTTTCAAATGAAAACAAATTTTAAATGAAAAGAAGCTTTAAAGATTGTTAGCTGCACTACTTTATAGTTTACCACTGGGCATTGTGATCTTCCTTGAATCTTGATTTTTCTCCCTAAGATTACCCTCCTTGTCATTAAAGGGACTGCATTAAGTTCATTTTTAATTTATCCTGTTCATTTGCATAAACACAACAAGAGCAGCAAATGATCACTTATGATCTTTAGTTCTGCTTTGCTGGAACTTATGCAAGGAAGATTTAGGGTGACCTTCAGTCTGCCCTTCAGGGCACAGAAGCAGATCCACATACCTGGCATTCAGCCTTGCCTGTAAACACCTGTCTTTTCCAGGTCCTCCTGGTTTTCCATTGTGCCTTAAGGTCCCTTCTAGCCATCTTTCAGGAAAACAACCTTCGTTCCTTCCCTGGAAAGATTGCTATGGACCGCTCATCCATCCAAGGTACCAGGCCTTTTATCTCGTGGACTTTTATTACCTTTGAAAGTCAGTCCCAGTTGCTCAGGGCTTTTTGGTAACAACCAAAGCCCAAGCATGTCTCCTTTAGGCATGACATTCCAGTCAAAGTCTTAGTTAAAAAAATCGTTATTAACAACTGGTCTTATTAGTTTTATGCAAAGAAACTTAGGTCATTACTTACTTCTTTAGAATGCCAAATTCTGGAGGGATCAGATAGGGAGAAAATATATACAGTGTGAAGGAAAATCCTTGTCCTTCTAATATTCACTGAACTTGCATTTCTATTCTTTATATTTTTATTTTTCCCCCCCACTAAAAATTTTTCTGTTTGTTTGTTTTTCCATTACAGTTGTCTCACTTTTTCCCCCCTCTTGCTTCCCTGCACCCTGTCCCTCCCTTCTCCCACATTCAGTCCCCACCCAGTTGTCCATGTCCATGGGTCATTTATACATGTTCTTTGACTAGACCCTTCCCCTTCTTACCACTTCTCTCCCTCCCATCTCCCCCTTTGTTTCTGTTAGTTTATTCCTTGTTTACATACCTCTGGTTCAATTTTGCTCATTTGTTTGTGTTGTTCATTAGTTTCCTGTAACAGGTGATAGCATAAGGTAATTTTCTTTTGTTGCCTGGCTTATTTCGCTAAGCATAATTCTCTCTAGTTCCAGTCATGTTGTTGCAAATGGTAGAAGTTCCTTCTTTCTTTCAGTACTTATTCATTGTCATTTTCCCCCTTTGTACTCGTGTTCCTCTCTGTCTCTCTCTGTTTCTTCATCTTCTTAAAGCAGACCCTTTAGCATCTCTTGCAATACTGGTTTGGTGGAGATGTATTCTTTTAACCTTCTTTTGTCTTGGAAACTCCTTATTTCACCTTCCATTTTGAATGAGAGCCTTGCTGGGTAAAGTATTCTTGGTTGTAAGCCTTTGTTTTTCATTACTTGGAATATATTTTGCCATTCCCTTCTGGCTTGTAGTGTTTCTGCTGAGAAATCTGATGATAGCCTTATTGGAGCTCCCTTGTATGTTATTAGTTGTTTCTCTCTTGCTGATTTTAGGATTCTCTCTTTGTCTTTGAATGTTGGCATTTTAATTATGATGTGTCTTGAAGTGGGCCTGTTGGGGTTCATCTTCATTGGGATCCTCTGTGCTTCCTGGACTTGCATGATTCTTTCTCTCTTCATGTTAGGGAAGTTTTCTGTCATTAGTTTTTCAAAGAGGTTTTCTATCCCTTGCTCTTCTTCTTCTCCTTCTGGAATTCCTATGATATGGATATTATTACGTTTCATGTTGTCCTGCAGCTGTCTTAGAGCCTCTTCAGTCTTGTTCAGCCTTTTTTCATTTTGTTGCACTGTCTGTGAGTTTTTGTCTACGTTGTCCTTCAGCTCGCTGATCCGATTTTCTGCTTCCTCTAGCCTGTTTTTAATTCCTTCTACTGTGTTCTTCAATTCAGAGATCGTATTCTTCATTTCCTCCTTGCTCTTATTGATAGCTTCCATGTCCTTTTTGATGCTGGTATAATTCTCAGTAAGTTCCTTATAGTTCTTCTGGAGTTCACTGTAGTTTTTCTGGAGTTCTTTGTAGTTTCCGCTGAGCTCATTGAGCTTCTCCATAATCCGTGCTTTCAATTCCATATCTGATAGTTGGCTCCCCTCTATTTCATTTAGCACTCTTTCTGGGGACTCTACCTTTCTTTTCGATGGGGGGTTGTTTCTCTGTCTCCCCATTTTTGTGACTCCTATTGTTTGTTGGTGCTTCTTAGAATGATCTGCACTTCCTGGATCTGCCCCTGGTGGCGTCAGATCCTTCCCCACCAGCCTGGTCCGGCTGCCCACCTCTCCCCGCCTAATCTTTATATCTTCAAGGACAATAAAAGAAAACTATATTTCGTACATTAAGTCAAATACTACAGAATTAAAAAAGTGAGAGTATCATCTTTATAAATTAGAAGAAGAGCATGTTTTTTTACAATTAATCACTGTAGATGAAACATGTAGAAAACTGGAATAAAAATATTAAAAATAAACAGGGAATATATGCAGATAATTCGAATAAAGTTTAATTGGTTTTAGAAAATGTTTTTGTTTGATTGCAGAGTCTTGGCAAAAAGGTATATTATCTGTGTGATATTTCAAAAACAGTGAACTATGTAATAATCAGGGAATGAACATGTCAAATAAAGAAAAGAAAAACTAGTATAAATCCTTAAGGCTATAGCTAGCATGGTGTATGTGAGAAGAGAATAAAGGTCTTCATGACTACAGTATGGGAGGCCATTTTCAGAATACAAGATGAAGTTATATAGGTATGTATGTACTAGTCATGGTTGTTGGCCCTTAAAAAAGAGAATTGAGTTTTTAAACTGCTATGTCAAGCCATTGGATAGATTTCATACAGGAGAGTGACATAATCTGATTTATTCCTCTTACATGTACTTTGGCTGATTGTGAAGAATGGAATTAGGGGTATCATGGGAGGAAGGAGGCAACTTAAAAAAGGATGACAAAGAAGTTAAAACTTCAAAGTATACACACACACATGTATTTTTTGAAAAGAATTAAGAGGAGGATTGGTATTGCCAAAAATGTCAAGTACTAGCAGAAATTGTTAGCATCTATCAAATGTTTAATGTGCTCACTTTCATTTACTAGCTTCTTCTGTAATGATGTTGGGGCTATGTAGGTTGTCCTTGCCAAATTCCTCTGAGCATAAGTGACACGTGGCACTTTTTAAACTTGAAGCAGTAAGATATGATATGAACCTCAATTTACTTTCATCCTCACTAGGGTAACTTGGGAGGCCAGGTGTCCCATACAGTGCAACCACCAAGGAGGTGACCCCTGAACCCCAGCACACTGCACCCAACAGACAAATATGTAAATCTATCATGTTAAGCCATGGAGATTCAAGGATTTGTTACTTGCAGCAGCTGATATTATTTATTCTAATTAATGTATGCATTAATATTATGTTCAAAGAATTATTAAATTACTTGAGTCAGTCAGACATGGTGATATTTAATAATAAAAGCTGATATGAAACTATCATATACCATGACCCAAAATTCATTAAAATAAAGTATGACAGAAATTATACCAACATGGTAACCATGTTCATTGCTGGATGGATTATTTAAATTTATTTTTACACATCGCTCTGTATTTTGTGTTTCCTTTTATATACTTTTCAGCATGAGGAAAATTGCATTTATAAACAAGCCATACATTTTTGATGAGAGAAAAAAGTAAAATTAAGAGCAGTTCTTTAGGAAGCACAAGTGTTTTCTTCTCCTTCATTACTTTCTAGTTGTAAGGCCTTAAGTTAATCATTTAGTTTTTTGAGCATTACAGCTCTAATGGTTTCAGGTAAGGAACAATTCTTTATCTGAATAAAGGCAGGGGGATCACCCAAATCACCTTTTGTAAACCATGTAAGTGTATGCCTCTGTGGTTAGTCTACATGATTTTTAAATTATGACTCTTTTTCACCTTCTAATTCTCTATGAAATTACAGGAGCTGTTTTACTATATCTCATGCAGGGTCCCCATAGTTATTGATTCTCACATTATATGTATGAGTAAACTCGGTAATTTTGGCTTATCTTATAGAACATATATTAACTTTGTGTATCTCTTTTCTGAACTCTATCCAAGTTCTTCATTTATATCCCAAGTGGAACATATAACTTCAGTAATGTTCTATTTAATGCTGGCTGTGTTTCAAAATGACAGAATTTTATTTATCTATTATTGGGAAAACAAGTTTGAAAGTATAGCTGAATCACATGTATATATTTTAATGCATATAGTTTGTATCTATGCATATGCATATTACAGAATTGTAAAACACTAAATCATTTATTCTTCCATGGTTGATTTTATTTTTAGTGTTAACTTTTAGGTACCTTTAAGGCAGTTTTAGCTGACACTTGGCCTATTTGTCCTCAGAACCATTCCTTGCTCTGCTGTGTAGGCTGAGAAAGTGGGTTGGGAGACTTCAGTGTGTGTTTCTAAGAGTCTTCTGTAACATGGCTTCCAGATGGAATCAGTGAATGAGGGGCAGTGGCAAATGTTGAAAACAAGATGGTAGAAGTTGGGGGACTTTTTCCTCTTCTTTATCAGTGGAAGCACCAGTGACACCCAGACATGTGATGGTTCTGTCTTTCAGTAATGCCTTTGGTCCCTAGGCTCTGCTAACTCTCCTCCTTTTTTTTTTTTTCAGACAAGAAGTATTAGTGATTTCTGGTTGTCACATGCTTTATAATCTCTTAGTCCTATGTTTGGCTTAACAGCTTTTCAATCACTAGCATGGCCCATGTTTTCAAATTATAAACTGGTTTATTTTTCCTGGTTGGCCCCTAACTAGTATAATACAGTTGTTGATATCTGAAGTGGTCTTGGATACAGACCTTCAAAATTACATTCAGAAATTTGGATTCTCACTTCTTTATCCTTTTACAAAGATGATATACTTTCAGGTAGAAATTTAATATGGTGGACATTGTGGTGTGCATCCTGGAGTCCCTTCAGTGAAGGACATGCCCAGCTGCTAGGAATACTGTTTTAATATAGCTTTTAGTTATCAACCCCTTCATGGATTGCTTTAATTGCAGAGTTACCATGGCAAACAATTATACCATCACAAATAGCTGAGAGCCAATGACCAATCAAATGGATATATAAAGTCCTGCCCATCTTAGCCCATGTTGGAATAACTCTAAAAGGCCATTCCAGTTCCAGTGTTCCCCTATGTAGTGATCAAAGCAGAAGTAGGCTTGTTTGACAATTTAAAATAGCTCTCTGTCCTCCTCCTCCCTCTCCATAGGCACTCCTTAATAAATATCCTACATAGTAAACACCTCATACTCTTTTTCCTGGGAAATCAATATAAAACAAAATTATTTAACTTATAATCTGAGGTTGCTTTAGATGAAAGCGAGGTTTTGTTATATCAAATAGAGAATGTAATAATCACATGGTATTTTATAACACAAATACTATGAACTAAAATGTCTGCTTCTGAATGATCTTGAAATCTATACAAACAATGATAACCTCAAGATTTTGAAATATTGGCTCAAGAAATAGAGATCGAGATAGCTTCTTGGACACCATTTTAAAAAATTGGTTATCTCTGGTAGTACAGAGCAATATGGACAAGACTTAGAGCCCAAATCTAATTGTTTAGGTTGCAGAATTATAAAAGAAGCAGAATTTACAACCTCAACATGTATTTCTGGTAGCCTTGGGAATTACCATAATTAGGTTATGCGGATTGATTCTCTGTATGTGATGAGATTAGCGTTCTCGTAAAAAGAAAAAAAAAAGCGAACTTTTTTTTAAAACTCTGCCACGTGCAGATACAAAGAGAGCTATATGTATATCAGGAAAGGGGCTTTCATAAAAACCCAACTTTGCTGGCCTCCTGACTGAACTTCAAGCCTTCAGAGTTGTGAGAAACAAATCTGTTTTGTAAGACACCCAATCTATAGTATTCTCTTAAAGTAGCCTGAACTGATTCAGAATATTTCAACACTCTGAAATTCCAGTGCCTCCTTATTGAAAATAGATTCTCTCCACTGTGTGCAAAAAGTATCATTTTAGGATTGTTGTCTTACAAAAGGATACTTACTCTTTTTCCGATTCCTCAACTACTTCTCATTGAATATAGGCCTGTAACTAGAATTGGATTCCAGCATATCCCTGGGCATGATCTCTTAGATTTTCTCCAAGGAGAAAACATATATTCAAAAAGAATTGAAGAATAAATTGAGTCATCAGGAATCAAGGAAACATGTGCGTGCTAAAAGCCTTAGATTAAAAGAGGAGAAATACAGCATTAGATTGAGTTAAATTTGTGTATATGAGGGCACTTTCCCAAGTCTCCAGACTTAATAGCCTAGTTCCTGCAGCAGAAATGGTTTAACAGTTTATTTTCTATTTAAATGAAAATTATTTCATTAATGACCTACTTTCAATAATTTTGAGATGTTTAATGTTTTCCTTGTACAGTATGAAGGAAAAAATCCAGTGAGAGCAAATGTATTTCTATTGGATGCTCCCTTTGCTAAGACACTAAACATGAATCTATTCATGAATGCATTCTAGTTAAGAAATTAGTATTAGAGAATACATGCGTGAGTAATTCTATAAGAAACTATTCTCTGAAGAATGGGGGTTATACAGGAGATGTGGCTATTAAAATGAGATCCCTGATTTCATAGAAATATTATGAAATCCTGAAACATTGGTAGTCAGTTACAGCATTTAACATTTGGAGATAAAGAAGTTACAGTTACACTTCGACATTAAGGGTTTATGGAAGTACCTAGTAAATAATGGAATCTCTAGCAATGAAACTGATGTGTGGCCAACTAAAGTATAACAATATCTGCAATGTGGAAAGTCATAGTCTCATAACCAAAAGTCTGACTTGAGGTTTTGCAATAATTTTCAGTCATAGATTGTTCTTAAATGTAAGCCAATTCATATACTCAAAACCTCATAATTGAGGGTGAGACTGAAGGAAGAATCCTTCCTTCTTTGATGAAGAAACTCTAAACAATTCCTTGAGTGTGTATGTGTATATATATATATATATATATATATATATATATATATATATATATATATTTATTTATTTATTTATTTATTTATTTATTTATTTATTTATACACACACACACACACACACATATATGATGTCACAGATGCAATATGGTTCCAGCAGTAAAGGCGTCTGTGATTAACTCTCTGTAGCCTCAGGCTTGGCTGACTACCCAGAAAGCCAGAATGCCATCCGAAGATAATCGTCATGCCTCCAGGAAGGAAGTTAATGAATGCACTGAGTGTATGTAGCTGCCTGATGTTATCTGTTAATTTAGAAAGGCATTGTTTTTTTCTGGTGGTGTAAGTGACTACCTACCATATGGTTTACTATGAAGCACTATGAAAAAGAGACCCTGTCCTGGGAGGGAGTGGATTTATTCCCCGCCAGCCATGACTGGGAGCAAGCAGCTCTTTGCTCATGTATATAAGTTTCTTCTATTAAATCTCTTATGAATGTGATTAAGGCTATATGTCAGTTCTTCAGAATTAATCCTGAATTTAGATTTTTGGAACTTTCCAAAACATATACAAAATTTTCAAGTCTTTCCCAAGGGACTTTATTATTGAACACTGAAATAAAAAGGGACATAAGATGAAGAGAGTCAGCTTGTGTAGCGGCAACCAAATTCCACCTGAGGAAATTACAGGAATCAATTTCCTCAGCCAGAAGAGTGACATTTGGAAGAGAGACTAATTATTTTCATGGAGGCAGACATGTGAATGTATTAAGTAGGAATTATACATGAGTGGAAGAAAAAACAAATCCCAAATTGTGATAACAGTTTCAAGGCTTTAATTTTCTATTTTATTTTTTAAATTTTATTGTCTAATTTTTTGTCACTTGTGAGAATTTAATCAACTCCCCTCCATGTGGCTTGAAGCTACTAGCATACAGGCCCCACCAATGTTTTTAATCTCCTCAGATCTTCTGCTGAGGAACTTGGCCTTCACAATGGACAGCTGTTTTGAAAGCTTTCCCTTCTCCAGAACTTTGAAGTAGCCCGATTGCACCACATCAATGGTAAGCTCTCGTGGCCTTGAAGTTTCCGGGTCTTCCTCAGTCTACATAGCATGTTGGTGGCTGAGATGCCTAAAATCTTTAATTTTCAATGTTAAATGCTTGAGATGGTTTCTGTTTTCCTGTTGGGACCCTAATTAACACAGCATTTCATGTAATAAAAGCTCCCAAAATATTGAATCCTTTGTGAACTCTTTATCTCAAAGTTACAACTATGTTCTAGATAGTGAGATATCCATTTTCCCAAGCAGAACATATTTGAGACATAAGTGAATATCAGAGGAGATGATATAGTCATAGAGAGCTCATCATGCTTTAGAAAAGCCCAAAGTGGAAACAATAACGGCAAATTCACTTTCTTTATTTTTATATCAATGAAGACACTGATTTTAATGTCACACTAGAATTGTGTTTTCTTCCATATTTTAATTTTTAATCATGTTGATATTAATTGGTAGCTCCAATTTATACTGATCCAAGACTTCATCTGTGATGACTCCTGGAATTATAAAAAATTGAATAAATAACTTCCTATGTATCTCTCCAGGAGCAAATGCTATAAACAACATGAGTTCTTTCATTTGTTTTTTCGGCATGAGGAGTTTTACAGTTGATAACACTGGTTAATTATAATACATGTTGCATAAATTTTTGTTTTAATATTTTTCATGTTATATGAGCATTTGGAATATAGATTTACAAAGGGACTGATGTCTACACAGAATCTTAATCAAAGTTTCCTTTAAAAACTTTAGCAAAGTATTACTTCCTCCTCATTGTCATCCTTAGAAACATTTCAAATTTCTCTTCACCCAAGCTTTTGCAGGCCTCCATCCCTGTAAACCTTCATTTGTTTTCTTCCTTAACTGCTATCACATCTGTAGTCCAAGCGTGCCTGTGCAGCCAGCAAGTTCTGTCTTATGCTAAGTGAACTCCTCTGCATATTCAGACTTTTAATTCCACAAAAGGGTGTGTTGAATGCTAACCACTGTGATTGAATTACAACTTGAATATCTCTAAACACCTTGTTAGACTGCTGATTAAAAAAAAATTTAAGCTACACAAACACAGGTTTTGATTCAAGAGACCTCAAATGTTGCATTTTTTTACAAGGATATCAGGAAACCTTTTCCAAGTGGCCTAAGGAGAACAGTTCAAGAAACATTAAATTAAAGCAATGCCTCAACTAGAGGTTTCAAACACAAAGTTAAAGTACTGTAGATTTTGCCTCATGGCTATCATTGTGTTGGCTGTTGTCATTTTTTTATTTGCCATTCTAAGGGAAAAGAGGTTAGTGCCCCTGACTAAATAATCAGATATACATGTTTTAAAAATTCTTGAAAAGCACTGTTATAGAACATCCAAGTGGAGAAATCCAAGTGGGTGGAACTCAGAAACAGCTGTAGGCTTGAAACACATATAAAGGAGTCCTTTGTATATAAAAAGTAAATCCACAGTGGTAGATGTATTCACCCAGAGCAGGTTTGCCGATCGAGAAGAGGATTAGCACTTGCCAGAGAAGATAGGCTCAGGAAGGAAAAACTATCAAAAAGAAACATAGGAGAAGAATAAAAAATGAGTGGTGTCCCAGAAGAGAAATAGAAAGCAATATCAAGAAAAGGGGCAAGTGGTGTCCAGGAATAAACCCCAAGGAATACTGAGGGAGGACTGTATAATCAAAAGGATGAGTAGCCCTAGGGTAATCAGCTAAAATTGGAGACCATTTTAACACAAATCTGTAATGTTAATTGATTTTTTTCTAGCTAATTTTAAATGGGCGAAGAAATGAAGAAAAAAAAAAGATTTCTAAAGTCATATTGTTATGTAAATGAAGGGAAAGAGTAAGATTTTATGATAATGAAATTTGTTAACACAAGCTTAGGTTAACAATCATATGGTATTATACCTTATATTGATGACATACTTTTATTATTTGGCTATGTCATCTCAGAACTCTATAAATCCTATTAAATGATTAAACACATATCCAGTTATCTTCTTGATATAGAAGAAAGACTTACTAGACTAATATTGAAATCCTTATCAACTTCTACAACAAACAAAACTTCTTAGTTGATTCTTTTTTATTTTGTAATTTTTAGAGAGATTGGGGAAGGGGAGAGAGAGAGAGAGAATTTGTTGTTCCACTTCTTTATGCATTCATTGGTTGATTCTTGTGCCCTGACTGGGTTGAACCCAAACCTGGTGTATCTGAATGACACTCTAGCCAACTGAGCTATCCAGCCTGGGCCTCTTAGTTGATTCTTATCAACATTATTAATGGTTATGTAATCCTCAATTTTGTTTTGTGTTATTAGTATTTATATTAAATTTAACACTGATTTCTGTTAATATTTGGTATTTTTTTAGAACATTTTGGTATTTACTACAAAAATCTTTATATGTAATAAAGAAGGAATTTTTCAGAGTTAGTAAGTCTGAGTTCAAATATTAAATCCTTATTCCTGAGATGTGGATAATATATCCTTTGTAGATTTATTTGAAGACTAAATAAAATTTTACAGATACATGAATACAGATATATTATATGTGTACTTATGTGTATATAGATATATAATATTATATATATTTCTTCATAGCCTTAACATTTTTCTTGTCAGTGTTATTGTTATCATTTCCTGTCCATTGCTGTCCTGGTTCAGGAATAAAGAACTAGTTCCTAACTGTCCTCCTGCTCTGCTGGGGGAGGCAATCTGTAACAGACCTTGAATATCTCTTCATGATTTTGCTGAGTATGCCAAGAATGCAAGGCCCTAGTCTTCTGGCCAAGATGGAGGCTTAGACAGACATGCTCAGTCACCCTCTACAACTAGAGAGGAATACAACTACCTCAAAACAAAAGATAACCAGATATTCCAGAAAATAAAACTACATGGAAGCCCAACGTACAAAGTTATAAACCAGCGGCGCTCATTGGGCAGGTAAGAAGAGTGAATATGGGCAGTGCTGTTTGCAGTCGCACCAGGGACAGCGGCAGGGAGAACAGTCCGGGCTGCAGTCCAGCCGCAGCAGCTCCTGACCTCAACGCTGGGAAAAGCAGCCACCGCATTGCCTCGGATGGTGAGGCCCAGAGGGAGGGAGGAGGGACCCGAGTCTCCCAGGGAAGAATAGCGGCAGGAATCCATCTTGGACCCCCGCCCCCACACAAAGCGCCACAGCGCTGCGAAATAAATTGTGGATTGCCACCGGTTGTGGGCAGTGATGACAAAGCGCCACAGTGTGGCGAAAAAGGTTGCTGGACCGCCGCCAGTTTCTGGGTAGTGACCACAAAGCACCATAGCGCTGCGAAATAGGTTGCGGATCACTTCAGGTCCGCTTGGTTGTGACGAGTACACAGGCTCTGCCCCCTATAGCCGGCCCAAGAAAGCAAAACACATCTGTCAAAATGAGGCAGACAACTATAGAAATCCCGGTGGCACAGTTCACCAGGCAACAGATAAAGAATCTGACAGATGAACAAATAAGAAACCTGTCAGAGGCTCAGTTCAGGTCCATTGTTATCAGGTGGCTTACAGAATTAACAAAACATTTGGAAAAAGACAAGAAAGGATTTAAAAACACTCATACTGAAAAGAACAAAACCACATACGAGACAGATGGTGAGAAATAAAATCCAGAGTTCAAATCAACAAACCAGAACATAGAGAAGGAACAAACAGTCAACCAGTGCGGAGAGAAGAAATAGGAAGCAAGGAAAGTGAGGAGAGGATCAGAAACCTCTGGGACAGCTATAAGAGACCGAACATAAGAATAATTGGATTGCCAGAGGGTGAAGATGATGAACTAGAAATTGAAAAATTAAGTGGAAATATAATAAAGCAGAACTTCCCAAACTTGGGGAAGGAAATAAACGTACAGATCCAGGAAGCACAGAGAGTTCCAGAAAAACTGGACCCAGGAAGAATCATTCCAAGACACATTATAATAAAAATGTCAAAAGTTAAAGATAAAGGGAAAATCTTAAAAGCAGCAAGAGAGAAGAAAAGAATCATGTACAAAGGGGTCCCAATTAAACTGTCAGCTGACTTCTCAAGGGAGACCCTGCAGGCAAGAAGGGACTGGCAAGAAATATTAAAAGTAATGAAAACCCAAAACCTACAACCACAAATACTCTATCCAGTGAAATTGTCATTCAGAATAGAAGGGCAGAGAAAGTGTTTCCAGGACAAAATAAAACTGAAAGAGTTCATTAGATCCAAACCACTGTTATATGAGATGTTAAAGGGACTGGTTTAGAAAAAGGAGGATCAAAACTATGAACACTAAAATGAAAACTGCATCACAAGAAACAACAACAGAAGCTAGGGAATTGAAACAAAGGCAAACTAAATAGGCAACGAGAGTGGAACAAGAACTATAGGTATGGGGAACATATTGGGGGGAGGTCAGCAGGGAGGGGTAAAGGGGTAAGGGAGGGAGGTGGTACAGGAATTATGAAGCATAGCAGGAGGGAATGGAGTAGGTAGGAAGAGGCTGAGAAGAACTATATGCACAACCAATGGACATGGACTAAAAGTGGGGGACAACTGGAGGGAGGGGGGCTACTGGGTGGAGGGAAGCAGAGGGAAGGGAATTTGGGACAACTGTAACAGTATAATCAATAAAACACATTAAAAAAAAAAAAAGAATGCAAGGCCCTGACCACTCTTTACTCAGACTATTTCTAAAAATTGTGTTTAACAGGCATGTAAGCATGGAACAGACTAAAAGTGAACAGAGAGGAGAGAGATAATGATGGAAAGAAGGGGAAAGGATTAGATGAACATATATGAATAACCCACAAACATGGACAACAGTGTGAGAATTGACTGTGGGAGCAAGAGGTGAGATGGGCAGAGGAGGGCAAAGGGGAAAAATTTGGGACAACTGTGATAGAATAACAACAAAAAAAATGACTTAACAAAAAAAATTGTATTTAAGAGATGAGGTAGCTTACTTCCACTTACTGTAACCATGGTGAATCTCTCCAGCTCATTATTTCTCTCCTGTAATGAAACTCAGTGTGTTCAGGCATTGATAATAGCCCCTTTGTGCCCCTATGGGTCATGGGGAGGAGAGTCAATGCATATGAACTTAAACTTTTGCATATTGATTTTGCCATGAGTAGTAAAATTCTTTGCCCCTGATTCAGGTTTATTGTCTTCTGCTATGACCCATGAGACAGTAACAGACTAAGTAGGGTAGCATATTTTAGCTTGTTAGAGGGTAAACCTTGAGTCTGCATGCTTTATTACCTCCACAGCTGTAGCCCTCTTATCTATAGTTCACACTACTAGCAGAGAGATATTTCCAAAATGCCAATTCCACCTTTAAACTCCCTTACTCAGAATCCTTCTGTTACTCTCCATTGCTTATAAGAGCTGCTTTTGTAGATTATTTATTGTGCTGTTAACTTGTAAGTCACTAGCAAACAAAAATGATGTATTTATAAAAATATGTCAGGTATTAGTTTATAGTATTGCATTGTTAACAGCTTGTTAAATGAGCTGAATTGGTAATATACTAAGTACAATTAATTGATATATTGGAATTAAAATGGAGAATAGAAAGATAAGTATAAAATACTACATTTATTGTTCAATTGTTGGAAAAGTAATTAAAGTAAGATCAAACTAATATATTAATTTATTATCTATAAAGATGTAAACTTTCAATATCACATCATAAATAATGTATATTCTCATAATACTTAGTTTTATTTGACATTTTTCTAATTTGACAAATAAATATACAAAGAAAATTGTTCAGTATTATTCTCATATAATTTTCTTATGAAGAATAGTTTTAAGAAACATCTATTTTTGTTTATAGCTGTCATTTAATCAAAATATCCTGCAGTTGCATTTATTATAACAACTCAACTAATAATTTTACCCTGATATGATATCATTTAAACATGATACATAAAGTTATTTTCTCCAAAAGATCAGGCATGCAATCTTTGTCATTTAATTAGTATAGTTAGAATATAATTACATGAAATTTTTAGATTGTTCCCTTAACAAATTATTGCTTATTACAACATGGAAAGACAATGTGGTTTATTTTGTTTTGATTGCCAAACATCAACTTTTTAAATGTAATTACTGTTAAAGTTATTTGTTTTTTATTTTTAAATATTATGTATATTTTACAATAAAAAGCTTAAAAATATAGAAATATCTTTCATTTCAGCAATATGACACAGTTATGTAGACAGTCCCTCCCATCAATAATTTAAAATGTTTAATAAACATTTAAAATATTTTTATAACACCACCTGATGTTTCCCAACACCCCAAAATACAATTTTAAAATCTTCCTAGATTGGGAGAACTCTAAACACTAGGTAGAAATATATGCAATACTCTTTGAAGGAATTCACTTTCATCTGAGGCCTCACAGAATTGCCACAAATAATTTTTCAGGAAATGAGTAACATATAGTAAACACACACACACACACACGCACACACATACATATGAAACAAGGCATCGTGGGTTAAAACCAGTAGAGACACAGTAGAAAAGAACTCAAAAATTGTAATTAACCAAAGGAGTAGTCTGTATGGTCTGAGATGCAAAAAAAGAAGTGGAAAATTTATTGGTATACATAGGTATGCAACAAAAATAATAATTTATGGAGTAAAGTTTAAAAATGGAAAATTAAAATACAAAGCAATGGTAACATAAATAAAGAGGAAGATAAATGGAGATAGTGTTCTTAAGTCCTTATATTATATCAAGGGTAAAAGTATTGCTTAGATTATCAGGACTTTGATAAGTTAATATGTATATTGAAATGTCTAGTAACCACCAGAGAAGAGAAAAGTGAACTGTAACTTACAAACAAAAAGAAAACATGGAATGATTATTTAAAACCCTCAATCAATCAGAAAAGTTAATAAAGTTTTTTCTAAATGTCACATTTCTTTATCACATGGTACTCCAAAGCTTCACAATATATTTTAAATATTTCTTTAATATTGATATAATTTGGTAAGTTATATTAGCAGGAGTTACAGATCATTAATATGTAATATAATCAAATCTATATTACTTCATTATTCTATTTGATTCTTCCCTTTAGTTATAAGAACAATCTTACTTATATAAACAGTGCACATATGGCAATGCTAATAAATGAGCAATGGGAGTATACTAAGCCAGTAGGAATACATTTACTTGCTTTCAAGCATGTGTTCTATGTAATGACATTGGCATATATATAAATTTAGTAGCAGTCCTGCCAAATTTTAAGCAATATAGAATAGTAGCATAATTTTGATAAAAATAGTAACAACAGTCATAGTAATATTTAAGGATACTAGCCCTGGTACTGAGAAGAAGGAGGACAAGGTGAGGCAGGAGACCGGAAAGAAAGGATAAAAAACATAGCTAAGACCTAAGAAGGTTGTCAAGGTGCCTGACAATGTGCAAAGTGCCCTGTATTTCTCATTTAATTATTAAAACAGAGCTAAGATTTAGGCAAATAGTATGTTCATGATGATATGAAGACACTGAAGAACAGAGGAAGATGTGAGAAAGAGGGACGACTGTGAGTACAATGGACTCTAGTCAGTCCTTTCTCACTCCAAATGCCCAGACGTGGTCTCCTAGAGATAACATGAGATAGTCTTGTGCATTGCACTTGCAGTTATATAAGCATTGATGTCATACTTTTGGCTAATGGCCGGCTTTGTTTATACATAATATAAAAGAGGTGGAACCCCCATGGGAGTGTGTGTTGGTGTTCCAGTGCAGCAAGGAAGCAAGTGTTGGCTTTGAACGGGGATGCAGTAAGCAGAAGGGCTGCTTACTGAGCCGCGGGAGTGTGGCAAGCAGCTGGCTGGTGCTCCAGCGCAAGTCGAAGGGCAGAGGGCAAGTATAAATGCTGTAATGTCTGCTATAAACAAACTGTCAGAGATCCCACCCTTGCCTTGCATATATTCATCTGATTGCTGAACAAAAAGGAATTTGCATTCAGATTCCATGACAAAGACAAAGAAACTGAAGTACAGAGAGTGGATGACTTATTTTGTTCATCCAGCCTGTTAGTGTTGGAGTCACAACACGAATTTATCACAGATCGAATTGTAATTAACCTTGTTATTTTCATCCCTTTCAAACTCAAATAGTCTACTGTACTTAATCTCATATACTTTAAAACTCCTTTTACTAACCTTTCCAATTGAACTGCAATAAGATGCACTACCTATGGGTCCTAATAAATTTTTACTGTCCAATTACTTCGTTTATGTTATTATCTCTTCCCTCAGCCAGGTTAGATTGGATAGTTCATTGTTTATGATGATTTTTACTTCCATGCTTATATCCTCACTTTTTCTTATAATGGATAAAGTGTGCTTCTTTCTAAAATCAATCCTCACTCTCTTCTGCTTATTCACCTAACTATAGAAAAATAGTAACTAAACAATACACTAAAGTTAGGTTACCTTTCAAAGTCTTCTTACTCCATAACTACCTAAAATCTCAATATGGCTATAGCAAATACATGCAAACATTTGACTGATTTCATGTTAAGTTCATAACCTGTAAAGTTAAGGTGGACCATTGGTGGTTGACTGTTCTATGCTTCTCTTGTTAATTCATTTTCCTATTGTCCTGTATCCTTTCTTCACAATCCTCCTATACCCCTTCATAGTCAGTCTCATCTTACTTCTTTTTTTCCACAAATACACTAGATTTAATAGATATTATTTTGTTTTTATATGCCATCTTCATCAAGAATCTTAAATGCTTTAGAAATTATATACAATTGATCCCCACACCAACCCTGTGAGATAGGTATTACTCCCGTTTTATAAGATAGGAAGACTGAAGCTCAAACATGTCAAGTGACTTGCCCAATAAACCCTATAATAGTTTCCTTTTAACCAAAACATACTTACTCTCACATTTTATAATGGATAAATTTGCTTTTATCTAAAACCAATTCACCACTTGGATCTCAATGCCTTCATCTACCCAAGATATCACTACCAAAACTTCCTATGGCTTCTCACACATCATCAATTTTTAAACAACCTTTTGAGTTATAATTGCATATGGTAAAATGTACCCATTTAAATTATACAGCTTCATGAGTTTTGACAAATGTACATGCTTTTTTTTTGTAACCATTGCCACAGGAAGAACTATAGTACTTCTATCATTCCAAAATATTTCTTTATACTCCTCTGTAGTAACCCCTTTCCCAATTCTGGGCCTTGACTCTTGCTGATGTGCTTTCTGTCATATGGATTACTTTTGATTACTCTTAAGTGTCCAGAAATAAAAAAAAGTAGAAACATAAAGTATACATAGCTTACTCTTTATACATATCATCATTTTTTCAGTATGATTTTAAGTTCCATCTCTTTGGTTGCATGTATTAATAGTTTGTTATTTTAATGTTGTAATGAATTACATTGTATGGATATTCCACAATTTGTTTACCCATTCTTATGTTGACATATACTTGAGTTGTTCCAATTCTTTTTTTTAAATAATTTATTTTTATTTGTTTGTTTATTTTATTTTTTAGAGAGAGAGGAAAGGAGAGAGGGAGAGAAACATTATTGTGTGGTTGCCTTTCACTTGCGCCCCCAACTGGGGACCTGACGTGCAACCTAGTAATGTGCCCTGACTGGGAATCAAACCAGCGAAACTTGGCTCGCAGGCCGACGCTCAATCCACTGAGCCAATTCTTGACTATTGTGAATAAATAATCTGTGGGCATTCTTGTACATATATCCCGTGTTTGTGTTTTTTATGTTTCTTAGATAGATAACAAGGAAAAGACAATTAGTCATATAAGTTTCATTTGTGACTTATTCCAAGGAGGGTGTAAATTTTACATTCCTACCAACAGTGTATAAGGATTCCAGTTGCTTTTACAACTATGTTAAATTTTGTATTGTTAGGCTTTTTAAAACTTAGCCAATCTAACTGATGTATAATGATATCTCATTGTGATTTCAATTTTTATCTTCTACCGACTATTGATATTGAGCATCTTTTTATGTACTTATTGGTTAAATACATGTTTACTTTGTTAAATTTTCTGTTCAACTATTTTGCCTATTTTAAAAGACTGTTTGTCTTCTTTTTATTGAGTTACAACGTTTTGTGTGTGGGGGTGAGGGGGACAAAAGTAGGTTTATACTTCTAATACAAAGAAATAATAAGATAACTAAGAAATAATATAAGAATATTCTCTGTGTTTTGTGCACACACAACTGTAAACCTACTTTTTGCCCCATCCTGTATTTTCTCCCAGTGTCTGGCCCACCATTTCACTTTTGAAACAGTGTCATTTGAAGAACAAACATTTTCATTTTTAATGAAATCCAATATTCATTCCCCACACTGTTGTCCGTGTCCATGAGTCATTCATACATGTTCTTTGACTAGTCCCTTCCCCTGCTTTCCACCATTTTCCCCATCACCCATTCCATGTGGCAGCTGTCAGTCTTTTCTACATTTCCATGCCTCTGGTTCTGTTTGGCTCATTAGTTTATTTTGTTCATTAGATTCCTCTTATAAGTGAGATCATATGGCATTTGTCTTTCACCAACTGGTTTATTTCACTTAATATAATAGTCTCAAGTTCCAACCATGCTGTTGCAAAAGGTAGGAAAAGTTCTTTCTTTCTTTCTGCTGTGTAGTATTGCATTGTGTAAATATACCACAGGTTTTTTTTTTTTTTTTTTTTTTTATCCATTCATCATCTTCTGATGGGTACTTAGGCTGTTTCCAACACTTAGCTACTGTAAATAGCAGTGCTATGAACATAAGGGTGCATAAGTTCTTTTGAATTGCTGTTTCAGGGTTCTTAGGGTATCTTCCCAGCAACGGAATCACTGAATCAAAAAGCAGTTCCATTTTTAATTTTTTGAGGAAATTCCATACTGTTTTCCGTAGTGGTTGTACCAGCCTGCATTCCCACCAATAGTGCACTATGGTTTCCTTTTCTCCACATCCTCGCCAGCACTTGGTTGTTGATTTGTTAATGATGGCCATTCTGACTGGTGTGAGGTGATATCTCATTGTGGTTTTAATTTGCATCTCTCTGATGGCTAGTGATGTTGAGCATTTTTTAGTATGTCTATGGGCCATATGTAAGTCCTCCTTGGAGAAGTGTCTATGCAGGTCCTTTGCCCATCTTTAAATTGGATTGTTTGTGTTCCTGGTGTTGAGCCATATGAGTTGTTCATATACATAAAGTTTAATTTTTAAATGACTATTCTGCTCATCCAGCATTATATGTTGAAAAACTATTTTTGTAATTGAATAACTTTGGTATACTTTTCAAAATTAATTTAAAAATATTTGCCTAACTCTATTTCTGTGCTATTTACTATTTTCCATTGATTTTTAGCCAGTGTGCTGCAAGAAATTTTAAAATATGTGATACCTGACTATTTAGTCAGGGGCAATGACCTCTTTTTCCTTATGTTGTCAAATAAAAAAGTAGCAATAGCCAACACAACACAAGAATAACCATCCAGTATGAATGAATCAGAACTATACCTATGTTTGTCAGATTGTCAAAAAGTATGTTTTCTGGTGTGCTGCAGAATTTTAGTAAATAGTTTATATGTGCCATGAGATGAAAAATGTTGAAAGCACTGATCTATAATATGTCTATCTTAATATAGCTATCTCATTCACTTGATTAATGTAGCTTTACAGCCTGTCTTTTAAATCAGATAGAAGTCCTCCAGCATTATTTCCTGTTTGACATATTGTTTTAGAAAGTTGATGTGCTTTGTATGATCATTATATTAATTTGAATAAAGCAACCTGTTGATGATATGGATAACTACTAGAGTGGGTAAAAGTAGGTTTTATTGGGTTCTTTGTCATTTATGTCCACTATAATCTTCATTATTTTCTTCCTTCTATTTACTCTGGGCTTTGTTTGTTGCTCTTTTTCTGGTTCTTTTATATGTAGAATTAGATTATTTATTTGAGGTTTATTTGTTTTTTGCTTCTTGAGGTAAGCCTATGATGCTGTGAATTTTCCTTTCAGGACTGCTTTTGCTGTGTTCTATAGATTTTGTGTTTTTGTGTGTTTAATTTTGTCTCTCTTCAGGTAACTTTTGATTTCTTCCTTGATTTTATTTTAAAGCAATTCATTGTTTAATAATATGTTATTTAGCCTCCATGTGTTTGAATGTTTTGTAGTTGTTTTTCTTGTAATTGATTTCTAGTTTTATATCATTGTGGTCAGAGAAGATTCTTGGTATGATTTTAATCATCTTGAATTCATTAAGGCTTACCTTGTGATCTAGCATATGCTAGAATATTCCATGTGCACTTGAAGAATATGTATATTCTACTGCTTTAAATCCATCTGGTCCAGTGTGTTGTTTTGCTAATATTTTATCTCAAGATCCATCCATGAGATCAGTCAAGTGTTAAAATCTACTACTATGACTGTGTTGCTGTCAATCTTCTCCTTAATGTCCACCAAGATTTTTTATATATAGGTGCTCCTATGTTGGGTGTAAATATGATTACAAGGGTTATGTCCTACTATGCCAATCCCTTTAGTATTATGTAATATCCTTCTTTGTCTCTTGTTACGGCCTTTGTTATGAAGTGTATTTTGTCTGATATAAGTATTGATACCTCAGATTTTTTTTTTTTTTTTTTTTTTTTTTTTTAGTTTCCACTTGCATGGGATATTTCTTTTTTCATCCTATCACTTTCAGTCTGTATGGTCTGAGGTGGCTATCTTGTAGATAGCATATATATATAATGTTTTCTTATCCATTCAGCTACCCTATGTGTTTTGATTGGAGCATTTAATCTATTCACATTTAAAGTTGTTATTAATAGGTGCTTATTTGTTGCCATTTTATTTTTTAGACCTATGTTGCTCTCTATATTTCTTTTTTCTTCTTCTTCTTCTTCTTAAAGCAAGCCAAATAACATTCTTTCAAAAATATTTTATTTATTTAGTTTTAGAGACAGATGAAAGGAGAGAAAAAAAGAGGGCGAGAAACATCAGTGTGAGAAAGAAACTTTGATTGGTTGCCTCTTGTATGCACTCTGACAAGGAACCAAACCTACAATGCAGGTATGTGCTCAGATTGGGAATTGAACCAGCAACCTTCACCTTGCGCGGTGACACCCAACCAACTGAGCCACACCAGCCAGGGTCAATTAACATTCTTGATTCTTGAAACACTGGTTTGGTGGTAATGAACTTCTTTAGTTTTTATTTTTTGTTTTCTTGTTGTTGTTTTTTTTTCCTGGGAAGCTCTTTATTGTGTATTAAAATTTAAATGATTTTTAAAATAATAGCCTGGCTGGATAGAGTAGTCTTGGGTAGAGTAGATCCCTGTTTTTCATCACTTTAAATATGTCTACTCTCTTGAAGTGTTTCTGTTGAGAAATCAGCTGAAAACCTTTTGGGAGCTCCCTTGTAGATAACTGTCTTTCTCTTGCTGCTTTTAAAATTTTAAACTTTGTCATTTTTATTATGATTTTTCTAGGTGTGGTGCTCTTTGGGTTCATCCTGATAGGGACTCTCTGTGCTTCCTAAACTTGAGTGAATTTTCCTTCATCAGGTTAGGAATTGGAATCTGTGATTCCAATTGCATGTATATTAAACTGCTTGATACTGTGATACAAGTCACTGATGCTCTGTTCATTTTATTTCCCAATCTTTTTTGCTCCATGCTTCATTTTAGATAGTTTCCATTGCTATGTCTTCAGGCCTACTGTTCTGTTCTTCTGGAGAATATCTAGTTTATTAATGTTATCAAGTGAACTTTTCATTTTAGATAGTGTACTCTAGTTCTCTAAATATAGAAATAGCTTCTGTTTCTCTTTTCATCAAGTTATAATTTCCTTTTAAATCTTTGGACATATTAGTAATAGCTGTTTTTAAATTGTTGATTACTAATTTTATCATCTTTGTCATTACTGAGCCTGTTTCTGTTGACTCATTTTCCAACTGCTAAAGGATTTCAATTTGCTTGTTCTTTGTGTATCTAGTTATTTTTTATTGAAAGATGAACATGATGAATATTGCATTATTAGATGTTTGGATTTTGTTGTCTTCCTTGGAAGACTTAAAATTTGTTTTGGGCAGGTCCTTAAGTTACTTACTGATAAGGTGGGTCCTTTTGAAGCTTGTTTTTAATCTTTGGTATATGGGACTCTAGATCATACTCTAAACCATATTCCTCGTATGCTTTATTCTAGCATTAATTTAGCCCTACTACCAGTAGGCATGACCCTTCTAGAATCTTTACAGATTGTCCCAGCTGTTCATGAGGTTTGTCTACTCTGACTAGGTGAAATTTAGACCTCAAAGCCTTGTGTAGGAGAGTGTTATAATGAAGATATGAAGATGTAGAGGAAAATTTGAGTATAATGAGGGCATACCAGTTTTGAGGCCATATTCAAAAGAAACAAGAGGAGGCCTTGAACCTGAATGGAGGCAAGGTGGCTAGAAAGAAGTATGCATGTGAAAGAGACATTTGGAGAATAAGATGGTGGAGAAAGGTTGTTAAGATTGAACAATTAGGAGAGTAACGAAATATAGAAGCAAAAGGGAAGAACTAGCCCAAAGGATATTTACTGTATTTTTCGCTTCATAAGACGCGCTTTTTTCCCCCAAAAGTGGGGGGGAAATGTCTATGCATCTTATGGAGCAAATATTGTGTCACAGATCGTGATGTGTATTACCTGACCTGTCAGCGGTGGCAACAGCTATTAGAAGAAGAAGCGGTGGGCCCACGCGTAACCCCTGGGGACGCTTAAATGTCCCACTTTACTGCTGAATCTCAGGGCATCTGGTCAATATGAAGATAGCGAGAAAGTGATATCAGTGATTGTGAGCAACTGAGCTTCATAAATTCTGACACTAGCAATGATGAATTTTTGGGGTCCCCAGAAAACTAGAAGAGTACTTGAACCTGAAAGACTCTCCTCACTTGTTAATGACAGTGATGATGGTTCTTAATACCTTTGTTGACTGCTGTTCACTTTACATGATTGAAATATTATTCTGTTATATTTTATTAAATACTTTAGTACACCATTTGGTTCAGAATATTTTTTTTCTTGTTTTCCTCCTCTAAACCTAGGTGTGTCTTATGGTCAGGTGTGTCTTATGGAGTGAAAAATACAGTAGTTTAATCTACTAAACTGTGATTGCATTAACATTTTTTAAATTACCTTTTGGAAATAGGGGATTTGTAACTTTGAATTTTCATAGAATTTCATTAATACTTATTAAAAACATTTCTAGGGAATAGTAGCCTTTTAAATGTTACTTTTGTTCTTCATTTCCATCATAATCTTGAATGCCTAACAGTCCCTTTTAGCTCTGCATGTATTTAGTCAGCTTCTCTTCCTGCAGGCATTACGCTGACAACCTGTATGAGATTGTATTTGTGGCAGGAAACTTTTGGGTAATCACATGGAATTCATAGAAATAGAATTTAATGTAGTTTTAGGGTTCAACATTTAAGAAATTCTCTAAGAGCTTCTTTACAACCATATTTAAGGTCTTAAATGTATCTCATCTTTGTGGTTATGAAGCCACAGCATGCCCTTCTAGGTAGATTGGGTAGTCGATAGTTATCTTCCTTGTAATTGATTTATTAAACTGTTCTTAAGTTAAGGTCAAGTAGCAGAAATTTACTCTTTTAGGGTATGTTTTCACTTTGTTGTTCTTTGTAAGAGTTAGGACTTGTTTCTTTGTACAACCCACAGAGGGAAGACTAGATCTCTTTAAAAAGTGAGAGGGTTGGTGTGACATCCTGTATTTTCTCTATTTTAAGCTCTAGTATTTTAAGCATATTAAAAGGGATAACTTTTCTTGTAAACAGCTAAATTTAGGAGGTCTTAAACGATGTGCATTATTTGGGACAGAAAGCCAGGAGCAAACATGAGAAGGCAGAGAGGCCCAGGTGAGTTCAGAGATATAATATGTATGCAGTGGGGGAAGGGAATTAGAGGTGTGCAGGTGAGTAGAGATGTGAAAGGTATTCAGGACTTGAAATGTACCACATTTAAAAAATAAAAAAGATGAAATACTTAGTCTACTACCAGTACAGGAACACTGTGGTGGAATGTTAACATTAATGGTTAATATTTAACCAGTAAATATTAATTATTTTTATATCTAGCTGCTGTGAAAATATACTAAAATGTAATTTTTCCAAATTTTGAGGAATTTTCCGACAGAGTTAAATTCTATTACCAAAAAACATGTAGGTTTACTTCTTTAGAACTATTTTCTGCTGGTTGTGTTGTGCTTTTTCACCCAACCATATAAGTTATCAGAGATCAGATCTCTTTTAACCAGCACCAAATAGATTGATAAGGGAGAAATAAGAAATTTGTCTAAATTTATTTTAAACTTTAAAAATATATACACTAAGCAATATATTTTTAGATATTCATGGCATTATTTTTACTTTAGAAGTTCTCATATTAAAGAAACCCAGAGAAAGACCAACTACAGTGCCAAGGTATATTAATAAAAATCAGTGGAGAACTGTCCCTGGCTGGTTTGGCTCAGTGGATTGAGCGTCGGCCTGCGAGCTAAGTGTCGCTGGTTCGATCTTTCAGTCAGGGCACACCAGAGAAGGAAAACTCTGACTCCAAACAACCTCCGCTGCCTTGCGGCATAGCTCTTCAGGGGAAAGGCTAAGGAGAAGGGAAACTCTGACTCCAAACCTCCGCTGCCTTGCGGCATACCTCCTCAGTGGAAAGGCTAAGGGAGTAAACCCCGACAGAAAATCCGGAGCCGGAGTCCCTAAGGCGGTTTGACGTTGTAGTCAACACCGGCAACGCCTGCGGTGCACCTGAAGCCAAGCTGTATTGACTCTGTCTTTCCCCTTGGATCCTTCAGCTGTGAAGAGAGGGGGGGTCTGCTGCATGGGCAACAGCTGGCCCTCCATATCACCCTGCCCAGGCTTTGTAGCTTCACTGGAGAGGACACTCCAGCGTCATCGCAAGATGTTGACTCAACACGGGAGGAGACAGATACCGGTTATAAGCTCATCCGATTGGCAAAGGAAACGAGTGCCAGGGGTCTCCTCTGATGGTGGGAGAGGTCATCGCACCTCACTGGACAGCTACCGCCCGCCTCAAGCTGGGCAGCCCCCAGCCAATTAGGTGCCGTCTTGCCATTGCTCGCCTGCCCCACTGGGTGCGTGGGGATCAGAGAGGCATCTCTCGAAAAGTGGGCCACAAAACACTCGCACCAGGCAATTCCAAGCAAACAACAAGAAAGAAGCCTCCAGCTCTTCGCCTCGCTAGCTGGAACATCAGGACCATGTGTCCCGGACTTACTGCAGACCTTCCGTGGATCAATGGTGCCAGGAAAACCGCCGTCATCGACAGGGAACTGGCACAACTAAACATCGACATTGCGGCTCTACAGGAGACCCGGTTGGCCGACAACGGAACTATCAGAGAAACCAACTACACCTTCTACTGGCAAGGGAAGTCTCCGGACCAACCAAGACAGCACGGTGTTGGGTTCGCTGTGAAGAACACGCTTGTTAACTCCATAGAGCCACCCACAGGAGGCACAGAGAGATTACTTACCCTCCGATTGTCAACAACTTTCGGCCCAGTCAGCATTCTTAGCGCGTATGCCCCAACCCTCTGCGCCACCACCGAAGAGAAAGAACAGTTCTACCATGCACTGGACGAAGCGTTATCCAAGATCCCCAGAAGTAACGCTCTCTATCTCCTTGGAGACTTCAACGCAAGAGTAGGAGCCGACCACATGGCCTGGCCCACCTGCCTTGGAAACTTTGGGAGAGGAAAGATCAATGAGAATGGTCAGCGACTGCTTGAGCTTTCGTGTCACCATGGCCTGTGCGTGACAAACACATTCTTCAAGTGCAAAGAGATCCACCAGGTGTCATGGAGGCACCCCCGCTCCCGCCACTGGCACCAGCTTGACCTCGTCATCACCAGAAGAACGGATATTGGCAGCACCCTCCTCACCCGCAGCTACCACAGTGCAGACTGCGACACGGACCATGCCCTCGTGGTAAGCAAGGTGCGCATAATGCCGAAGAGGTTGCACCACTCCAAGATGAAGGGTCGCCCACGCATCAACACCAGTTGTGCCAGCAACCCAGTTAAGACCCAGCAATACATCAACAAGATGGAAGATGCACTCGGCGAGGGAGTGGCGGCAGATGACATTATCGAATCCAATTGGCCACGTCTCCGCGACGCCATATACAACTCCGCCATTATTGCTTACGGGAAGAAAGAGCGGAAGAATGCTGACTGGTACGAGGCTCACTGGGAAGAAATGGAACCCATGATCGAGGCTAAGAGGAAGGCCCTACTGGCTTACAAGGCCACGCCCACTCCCAGTACACTTCAAGCTCTACAGGCTGCCAGGAACAAAGTCCAGAAGACCACCCGCCACTGTGCCAACACCTATTGGCTAAACCTGTGAAGAACCATCCAGGAAGCCACCGATATAGGCAACGCACGAGGAATGTATGAGGGTATCAAGAAGGCAACAGGCCCAATCCCCTCCAAGATCGCCCCCCTTAAGTCCAAGACAGGTGAGGTCATCACTGACAAGGAACAGCAAATGCGGCGGTGGACCGAGCACTACCTCGAGATGTATGAGACGAGGAACACCGTAACAGACACTGCTCTTAACGCCATCCCAGACCTACCAGTCATGGAGGAGCTAGACATCCCACCTACTGCAGCAGAGCTCGGCAAAGCCATCGACCACCTCGCTTGCGGGAAAGCACCAGAAAGCGACGGAATCCCTCCAGAAATCCTAAAGAGCGGGAAACCAGTCCTGCTACAGCCGCTCCACCATTTACTCTGTCTCTGCTGGAAGGAGGGTTACATCCCTCAGGATATGAGAGACGCCAACATTATCACCATGTACAAGAACAAAGGAGACCGCAGCGACTGCAACAACTACCAGGGCATCTCTCTCCTCAGCGTCATCGGCAAAGTATTCGCCCGGGTCGCTCTTGCCCGCCTGCAGACCCTTGCTTCCCGCGTCTACCCAGAGTCCCAGTGTGGCTTCAGAGCTGGCCGATCAACAGTGGACATGATCTTCTCCCTACGCCAGCTGCAGGAGAAGTGTCACGAGCAGCATAAACCACTCTACCTCGCCTTTATCGACCTCACGAAGGCATTTGATCTGGTCAGTCGAAGCGGACTCTTCAGCTTGCTACGGAAGATTGGCTGTCCACCACATCTGCTTGCTGTGGTCATGTCCTTTCACGACAACATGCACAGCACGGTGTCCTACAACGGCGCAACCTCTGAGGCCTTCCCAGTCAGCAGCGGAGTAAAGCAGGGCTGCGTCCTTGCACCTACGCTGTTCAGAATCTTCTTCTCCATGCTCCTCCAATACGCCTTTAAGGACTGCAGCGAGGGTGTCTTCATTCACACCTGATCTGATGGCAAGCTCTACAACCTGGCCCGTCTACGAGCCAAGACCAAAGTCAAAGAGGTGCTCATCCGTGAGATGCTCTTCGCCGACGACGCAGCCTTGACATCACACTCCGAAGAGGGACTCCAGCAGTTAGTCACTTGCCTTTCCCACGCATGCAAGGAGTTCGGACTAGCCATCAGCCTGACGAAGACGAACGTTATGGCTCAAGGAACGGGGACTCCCCCATGCATCACCATCGACGGATACACCCTGGAGGTTGTCAACGACTTCACTTACCTCGGGTCCACCATCTCGAGCTCTCTGTCAGTCGACTTGGAGGTCAACCGGAGAATCGCCAGGGCAGCCACAGTTATGGCCAGACTGAACCGGCGAGCGTGGAACAATTCCAGCCTCACTGAGAAAACCAGACTGCGCATCTACCAAGCCTGCGTACTCAGCACTCTCCTCTATGGCAGCGAGACGTGGACCACCTATGCAAGGCACGAAAGGAAACTCAACAGCTTCCACATGAGGTGCCTGCGACGCGTCCTGCATGTCGCCTGGCAGGATAAGGTTCCCAACACCGAGGTGCTGAAGCGAGCCAACATGAGCAGTTTGCATGCAGTTCTTAGTGAGAGACGCCTCAGGTGGCTCGGCCATGTCAAAAGGATGGATGCAGGCCGTATTCCCAAAGACCTCCTCTACGGCGAGCTAGCAGAAGGCAAGAGGATGACAGGGCGCCCAAAACTGCGGTTCAAAGACATCTGCAAAAAGGACATGACACAATGCTCCATCAATCTCAACACATGGGAAGTTCAAGCAGACGACCGCCTAGCCTGGAGGCTCGCGGTCAGGCAAGGTACGTCACGCGCAGAGGCTGCACGCAACGAGGAGGCGGCCCAGAAAAGATCGAGGCGGAAGCAGCGTCAACAGCAGCAACAACAGCCATCTGCCTTCACCTGTGACAAGTGCGGCAGGGATTGTCACTCCCGAGTCGGACTGCACAGCCATTCTCGGCGGTGCAGATAGACTCTCAAGAAGCTACGCCATCGTCTCTCGAGACGGACGGCTGCCGATGACGATGAGTTCCTGTGTCTCCTGGGGCTTGATGTGCATGGAATGAGCATATGTGTATGCAAGGTATGGCTTCCTGCATCACTGAGGGGGCAGATGAATAAAAGGTCTGAGTTCGGCATGTACCTGTCAACTACTCTGCAACCCCTTGAGATTCCTGGACTTCTTTGAGAGCTTCTGAAAAAAGATTGTAGCTGGATCCATGCCAGACATGCCCCACTGTCCCTTCCACGTGTTGCCAAGTTTGGTAGTGCAGGATGAATGAGTTGGAAGGAAAAGACTAGTGAGTCCTCTATTTGGGGTCATTGTGATCAGGCACTCATTTGGGATAATGTGGCCCCTTCTCCAAAGTTATATCACTTTGTCTCTGCTGTAGTCTTTAACTCTAACTGCCCCAGGAGGATTGCATCTAGCTGCCCCAGGAGGATTGCACCACAAGTTCAGGTTGAGTGCAGCCAGCTGGCTCCACTGCAAGAGCAGATCAAGACAATCTTTAGTTGGGAGTGGCGCCACTGAGCCTGTGGGAAAGAGGGAGCTCCACACCTCCCCCCAGCTCTATTGCCATGCCCATTTGAACATGGGCCTGGAGCCTCTGAGGGAGATATGCACTGAAGGTCTATCTCTTACTGGCCCTTCCTTCCCCTGAGGAACTGATCTCAGCAGGACATTGGAACTTGGGAAGGTAGAACAAAACAATCTCACATTCAGGATGCTGCTGGCTGAGCCTGCAGGTGGCAGGGAAGACTGACCCTCATTTCAAACCTCATAATTTGACATCTGTATGAGGATCTGCTTATAGTTTCTCAAGAAAAAGAACACAGCAAATATCCTTATTGGGTGCAGCCAACAATCCATTCCATCAGACTCAAGCTTGGCATGATAGTATTTCCAATATTTGGAGGTCCATGTGAGTATACTCACGTGACTGGTGCTGGTAGAATAGGAGCCATATTCCAACCCTGGGAATATGGCACCTGATGGCTGTTTGGGATATTGATTCAGGACCAGGACCTCAATAGCTGACCCTTCAGATTTTTCTTCCAGGCCACCCCATCCAAATCTTCTCTTTATGACTTCCATATGCCCTGAGTATCCTTCTGTCTATGGCATCCCAGGGTGAATGCCCAAGAGCAAACTTCTGTGTGTTGGTCCTTTAGGAGAGCACCTAGGATACTAGCAAACTCCCCCCTCTTCTTGGCAGACAGAGTTCCCGCTGATTTTCATTTCCAGATGCTATTCAGGCTCCACTTCCCAGGCCTAGTGCTCAGGGTTGGGGGTCCCAGCACAAGGTTGAGACCCCACACTCCCCAGGGGGACTTTGAAAGCTAAGATTGTCAATCTGGCTTCTCAGCCACTGCATGTGGATGCAAAATCCAGGCTTCTCCGTGCCACTGCCCTTCTGACCAGTCTTTATGTAGCTTATTTTGTAAATCCTTGGATATAATACTTCTGCTCAGCTGTCCTTCAGTTGTCCATTCATGTTAATTGCTCTATAATTTAGCTGTAAATCCAATCTGGCTCTGGGAGAAGGTGAGTGTGGCTTCCACCTACTCCATAGCCATCTTGAAAATCTCTTGTGTTACTTAGATTATTATGCACATTTTCTTTTGTTTTGAATAGATAGTCTATTACATCAATTGGTTTTTGAATGTTAAATCAATCTTGTGTGATTTTGATAAATATATAGTTATGATATATTAACATTCTTATTTATTGTTCAATTTAATTTGCTATTATTTTTTAAAGAACTATAGTGTATACATTAGTAGGGATTGCTGTTGTTTTCTTTTTCTCCCATAGACGCAACCGCAAAACATAGCCAGGACAATACAGACATTTTTTAAAATCAATATGACTTAAGTTCTTAATTATATACACATATGCACATACATTATTTATATATTTATATGTTGAGATTTAAACTCTTATGCTTCTAACTTATTTGTATCTTTATATTTAAAACATATGTCTTTTGACAACTATAATTAGATATTCCATTTTATCCTGTCTTATAATTTGTTCTTTTATTTGAGAATTTAAAACATTTACATTAATATGAATATGAATAATTTCTGTTTAAGTAATCATGTTGCTTTTTAAAAATCTGACTGGCCTATTTATACTTTGTTCCATTTTTCTCCTTCTACTGAAATATTTAGGACTAATGGTATAGATTTTAGTATTTCATTTTAACTTCTATTTATATTGACAGATTGTAGTACGATTCCTTATTAAATTCACATTTTCGAGTGGTAAAATATACATTCATATAATTTAGTACATTACTCTTAATTTTTTAAAAATTTCTGTTCTTTAAACTCTAGTATTTATAATATTGTGTGCTTGTATTTTCTCTTTTTCTCTCCTTTTCATAAACATTTTAAAGTACATTTTACTGATTATATTGTTACAATCGTTCCAATTGTTTTCCCCTTTGCTCCCCCCTGCCCAGCAACCCCCACCCCCAGCAATCTCACTCCACCCCCTAGTCCATGCCCATGGGTCATGCGTAACAGTTCTCTGGCTCCACCCTTTCCTATATTATTCTTTTTCTTAAAAAAATAATTAGGAAAAACAAGATGGCGAAAGAGTAAGTGGAAGCTTCACTAACCTCCTCCCAGAACTAGTCTGGATTTACAACATAATTTTGGAGAAACCATCTGGAATAACCAACCGAACACTAGCTGGAGAGAAGTCTTATAACCATGGAGAGACAGAAAAGGCTGCTACATCACAACGTGACCAGTAGGGAGTGCAGAGATGCAGAAAGGCTGGCTGGGCTCACATGGGTGGCAGCTGAAGGGACTGAGAAACAGCTCAGCAGCTGGGGGATCCCCCTGAGAAGGAAAGGGTCTAAACCCCCAGCTGAGCTACCCAGCCTACAACAACAGAGTGGAAAGTAAAATAGTATCCAGCTGTGAAAAGCGAAAAGCCACAGGGTTTCTTGCTAACAGGAAAAAAACAGCTTGAGAAAAAGAGCTCTTAAGCGGATCATATATGAAAATATTTTGGCCCCCACTTACCCTGGGCTCAAGTGTAGGGAAGGCACAGAGGACTGGAGACACTTGGGGAGAGTTTGGTGTGGTGGCTTTGTGGGGAGAACTGGGGAAGCGGCCGACTGGGTGCCAGTGTTGACTCGTCCCCAGTACTGCAGGCAGACCATTCCCCTCCAAGTGGTGTCAGCCTGAGGGAAAGCAAAAACCCTGCCTACAGGAATTAAGATGCCACACCCACGGTCCTTAAGCCTGACGGCTAATCACAGATGGAACAGATTAACAACTAAAGAAGTCAGACAAAGGCAGTAGATCCCTGGAAGTCTTCAACAGGCTGCCTAGGCCCAGACTGGTACAGGATCTGACGCCACCAGGGGCAGATCCAGGAAGTGCACATCACTCTAAGAAGCACCAAAAAACAATAGGAGTCACAAAAATGGGAAGACAGAGAAACAACCCCCATTTAAAGGAAAGGTAGAATCCCCAGAATGAGTGCTAAATGAAATAGAGGGGAGCAAACTATCAGATATGGAATTCAAAACATGGATTATGGAGAAGCTCAACGAGCTCAGAAAAAACTACAAGGAACTCCAGAGAAACTACAAGGAACTTACTGAAAATTACATCAGCATGAAAAAGGACATAGAAGCTATCAATAAGAGCCAGGAGGAAATGAAGAATATGATCTCTGAATTGAAGAAAATAGTAGAAGGAATTAAAAGCAGGACAGAGGAAGCAGAAGATTGGATCAGCGAGCTGGAAGACAATGTAGGCAAAAACTCCCAGATAGTGCAACAAAATGAAAAAGACTGAACAAGACTGAAGAGGCTCTAAGACAGCTGCAGGACATAAAATGTAATAATATCTGTATCATAGAAATTCCAGAAGGAGAAGAAGAAGAGCAAGGGATAGAAAACCTCTTTGAAAAACTAATGACAGAAAACTTCCCTAACATGAGGAGAGAAAGAGTCACGCAAGTCCAGGAAGCACAAAGGGTCCCAGTGAAGATGAACCCCAACAGGCCCACTTCAAGACACATCATAATTAAAATGGCAACATTCAAAGACAAAGAGAGAATCCTAAAAGAGCAAGAGAGAAACAACTAATAACATACAAGGGAGCTCCAATAAGGCTATCATCAGATTTCTCAGCAGTAACACTACAAGCCAGAAGGGAATGGGAAAAAGTATTCCAAGCAATGAAAAACAAAGGCCTACAACCAAGAATACTCTACCCAGAAAGGCTCACATTAAAAATGGAAGGTGAAATAATGAGTTTCCAAGACAAAAGAAGGCTAAAAGAATACATCTCCACCAAACCAGCATTGCAAGAGATGCTAAAGGGTCTGCTTTAAGAAGATGAAGAAACAGAGAGAGACAGAGAGGAACACGAGTACAAAGGGGGAAAATGACAATGAATAAGTACTGAAAGAAAAAAGGAACTTATACCATTTGCAACAACATGGATGGAACTAGAGAGAATTATGCTTAGCGAAATAAGCCAGGCAACAAAAGAAAAATACCTTATACTATCACCTATTACGGGAAACTAATGAACAACACAAACAAATGAGCAAAATTGAACCAGAGGTATGTAAACAAGTAATAAACTAACAGTAACAAAGGGGGAGATGGTGGGGGAGAGAAGGGGTTAAGAAGGGGAAGGGTCTAGTCAAAGAACATGTATAAATGACCCATGGACACAAACAACAGGGTGGGGACTGAATGTGGGAGAAGGGGAGGCAGGGTGCAGAGAAGCAAGAGGGGGGAAAAATGGGACAATTGTAATGGAAAAAAAATTTTTTTAGTGGAGGAAAAAATGAAAATATAAAGAATGGAAATGTAAGTTCAGTGAATATTAGAAACACAAGGATTTTCCATCACACTGTATATTTTTCTCCCTATCTAATCCCTCTAGAGTTTGGCATTCTAAAGAAGTAAATAATGACATAAGCTTTTTTGCATAAAACTAATAAGACCAGTTGTTAATAGAGGTTTTTTTGTTTTTTTTTTTTTTTTTTTTTTGACTAAGTTTTTGACTGGAATGTCATACCTAAAGGAGACATGCTTGGGCTCTAGTTGTTACCAAAAAGCACTGAGGAACTGGGATTGACTTTAAAAGGTAATAAAAGCCCACGAGATAAAAGGCCTGGTACCTTGGTTGGATGTTTGATCCATGGCAATCTTTCCAGGGAAGGAATGAAGGTTGTTTTCCTGAAAGATGGCTAGAAGGGACCTTAAGGCACAATGGAAAACCAGAAGGACTTGGAAAAGACAGGTGTTTACAGGCAAGGCTGAATGCCAGGTATGTGGTTCTGCTTCTGTGCCATGAAGGGCAGACTGAAGGTCACCTTAAATGTTCTTTGCATAAGTTCCAGCAAAGCAGAACTAAAGATCATAAGTGATTATTTGCTGCTCTTGTTGTGTTTATGCAAATGAACAGGATAAATTAAAAATGGACTTAATGTAGTCCCTTTGATGACAAGGAGGGTAATCTTAGGGAGAAAAATCATGATTCAAGGAAAATCACAATGCTCAGTAGTAGACTATAAAGTAGTGCAGCTAACAGTCTTTAAAGTTTCTTTTCATTTAAAATTTGTTTTTATTTGAAAGTTAAACTATGTCTGTGGTATTATCAAATATGTCTAATTTACAAGCAAGAAGAATGTCAAATGCCTTGCAACTGGATGTCTTTCCGATAAGACAGTCCTACAGATTTAGAGACTTGTATGTGGGTTATGTTACATAAATTAACACGTGTTTTCTGTTTCCAAAGGTCATAAACCTATGATCTCATTACCTGAGTGATTGTCTCTATATATGGGCCTCGCTTAATCCTGTCTGTATCGCTGCCTCCTGAGACTCAATGGTTTGGCTGAACTAAGTGGCTGGGTTGGTGAAGAACGGGGTGGTCTGTGGGCTTCACTTTAAAACTGGTTTCTCTATTTTGTCCTAATGGCTTGGACAGAAAGAGCCCAGAGGTCTGAGAGAGGGAAAACCTAAACTATTTCCCTCAGCCCAAACTAAGTTTAATGGGCAAAAGGGTTTTGAACAGGTGAGATGTACCTGGCACACCTTCCTCCAAAGAAGCCCTTCTTTTCCCTAATGTGGGACATTGAAAAATTAATCGCTGCCTTTTGTCATGTAGTGGTTATGGATTGAATGATGTCTTTTAACACTGTTGCCAAATCTGTTTCCTCCAGAATATAACAAGAATGCCAGTCTTGTTATATCAAGCATGCCATTGTCCAGGGACAGCCAACTGACCTGGAGTCTGCACAATCCTTCCCCATGTGGGAAGGCCACCCCCACCTCCACACCCCCACTCTTATTAGGGATTTCTGGACACAAGGGTAGGTAGTATAAAGACCATGTCCAGCTTGAAGCAGCTAGAAGAGCTCGAGACCTTTGCCCATTGTCCTTTATAAGATTATAAAGGGTCTTAAGTCTGAGAGGGAGGGATTGTTATTTTTTATTGTGAAAATAATTAATTAACTAATTAATTTTTAAAAAAAGAAGAAGAATATATGAAAGGGTAAGGCAGGAGAGCTTGTATGTACGACCCATGGGCATGGACTTGGGGGGATTGTTGGAGGATGGGAGGTGCTGGGTGGAGGGGAGCAAAGGAAAAAAAATTGGAACTATTGTAACAATATAATCAATAAAATATACTTTAAAAATTAATTAATTTTTGCTTCGACGATCTGTCCATTGTTGACAATGGGGTTTTAAAGCCTTCTACTTTGAGTGGATTGCTCTATATATCCTTCCTGAAATCTTTCAAATATTTTCTTACATATTTGCGTGCTCCTATGTTGGGTGCATATATATTTACAAGGGTTATATCTTCTTAATGGATTTTTCCCTTAAGTATTATGAAAAGTCCTCCTTTGTCTCTTTTTATGGCCTTTGCTGTGAAATCTGTTTTGTCTGATATGAGTATTGCTACCCCAGCTTTTTTTTCATGTCAATTTGTTTGTAATATTTTTTTCCCATCGCTTCACTTTCAGTCTGTGTAGATCGTTTGTACTAAGATGGGTCTCTTGTAGACAGCATATATGTGGGTCATGCTTTCTAATCCATTCCACTACCCTATGTCTCTTGATTGGTGCATTTAATCCATTTACATGTAAGGTTATTACCGGTAGGTACTTACTAATTGTCATTTTCCCCCTTTGTACTTGTGTTTCTCTCTGTCTCTCTCTGTTTTTTCATCTTCTTAAAGAGACCCCTTAGCATCTCTTGCAATGCTGGTTTGGTGGAGATATATTCTTTTAGCCTTCTTTTGTCTTGGAAACTCATTATTTCACCTTCCATTTTTAATGTGAGCCTTGCTGGGTAAAGTATTCTTGGTTGTAGGCCTTTGTTTTTCATTGCTTGGAATACTTTTTCCCATTGCCTTCTGGCTTGCAGTGTTTCTTTTGAGAAATCTGATAGTAGCCTTATTGGAGCTCCCTTGTATGTTATTAATTGTTTCTCTCTTCCTGCTTTTAGGATTCTCTCTTTGTCTTTGAATGTTGCCATTTTAATTATGATGTATCCTGAAGTGGGCCTGTTGGGGTTCATCTTCATTGGGACCCTCTGTGCTTCCGGGACTTGTGTGACTCTTTCTCTCCTCATGTTAGGGAAGTTTTCTGTCATTACTCTTTCAAACAGGTTTTCTATCCCTTGCTCCTTTTCTTTTCCTGAGAATGCTATTATATAGATATTATTATATTTCATGTTGTTCTGTAGCTCCCTTGAGGTCTCCTCATTCTTGTTCAGTCTTTTTCATTTTGTTCCACTGTCTGGGAATTTTTTTCTATGTTTTCCTCCAGATCGCTGATCCAATCTTCTGCTTCCTCTGTCCTGCTTTTAATTCCTTCTACTGTGTTCTTCAATTCAGAAATTGTATTCCTCATTTCCTTCAGGTTCTTATTGATAGCTTCTATGCACTTTTTCATGCTGATGTAATTCTCAGTAAATTCCTTGTAGTTTCCCTGGAGTTCCTTATAGTTTTCCTGGAGTTCTTTGTAGTTTTCTTTGAGCTCGCTGATCTCATTGAGCTTTCCTATAATCCATCTTTTGAATTCCATATCTGATAGTTTGCTTCTCTCTATTTCATTTAGCACTCTTTCTGGGGATTTTTCCTTTTCTTTTTATGGGGCGTTGTTTCTCTGTCTCCCCATTTTTGTGACTCTTCTCGTTTGTTGGTGCTTCTTAGATTGACCTGAACTTCCTGGATCTTCCCCTGGTGGCATCAGATTCTGTACCTGCCTGGGCCTAGGCAGCCTGTTAAAGACTACCAGAGATCTACTGCCTTTGTCTGTCTCCTTTAGTTGTTAATCAATTCAATCTGTGATCAGCCATCAGGCTTAAGGACCATGGGTGTGGCCTCTTAATTCCTGTAGGCAGGGTTTTTGCTTCCCCTCAGGCTGATGCGACTTGGAGGGGAATGTTCTCCCTGTAGTATGGGGAATGAGTCAGCACTGGGACGCAGTCCGCTGCTCCCCTAGTTCTCCCATCAAAGCCACCATTCCAAGTTCTCCCAAATGTCTCTAGTCTTCTCTGCCTTACCTCTGCTTGAACCCAGGGTAAGTGGGTGCCAGAATACTTTTGTACATAATCTGCTTAAGAGCTCTCTTTATCCAGCTGTTTCTCTCCGGCTAGCAAGAGACCCTGTTGCTTTTCTCTTTTCACAGCTGGATACTATTTTACTTTCTGCCTTGTTGTTCTAGGCTGGGAAGCCCAGCTGGGGGTTTAGACCCTCTCCTTCTCAGGGAGAACCCCTGACTGCTGAGCTGTTTCTCAGTCCCTTCAGCTGCCACCCATGGGAGCCCAGCCAGCCCTTCATGTCTCTGCACTTTCTACTGGTCATGTTGTGATGAAGTGACCTTCTCTGTCTCTCTTTGGTTATAAGACTTCTCTCCAGGTAGTGTTCAGTTGGTTATTTCAGATGATTTCTCCACAATTAAGTTGTAAGTCCAGACTGATCCTGGGAGGAGGTTAGTGTAGCTTCCCCTTACTACTTCACCATCTTGGGTCACTCTTATGTAAGAAACTCTTAATACATGGTAGCTGTTATTATTTAGACCCCCAGAGGCTTGGAGATAGGGAGAAAGAGGTTGTTCCGAGGCTAGGTTCACCTGCTGCTGAGGTAGGAGAGAAGACACAGGAAGGAATCCTTTTGATCAACATTTTCTTAGGTTCTCTTAAAAATCCTTTCTTAGGTGAATTAAACATGCTAATTTATTTCTTAACTTTGTTATTTTCTTCTGTTATTCTTGTTCTTGTTTTATTTTTCTAATTTTTTATTTGAAACAATAATGCAGATTAATTCATTGTGTTCATGTAAAACTCATATCCTTAAACACTTAATAATAGCAGATTTTTACAAATCTTCTGAGTCCAGGCATAAAAATAAACATTTGAAATAGCCTCTGTAAACCTACTAGTGCTTATCTCATTTAAGAATTAAAAGTACCATTTTTGAAAATCAGTTTCAGGCACAACAAATATCTAACTACTAGATATGTTACATACAGTGTCTTTGACACAGTCTAATATTTTTATAATATAATATGTTTGATTCCAAAAATATTACTCTCTTTCTTTTTGGCTATTTAAATATTTTATCATTTTAAAAATTAGGTATGTTATACAATTTAATTGTAAAACAATTATTAGCATTTTTTAAACTGAGTATTCTGCCAATTTAAGGCTTTAGAAAAATACAAATACACATTTAATTTATTTGAAAGATTATTATTAATTTACTTAAGTATCCTAAAGAAAGACAAAGCTAGAATAAGAGCACACATGTGTTTTTTTCAGCAAGTTATCCTTGCTATTATGCTTAATTAGAGTTAAAGATATGTTTCTTGTAAAATTATATTTCTTCCAACTGCTGTCATTCAGTTCCCAATTCCATGTCATTCTCAAATAATAGACTACTTGACAGTCTTCTGACAGAATCCCAACTGTCAGTCTGGTATGCTGATTGCTTCTGCTTCTCTTCACCCTAATTAAAGATTTATTATTTTCATCACACCAGAGATATTCTTTTCTGTTTTAGTCAACTTTAGCCCAAGTATAATAATGCTATGTTTTCTCTGAGCTCATCCATTTTTTTCTCTACATTGCTGAGAAAGAATATCTTCATTTTGTTTTGTTGTTGTTGTTTTCTCTTTTTTTTCACTATGAAAGTTAAGTTCATTCTAAATACCAAGAATCTTTAAAGCACTTTCAACACTTTAAATTATTAAGTATATACATTATAGCATTGTACACATAAAACAGAATTGTTGATTTTTAAATATAACAGAATATACAAAAATTGGCGTAACTGAAATTTTGATAAGGAGCCTCTGCCTTAACTTTGATACATAATTTTTAAGTTCAGATAAGAATATAAATGTGGTTGTTACCAAAATATGAAATATACAGAGCCCCAACTCATAAGTTTCTGCTTTAGTGTACATTAGCATATAGATCTGCATGTTCATGTATGTTTGTATTTTCTTTTTTGTTCTTGCTGTGACTATCATGTATTGGTTTGTTCATTTGTTTCAATACTATGTGATATAATAAAGTCAAGTTAGGAAGTATTTATTGATCATTATTGGAATTATTTTTTTCCTCATAGGTAACTCTAGCAATTTTCCTAAGAGATAGAAATATACTTGGGATTATACCAAAAAGATATAATTTCTCTTAACCTTCTATCTCAGTCAGTATTGTCATCAAGATTTCATGGTTCTAAAATTTTCAAGAAGAAAAATCTCATTAGTAGTGGGCTGTTCATATGTAGATATCTGTAATTGATTTATAAGAGATTCCTAAAGCTTAATGATCCTGAGGAAAACTTGAAACGTACTATATAACAATATGACACGTTTACCTTAGAGAAATTTGTCTTTGTTTGGAAAGGATAATTTTTCCTATTATTTGCCACTATGTGCTTTCATTGATAATGCTGGAAAAATGGACTCTTACAGGTTCTATTAAGACCCTTCTTTACCCACACACAGAGAAACACAGTTATGTGTAGGTGCACATATGCATACACTCACTGTGCAAATATCTGAGTCCCAGATATTGTTAGATATATAGTTAATGATAATGTGATTATTTTTCTCCTGAGTTGTTTATTCCAAAGAACTTCAACAGGAGAGTGTTTGCAATTAATTTATTTATCGCTATGCACAGGAGTAAAAGAAGGAGGAGATGAAAGAGAAGCCATTTTTTCATGAACAAATTAAATCTCAATTCCAAATAGCTTTTTATATGATCTTTAGAAGACATCAACATTTAGAAATTATGTTTTCTACCTAAGAGAAATACTCAGGGTGAAGTTTAATTGTACTTTTTCACCAATAACATTTGTGGGAGTAAATAAAATTTGTATCTCTAATATTTACCTGATGAAGGATATGGTTTCACACAGCAGTTGAAAATGCAATAAACCAGACCTAATCTCTAGTGGAAAAGTCAGCTATACACAATCAGCATTTTATGTACTATTTAAGAAGGTGGAGGATTTATCTGTCTGTTACAGACAGTAGTGGCTATAATTCTGTAGTACCATTAAAAAGAGTATTGAGAATCAGCAAATATATTTTCATAAAATTCACAGAAACATATATTTTTCTAATTCTTGGAAATAATATATATTAATAATAGCTATCTATTAAAAATAGCAATTAAAAGTATTATTTAAAAGGGTGCCATACATTTTAAGAGCATGATGGTGACATATTCTGATAGAGTCAAATATGAGCCTCATAAGAGAGGTTAACATGTGCCTTTTCTTTTATTCTAATCTACATTATTACTGCACATCTAGAGTCAATAATGTTTATGTTTGATGTCAGTGTGATTAAAATAATCTATGTATAAAATTAAATAGAGATCAATAGGAGAACGATACAGTTAAGTGAGCATGATGCCCTGCCTAAAAGTCAACAGGCTGTTGGATCTTGGCAATGATCACTGTTAATATAAAAATTGCTATTCTGCTAGACAGGCCCCCAAAATAATACTTTTCATTTCCCTTATTATAATCAGACATTGGTGATTTTGACTAATATTAATTGAAATATTAAGTTTTTATAAATAAAGTAACTTTTTGGTAGGGATAAATGTGCTCTGAAACATAAATACATTCAGGGTGGTAGAGTTTAAAAAGTTACTCGTCGTCGTCGGCAGCCGTCCGTCTCGAGAGACGATGGCGTAGCTTCTTGAGAGTCTATCTGCACCGCCGAGAATGGCTGTGCAGTCCGACTCGGGAGTGACAATCCCTGCCGCACTTGTTACAGGTGAAGGCAGATGGCCGTTGTTGCTGCTGTTGACGCTGCTTCCGCCTCGATCTTTTCTGGACCGCCTCCTCGTTGCGCGCAGTCTCTGTACGTGACGTACCTTACCTGACTGCAAGCCTCCAGGCTAGGCGGTCGTCTGCTTGAACTTCCCATGTGCTGAGATTGATGGAGCATTGTGTCATATCCTTTTTGCAGATGTCTTTGAACCGCAGTTTTGAGCGCCCTGTCATCCTCTTGCCTTCTGCTAGCTCGCCGTAGAGGAGGTCTTTGGGGATACGGCCTGCATCCATTCTTTTGACATGGCCGAGCCACCTGAGGCATCTCTCACTAAGAACTGCATGCAAACTGCTCATATAGGCTCGCTTCAGCACCTCGGTGTTGGGGACCTTATCCTGCCAGGCGACATGCAGGACGCGTCGCAGGCACCTCATGTGGAAGCTGTTGAGTTTCCTTTCGTGCCTTGCATAGGTGGTCCACGTCTCGCTGCCATAGAGGAGAGTGCTAAGTACGCAGGCTTGGTAGATGCGTAGTCTGGTTTTCTCAGTGAGGCTGGAATTGTTCCACGCTCGCCGGTTCAGTCTGGCCATAACTGTGGCTGCCCTGGCGATTCTCCGGTTGACCTCCAAGTCGACTGACAGAGAGCTCGAGATGGTGGACCCGAGGTAAGTGAAGTCGTTGACAACCTCCAGGGTGTACCCGTCGATGGTGATGCATGGGGGAGTCCCCGTGCCTTGAGCCATAACGTTCGTCTTCGTCAGGCTGATGGCTAGTCCGAACTCCTTGCATGCGTGGGAAAGGCAAGTGACTAGCTGCTGGAGTCCCTCTTCAGAGTGTGATGTCAAAGCTGTGTCGTCGGCGAAGAGCATCTCACGGATGAGCACCTCTTTGACTTTGGTCTTGGCTCGTAGACGGGCCAGGTTGTAGAGCTTGCCATCGGATCTGGTGTGAATGAAGACACCCTCGCTGCAGTCCTTAAAGGCGTATTGGAGGAGCATGGAGAAGAAGATTCCGAACAGCGTAGGCACGAGGACGCAGCCCTGCTTTACTCCGCTGCTGACTGGGAAGGCCTCAGAGGTTGCGCCGTTGTAGGACACCGTGCTGTGCATGTTATCGTGAAAGGACATGACCACAGCAAGCAGATGTGGTGGACAGCCAATCTTCCGTAGCAAGCTGAAGAGACCGCTTCGACTGACCAGATCAAACGCCTTCGTGAGGTCGATAAAGGCGAGGTAGAGTGGTTTATGCTGCTCGTGACACTTCTCCTGCAGCTGGCGTAGGGAGCAGATCGTGTCCACTGTTGATCGGCCAGCTCTGAAGCCACACTGGGACTCTGGGTAGACGCGGGAAGCAAGGGTCTGCAGGCGGGCAAGAGCGACCTGGGCGAATACTTTGCCGATGACGCTGAGGAGATGCCCCAGTAGTTGTTGCAGTCGCTGCGGTCTCCTTTGTTCTTGTACATGGTGATAATGTTGGCATCTCTCATATCCTGGGGGATGTAACCCTCCTTCCAGCAGAGACAGAGTAGATGGTGGAGCGGCTGTAGCAGGACTGGTTTCCCGCTCTTTAGGATTTCTGGAGGGATTCCGTCGCTTCCTGGTGCTTTCCCGCAAGCGAGGCGGTCGATGGCTTTGCTGAGCTCTGCCGCAGTAGGTGGGGTGTCTAGCTCCTCCATGACTGGTAGGTCTGGGATGGCGTTAAGAGCAGTGTCTGTTACGGTGTTCCTCGTTGCGTACAGCTCGAGGTAGTGCTCGGTCCACCGCCGCATTTGCTGTTCCTGGTCAGTGATGACCTCACCTGTCTTGGACTTAAGGGGGGCGATCTTGGAGGGGATTGGGCCTGTTGCCTTCTTGATACCCTCATACATTCCCCGTGCGTTGCCTATATCGGCGGCTTCCTGAATGCTTCTGCACAGGTTTAGCCAATAGGTGTTGGCACAGTGGCGGGCGGTCTTCTGGACTTTGTTCCTGGCAGCCCGTAGAGCTTGAAGTGTACTGGGAGTGGGCGTGACCTTGTAAGCCAGTAGGGCCTTCCTCTTAGCCTCGATCATGGGTTCCATTTCTTCCCAGTGAGCCTCGTACCAGTCAGCATTCTTCCGCTCTTTCTTCCCGTAAGCAATAATGGCGGAGTTGTATATGGCGTCGCGGAGACGTGGCCAATTGGATTCGATAATGTCATCTGCCGCCACTCCCTCGCCGAGTGCATCTTCCATCTTGTTGATGTATTGCTGGGTCTTAACTGGGTTGCTGGCACAACTGGTGTTGATGCGTGGGCGACCCTTCATCTTGGAGTGGTGCAACCTCTTCGGCATTATGCGCACCTTGCTTACCACGAGGGCATGGTCCGTGTCGCAGTCTGCACTGTGGTAGCTGCAGGTGAGGAGGGTGCTGCCAATATCCGTTCTTCTGGTGATGACGAGGTCAAGCTGGTGCCAATGGCGGGAGCTGGGGTGCCTCCATGACACCTGGTGGATCTCTTTGCACTTGAAGAATGTGTTTGTCACACACAGGCCGTGGTGACACGAAAGCTCAAGCAGTCGCTGACCATTCTCATTGATCTTTCCTCTCCCAAAGTTTCCGAGGCAGGTGGGCCAGGCCATGTGGTCGGCTCCTACTCTTGCGTTGAAGTCTCCAAGGAGATAGAGAGCGTTACTTCTGGGGATCTTGGATAACGCTTCGTCCAGTGCATGGAAGAACTGTTCTTTCTCTTCGATGGTGGCGCAGAGGGTTGGGGCGTACGCGCTAAGAATGCTGACTGGGCCGAAAGTTGTTGACAATCGGAGGGTAAGTAATCTCTCTGTGCCTCCTGTGGGTGGCTCTATGGAGTTAACAAGCGTGTTCTTCACAGCGAACCCAACACTGTGCTGTCTTGGTTGGTCCGGAGACTTCCCTTGCCAGTAGAAGGTGTAGTTTGTTTCTCTGATAGTTCCGTTGTCGGCCAACCGGGTCTCCTGTAGAGCCGCAATGTCGATGTTTAGTCGTGCCAGTTCCCTATCGATGACAGCGGTTTTCCTGGCACCCTTGATCCACGGAAGGTCTGCAGTAAGTCCGGGGCACATGGTCCTGATGTTCCAGCTAGCGAGGCGAAGAGCCGGAGGCTTCTTTCTTGTTGTTTGCTTGGAATTAACTGGTGCGGGTGTTTTGTGGCCCACTTTTCGAGAGGTGCCTCTCTGATCCCCATGCACCCAGTGGGGCAGGCGAGCCATGCCGAGACGGCACCTAATTGGCTGGGACTGCCCAGCTTGAGGCGGGCGGTAGCTGTCTAGTGAGGTGCGATGACCTCTCCCACCATCAGAGGAGACCCCTGGCGCTCGTTTCCTTCGCCAATCGGATGAGCTTATAACCGGTATCTGTCTCCTCCCGTGTTGAGTCGACATCTTGCGATGACGCTGGAGTGTCCTCTCCAGTGAAACTGAAGCTACAGAGCTGGGCAGGGTGATATGGAGGGTCTGCTGTTGCCCATGCAGCAGACCCCCCCTCTCTTCGCAGCTGAATGGTCCAAGGGAAAGACAAAGTCAATACAGCTTGGCTTCAGGTGCGCCGCAGGAGTTGCCGGTGTTGACTACAATGTCAAACCGCCTTAGGGACTCCGGCTCCGGATTTTCTGTCGGGGTTTACTCCCTTAGCCTTTCCCCTGAAGAGGTATGCCGCAAGGCAGCGGAGGTTTTTTGGAGTCAGAGTTTTCCTTCTCTGATTTTAGAGATGTCCTTCCTCTTTCCTCCTTTACAGGAGTAGAGATGGCCCACTTGGTGTCTGAGCCACCTGCCCCTTCCAGGACCTGATTCCCTGATTCTGATCAGAGGGGGATGGGTGGAAGGCTTGGGCTTGATCAGCTCTCAGGAGTCAAGGTGGTGGTTGTATGAGGTCTCCTGGCCCCAGAGGGCATAGGTGATTCCAAAGTGCACAGAGTTCCCTTCCCACTTTCCTTGCCTGCCTTATCCAAATCATATTCCTATTTATCTGTGGCTTCTGCCTTCCTTTCTTCATAATCTGCATAAATTTTGAAGAAAATAAGAAATATTTTTCTTTTTTGATAAAGTCTGGAGCTCTTCTGAAGAAAGCAATCTTCACATTCAGCTAAGAAGCATTAAAAGAGTCTTAAATAACCAAGCAGATTTCTTCCCCAGTCATTCTAGTCCTGCAAAAGCTTTCCCGGCTCCTAAGCCAGCAGTCATCCGAGGGACAGGCAGGTGCTGGGGCCCAGAGGCAAAGTTACTATTCATAAGGTTATTGGTGCATGTTAACTCAGATAAAATACTTGCAATTATTAGTGAATAATTAAATGGAGTCAATGATGGATGCAAAAGGGCACTGGCACATTTCAGCATGACAGATGAAATAAAGCATTATCTATTCTAATATCTTTATGAGTTGCATGTCCACTTGCTTCTGATTTCTATTTTTCTCTGTGACTTTAGTGATCTTATAAAATTGCTCTACTATTGGCACAGTATATTTTGCATTGAACAAAGTATGTGTTCTTTCAATTGTTCATATATATATATGTGCATATGTAATATATACATAGTATATGGGTTTGTGGATATTATAGAATGTGTCTTCCTGGTAACTTTGGATTGCTTCATGTCATTCCTAATTTTATATAGATAGGCAAATTTTGTCCTTGCAATGATCCTTTGGGGATAAAGTTTATTCATTAATAAGTCTATTGTTTTTATTGATAATATGCTAAATATGATTAAAATAGATTCAGGGAGCACTATATACAAGTCAGTTTGAACTTGACAAAGATAATAACTCTCCTTGGAAGTCCAGTATCTCAATTTTTTTGATATTTTTAAATAAAATGGTAGTTGCTGATTTCAATGTTACTGTATACTGTATATCTCATATACTGATATCACTTTATAGCTCCTAACAGGTAGTCCCAGCCTGGTCACAGTCAGCATCTGACATTGAGTTATGCTAGAGTCCATTCCAAGAGGCCCAGAACAAACACATCTAGTGATCAGGTTCAGGGCACAACAGAGCATGACCATATTAGCTCCACAAGCAGCACACCCAAAAAGAAGTCTCTTGCAGACATCAGACTCTGCTGGGGTGAATCCTGCTCTATGGGATCAATACCCACACAGCAGCTTGAATACTATGGTCATGGCCAAATTCCTACAGCCAGCCAGCCTGAGGATAAATTTCACCAGCAGAAGTGACAACAGCAATCAAAGCTCAGCTACAACAGAAGGGCACACACAGTCTACACAAGGGATACTCCTGGAGCACCTGGCTCAGGTTATAAAAGAGACTGCATCACTAGGCCCCCCAAGACACCTACTGCATAAGGCTACCCTGCCAGTATGGGGAGACATAAGAGATATACCTAATATATAGAAGAAACAAACACAGAAGGCAAGCCAAAATGAGGAGCCAAAGAAATATGTCCAGATGAAAGAACAGAAGAAATCTCCAGATAAAGGACTAAGTGAAATGGAGACAATTTACCACACACATTGTTCAAAACACTGTTTATAAGGATGCTCAAGAAAATTAGCTGAAGAATACATGGACTCAGTGTGAATGTCAACAAAGAGATAGTAAGCATAGAAAAGGACATAAAAACTATAATATTGAACCAGTCATTAATAAAGAATGCAATAACTAAAGTGAAGAATATACTAGAAGGAATCAATTTCAGATTAGATCAAATAAAGGACCAAATCAGCAACTTGGGAGAAAAATTCCCAGGAGACATCCAATAAGAAAAAAAAAATTTTTTTAAAATTAAGGACAGTTTAAGAGACCTCTGGGACAACGTCAAGGTTAACAACATTTTTATTGTAGGGGTGCCAGAAGGAGAAAGAAGACAGCAAGGGACTGATAACATATTTGAAAAAATAATAATGAAAAATGCCCCTAGCCTGGTGAAGAAAATAGACATATAAGTCAAGGAAGCTCAAAGGTCCCCAAACAAAATGATACCAGAGAGTCCCACATCAATATACATCATAATTAAAATGGCAAAAGTTAAAGACAAAGAGAGAACTTTAAAAGCATCAAGAGAAAGTTACCTACAGGTGAGCTTCCATAAGACTGTCAGCTGATTTCTTGACAAGAAATTTTCAGGACAAAAGGGTTTGGCATGATATACTCAAAGTGATGAGAAGCAAGGATCTACAATCAAGACTACTCTACCTAGCAAGACTATCATTCAGAATTGGAGAACAGATAAAGAGCTCCCCAGGGGACAGGGAAAGCTAAAAGAGTTACAGAAATTGTTAAAGGGATTTCTTTAAGTAGAAGAAAGAAAAAAATAAGAGAAACATGATTATAACAAATAAAATGGCAATAAATGCATACCTGTCAATAATCACTTTAAATGTAAATAGATTAAATGCCCCAATCAAAAGACCTAAGGTAGCTGATGGATAAGAAAAGAGGACCCATATAAATGTTGTCAATGACTAATCTACTTCACATCAAAAAACACTCAGACTGAAAGTAAAGTGATGGAAAAGATATTTTATGCAAATGGAACCAAACAAACAAACCAAAAAAAAAAAAAAAAAGCTATGGTAGCAATAGTTATATCAGACAAATGACTTTAAAACAGGGACATATGACTACATTATATAATGATAAAGAAATCAGTCTAACAACGATATACACTTGTAAACATTTATATACTCACCACAGCAGTACCTAAATGTATAAAGCAATTCTTGATGGACATAAAGGAAAAGATTGACAGTAATATAGTCACACTAGGAAATTTTAACATCCCATTGGCATGAGTGGGTAGATCTTCCAGACAGAATAAACAAGGAAAGAGTGACCTTAAATGACTCATTGGACCAAATGAATTTAATTGATATTTTTAGAGCATTTCAACAAAAAGCAGCAGAATATACATTTTTTTCAAGTGTACATAGAAACATTTTCTAGGATAGATCATATCTTAGGCCACAAAACACATAGTATAATTATTGGGTTGGTCAAAAAGATTGTACAGTTTTCACCATAAAATAAAAGATACAATTTTCATTTTCACTAATAATTTTATTGACTTGGATATTTTGAGTATTTGGGCTATCTTCCATTCACTATAACATTGATTGTTCTAAATTAATGTCTCAATTTGATCACTATCAACTTTGACTGGCCTACCCACCTGTGGAGCATCAACACGAAATTTCTCAAACAACATTTAACACATTTGATCAGTCATAGCACCTTCTCCATACACTGCACAAATCATTTTTTTGCATTTCAGTTGTGTTTTTACCTTTCTTGAAATAATAAGGCATAATATGCTATAAATTTTGCATATTTTCTTTCATCTTCAATATTAAAATGGCTACACAAAAATTTACCAATTTTGATAATTTTTAATGAATGCTGATATGACAACTGTCAAAATATAATATAACAATGATTTATAATAAAGTTAAAGATAACTAGTGCTACTAGAGACATTTTACAAGGAAAAAAATGAAATTTTTGGCCACCCCAATACTTAAGAAGATACAGATCATCTCAAGAGTCTGGACCAACCATAATGGTATGAATCTAGAAGTTAATTACAAGAAAAAACCTGAACATCATACAAACACATGGAGGCTAAATAATATGTTATTAATAAATGGGTTAACAATGATATCAACAAAGAAATTGAAAGATACAAGATACCTTGAGACAAATGAAAAAGGAAACAAAACCACACAAAAACTATGGGACACAGCAAAACCAGTCCTAAGGAAGAAATTAAGAGCCTACTTCAAGTATAAGGAAAGCTCAAATTAGCAATTTAAACTACACCTAAAGAAACTATAAAATAACAAGAAACAAAGCCCAAAGTGAGCAGAAGGAAATAATAAAGACCAGAGCAGAAATAAATGAAATAGCCAAAAAATAAATAAAACCAAGAGCTAGTTCTTTGAGAAGATAAACAAGATTGGTGAGCCTTTAACCACACTCATCAAGAAAGAAAGAGGACCCCAATAAATCAGAAGTGAAAGAGAAGAGAGAACTGACACCACAGAAATATGGATTATAAGAAAATACTATGCACAATAACGTATCAAAAATTGGTCAATGTGGAAGAAATGAATAAATTTCCAGAAATGTACATTCTTCCCAGACTGAATTAAGAAGAAATAGAAAATATGAACAGACATATTACAACCCATGAGATTGAAGCAGTAATCATAAAACTCCCAACAAACAAATCTTTGGGCCAGATGGCTTCACAGGTAATTTTTACCAAACTCTCAAAGAAGAATTCTCAAACTATTCCAAAAAATTCAAGAGTAGAAAAGGATCTCAAGCTCATTTCACAAGATCAGTATTATCCTGATCCCAAAACCAAAAAACACATAGTGAAAAAGAAAATTATAGGCCAATATCCCTGATGAATATAGTTGCGAAAATCCTCAGCAAAATATTAGCAAACCAAATTCAGCAATACATTAGAAATATCATAAAACATCATCAAGTGGGATTTAGTCCTGGGATCCAAGTTTTGTTTAATATACACAAATTAAATAATTTGATATACCACATAAACAAAGTAAACAATAAAAATATGAAATCAATAGATGCAGGAAAGCATTTGACAATATCCAGCATGTTTATGATAAAAACTCTCAGCAAAGGGGAAATAGAGAGAACATCCTCAGCATGACAAAGGCCATATGTGACAAATCCATAGCTCACATCATAGTAAATGGGGAAAATGCAAAAAATGTTTTCCTTAATATCAGGAAGAAGACAGGGTTGTCCACCTTCACCACTTTTGTTCAACATAGTATTGCAGTCCTAGCCACAGCAATCACACAGGAAAAATAAACCAAAGGCATCTAAATTGGAAAGGAAGTAGTAAAACTGTCATTATGTGTAGGTGGCATATTGCTACAAAGAGAGAACCCTAAATATTCCACCGAAAAACTACTAGAATTGAAAAATAAATTTAGACAAAATTAATATTCAGAAATTGGTTGCATTTTCATGCCCTAATAATGAACTATCAGAAAGAGAAACTAAGAAAACAATCCCATTTACAATTGCATCAAAAAACAAAAATAAAGCATCTGGGAATAAATTTAACCAAAGAGGTAAAAAACTTGTTTGACTCAGGAAATTATAAGTCATTGAATAAATAATTTGAGGAACATACAAATAAATGTAAATATATATCATGCTCATGGACAGGAAGAATTAACATTATTACAATGTTCATTGTATCCAAAGCAATCCATAGATTGAATGCAACCCCTATCAAAATACCAATGGCCTTTCTTCATGGAACTAGAACAGAAAATTCTAAAGTTTATATATAATCACAAAAGACCCTGAATAGCCACAGCTATCTTGAGAAAGAAGACAAAGTTAGAGGTTTGATGCTACCTGATACTAACCTATACTCAAGGCTATAGTAATAAGACAGCATGGTATGTGCATAGCAACAGACACATAAATCAATGGAACAGAATATAAAGATCAGAAATAAACCCATGTCTATATGGTCAATTAAGATATGACAAAGGTAACAGAACATGCAATGAAGTAAAGACAGTCTATTCAATAACTGGTCTTGGGAAAATTGGACAGACATGCAAAAATAAATAAATAAATAAATAAATAAATAAATAAATAAATAAATAAATAAATAAATAAAACTAGATTGCTTTTTACACCCTGTACATGAATAAACTCCAAGTGAAGTAAAGACAAATTTAAGACTTGGAAGTGTAAAAGTCTAGAGCTAATAGAATTATGCTTAGTGAAATAAACCAGACAGAGAAAGAAAAATACCATATGATATCACCTAATACAGGAAACTAAGGAACAACACAGACAAATGAACTAAGTAGAACAAGGAACAGAATAACAGTTATTAGGGGGCAGTGGGGAGAGGGGAGTGGGGAGGGAGAGAAGGGGGATAAGTAAGGGAAGGGTTTAATCAAAGAACATGTGTAAATGACTCATGGACATGGACAATGGGAGGGTATGATTGTGGGAGAGGGGGTGGGCTGGGTGGGGGGGAGCAATGGGGGAAAAAATGGGACAGCTGTAATTGAAAAACAAAAAAATAAAATTAAAAATAAAACATAGTTGCAAAAATATTTGTATTAGAAAATGTTAACACGATGCAAAATTGAAGTATAATTCACTTAACCATTTTTCATTTTATGTTTATGTGACTTAATAAAGACCTAATATATTTCAGTTAGATAGTAAAAAATAGCTATTTTTGTTAAGAATGGATAATTAACTTAAAATGTTAAACCTCAGCTTTGGGTAGTCTATTTCATAGAAAATTGTTTATGATCTTGCTAAAAACAAAACAAAACAAAGCTGCTATTTATATATTTAGTAGTCTATGGTCACAAAAGAGCCCATATTTGGGACTTGATGATGCTTTTTGAGAAGGAATCAAGGAAAATGAAGTTATAACAAAATTAATTGATTTTTTTTTTTTTTACTTCAAGTTGCTAGGTAGCACAATTTAAGGAATAAAGTTGTTATTTTTAATGTTTACAATAATAAATGCATTTTCTTCCTGTAATAACCCCTTGTTTACATACTCCAAATACTTTCTCTTTTCTGAATGGTGTTTTGTTTATTCTAGGTCTTTATTCCTTATTGGGTCTTTATATTTTTTATTGGATATTAGGCTTAACTATTGATATTTTCTCTTTAAAAATATTAAACTTAGAAAGGTATAGTGTGATAAAGCTTCAAAAATAAGTTTTCTGTGAAAACTCATCATAAATAATTTTGATTGCTTTATTCCATTATAGGCATTACATAAATGAAATATATAGCTGTATAGAGAGAGAAAGATAAAAGATAACTGAGTAGTGGTGGCTACCTAAATCTGAATTGCTACTTTTTATTTATTTTGTTGTTGCTTTCAAATGTATTTTATATTTCCTACATGGAGAATAGAATTACATTAAACTTGAAATTAAACTTAAATGGCTTGTTTAAAAGGTTTTAGTAGTGATGTGTCTTATTTGTAAATGCTGTGGTATAGTTATAGTTTTTTAAATTGGTATTAAATTGAAACTCTAGGATGCGTTAAGTGTTATCAACACTAGAATTTACTGCTTATTACTCATAGGTCCCAAGTGCTTAGGTAGCTGAGTTAGAGTTTAAGTTTACATATACAACTGGATTCAGCATAATGCACATGTAGTTGGGTTAGAGTGGAATGTATATTGCAGCCAGAGATGTATGCCTTTTGTGAGAAAACATACTTGTTATCCCCTTTCTGTCCAGGAGCCATAATGATGGGAAAGATGAATAGATGGGAAAACTAACTAACTGAAAACAAACCAAATAAGAGATGTTTCACAATGACCACAACAGCCATAGCCATAACAATATAAGTGTGTGTGTGTGTAGTGTGTGTAGTGTGTGTGTATGTGTGTTATTCAGCCTTAAAAAGGAGGGAAATTATGAGATATGCTACAACATGAATGAGTTTTGAAGACATTACACTAATTTAAATAAGCCAGTTACAAAGGAACAAATAGTTTATGATTTCACTTATTTGAAGTACTAGAATAGTCAAATTCATAGAGACAAAAAGTATAGTGGTTGTTGCAAAGGGCTGGGAGGAGGGATAAAAAGAGAGTTGTTTCATGGGAATGGTTTCAGTTTGAGGTGAAAAATTTTGCAGATGGGTAGGGTGATGGTTACATAACAATGCAGATGTACTTAATGTCATTGATCTGTACACTTTAAAATGGTTAAAGTCGTTTTATACTATGTATATTTTACCATAACAAAAAAATCTATCATCTAAAAATAGGAAATAATGAGACTCTCAGAAATAGATTTTGGGAAAAATTCATTTAAATAAATGTATTTAATAGATATGTGTAGTATATTTGTCCAGTATTGGATTCTTCAGGTGAGATAGAAATTTGTCACTATCTATTAATTATTAGGTTTATCAAAATATCTGCCTTACTTGTTTTCTGGAGTATGATAGTTTGGATTAGGTGAACTCCAGATTTCTTATATCTTCAAATATGTATTACATATATGCTAATGTCTACATTTTTCTCAAAAAATTTGGAATACTACCACAGCTTAAGTTCAGGTACTTCATTATGGGGAAAAAAAAAGACAACATGGCTATCATAATACTGTTCCAATTTGTCTCACCTACCTTATCTATCAATTGAGTGTCTTCCTCTAGCCCTGCTTACCACTTATTCTCTGAAGACATCCTGCTTTATCAGGTGGGCTCATTCAAGCAATTTCCACATCTATGTCTGGTAAATTTATATTTTCAAAGCTGAAATGTTCTGGAATATGTTCCAGAGCACATCCTCGCAGATCCCAACATGATTTACCATTCTGTGGAAATGCATTTATGTGCTTTTAAGAACACTAGTCACAGTCACTCTTGTAATCAATTATTTATATATTTTACTATAGTCAGTGCCTGGCACTGGAAAGCGCTCAATAAAAATATGTTGAAATGCTTTGAAAAGCAAGTGGCATATGTGCTTTTCTACTGAGGTCTTCTAACAATCTTTTTAGTTTTTCTTTTTTAAATATTTGCTTTACCATAGAATTTCATTACAAAGTAGAAATGCATAGAAGGGACCAAGTTTAAAGTAAATATAAAGAAACACTGATATAACTCCTAACATATCTTATTTTGATTTAAAATAAATCAGGACTGGAAACCTAATGAGACTTAAGAAGGAGTAAAAAGATTTTTGTTTTTCTTTTTAATTATGTCAATCCTTATTCTTTTTCCTTGTCATGATTGAACTTTACATCTAGGAAAAATAATATTAACTGGATATAAGGCAATTGTTGTTTCTTCACCTTGAAAAAGAAGAGGAAAATAAAAGGTTAATATGGGTGCATAATACATGTGGAATGAACCAAGGAAAATTTTATAGAGTATTAGTTTGTTGTTTTTTTATACAATTAATTTTATTTAATTTGGAGGAAATAGCAAAGTTGATAGTGTGCAAAGTTTTATGCTTATATTTAAGTGGAATTTTAATCATTGTGATTACAGGGCACCTTAGGGATGTTTCAATGTCTGAAATTTAGTTTGGTGCAGGACATGTGCAACTAGGTGAGAACCCTGGCCACTGATGTAAGCTGTTGATAACGTCACAAGTTTCAGAAAAAATAAGTCATAAGGAAATTTTTTAAATCTTTAATAACAGAGGCAAAAATGTAGGGATATAAATAAAAATTATTGACTCATAGAACACACATCTGATTCTACTGAGAAAGAAGAATGAATCAACTTGGTACATCTCTTGAAGCTATATCACTTTCAATCACTGGAAAATGATAGGAAGAAGTTACCGATAACAACTTCCAATTGCTTAATATTCCCAAGACTTGTGTTAGCAGTCTTGAGTGTGATTAAGACAGATGTATGCAGTCCTGCAAAATCTCAGTAATGAAAATGTATCTGAATGAAGAAAATATTAGTAATGAGATTCTGTAAAATATACCCTGAGTTAATATACCCTGAGGATAGAGTTGAAGTTCAGTTGTGCTTATCTAAAGCTTCCCATCTCAAGGCTAATGAAGAAATCCTAACAGCTTTACTGCAATGTCAGTAGAGAGCTTTAATGAATAGAGATTAATCAGTTTCCAAGGCAGCAATCTTTAGATGTATCTACCTGATTAAGGAAAGGAAAAGAAGTGGCAAAATTTCATGCCATTGAACAAAAACAAAAAACAAACAAACAACAACAACAACAACAACAAAGAAAAACAGGCAGAAACACTTCTGCTCCTTAAAGAAATATTAAGGGCAAGAGTCTTGGATGTAGTGGTGCATTCACTTAATTAAAATATACAGGATTTTCATTTTTCTCTCAACGTAAATCACTATTGAGAAAATCATCTGCCACCTCTGATATTTCCTGGGTGATAAATTTAACTGAATTAGTTATTCCACTTATTCTGACATTCTGAACAATGATAGGCATTTGCCAACGGGCTGTAGAATTCCTGGCTCATTGATTTTTAGGTGCCAGAGGAGATCGGAGAAGCTGTGAATGATTTGAATAGAAATAAAAGAAATAAATCATTCTAGATTAGGTTTGCCTATTCCTCTTTTTACCCTCTAATTAAACATGGATTATATTATGTGTGTAAAAGAGCACAATAATATTATTCAAGTGCTCTGTCCTTGTTTTTAAGCTTATAAAGTCACTATGATTTTGAACTACAGTAGTCCCTCTCTATATCGCAGTTCACTTATCGCGGCCTCACTATATCGTGGGATTTAAAAAATATTATGTTTAATTATATATCGCAGATTTTTCACTATTTCGTGGGATTTTGCGGTACTGTATACATATGTTGTTAAAGTTATGTAGGTTTAAGCATGTAGAATAAACATAAGGTTCCTACTTCATGGGGGGGTCTAGAACGTAATACCTAAAATAATTTAACTTTCAGTAGAAACCTCTTACACTTTTGCTCTATAATTAGTCAAGTAGTTCCTTAAGATGAAGGCTGCTATATAATTTATCTTTTAAACAAGGTCACTTTTGAAGGTGAAAGAAGGCACAAACAATAATTAGGTGAAACTACAAGTATAAAGCAGAGTTCTGGCCAGACTGGGGTCGTCGTCGTCGGCAGCCGTCCGTCTCGAGAGACGATGGTGTAGCTTCTTAAGAAATAATCTTAACAAATAGGCTTTATATGTCTGTCAGTACAGGTTGATGCAATTTCTCAAAATTATTTTTATCAAAGTATAAGCTAAGCTGCTATAACAAAGCTGACCAAATTTAGAGAGTCTTACATAACTGTACAGAGCAATGCAAATGTTTCAGGATATGCAAGGGGATCCACTCTTGCTCAGTATCCCTCAATTTTTCGTGGTCTGCTTGGTTAATTAAAGTTTACCAGAAGCAAGACTATGTTCCAGACTATGAAATGAGATAAACATTGTTTATCTTTTAAGGAAGTGACAAAAATTTGCATACTTAATTTTCACTTAAATTTCCATGGGGAGAACTAGGTCATTTGGCTACATGTAACTTACTAGTCATCTGGCTTGCTAAAATAAAATGTGGATAATGGGGGATAGTCTATCACTAGAAGAAGAGGGGGTTAGAGACTGAGGGAATTCAGTAGTCTTTTTCATAAGATTGTTTCTAAAGTATGATAAGCTAAAAATTACCATGGAGTGCTTGTTAAATTGATGTACCTGAACTCCACCCCTGTTATTGTGTACCAAAATCTTCATAATTCATTCTTGGATGATTGTATGTTTCTAAGAATTTATTCCTTTTTTCTAGGTTGTTCAATTTGTTGGTGTATAATTGTTAATAGTGATATCTTATGAATCTTTGCATTTCTTTGTGTATCAGTAGTAACTACTTTTTATTTCTGATTTTATTTATTGAGTCTACTCATTTTTTTCTTATAGAGTCTAGCTAAAAGTTTATAAATTTTGTTTATCTTTTAAAGAAGCTGCTCTTAGTTTCATTCATTTTTTTGTTTTATTTTTAGTCTCATTTTTTGATTTCCACTCTGATTTTTATTATTTCCTTCTCTCTATTAGCATTGGGTTTTGTTTGTTCTTTTTCTAGTTCCTTGAAAAGTTATATTTTTTGAGATTTTTCTTGTTTCTTGAGGAAAAACTGAATTACTAAAACTTCCCTCTTAGAACTGCTTTTGCTGCATTCCACAGATTTGTTATGTTGTATTTCCATTCTCATTTGTCCAAGTTATTTTTGACATCTTTTTTGATTTTGTTGGTTCATCGGTTGTTTAGTAGCATTTTATTTAATCTGCATGTTTTTGTGGTTGTTTCTAGGTTTTTATTTTTCTTTTCTGTAATTTATTTCTAGTTTCATACCATTATGGTCAGAAAAGATGCCTGATACAATTTCAGTCTTTTTAAATTTATTGAGACTTTCTTGTGGCTAACATGTGGTCCATCCTGGAGGACGTTCTGTGCACAATTCAGAAGAATGTGTGTTCTGCTGCTTTTGAATGGAATGTTCTGTCATATCTCTTAAAGTCATATGATCTAATGTATAGCTTAAGGCTAATGTTTCCTTCTTGATTGTCATTCTGGATAACCTATCCATTAATGTGAGTGGGTCATTAAGTTCACTTACTATTATTGTTATGCTAGCAACTTCTCTCTTTATGTCTTTTAATATTTACTTTATATATTTTGGTACTCCTATGCTGGGTGTATAAATATTTACAAATGTTATACCTTCTTGCTAGATTGACTCTTAACCATTATGTAATTTCCATCAATATTTTTTCTTCTATTTGTTTTAAAGACTTTTTATCTGATATGTAAGTATAGCTACCCCAGCTTTCTTTTGGTTTTTATTTTCATGAAACATCTTGCTTCATCTTTTCACTTTCAGTGTGTGTGTTCTTATATCTGAAGTAATTCTCTTAAAAGCAGCATATAACGGGATCTTTTTGTTTTTATTCATTCAGTCATTCTCTATCTTTTGATTGGACATATTAGTCTAGTTACATTTAAAGTTATTATCTAATGTACTTATTGTCATTTTGTTAATAGTTTTGTGTCTTTTTTCCTAGTTTCCCTCTATCCCTTTCTTTTTCTCTTGCTTTATTCCCTTGTGGTTTCATGACTTTTTGTAGTATTTTGCTTTAGTGCCATTTTTATTACCTTTGTATATCTACTATAAGTTTTACCTTGTGGTTGCTATTAGACATATATTTTACTACCCACCATGTTTTCTTTTCTTTTTTAATTTCATGCTTTAAAACTTTTTATTTTGTGTATCCCTTAACTAGATACTATAGTTATATTAGTTATTTTTACCACTTTTGTTTTTTAACCTTCATGCTATCTTTATAAGTGAATAATCCACTAACTTTACTATATATTTACTTTTACGTGTGAGATGTCTACTTTCATATGTTTTCTTGTTACTAATTTATTGCTTGCAGTCCTCCTGTGGCACAAAGGTGGAGCTGCTTATGGTCTCCTGGAGTCAAGTCAGTCAAGCATCACAGCTCTTGCAGCAACAGCAGCAACAGCAGCTCCGCAGACGACCTTCCTTGCTTTCAGAATTTCACCCAGGTTCTGACAGGCCTCAAGAAAGGAGACCTGGATATGAACAGTTTCACCCAGGCCCGTCCCCAGTGGATCATGATTCACTGGAATCCAAGCGACCACGTTTGGAACAGGTTGATTCTCATTTCCAGCGTGTCAGTGCTGCGGTCTTACCTTTAGTGCACATGCTGCCAGAAGGGTTGAGGTCTTCAGCAGATGCTAAGAAGACAGCCCGCCTGGGACCTCCCCGAACCATCTCGTGTGCCACGGCTGTGGCTTCCTCATCTGGAAAGGAGAGCTCCCCACGGTACGGAGGTCAGAGGGTCCGTGACCTGTGGTTTATTTCACACATCCGACACGAATGAGCTTTGCAAGGTTTGATAATTTGCTAGCATGACTCACTGAACGCAGGTAAGTGCTTTACATTATTATAATTATTTATAATAATTATTACTAATTGTTGACTCCTGTAAAGGAGGAAAGAGGAAGGACATCTCTAAAATCAGAGAAGGAAAACTCTGACTCCAAAAAACCTCCGCTGCCTTGCGGCATACCTCTTCAGGGGAAAGGCTAAGGGAGTAAACCCCGACAGAAAATCCGGAGCCGGAGTCCCTAAGGCGGTTTGACATTGTAGTCAACACCGGCAACTCCTGCGGCGCACCTGAAGCCAAGCTGTATTGACTTTGTCTTTCCCTTGGACCCTTCAGCTGCGAAGAGAGGGGGGGTCTGCTGCATGGGCAACAGCAGACCCTCCATATCACCCTGCCCAGGCTCTGTAGCTTCAGTTTCACTGGAGAGGACACTCCAGCGTCATCGCAAGATGTCGACTCAACACGGGAGGAGACAGATACCGGTTATAAGCTCATCCGATTGGCGAAGGAAACGAGCGCCAGGGGTCTCCTCTGACGGTGGGAGAGGTCATCGCACCTCACTGGACAGCTACCGTCTTGCCATGGCTCGCCTGCCCCACTGGGTGCGTGGGGATCAGAGAGGCGCCTCTCGAAAAGTGGGCCACAAAACACCCGCACCAGTTAATTCCAAACAAACAACAAGAAAGAAGCCTCCGGCTCTTCGCCTCGCTAGCTGGAACATCAGGACCATGTGCCCCGGACTTACTGCAGACCTTCCGTGGATCAAGGGTGCCAGGAAAACCGCTGTCATCGATAGGGAACTGGCACGACTAAACATCGACATTGCGGCTCTACAGGAGACCCGGTTGGCCGACAACGGAACTATCAGAGAAACCAACTACACCTTCTACTGGCAAGGGAAGTCTCCGGACCAACCAAGACAGCACGGTGTTGGGTTCGCTGTGAAGAACACGCTTGTTAACTCCATAGAGCCACCCACAGGAGGCACAGAGAGATTACTTACCCTCTGATTGTCAACAACTTTCGGCCCAGTCAGCATTCTTAGCGCGTATGCCCCAACCCTCTGCTCCACCACCGAAGAGAAAGAACAGTTCTACCATGCACTGGACGAAGCGTTATCCAAGATCCCCAGAAGTAACGCTCTCTATCTCCTTGGAGACTTCAACGCAAGAGTAGGAGCCGACCACATGGCCTGGCCCACCTGCCTTGGAAACTTTGGGAGAGGAAAGATCAATGAGAATGGTCAGCGACTGCTTGAGCTTTCGTGTCACCACGGCCTGTGCGTGACAAACACATTCTTCAAGTGCAAAGAGATCCACCAGGTGTCATGGAGGCACCCCCGCTCCCGCCACTGGCACCAGCTTGACCTTGTCATCACCAGAAGAACGGATATTGGCAGCACCCTCCTCACCTGCAGCTACCACAGTGCAGACTGTGACACGGACCATGCCCTCGTGGTAAGCAAGGTGCGCATAATGCCGAAGAGGTTGCACCACTCCAAGATGAAGGGTCACCCACGCATCAACACCAGTTGTGCCAGCAACCCAGTTAAGACCCAGCAATTCATCAACAAGATGGAAGATGCACTCGGCGAGGGAGTGGCGGCAGATGACTTTATCGAATCCAATTGGCCACGTCTCCGCGACGCCATATACAACTCCGCCATTATTGCTTACGGGAAGAAAGAGCGGAAGAATGCTGACTGGTACGAGGCTCACTGGGAAGAAATGGAACCCGTGATCGAGGCTAAGAGGAAGGCCCTACTGGCTTACAAGGTCAAGCCCACTCCCAGTACACTTCAAGCTCTACGGGCTGCCAGGAACAAAGTCCAGAAGACCGCCTGCCACTGTGCCAACACCTATTGGCTAAACCTGTGCAGAAGCATCCAGGAAGCCGCCGATATAGGCAACGCACGAGGAATGTATGAGGGTATCAAGAAGGCAACAGGCCCAATCCCCTCCAAGATCGCCCCCCTTAAGTCCAAGACAGGTGAGGTCATCACTGACCAGGAACAGCAAATGCGGCGGTGGACCGAGCACTACCTCGAGCTGTACGCAACGAGGAACACCGTAACAGACACTGCTCTTAACGCCATCCCAGTCCTACCAGTCATGGAGGAGCTAGACACCCCACCTACTGCGGCAGAGCTCGGCAAAGCCATCGACCGCCTCGCTTGCGGGAAAGCACCAGGAAGCGACGGAACCCCTCCAGAAATCCTAAAGAGCGGGAAACCAGTCCTGCTACAGCCGCTCCACCATTTACTCTGTCTCTGCTGGAAGGAGGGTTACATCCCCCAGGATATGAGAGACGCCAACATTATCACCATGTACAAGAACAAAGGAGACCGCAGCGACTGCAACAACTACCGGGGCATCTCTCTCCTCAGCGTCGTCGGCAAAGTATTCGCCCGGGTCGCTCTTGCCCGCCTGCAGACCCTTGCTTCCCGCGTCTACCCAGAGTCCCAGTGTGGCTTCAGAGCTGGCCGATCAACAGTGGACATGATCTTCTCCCTACGCCAACTGCAGGAGAAGTGTCACGAGCAGCATAAACCACTCTACCTCGCCTTTATCGACCTCACGAAGGCGTTTGATCTGGTCAGTCGAAGCGGACTCTTCAGCTTGCTACGGAAGATTGGCTGTCCACCACATCTGCTTGCTGTGGTCATGTTCTTTCACAACAACATGCACAGCACGGTGTCCTACAACGGCGCAACCTCTGAGGCCTTCCCAGTCAGCAGCGGAGTAAAGCAGGGCTGCGTCCTCGCGCCTACGCTGTTCGGAATCTTCTTCTCCATGCTCCTCCAATACGCCTTTAAGGACTGCAGCGAGGGTGTCTTCATTCACACCAGATCTGATGGCAAGCTCTACAACCTGGCCCGTCTACGAGCCAAGACCAAAGTCAAAGAGGTGCTCATCCGTGAGATGCTCTTCGCCGACGACGCAGCCTTGACATCACACTCCGAAGAGGGACTTCAGCAGCTAGTCACTTGCCTTTCCCACGCATGCAAGGAGTTCGGACTAGCCATCAGCCTGACGAAGACGAACGTTATGGCTCAAGGCACGGGGACTCCCCCATGCATCACCATCGACGGATACACCCTGGAGGTTGTCAACGACTTCACTTACCTCGGGTCCACCATCTCGAGCTCTCTGTCAGTCGACTTGGAGGTCAACCGGAGAATCGCCAGGGCAGCCACAGTTATGGCCAGACTGAACCGGCGAGCGTGGAACAATTCCAGCCTCACTGAGAAAACCAGACTGCGCATCTACCAAGCCTGCGTACTCAGCACTCTCCTCTATGGCAGCAAGACGTGGACCACCTACGCAAGGCACGAAAGGAAACTCAACAGCTTCCACATGAGGTGCCTGCGACGCGTCCTGCATGTCGCCTGGCAGGATAAGGTTCCCAACACCGAGGTGCTGAAGCGAGCCAATATGAGCAGTTTGCATGCAGTTCTTAGCGAGAGACGCCTCAGGTGGCTCGGCCATGTCAAAAGAATGGATGCAGGCCGTATCCCCAAAGACCTCCTCTACGGCGAGCTAGCAGAAGGCAAGAGGATGACAGGGCGCCCAAAACTGCGGTTCAAAGACATCTGCAAAAAGGACATGACACAATGCTCCATCAATCTCAACACATGGGAAGTTCAAGCAGACGACCGCCTAGCCTGGAGGCTTGCGGTCAGGCAAGGTACGTCACGTGCAGAGGCTGCGCGCAATGAGGAGGCGGCCCAGAAAAGATCGAGGCGGAAGCAGCGTCAACAGCAGCAACAACGGCCATCTGCCTTCACCTGTAACAAGTGTGGCAGGGATTGTCACTCCCGAGTCGGACTACACAGCCATTCTCGGCGGTGCAGATAGACTCTCAGGAAGCTACGCCATCGTCTCTCGAGACGGACAGCTGCCGACGACGACGAATTTATTGCCCTTTGTTTTAAAGCTTAAAGCAGTCCCTTTAACATTTCTAATAAAGCCAATTTAGTGATGATAATTTTTTTTACATTTTGTTTATCTGGAAATCTTTCTATTTTTCCTTTGATTCTAAATGAAACCCTTGCTGGTTAGAAGATTTTTTTCCTTTTAACACTTTGAACATATTGTGCTACTCCCTCAGGCCTACAAAATTTCTACTGAGAAATCTGGCGATACTCTTATGGAGGTTCCCTTGTATGTAACTAATTGTCTTTCTCTTGCTACTTTTAAGATTCTCTAACTTTGGAAAGTTTATTATAATGTGTTTTGGCGTTTGTCACTTTGGGTTCATCTTTTTTGTAACATTCTGTCTGCCTGGATCTGGATGATTCTTCCCTAAACAGGAAGTTTCAGCCATTATTTTTTCACATAAATTTTTTGTTTCTTCCTCTCTTCTCTTTCAAAGCCCCTGATAAGGAGAATGTTATTTTTGCTTGATATTGTACCATAGGTCCTTACAATTATTTTCAGTTTAACTTTTTTTCCTTTCTACTGCTCTGTTTGGATGAGTTCAACTAACCTGTCTTCCAGATTGCTAATTTTTTCTTCTAATTAATCTGTTCTACTGTTGAGCTCATTTAGTGTATTGTTCAGTTTAGTTGTATTCTTCATTTCTATTACTTCTGTTTGGTACCTCTTATATTTTCTGTCTTTGTTGAAGTTCTTTCTGTGTTCATCACTTCTTCTCCTGAGTTCAGTGAGTATATCTGTGACCACACTTTGAAGTCTTTATCAGGTAAATTGCCTATCTCTGTTTTGTTAAGACTTTTTTCCTGGAGTTTTATTTTATTTTGTTTATTGGTTTGGAAATATTCCAGTGTCTGCTCATTTTACTTCACTTTCTGTGTTTGTTTCTATGTATGAGATGAATCAGCTTTCTCCCAGTCTTGGAGTGACCATGTGTAGGAGATAAACTTTATTATTTAACCTCGCTCTAACTCTTGGCTGTCTTTGGAACCTTTGTGGTTACGTAAGAAGGCTGACTTTTTTCCCCTGATATGTCCCAGTTGTTGATCTTTGTCAAGATCTGTGACTATTTCATAATGGAGGATTTCAGTCAGTACCTAGTTTCAGGAAGATTGAAAACTAAACACTTAGGCAGGTATGAAAATGTATATGGTTCTGTTGGACTGCATTTATAGGCCCTGCTGGCCTTCAGGTCAAGTGATCTGGAGGTGTTCCCTTACTGGAAGTTGTAAAACGTGGGTTTCAGACAAGTTTATGAGCTCCTTCTCAGAAAGTACTGGCAAAGTGTATTGAGCCCAAGTACAGAGATGGTGTCCCCTGGCTCGTGTTCCCTTATGGCACTACTGTAGCTGCTAGATGTGTGGTAAAGCTGTAACCTTCCAAGACAAATAGCTAGGCTTTTTCACACTTTGGTCTGCTGTCTCTGTAGTGCCCAGGAGGTAGTAGCCTGTCAGGAACTATATCTCTGGTTGTTCAAGACCTGTGAGCCCCAGAAAAGTGATCCTTCCTGGCCATCAGAGCCAGGCTGTCAAGGGGAGTCCCTTCTGCGGGCTGTGTTGAGTGCTGGCTTTGAGGACCACAAGGGCAGCACAGGTGTAGCAGGGCACTTACCCAGCCGTCTTTGGTAGTAGCTGAAGAATTGTGTGAGGTGTGTAGCATGCTCATCAGTGCGAGAGGGTTAGAAGGAGAGTGCAACAATGGCACCCACCAGTGCTGGCACTAGCAAGGCAGAGGGTTAATGCATAAGTGGTCACCACCAGTGTCTATGTCCATGGGGAGTCCCAACATGCTCCCACTCCTCTAGCAGATGCTTTAAAGTTAGCAAACACATCTTTTTCACATAGAGTTACTTTTCAAACTGCTTCTTTTGCACTTGGTTCCAAGTTGAGTGAGTCTGTGTACAAACGCTTTATTCCTAGAAACTTTGTTTCCTAAAGCTCTGTGGTTTTCCTGTATATAAGCCTTGTTGGTTTTCAAAACCAGACATTTTAGAAGCTCATGTCTCAAGTGCTGTGACTAGGGTTGAGGTGTCTGTTGTAGGGTCACCCCTCACTTCTAAGTGAGAAACTCCATACCTCTGAGATTCACCCCCATTATGGGTAGAAATATGGAGGGGGTGGGATATTTTGGCAAGACCACATCTCTACCTCTCCTACCCATCTCATTGTGTCCCTTTTATATATTGTTGTAGCAGAGCTGTTCAGGTATTTTTCGTAGAAAGTTGTTCCATACATTCATAGATGTGAATTAGTTGTGTTCATAGGAGGAGTTGAGTTTTAGGATCTTCCAACACCACCATCTTGAACTACCCCCAGGATGTACTGCTGATATGATGAAGTGGGAATATTACTTCATGTCTGTCAGTCTTCTTTGTACCTTACATACCCTCCCCAAATAAGTAGCTCTCATCTATCATGAGGCAAATATTAGACCAATATCAGCTGAAAAATATCTCAAAAAATATTTGGCTAGTATTCCTCAAAACTGTAAAGCTCATTAAAAATAAGAAAAGTCTGAAGAAGTATCAGGGCCACCAGGAGCTTAAAGAGACATGACAAGTAAATGTGATATTGTTTTTGTGGATGGAATCCTGGACCAATGCAAAGACATTGGGTAAGAACTAAAAAAATATGAATAATGTATTCACTTTATTAATAGTAATGAACCAATATTGGTTCATTAATTGTGAAAAAAGTACTATACTAGTGTAAGATGTTAACAATAGTGGAAACTGTATGTTGGTTGTATAGGGTATATGTAAAATCTCTGTACTATTTCCACAACTTTTTCTGTAAATTTAAACTATTCTAAAATTTAAAAAAGTATTAAACACATTACACATTTCTTCAGTTGCGCTTCTAATGAAGTGGTTGACATGAGTTTAAAGGATATGTTTTACAAAAAACATATTTTTTAAAACTTCGGAATAGAATTTCCTATTGAGATATGCTTTTGTCTGGAAAAGCACAATGGGACTGAGGAAACTGAGGACTAGTCAGGTATAAGTCACCTTTATTCCTAGGCATAAGCCCTGTGAGTAGAGGGGCTATTAATTACTTTTATTTCCCCTTGGATTCTTGAGGGCATTCAGAAGTGTTACTATAAGTTAAGGATGTGCACCATGTGACACCATGGTGTTTTGAATCAACGGAGAACATTCTTAAAATTTTAAATACATGAAATTATTTGTACATATGTTAGTAAAAATTCTTTTCTTTTTTATTGCCTTGAATGTTCTTTTTTTTTTATTGAATTTACTGGGGTGACTTTGGTTAACAAAACCATACAGGTTTCATGTATACAACTCAATAAAACATCATCTGCATAGTACATCAAGTGCTCACCACTCACAGTTGAGTCACTTCCTGTTCCAATTTACCCTCTTTTTTCTGACCACCACCTCCCCCCAACTCCCTTTCCTCTGGCTATCACCATACTGTTGTCCATATCTATGTGTCATATATATATATATATATATATATATATATATATATATATATGCTTAATTCTTTCATCTTTTCTCATCTAGACACCACCTACTACCCTCTAACAGCTGTCTGTTTGTTCTGTGAATCTATGCTTCTGTTTCTGTTTCTATTTTGTTTGTTAAATTATTTTGTCTATTAGACTCTACATATAAGTAAGATATCTGACTGGCTTATTTCACATAGAGCAATAATTTCCAGATTCATTGATGCTGTCACAAAAGGTAATATTTTTTCTTTTACAACCAAGGAATATTCCATTGTGTAAACATACCATAGATTTTTAATCCACTCATCTGTTGATGGACACTTGAGCTATTTCCAGATCTTGGCTATTATAAATCACATCGCATTTTTCTTTTGAATTATTGTTTCAGGTTTCTTTGGATATATTCCCAGAAGTGGTAGTAAAAATCTTAAAGTGTTGTTAGGACAAAATGTATGTGCATGGATAGAAATGTTTAGAATAGAGACTATCACAACATAGATGGTCAGGGGATTGTTATGGGATTTTTTAGTATGAAATTATAATTGTTATGACAGTGGAAATGGATAAGAAGATACTTATTTGAGGAAATCATGGAATCAGTTGAAATGAGGAAAAGGGGGAAGATAATGAAGTTTAGAAGGTCTTAAAACTAGTAACTCAGTAGACATTTAGTAGCAAATGTTTGATGGAGTAAAAAAGTCAATATAAATTCATAATTTAGAATTAGTGTGACTAATGGGTTAACCAAATAGGATATATTTAATAGTACTCAAAGATATTTGTAATTTTGTCATCTTTGTAATGATTTAAATTGTGTCCTAGCTTGAAAATTTATTTAATGAAGACAATGATTCTTTTCACCTGCCGTACAGAGATGTGAAACTTAGTAAGATAAAATTCCTAAAGACATTTTGAGCTCTTTATGAGAAAGTCACTCTATAACATTGCTAGAGAGGGTTTCAATAAAGTGTGAATTATAGTTTTGCCACAGGAAAAATGGGAGATTTTCAGTAAGAGCAGAAATGAAAGAATATACTTTAAAAGATTTACTTCCCCTATACTATTATGTGATAATGAGATATGTATTAATTCATAACTATCCCTGAGAAATCAGTATATTTTCCCATTCAGGCTTTATCTTTTTGACTTTAAAAAATTTATTTATAGATCATCTCCCCTTCAAACCTTTCTCACAATGTAAGACACTGTCAACTCCTTCCTTTGAACATCCCGGTAATAATACTGTCTTTCTTCCTGAGAACTATGATGCTTTCATCTTTCAAATAACTAACAAGATAGCCATCTCTTAATTATCATCATTAAACACAGGAGGTCAAGATTAGATCTCAAAGGAGAGAAATGAGACAATGGAGGATGAGCTAGAAAGCTGCCTCGGGTTCAAGGATTAGCATGTAACTTTCTTTGTGGTCTTTTCTTCTTACCTTTGTGCTAATTCTAGTGAAACTCCTCTTAGCTCTTGGTGACTGGATGAAAAAATGACATCATGAAAATGACATTTATTTTGAAGTAAAATATCTAAAGTTTACTCTCCTTTATACTATATGCTGTTACTGGCTGTGTGAGCTTAAGCAAGTCATTGACTATTTCTAGCCTCCCATATTGGTGAGAAGTTTCAGTGAGATCTAGTACATTAGAAGCTTGGCACATAACTATATTTTAATGGTTTTTCTTTTTACTTCTACTAAAACCTGTGATGTAAAAGCCATCTACTTTTGCTAGCTTTGTTTTTGTTACACAGATGTGAGTACATTTTAGATATTCTGCACTGCTCTGGTGTCTAATATTACTTATGTACTCAGATTTTCATGGTTTTGGGTATTGATTTATCATTGCTTGCACACTCTGTTTCTTAAGGTTATGCTCTGTATGCCCTAGAAACAAGTTCAAGTGTGTGTACTCCAAAATTATAGTACATAAATTTCAAATATACCATTTATTGACTTCTATTATTAATCTCTGTTTAGTTTGCCTCCTCAATAGGATTCTGAACTATTTATAAAGATTAAATGGTATAGCACTAAGCAGACACTAATAAATGTTTAGTAAATGATTGGTATATGGATATTTACACATTTATCGAATGCTGTACATCAGTCAGCTTGAGCAAAAACAGAAACAAACAAACAAAAAGAAACATGAAATTTTTGATTGGGTCATAAATAAGCTAAAATCTGCTTTTAAGTAATTGTTATTTTTCAGCAAAGAAGTCCCCGATATTTTAATAACATTTATTCAAAATTTATTAAATCAATATCTAATATATAAATTAACTTTATAAAGTGCTTACTTTGTTAAAATTAAAGTTCTTTAAATTTTGTAAAATGCAAGACCACTGTAGTGTATTTATTATTCACAGCCCCGTACTATCATGCATTTTTTATCTCTTATGTCACTTACAATATGTTTGTCACACACTGCTTTATAAAACAAGCATAGCCTTATATATTCCATAAACACAGTGCATATTTGTTAAAGATAAAGACTAGGTCTTATATCCAAAGCAATGGAATATATCCAACAATTCACAGATGATTTGCCCACAGTAGAAAATATGAAAAAAAAAATGCAGTTAGAATACACAATTCAAACTCTATAAGGGGATAACCTAAACTATCAGTTACAGCCTAGAGAAGGGACTCATTGCATATCATAATTTTCTGCACCTGAAATCTAACATCACTGGACACTATAAAAATGAGTAATTTCAAGCTATAAATACTCCAGTGCTCAGCAAAAGGTATAGTTGCATCAATACCTTTTTTTCTCTGAATGCCACTGTGAGCAGTACTATACCATTACATTAATACATTTTTAGCTCCAGGAAAAACACATGTTTGTTTATGTTTCCCTAGAATGAGGAGCAGCAAAAATGTCTGCAAGAAGTTTCAGAGGGAACTATATGGATGCCAAAGGAATTGTGAATTCAGACTTTATATTCTAAAAATCAGATGGAAGACTTTGCCCCAAGTTATATCCCCTGACCATAAACATTATTAAAAAGCATTATGTATGTATATCCAAAAAAATTTATAAAAATATATTTTTATTTCTTAGAGGCTAAACTCTATGACAATTATCTTTTCATCACAAAGTATCTACCAAAAATTTTGTAGTCAATTAGTTTCTATATACCGAGTAACTACTTAAGTTACAATTTGTAAACTAAAATGTGAAGGAAAACATCTGAGTAACAAGTACACTGGTAGAGGAAAGAAAAAAAACTGAAGGTGAAGAGTAAATATGAAAATTGTTTATTATGGAGAAGAGAACTTTAAAATATATTCTAATTTTGAATATTTATGAGAATCAGAATTTGACTGACTAAATATTTGATCTGTTGAAGAACTGTTTTTTCTTTAGGTGTGATGATGATATTTGCAATTAAGCTAATTAAAGTAAGTACTTATTTAGAAGCACATACTAAAATTTGATGGCTGAAAGGATAAACTGTCTCAGAATAATATGTGGGGAGGACATATGGAAATATAGGTAAGACAGGGTAGTCTTTAATGTAATGCAGCTGGGGGCTTATTACAGTCTGACTACCTTTTTGTAGGTTTGAAATTATTACATAAAATCTTCTTTCTAGATTTTAAACAGGGAAATTTTCCCTAATAGTGAGAAGGTTCAGAAAAACTTGGTCAATGAAACTTTACCCCTGCCTACATGGCTGCAGACTCTGAGCACAAACCAGAGAGGAACAACAAACTACTCCTATCTGTTTATGGCAGACCTGTAAGGGAGGCAGGTGCCGGGTAAACATGTTATCAAAGTGCCAACTTAATTTTTTCCAACAATAATCACTCATCTAAATATGAACTCAAGAAATTGGACATTATTCAAAATAAAAGTTTATTAATTTTCCTCATCAGTGGACTAAGAAAGCAAGTTTGAAACATTTAGAAGAGATTCTGATCTATAGTAGTATCCTTAGACATGAGGAAGTCAGTTTTCTTGAATATTTTATGTATCTACACATTATATCTCATATTTCAAAATAGTCACTTCAACATAATAAATGTAAGAATATTATGTACAATACTTTTACTGAGTGTATTTAAATTATTACCAATACTGCATTAAATTATAGAATTGATTAATATTCTTGTGAAAATATTTTAATGCACAAAGCAATATAGCATCTTTTCAGTTATTAAATAAAAATGTGTAGTCACTCCTCTTCAAAACCAGAGAAGGAATTAAGTCATATTTGTTAGTAAAATGCATTAAATGCCTTAAGAGTAATTTTTAGTTTGTGAATTGTTAAACCCTTTGAATTCATGACAATACAAATTTTTTCTTAGAACATCTGTAAATCCATAAATTTCAAGTAAGTATTCAGTTCACTAATTAGCAAGAGGACCTAAAATTTATTATTGTGAAAGAGATGTGACCACAATATTAATAGATTTTTTTTTAAGTAACTGCTTAAAAGGTTACTGCAAAAGTTAAGAATTGACACACATGTTAATGTGTGAGCAATGGAATATTTCCTGTACAGGTGTATAATAATTTGTTTTTGCCTCAGAGTTCTAAGAGAGATTCTAAAGTTAAGGGAAGCAAACATATTTGATGTTTAACATTGTAGCAGTTTTGGAAAGAAATAGAATAGATCCTTTACCTTTGGTGAAAACTTCAAATAGCTGATATTAAAAGTCTAAACTAGAATATAAATGAAATATGTGTATTAAAGGTTTACCTAGTTATTTTCCTGTTGAGCCTTCCCTTTTGCAAATTTATATGTTCTAAAACTCATACATATTGAATGGTGTGCTCAGAGTGTCATGGTAAGTGAAATAAGTCAGATAGAAAATCTTAAGAACCATATGATTTCATCCATATGTGGAATCTAAAACTGAAAGCATGAATTAACAAGAAAAGCAGACAAACAAAATTCATTGACACAGACAACAATATGGTGGCTACCAAAGGGAAAGGAGATGGGAGTGGGGGTTATAAAGTGTAAGGGGGGTCAAATATATAGTGATGGAAGATTTGACTTTGAGTGGTGAGCACCCAATGCCATATACAGGTGATGTATCATAGAATTGTACACTTGAAACTTACATAATCATATGAGCCAATGTCACCCTTATAAGTTTAATTACAATTTTTTACACATTTTATACACCTGGACTATGATGCTCAGAAATACTGAGTTCTCCAAATTTCAAGTTAATCAATGGTGAAGTCAGAACTACAACTTGGTTCTCCTCATTCCAAGAATAGTAACTTTGTTTTAGAGAGTGTTCCCATCTCTTTCTGAAAGTAGTTTAAACATCTCTACCCTTTTCACTGTCTTTCTGTAATTCTGGTCTTATATTAAGTGTAAGAGTGCAAAGGAAAATATACGTAATGTATATGAGATCTGTCCAGGAAGTATCCAGTCATGTACTATGAAAATTGAGACATTTATTTAAGAAGATACAAGATACAAGAAACATTGTATATAGGACAATGACACATTAGTTCCCTTCAAAGTAGGCACCTCGGGACCTCACGCAGTTCTCCCAATTGCCATCAGCTTCCCTGTTGTATTTTCCTGAATCTCATCAAGGGTCTGGAATCTCTTTCCTTTCAAAGGTGATTTTAGTTTAGGGAAAAGGCAGAAGTAACAGGACACCAAATATGGGCTGTAGCGAGTCTGAGACACCTGGGTGATCTGATGTTTTGCCAGAAAACCCTGCACAAGACATGATGCATAAGCAGGTATGTTGTCATGATGAAGCTGCCAATCACCAGTTGCCCATAGCTATGTCCTTCTGACTTGTCTGAATAGTTTATGTGAAGGAGTATTCAAGCTTAACACAAAATTTGCTCTACTTGTTCAGTAGACTTGTTCAGTCATTCTGAATCTGATGACCACACAGTACACATGCTCACTCAACAGCATCTACTGCTCCATTAGTACAACTGTCCAATATAGTGAAGTCATCATCATTCACACATGTGCATTCCAGTCCACCCTCCTTGGCTGCCAGGTTACACTGATGTTGTCCAAACAATTCTTGTTATATTAACAAGGGTTGGACTTTATTTTTTCATACAATTTGTATACATACTTAAATTTTATAATCATTCAGCATTTAGAAATGCCAAATTTAAATTAAAACATTCTACTTTAATGATTTGACAGTGCTCTGAGGTGAATTGCACTTTCTCTGAAAGGGACAGATTCTAAGAAAAAATTGCATCGAGGTGCTCCAAATTGTGTGTGTATGTAAACATATATGTAAATATACATGTATACCTATTAAATATATATAAACATATATGTATATCTATAAATATATATTATTGATAGTGAAGCCATAGCCAAATGTGTGCCTCACTGTAGACAAGTTGCTTGAGCAAATTAATATAAAGGGAGGCGACCTGAACTAACCACTTGGGATCTAAATTTATCCAAATGATTTTCTGAGTTAATAATCTGGAGACAAAATTGGGCACTGACAGAATATCAGGCACAGAGTAAGATGCTGTCTGGATTGGGAAAAAAAATCTTTACAAAAAAAATCAAATGCCATAATCAATGTTAACAAAAGAAAGTAAATAGCAGATAATTGGTTTGCTTAGAGAATTCAGGATGTGTGTCTAACCAAAGACAGGATACGACTAACAGGTTTGGCTTAATGGAAGAGTCACAGAGAAATATTTTATGTCTTTGATTATATTTTTCATTTCTTTAAAAAGAGATTACTCTTTTGGAAAACCGATTTTTGGACCATTTGAGAAAATATAGTCTAGAGGTTAAAACAACTGTTTGCACTGATAGAGAAAATATATAGAAAAAATTTCCAAAATTGCTTCAAATTACTCTATATTCCACCAGTCTTACCTTGAATGTACAAAACCACTGAAATATCATAAGCATCTTATTATTTTATAGGAATTTTAATACCAACACAAAACATTGCTGCAATAACTCTGTACAATACCATAATGGAAAAAAATCACTAAATTATTTTGAGAACATTTGTAAGAACTCATAATGTTACTCAAACTATACAGATGTAATAAAATAAAAAATTATTGGACTTAACAAAAATTATAGTGTTTTATAAATTATTCTTTGTTAACATAGTTTATATTTGCTAACATTAAATATTTTTTTACATACAAAATATGATGAAACCCATTTTAAGTGTGTTCTCAAAACAATAAAGTCTAAAAAAATGAGACAAAATCTGGAAATGAATAGAAAGAAAATGAAATAATTAGAACACAAATTATAAAGTGAAACTTTAAAAACATTGGTTAATAAAATAAATATGTTTGGCTTTGTATTAATTCCCAGCTGCATGTCCTAGGAAAAACTTTTAAATCAAGTTCAATTTCACAATGTGCATCTACTAAAATGCCATAAATTATCATAATATATTAGATGTCAATATAGTATATTAGCAGTCATTCTCATTTTTACATAGATTTTTATTATAGATTATATTTCAAGTTTTACTTCAAAAGTATTTCTACAGAGCTACTAATCATATAACTTTCATTTTCAGGAGAAAAACACGGAGCAACTGTTCTAACTACTTTTAAAAATATCAAATTGTGAAAGCAATAGTAATATTAAATTAAAACATGTTTCTTGTGGATGTTCTTTCATCTGTAATTGTGTATATCTGTTTAATAATTCCAAGTAAATGGTTATTATTGTAGAAAGAACATTAAAAGTAACAAGGCTGCCTTCCTATAGAATAAGCTGGGAATATATTGTCCCCCAAAACTATTGTTACTTTCTTCTACTGTCTCTCACTTCAATAATAAAAATTATTAAAGATATACATCAAAATGCACTTTATGCTTTCTTAAAGGCAATACAGATACAACCATCACTTAGAAGGTCTTCCTTTTATCTTTAACCTCTGTATTCAAAAAAAAATTTAAATCATATTTTAGCTCATATTTGATTACTAAAATACATATTGTATTATATTGACAAGTGAGATACAATAGAAGTGAGTCTTAAGAGAAAAAATATATACTCCAAAGTTAAATTTCTTCCAAATGAGAAAAATATAGATATATACAAAAAAGGATAAAATAAAGCCCTGAAATTTATTTATAAAAAATTGTGTACTGGACTTCTGGCCAAGATGGAAGCATAGGTAGACACACTACATCTCCCTCCACAATTAAAAAGGAATACAAAAGTTCAAAACTGGAGACAACCAGAAGTTTCAGAAAATGAAGCTTCATGGAAGTCCAACAAGCAAAGATATAAAGAAGAAATACTCAGCCATACAGCTAGGAGGGGCAGAGCCAAGGCAGAGAGGATACAGTGTGGTGGTGGCAGCAGTAGCTGTGGCAGGCAAGTGGAAAGCACAGTAACAGATTAAAAAAAAAAAAAGTTGGGAGGCATACCTGGGGAGTGCTTCCAGTACCAGACCAGACCACGCAGCTCATGGTTCCAACGCTGGGGAAAATAAAGTCTCATTACTTCTGACTGTGAAAACCTGTGGGGTTGAGAAGAAGGAAGAAACTGTCAGTCTCTCAGCATAGAATGCTTGTTTAGAGGGTTCCCACAGTCCTAGAATGTCTGCAGACTCACCCACTCTGGGAACAACAACCAGGACAACAGCCAGAGAGGTACTAGTCCCATGCAGAAAGTGGGAAAAGTGCCTGGAGAAGGGGTGAGTGCTGAGCAAGCATCATTGTTCCCTTTCAGACCCCGCCCTCCCCACAGCACCACTATGTGGTGAAATGGTCACCCCATACTGATGGATACCTAAGGCTCCATCCCTTACAATGTAACAGGTGCAATAGCTCTAACTGAGACACAGTGGCAAAAACAGGAGCCTGTCAAGTTGAGAAGATAGAGGAGTATAGCCAAAAAAAGGGAATGAATCAAGGTTCTAGTGGGTGAGCTATGCAATGAGGAGATAGCCAACCTAACAGGCAAGGAGATAGCCAGCCTAACGGACACAGAGTCCAAAACACTGGCGATAAAGATGCTTACAGACTTGACAGGTATGTTTGAATATAGCAAACACAGAAGGGAAGAGGGGCAGGCTATGCTAAGCAAAATGAAAAATCCACACAAAATCAATGGTGAAGGGAAGGAAGGTGGGGTTCAAATCAATTATTTGGAACATAAGAAAGAAATATACACTCAACAATTGCAGAAAGAAGAAACAAGAATTAGAAAAAAAAACAAAGAGAGGCTTAAGAAGCCTTGGGGACAACTTTAAACATGCCAACATCTGAATCATAGGGGTGCCAGAAAGAGAAAAGGAAGCACAAAAAATTGAAAGCTTATGTGAAAAAATAATAAAGGAAACTTCCCAAATTTGGTAACATAAATAGACATACAAGTCCAGGAAGCACATAGAGTCCCAAACAAGCTAGACCCAAATAGGATCGCACCAAGATACATCATAACTAAACTGCCAAGTGTTAAAGCTAAAGAGAGAATCTTAAAAGCAGCAAGAGAAAACCAATGTTACCTATAAAGGATTCCCATAAGACTATCAGTGGATTTCTCAAAAGAAACTTTGGAGGCAAAAAGGAACTTGCAAGAAGTATTTAAAGTGATGAAAAGTAAGGACCCACAACCAAGATTCTTCTTTCCAGCAAAGCTATGATTTAGAATGGAAGGGCAGATAAAGTGCTTCCCAGACAAGGCAAAGCTAGAGGAGTTCATCATCACCAAGCCCTTATTATGTGAAATGTTAAAGGGACTTATTTTAGAAAAAGATAAAAAATATGAACACTAAAATGACAACAAACTCACAACTATCAACAACAAGACCTAAAAAACAAAAACCAAAAACAAACTAAGCAAATAACCAAGATAGGAACAGAATCATAAGTATGGGGATCATTTGAAAGCTTATCACCTGGGAGAGGGAAGGGAAGAAATGGGGAAAGGGTGCAGAAATTAAGAAGCATAATTGGTAGATACAAAATAGACAGGGATAAGTTAAGAATAATATAGGAAAAGGTGAAGCCAAAGAACTTATATGGATAATCCATGGATGTGAACTAAAGGGGTGACATTTCTAGAGTGAAGCGGGGTACTAGGCAGAAGGGAGCAAAGAGAAAATAACGGGATAACTGTAATAGCATAATCAATAAAATATACTTTAAAAATTGTATACTTCTTCTTACATGTTTAAACATTAATCACCTTCAAAGTACTCTTTTTGATGTATTATACCTATCAAGACTTTTTCTACTGCTCAAAACAGTTTTTGAGCCCTGGTTTTTGTGGCTCAGTTGATTGAAAGCCAGCCTGAGAACCAAAGTGTTGCTGGTTTGATTCCCAGCCACGGTACATGGATAGGTTGCAGGACAGGTCCCTAGTTGGGGGTCTGGGGGAGAAAAACACACATTGATGTTTCTCTCCCTCTCTTTTTTCCCTCCCATACCTCTAAAAATAAATAAATAAAATCTTTTGAAAAAAACAGGCTTTGAACTTGTCGATTTGATGTCTTTTAGTGCTTCTGCCATTTTTTGTTTCAGCTTTTCTACGTTGGCAAATGTTTCTCTTTGAGGACTTTTTCCATCCGGGCAACAAGAAGAAAGTCTCTAAAGGTGAAGTAATGTGAATAGGGTGAGCGGAGCATAGGGATCATGCTGTCTTTTTTATCAAAAACTGCTGAACACTCAGTGCAGTGTGGGCAGGCATGCTCCTAAATCACTCATTATGAAATGGGAAAACACATTGACAGTCTTCAAAAAAAAAATTCTCTTAAGTTCAACACAGACTCTCACAACAACGCCAATTAGTATACTGATACAGATGGGTTCCTAGAACACTCACTAGTGGGGAAAGTCTGTACTACAAGGACCCTGCCCTCCAGAAGATAATCCACTTTTAGGAGTTCCCCCTCATACAATTTTATTTCTTAAGTATTTACTTAAATGTATTTTATAATTTTTTAAAATGATATATTTAGTGTTATTTTGATTCTAATGCAAAATACTTTAAAATGTATTAAAAATTATGATATTTAATTTGTATATCAAGTGTAATTAATATTAATGACTTAACTGAATGCAATACTATTTATGAAATATTACATTGGTATTAAGTAGAGATTTCTCAACTTCAGCATTCCAAATGACTATGTATTTATGAAACAATAGAGCCTTATTGTTTAGTTTTCTCCCTAAACTCTAAGCTGAATATGTCACATTTCTTTTACTATGTTACTGGGTTTGTAACATTAAATTTTTTTCATATTTATAATGATGGTCAAATTTTATTATTCAAAAATAATTTAAAGCCTAATCTTTTTGACACTTCAGGAATGGATGTTCTGAAATCACATTTTTATTTGGAAGAACAGACAAAATGATTCCACATTTATAATAAAGGCATAAGAAATAATAAATGTAATATAAAATGAAACACTGATATACTAGTGAAAACCGCAAGAAAATATTGTGTCGAGATCAGTAATATGGGTAAAGCAAAAGATAAATGATTAGTTTAGTTGAAAAAAATGTTTGTTTAAATTGCATAGGAAATTATTAAAACAGAGAAGCTTTGTAGGGTGGACTGGGAATTTTAAATTTTATATTCATTAATATGGGCATTCATTTCAAAGTCCTGAGTGATATGATGAAAATGGTCCTTAAGGGAACAATATTATAACTTCACAATAATTAATGGCAGAAATTATGGGAATAGAATTTTGATGGAGATTCAGAGACAATCTATTAATAATTGCATGTAAACTACACAGGCTTAAATACAACTTTGGTAAGGGTGGCATCATATATCAGAAATTAGCAGAAGCACATCATAAGGTTGTTTTCTCTCTACATATAATGAATGTGCCACATCCTCAGTATGTCTCTCTAACATAGAAATAATGACTTAAAAAGTTCTGGTATTAGACTTTCGGCCAAGATGGAGGCATAGACAGACACGCTGTGTCTCCCTCCACAACTAAGAAGGAATACAACTACCTCAAAACTAGAAACAACCAGAAGTTCCAGAAAACCAAACTTCTGTTGTAGTACTTTGTGGTCGAGGGCAGGCAAGTAATTCCAGCAGACAGAATGTGGGATGAACGGAGGGCTGCCGCACGCTCAGGCAGGTCAGCACTGAGCAGTGCAAGCACCTTCCTTTTATTGGATTTTGCGGATATGCTAATCAACAGGGAAGGTCCAGGAATGAGCTCACAGGTACATTCCAGGAATAATTACAATGTACTTGAAATTTACAACAGAGGAAGCTTAAAGGATTAACTGAAGAGAAAGCTTCCTGATAAACAAGTCTGTATATCCTCACTGGAGAGGACACTCCAGCGTCATCACAAGATGTCGATTCAACACGGGAGGAGACAGATACCGTGTCACTCCCGAGTCGGACTGCACAGCCATTCTCGGCGGTGCAGATAGACTCTTAAGAAGCTACACCATCGTCTCTCGAGACGGACGGCTGCCGACGATATCCTCTATAACCCTGGCTGGTTTGGCTCAGTGGATTGAGCGTCGGCCTGCGAGCTAAGTGTCGCTGGTTCGATCTTCCAGTCAGGGCACATCAGAGAAGGAAAACTCTGATTCCAAAAAACCTCCGCTGCCTTGCGGCATACCTCTTCAGGGGAAAGGCTAAGGGAGTAAACCCCGACAGAAAATCCGGAGCCGGAGTCCCTAAGGCGGTTTGACATTGTAGTCAACACCGGCAACTCCTGCGGCGCACCTGAAGCCAAGCTGTATTGACTCCGTCTTTCTCTTGGACCCTTCAGCTGCGAAGAGGGGGGGGGGTCTGCTGCATGGGCAACAGCAGACCCTCCATATCACCCTGCCCAGGCTCTGTAGCTTCAGCTTCACTGGAGAGGACACTCCAGCGTCATCGCAAGATGTCGATTCAACACAGGAGGAGACAAATACCGTGTCACTCCCGAGTCGGACTGCACAGCCATTCTCGGCGGTGCAGATAGACTCTTAAGAAGCTACACCATCGTCTCTCGAGACGGACGGCTGCTGACACACATATCCTCTATAGATTCAAAAACAGAAAAACAGAAATCAAATCACTTATTCTTTTAAGGCTATGGAACGAATGCACTGTTCCTTAAACACTAACAGAAAGCAATCAAGGTTAAACACCATTTGTGCTTAGTTTTGTTTGATTTCCTTATCAACATCAGGGAAGATGGAGTACTCAGCAAGATTCTTTTTAAGACACAGGATGTCTTTAAGATCCTGAGGCCTGAGCAGTCAGATTGTTGGCACCAGCGAGTCCAGCTTGCTACTCGGATTGAGAGGCATGTAAACATACCTCAAATCAGAAGTCTTGATTTCCAGCATCAAACTTCATGGAAGTCCAGCAAACAAAGATATAAAGAAGAAATATTCATCCAGATAGGTAGGAGGGGTGGAGCCTGGGCAGAGAGGACACAGTGTGGTGGCAGCAGCAGCAACGGCAACAGCAGGCCTGCAGAAAGTGCAGTCAACCGTTTTAAAAAATCAGGATGGACACCTGGGGAGCATTCCCAGCTTCTCACCGGACATCACAGCTCACTGTTCCAGCACTGGGGAAGATCAAGCCTCATTTCTTCTGACTGTGCAGACAGTGGGGGTTGGGGTAGATGCAGATATTGCAGGTCTCAGCAGAGTCCGCTTGTTTAAAGGGCTCCCGCAGTCCTAGAGCATCTGCAGACCCACCCATTCTGCAAACGACGGCCAAGGCAGCAGCTAGAGGGGTGCCAATCCTGTGCAAAAGTGGGAGAGGTGCCTGGAAAAGGGGCGAGTGCTGAGAAGGAAGCATTGTCCCCTCACATACAGCACCCACATACAGCACCACAATGTGGTGAAATAGTTCTCCCTGTACTGATGAATCCCTGAGGCTCCACCCCTTGCAACATAACAGGAGCAACAGCTCTACCTGGGAAGCAGAGGCAAGCAAACACAGAAGCCTGTCACAATAAGGAGACAAAGAAGTATGGCCCAAAAGGAGAAACAGATCAAGGTTCCAGTGGGAGAACTAAGCAATGAGGAGATAGCCAACCTAACGGATGTGGAGATAGGCAACCTAACAGATGCAGAATTCAAAACACTGATGATAAAGATGCTCACAGGCTTGACAGATATGCTTGAGTATGGCAAATGCTTAAGAGAAGAAGTGAAGTCTATGTTAAGTGAAACGAAGGAAAATCCACACAATGGTGAAGGGAAGGAAGCCAGGGTTCAAATCAATGATTTGGAACATAAGGAAGAAAAATACAGTCAACCAGTGCAGAATGAGGAAGCAAGAATTGAAAAAAATGAGGAAAACTTCCCAAAATTTGTGAAGGAGATGGACATACAGGTCCGGGAAGCACGGAGGATCCTGGGCAAGCTGGACCCAGAGGGGACCACACCTGGAAGCATCATGACTGAGATGCCAAAGGTGAAAGATAAAGAGAGAGTTCTAGGGGCAGCCAGAGAGAGAAGGAGAGTTGCCTACAGGGGGGTGGCTATAGGACTATCAGCTAATTTCTCAGAGGACACTTTGCAGGCAGGAAGGGACTGGCAAGCAGTATTCAATGTGATGAAAGGCAACATTCAACCAGGACTACTCTATCCAGCAAAGCTATCATTTGGAATGGAAGGGCAGATGAAGTGCTTCCTAGACAAGGTGGAGCTAAAGGAGTTCATCATCACCAAGCCATTATTATATGAAATGTCAAAGAGACTTACTTAAGAAAAAGAAGATCAAAACTGTGGACACTAAAATGACAACAAACTCACAACTATCAACAACTGAATCTAAAAAATAAAAACAAAATCCAACTAAGCAAACCAGAATAGGAACAGAATCATAGGTATGGGGAACATTTGGAGTGTTATCAACTGGACAGGGGGGAGAAATGGGGAAATGGTGAAGGGATTAAGAAGCATAATCGGTTGGTACAAAATAGACAGGGGGAGTTAAGAATAATATAGGAAAGGGTGAAGCCGAAGAACTTACATGCAGAACCCATGGGCATGAACTAAGGGGGGTGGGATTGCTGGAGGGAAGGGGGGTACTGGGCAGAGGTAGGCAAAGTGGAAAACATTGTAACTACTGTAACAACATAATCAATAAAATATACTTAAGAAAAAAAGTTCTGGTAGTGAAGTAAACTAAAATTTCTGGAATTGAATTGTAGTCCCAAAACACATTAAAATGATGAATGATTTTGGCTGTGAGTTAGTGGTGATTTCTTATTTGACCTATTGTTTATTACTTAATTGCCTAACTTTTTCACACATTTTTTTAGACTGACATTGTTTTAACCAGATTGGTGTTCAAAAAGCAACTTGGCAAGGGTTAAGAAACATGGCATCTCTGTCATTTCAATATTATTTGCTTATAGTTGCATCAATAGGATTATTAAGAGCCTCTTTACAACTATCTTTGTCAGCCATGTTTCCATTCTTTAAATGTTAGTTTAGCTAAAATTAGATAATTTAATCTAAAAATCCACCCAATCGGGTGCATATAAGAGGAAATAAATTACAAAATGCTGAGAGTATACCAATGAGTGAGAACCTCGATAAAAATCCCTGTATTTGGAACCTCATTCTTCTCATATTATGTGTGTAATGCATGGACGCGTGTGAGCGTGATCACCATCAGTCAGCAGAATAATTATTAGTGAAATATAATGTCCTCTAATATTTTGGATCAAAAAGAAATTTATGTACTTATACAAAAATTTCCATTATTCCAAAAGGCTCCATGCCCATCAGTTTGAGCTTGAGGTTTTCAGAAAGATTCTGAGAGTGAAATAGGCACGAGAGAAATATAAGCATTTTTTTTCTTAAGAAAAAAATCTGTGGGAAAAAAAGGAAGAATCAGGATTAGTTAGAAGAAAAGTGTCTCATTCAAGTCTTCTGCTGACCCCAAAGTAGCCCCCTACACAGGTTTGGCTCTTCAGAGCTGTCCTAAGTTAGGGCAAAGGACTTGTGCCTTCCTCGATCATTCCAGGAGGAGTATGTGACCTTGGATGAAAAGATTCTCTTAAGCAGTAGCAATTACTAAAGAAGTCTCACAGCCTAAGATTATTTGACAGCAGCTGGCTTGTGAAAGGCAAGGTGGACAGCTAGCACATCTTAATGCCCACTGCAACAGTCCACATATGATTCTTTAAAAATGATTATGAAAAATAATTACATGATAGCAATGAATAATCTGAGACTGAAGTTTCAGATATCTGTTTGCTATGTGCAGGATCAGTACAACCATGTGGTTGAAATTTTGACAATAGTCATTCTCAATGATTTTCATGAACCTAATATATGTTAACAACTTAAGTTTGCAAATATCAGTAAATCAGGGTCATTCAGTGTAGTTGAGAAAGACTCAATACTAATGTGCAGGTGTAATACAGTCTTATAAATGCTATAATGAAAATGTATATCAAGCTCAGGGAAGACAAGGCATTAATGTTCTATTCTACTAGGATGTGAGGGAGATGGGGAATCTGGTCATGTTTCATAGTGGAATTAACATTTGAGCTCATTGTTAGAAGAGCAGGAGAAGTTGTCTGAGCAGATAATAAAGAGTTTCATATAAGGAGAAAGAGAAGAATGAATTTGGTTGGGAGGCATCAGACATCATGGTGCATAAAGTGAAATGCATGGAGGAGTGAAAGCATCACAAACCTGGAATTACTGTCAGTTGATCCTGGAGAACCTAAATTCCCTCACCAGAAGTGGGAATTTTGCATGTGAGGATTCAGAGAGTCACTATAGAATTTTACATTGCTGGGATCAATAGGCCAATATTTAAATTTAACTTTTAGAAACAACATTCTGAACCTATGTATATAATTAAAGATGACACTACTTAAATAAATGCTATAATATTTTTAAATTATTAAATACCATGATAAAAGAACACATAAAATTTAAAAGTTTTAAATAATGATGTCAAAAAAGCCAGGAAGAAATTTAAATAAGGAATATATCAGATTTATAGATTGCCCTAAGCAGAATCACTATCATTATATCAGTTCCTGTCCAAGAACACTGATTCAAATCTTGGTGAGATTTTGAAATTTACTTCATAAATTTATGATTACTTCACATGATGATAATGCCAAGATATTATACATGGGTCACCTGTCTTTTCTTTCCTGAGAATAACCTGCTGAGAAATAGATTACAAACCAACTGCTCAGTTTCTTTCTTCTCATAAATAATGTCTTGATGATCATCATTTGACATATTAAAAATTTTCTTTATGTTATCCCCTAGCCTGTATTTCTTAAAATGTAAGTCTTCTGTCTTTCTATAGCTCTTGAAAGGCTTTGCAAAATTGCTTTTCATAAAATTTGTCTCAACTTTTACTGAAACTAGCTGCATATAACAGTAGTAACACAACATTGGTGTAATTATTATTGATTTAAACTGCTTTTGTTTCTTAATCAACTTAAACATTTTTTATCTGGTTTATTATATGATTTTAACTCAATAAGTCAAAAGCATAATTAAGCATTGTTTTTTTTTCCCCCCTATAGAACTTCTAATCTATTTTGTGGGCTACTTGTTTATTTACTTTTTTTTTTTTTTTTTGGCAAAAGCTGGAGCAGAATCCTTAGCTTTACTCACAATGCTTATACATTTAACAAATTGTCCCCTTTATTATTTTCCCTAAAATTGTCTCCACTCTATAATCATCGGAACTCCACACTGCACTTAAAAGATTGCCCTATCCTTTAGGTCTGGTATCTTCTAATCCTGGAAGTTGCAGTATTGAAGGGCAATGACCTCTACAGTTTATCTTACTCACCTTTTTGCCCATTACCTAGCTCATGCTTCTGACCTTATCAGGGTCTAGCTGATAAGAAAAAAGTAGAACAGTCTTTTTGCTAGAGCTTATTTGACAATTAAAAACTAACATGTTTTTGCTGGAAATATTCTTGTTAATATCTTCCAACTAAAATTACTCAGAACCAAATATGTCTTCTCTAGATGGTGCTTTTATTCCTGTGCATCTACTTTATTCCCTGGGAATCAGTAAGTTTTCCAATTGTTTTTCTTTACCTTCAGATGATCCTCTTAGAAATATTCCTTCCAAGATAGCTCAAGACCCATTTTCCACCACATTTCTCATGCAATTCCTTTAATCAGGCACATTTGATCCCCAGTAGGTAAATATGTAGCTTGTGCTCAATGCAATACCTCCCCTTACTCTCTGCTTTGAATCCCAGTCTACTTTAGCCACAGCCTCTCACAACAATCTTTATAGATCTCCAAACTAAAAGTCTGAGTAGTTGGCCCTCATCAAGGTCCTTCCCCTGGCTTATGGTTAAAGGAAATAGTCTCTTGCCTTCTCCATGGAGATAGCAAAGAATGTATAACATATTGACAGATCTCTGCAAAGGAATCTTCTTTCTTGATCTTCATTTTTAAAAACAAGAGGTAAGAGAACACTCTGCTGCAGAACCCCTTTGATAGTCTAATAGAGTGTCATTACGTGTAGCCTAATACCTCACTTATGATATAGGGGTACTCGGCATCTACTGTATTTCTCTTAGATTTAGAGTCCCTGGGGAAGCTGAGAAAAACGAATGTCAGTGAAATTCTCTTACACTTCATTTTCTTTTTCTTTATGAAATCTGCTTCCACTTGAGTAAACTACCTGTATTTTTATCTGCAAAGTTGTTTCTCTTCCTATAAGGACTTAATTAATTGCATTTTATAGTTCTTCATGACATTGCTATTTAGTTTCTCCAGGGACTTAAAAGAGGATATAATCAGATTTAGAAATTATTATTCATTCTTTCAGCTCACTTAGTAGGCTGCACTGCGAGAATAACTCATTATTATTTAGTTCAATTTATTCTAGAATATAGCTTTATACTCTTCTGCAGTTCTAAATTTGTGTAAGTAGTTCACTTATGAATCCTTGAAAGTTAGTAATATAATACTATATTTAAATGCATCTAGAAATCTAGAACTAAAACACTTATTACAGATGATTCCTTGTAATATTATTTCTTAATTTCTGTATAATAATAATACATATATAGTACTCTAATAGGAAAAATGCTGCACAAAGATTAAACCTTAAATTTTTCTATAACTAAATGCTATTTAGGCCTTAATTATCATTTTTATTACAAAGGAAAACCCAGTTTGCTAGTTCCAAATGAAATCAGCAAGTTCCCATTTTTTCTTGGGTTTTTTTGCCCCTGGACTAAGGAGTTCAAGATCATTGATCTCCCTATTCTCTTTTTCCTAAGGAAGACCTACACTTGAGTAGATGGAGGGGAGATTTAAAAATGAGGAGGGACTTGAAAAGGGCAATTTTGGTAAGAAAGACATGAGAATGCAACACTTAGATCTCTCTTCAGGACAGAACTTCCTGCCCAGGTGCAAAGACGGTGGTTAGATGAAAGCCTCAGTTTTTAGCTTACTTTTTGAGCCAGGTGGGTCCTGCTAAGCAAGGCAGTGGTGTTCTCCAAGGTTATGTGCTTCTCTAGACCCCCACCAGCCAATAACTAAGCATAGTGGTAGTACAAAAAACCTAGTCATTTGTACCCAATGTGGAATTAATTGTTCATATTTGCTCTAATGTTCTCTTTTGGGCTGATGGAGACTGTTAAATCAGGTTTATTATCCAAAGGCTTCCCTTGCTCAATCTTATATATATATATATATATATATATATATATATACACACACACACACACATATATAGTTTTTTTTATTTTTAAGTATATTTTATTGATTTTGCTATTACAGTTATGTCAATATTTTCCCCTTTGCTTCCCTCTGCCCATTACCTCTCTTTCCTCCAGCAACCCCACCCCCTAAGTTCATGTCCGTGGGTCATGTATATAAGTTCTTTGGCTTCTCCATTTCCTATATTATTCTAAATGTCCCCATCTATTTTGCCCTTACCAATTATGCTTATTAATCCCTGCACCATTTCCCCACATGTCCCCGTCCCCCTCCCAGTTGATAATCCTTCAAATGATCTCCATACCTATTATTCTGTTCCTGTTCTGGTTTTCTGCTTAGTTTGTTTGTTTTTTAGATTCAGTTGTTGATAGTTGTGAATTGGTTGCCTTTTTAACACACATGGTTTTGACCTTCTTTTTCTTAAATAAGTCCCCTTAACATTTCAAATAATAATGATTTGCTGGTGATGAACTCCTTTAGCTTTACCTTGTCTGGGAAGCACTTTATCTGCCTTTCCATTCTAAATGATATCTTTGCTGGATAGAGTAATCTAGGTTGTAAGTCCTTGCTTTTCATCACTTTAAATACTTCTTGTCAGTCACTTCTTGCCTGTAAAGTTTCTTTTGAGAAATCTTCTGTTAGTCTATGGGAATCTTTTGTAGGTAACTCTCTGCTTTTCTCTTGCTGCTTTTAATATTCTCTCTTTATCTTTAACCTTTGATATTTTACTTATGATGTATCTTGGTGCGGTCCTCATTGGGTCTAGCTTGTTTGGGACTCTGTGCTTCCTGTACTTGTATGTCTATTTCCTTTGCCAAATTAAGGAAGTCTTCTTTCATTATTTTTTAAAGTAAGTTTTAAAATTTTTGCCCTTCTTCTTCTCCTTCTGGCATCCTTATAATTTAGATGTTGGTACATTTGGAGATGTTCCAGAAGTTCCTAAGCATATCCTCATTTCTCTGAGCTCGTGCTTCTTTTCTGGTTGAATGCTTATCTCTTCTTCATGTTCCAAATTGTTGGTTTGAATCCTGTTTTTCCTTCTTTCTCTGTTTCCTGTGGATTATTCTTTATTTCACTTAGTGTAACCTTTATTTTTTCCTTTATTTATTTATTTATTTTTGCCGTACTTAAGGAGTTCTCTGAGTACCCTAATCACCAATGTTTTGAACTCTACCTCTGATAGGTTGGCTACCTCTGTTTCACTTAGTTCTTTTTTCTGGGGGTTTCATTCTATTCTTTCATTTGGGACATATTTCTTTGACTCCTCAATTTATCAGCCTCCCTGTGTTTGTTTCTGTGTATTGAGTAGAGCTGCTTTGACTCCCTGTCTTAGTAGCATGGCCCATGCAGAAAAGAAGCATGTAAATTGTGTGGGGTGGGGCCTTACATAATTGCCAGAGAGGGGCAAGCCACTTGAGCACTTTGTGGGTTTGTGGCCAGGACTCAGAGAGGGTAAAATGCCACTGCCTGGCCTTTGGTGGTTCTCCCAGCACTTTATTTATTTCTAGTCCTTCACTGCCTTCCTGTGTGTGACTGGCACCCTTCTAGTTGTTGTCCCAGTGGTGAATCCTGGAGTGGATGTGTTTGTATAATTTCTGAGACGATGCCTGCCCTTTAAGTAGAGAAAATTTGGCAATTTCTTCCACCCTGCCCCCCATCTTCCACTGTTTTTTACAGCCAGAGATAATGAGGATCTGTCTTCCCAGTGCTGTAGCCCTGGACTGTGCAGTCTGGCCTGGGGCTAGTTCCTTTCACTCTCAATGTATCCCTCCCATCTGTTCCACTGCTGCCTTTTTGTACCATGCCATCCCACCACCCATCTCCATGACTCAGCCCCTCCTACTTGTTTAAAGGAATGTGTCTTTTTAAAATTCTTGGTTGTCAGACTTCCATACAGATCAATTTTCTGATGTTCTGAGTGTTACTAGTTTTGAAATATGGTTGTAACTTTTTCTATGGTTGTGTGAGGAGGTAAAGCATGAAGTCTTTTTATTTATTGTTAATTTTTTGTGAATAAATAAATACATTTTATTTATTTATTTTTAACTTTATTGATTTTATGGGGTGGCATTGTTTAATAAAATAATGCAAGTTTCAAGTGTACAGCTCTATAATACATCATCTGTATATTGCATTGTGTGTTCATAATTTCACTTATATGTGGAACCTAATAATAAAATAAACTAATAAATTTTTATTGTTAGAGACAGACTCAGATACAGAGAACAGAATGACAGTTGTCAGATGGGAAGGAAGTTGGAGGGCTAGGTAAAAAACATGAAAGGATTAAGCAAAAAATAATAATAATAGAAACCAGACCTCTGCTCAGTCTTGCTTTTTTATTTTACACGTTTCCCCTCCAATAAATATTTACACTCCTTACTATATCCCAACGTCTGCTTCCCTGAGTAACCAAACATGACACATGCAATGTATGTAATGAAGATTCTACTGCTGTTCCTCAGATATTATTGCCCCTATGCTTGAGCTTGCTACTTTTGTTTTGTTAGTATTATCATGTGATCTGTTCTTGGTTCCTTGATCTCTTTCCAAACTTTATTCCTGCTGAAGATGCCTTAATCCTTCTATTCTGAGGGTATGTTCTCTAAAGAAGTATAGCTTCCAACTTGTTGATCTGACCTAGAGGCCTCACAAAGTCCACAGGCCTACTCTCTCTTCTTCCTTATTCCTCATGGGAAACATGGGAGAATTTTATACATGGCAAATTCAAGGGAGGGATGAGAATAACTTTCACTGAATATGAATTGATACAATATATTCTATAGAGTTAACTGCTATTCTTTACTTTCATTATTATAAGTAGAAATTCTTCATCTTTGCAAAAGTTCATTAGATGCTGTCTCTGGCTTCAGTTAAAAAAGGAAACAAAGATTCCTCAGTTCTGGGTCACTGTGCCCGGGGTTTCTATTGTCTAGTACCTGGGACTTAAGCAAGAGGTGTTTCTCAGGTACTTTGTAGTCATATTCCTTTGCTTCTTCTCTTCTATTTTTCCACTTTATGGCTATGTCATAGTCCAAATCCCTTCACCCTTAATATTTAAAGCCAATCTTTAGTGAAGAAAAAGAGAGGAAGAAGGAGAGAATGAAAGAAAGAAAGAACAAAAGAACAAAAGAAAGACAGAACGAAAGAGAAAGAAAGAGAGAAAAAAAGTCATATATTTTATATAACTTTTAAAACGTCCAGGTTATGTTTACTTAAAATGTCTAAAATAACTCTATTTCAAATATTTCAGCCTTTAACCTCACACAAGTCACTTCTGCTAAGTGTAGAATAATGGATACAACAGTGAAAGCAAAGCAGAGAAAACTTGGCTCAGATGTTTCTTGAGATCCTCCTACTTCCCCCTTAAAAAATCTTTGTGCCTTATAGCTGAATTTGCATGCAAATAATTTTGTTCAGTGAATTATTTTGTAGAGTGCATTTGTTACTCTCTGTGTTAACCTCAGTTTGTTCAGCAGGCTCTTCTTTTTCCTTACTCATCCAAGAAGCTCAGATGAGAATATAAACTGCACACTGCATGAATAAGGAAATAAGTCTTGATGATTTAAAAATAACAGAAAAGGAAGCTGCCTTTTTTAAAAACCAGTAATAAATTTGGTCTGGGGATGAGGTTGAGATGTAATTTTATGGGCATAAACTCAAGAGTATAAAAAGAAAACTTGATTTCTCAGTACCTATAAATTTAACTTCACAACTGAATAATTATTTCCCAATAATTTCATTTAACTCTTAAATTCACATTTCTGCTCATGCTTTAAAGTGAATCTTGCCAATTAATGGTCATCTTAGTCATCCCAGACATTTTCTCAGTCTTGATTTTTTGAAAAAATTCTCATTGAATTAAAGAGCTCTTTTTTTCCTTTTTGTTTCCTTCTGAGGGAACATTTAAATTACCGAGTTTTTAAATATGATCTGGGCATCAGTCTGAAGAGTAATCTGTTTCTTCAATTCTGTCTCATTTCTATTCTGATTTCAACTAATGATGTAATATTTTATTTGTATTATTTTATTTTTCCTATTACATTTATGCTAATCTCTGGACATCCTATATTCAGAGCAGAAAACCATGTATAATGTTGATAACTTTCCAAAAACTGTTTTTGTCAACCCAATAAGAAATACTCTATTTATTAAACTAATGGTCCTTATTTTACTTTTACTACTAGTCTGATATATTACTTTTAATTTTGATTATTTATAGGCATAAATATTTTACATAGATTTTAAGCATTTGAAATATGGTATAATTTATTAATCAAACTTGTGTCTTTAATTAATTTAAAAGAGAGAAAGAAATATCCTCTCTTGTTCCACTTATTTATGCATTCATTTGTTGATTCTTGTATGTGTCCTGATCGAAGATTAAACCCTCAACTTTGGAGTATCAGGGCAATTTTCTAACCAACTGAGCTACTCAGCCAGGGTCACAAACTTGGTGGGATTTTTTTTTTTTTTTTGTATTTGTTTTTACATTCAAGTGTAGTTTGTATTTATAATATATTCATGTTATGAGATTGTATAATCACATTCAAATGAAGAAAAATCGTTTCAGTCTATTTGAAAAATACAAGGACTATTTATTTGCAAAGATATATGCATTCTTACATTCATTGCAGTGTTATTCACAGTAGCCAAGACATGGAGACACCTGAAGTGTCCTCTGAGAGAGGACTGGATAAAGAAGATGTGGTCCATACATACAATGGAATACTGCTCAGCCAAGAGAAAATATTAAATACTACCATCTGTGACAACATGGATGGACCTTGAGAATATCATGGAAAATGTAATGTCAGTCAGAAAAAGTTAATAATTCTATTATTTCACTCATATGTGGAATATAAAACTGAAAATAACAAATGAACAAACAAGAAAAACAACAAAAACTCATAGACAAAGACAAAGGTATGGTGGTTACCAGAGGGTAGGGGGATTGAGGGGAGTAAGGGTAAGGGAACCAAATATACGGTGACAGAAGATAATTTGACTTTGGGTGGTGGGCGCTCAATGCAATATAAAGATCACGTATTATAGAATCACATGCACTTAAAACCTGTATAATCTTATTAAACAATGCTTCCCCCAATTAATTTATTAATAAAAGTACAGGGAAATAAGCTTCTGCTCCTTAATAATTTCTCCATATGTAATATCCAAAAAGAATCACATTAACTTATGTGTGGCATTACACATCCAACTTTCTAATATATTGCTTGAGTCCCTCATTGGAAACCAAACTTTCAACATAACCTAGATTTGGATAAACAATGTGTCTTTCCTGAATCTGGCTACATTTTTCTTTATGTTTCAAAATATTCTAGGTTCCTCATACAAGCATCTAAGAACCAACTAATGTTGAAAATAAATTCTTAATTAATTTGAATGTATTAAGTTATTGTCAGTGTAAGAACATCCAAACCTGTGGAAGTAAGGTCTCAAGGGATGGATATAAATACTTCCTTCAGAGAATAACTGTTGCCAATTTCTTTTATGTATTTTAGATTAAGGAGAGAATTTAAGGACAATTACATGAAGGAGGGAGAAAGCAAGATGGAAATAGGATATAGGAAAGTTAAAATTATGTTCTCTCTTGCAAGTTGTAGAAGGGGTCTGAAAAGGTGGCCAGGAATGAGAAGGAGGGGTCCAAAAGAGGGCATTTCAAAGATGTGCTAACCCAGATGCACAAAAAAAATCAACAGGGCTTGCTTAGGCCAAAAATAAACCTTTTGTAAAGAAATTATATGCCTGAGACCTGAGGACCTGCCATGACCTGCCCAGTTATGAATTTATGATCAGATCACACTGTGAGGTTACCATCCACAAAAACTTTTTTCATTAACATTCTCTTACATGAAACTTAAGAGTTAGTATAAAGGCATTGTATATTTATATTGAACCTATTAAACATAAGCATTGTTGCATTAGTAAAGAGAAAAGGACCATGAAATTACATGCATTAATATTCATTGCTCTTCGTGGTTGATACACAAATTACAATCTATTTGAAAGCATTTCTCTCAGAGTTACAAAGACTAGGATGCATGCTTGTAAGATTGCTTTTAACAGAGAGGGTTCACTTTTATATTCCACTAACTCAACATTTAAATATGTTTAGATAAAATAATAAAATATATTTATTTTTATATATTTTAGTATCTTACTAAATTAGCAAAGCTGCTGTACATTTAAAAAAACAATGTGTCCTGAAATGTGAGCCCACTTATCTTTCTCTTCTGAATTCTGGATATTTTGTAGGTGAGTGCTTTTACATTGGCACCACTGTGTAACCAAAACGAGAGAGGAAAGAGTGGAAAAAGCAGTGGATTTAGTAAACTTCAATAATGCATAACTACAGGGCTTGATGGTAACATAATAATATTTTAAATTATAATGTGTAGTCTGTGTATATGTAGAATTTTTAGGAGAAAGTTGTAAAAAAAATGGGGTAAAACAGATAGCCTTGGAGAAATCTTTAGATTCTTTTGTTTATGATAATTGTTGTCCTACCACTTCATCACTTTTCCTCAACAGATTAAACCATTTGTGGATCATACTATGTACTAACACTATACTATAAATGTCACAAGACTGCTATGAATTTATGATTAAAAGGTCAATTTACAAAGTTTCCTTTTGGTAATATTTTTTACATTTCAATTATGTGTTTGTCATTTAAAAGTAAAAATCTAACACTTCAAATTTATATAATTAGGCAAATATTGGTAAAATGACTGGTATGTATACCAGAATCTATTTTTTTAATACAGCATTAACAACAACATACTATAAGCTTGTAACCCTGGCTGGTTTGGCTCAGTGGATTGAGCGTCGGCCTGCGAGCTAAGTGTCGCTGGTTCAATCTTCCAGTCAGGGCACATCAGAGAAGGAAAACTCTGACTCCAAAAAACCTCCGCTGCCTTGCGGCATACCTCTTCAGGGGAAAGGCTAAGGGAGTAAACCCCGACAGAAAATCTGGAGCCGGAGTCCCTAAGGCGGTTTGACGCTGTAGTCAACACCGGCAACTCCTGCGGCGCACCTGAACCCAAGCTGTATCGACTCCGTCTTTCCCTTGGACCCTTCAGCTGCGAAGAGAGGGGGGGTCTGCTGCATGGGCAACAGCAGACCCTCCATATCACCCTGCCCAGGCTCTGTAGCTTCAGCTTCACTGGAGAGGACACTCCAGTGTCATCGCAAGATGTCGATTCGACACGGGAGGAGACAGATACCGTGTCACTCCCGAGTCGGACTGCACAGCCATTCTCGGCGGTGCAGATAGACTCTTAAGAAGCTACACCATCGTCTCTCAAGACAGATGGCTGCCGATGACTATAAGCTTGTAGTATACACCATAACTAAAATTTCAGTGAGGTAGCTTCAGGAGACTTCAAATAAGTTGTTTAAGTTCTTATAACTATGAGTAACTGACACATAATTTTTACTGAGGTCTTTATAACTATAAAGCCAAGACTGTTTCTACAGTACAAATTGGAGTAATACATATACTTTATATTTAAGTAGTAAGGTATTATAGATTATATTAAATATTATTTAAATTAAAATGTGAATTGAAAAGTTATTAAATATTTATCTATATGTGAAATACATACTGTCAGGAAGTGAATTTAGAAATAGGAGTCAGTGGTCTAAGTATGATAGTTGAAGCTGTAAGAATGGATGAGTTGACTGAGAGAGAGGAAATACCTAAACCCACGTTTTAATATATCACATGTACTAATTAGGAAAATGAAATAGAGCCATTAAGAGAGTAAGGTGATGTAACAGAATACATAAAAAGTATGAAGTCAACAAGAACAAGAGGGGCACTTTTCTAGAGAATGTGATTGGTAGTAAGTGCAAAATGTTTCAGATAGTTTAGCAAATTGAAGACAGAATCCTTTTTCCAACTTTCCCCTTAGTTTCAAATATAGAACTCTATCTTGTAGAAGTGTAGACTTAGAAACTGAAAGCATTCACATATACTCCTATGGGTCAGTATCTTGAGATTAATTCTATGTTTTTATAAGTAAATTGAGAGTACAGCAGCAGAACTGTTAGGGCTACTTTGTTGATCTAGTCAACTGCTACATTATCTTTAAGTACATTTAGTCTATTTTATACACTTGGTCGCAGATAAGATACAGGCTAGGTATAAATTAGTTTAATTGATATTTATTGAGTGCCTACAATGTCTCAAATACTTAAAAGGATATATTGGTGAATAAGACCAAAAGATTCTTGCTCTCAAGGAGCTGAAATTGTAGTAGAAAAAAATTTAATACAGAAATAAATACGTAAGCCAGACAATTTTGTATTTTGAAAAGTGCTATTTTTAAAAGCAATAAAACAAAACAAACAAAAAAGACAGTGGGACAAAATAATCAATGAAATTGTGTTAGAAACCTTTTGTCTGAGAAGTTAAGCCATGAAGGAGATAATGAATGTGTCCAGATTCTTTGAGAGCAGATGCTCAGATAGCATTAAACTTTTAATAATATTTTTAGAGAAAAATTGTTGTGAGAGAAATTGTGATGAGCATGCACAAGTCTGGAAGAGCCATCACACTGCATTATAAGTATGGTGTGAAGTCAAGGAGAGAGGAAGGGAAGGTTGAATTTCTGATCTCCTTGTAGCCTAAGAAATGTTAACAGAGACCACGTGGAGTCCTGGTAACCAAAGTCAGCCATTAGAGGATTACTGTGCCTCCTACAGAGCAGCTGGCCATGTACATCCTTTGGCCAAGAGCAACCTGTGGGGAGTGTGGGCCTTAGTGCAAACTCAGAGATAAATTTCAGAGAACAGTGGCTGGGACCTGTATCAATTACATTTCCTGTGGTCATGTATCTGAAAGAGGAATTCTCATGGCTGTCCCTATGAGCTACCCAGGAGGTGAGATGTTCTGGATAGAGAGAATGAATGCATGACATTGAAATAGGAAAGGGGTTGACATATTAGCCAAATAACATAGGCCAGTAGGTCCAAGTTGTAGTGAGAAAGTGGAAGATTGTAATATGATGTGATGAGGTTGGAAAGGTAGACTAGATTCAGAGTCATAGAAACTTCTAGAGCATGATAAAAAGTTTTGATTTTTAAAGAAGGAATTATAAACTTTTAATCAAGGGAGTGTCATTATTCTATCAGTATTAACAAATAGTTCTAGCTTCAGTGTAGGGAAAAGATTAGAATGTGAATAAATTCAGAACAGGGAGACTGGGAGGGTACAGCCTTGAGACAAAGGAGGATTACACTAAAAATGACAGTGGAGGTGAAAGAGGAGTTTTGTTTGAGGTACAGTTTTAAGATAGAGACTGTAAATTTTACTAATGTGTTAGGTTTAGTTTCAAGGAAAGACAGCAATAAAGAATGATTCTGTGCTCAGGGTCGGGCATCTATAATTTTAGAAAGAATCATATATGTTTTTTTTTTATTGTTGTTGCTGGGTTAATTTTTTATATTTTTTTCTGATTTAAAATTCTGTCCATTGTAGTAAATGTAGAGAGACAATAAGTGTAAGAAGAAACTGCTCATGTTCTACATAAAGTGGCAGCTTTTTAAACTATTTTTTATTTATTTCTAGGTATTTTGTGAATGAATTATAAAGTTAAAATTATACAGTAAATTCAATGTTATTTCTATCTTGTTCTATGTAATACGAAGATATTTTGATTGATGCACAATATTTTAACATGCATGCAAAAAATGGCATGTCATTTCCTTCATGTGTAGATGTTTGTTATTTCAGTTTTAATTAATTAATATATATAAACATCTTGGAAAATCAATTGTATTTTGGAATATCAAATTAATTTTGAAATAGAGATACAATACATACTTTTTCACATTTGTCAGAAGTGAATAAAAACGCTCAAGTCATACTCTCACCAGCATTATGATGAAACTGCCTTTGAAAAAGTATCCTAAAGTCCAGAAGCATATTCCTTTTGTTGATTTATTTTTGTTTTCACTATTAATAGCACATAAATATTGTCTCAATAATGAATAAATGAAAATCATGTAACATGGAAAATATATATTTTAAGAAACCTATTCTCTGATGATGGTAGATATTACTCCTAGCATTCATCTTTTTTCCTTATAACAAAGATCTTACATGAGACATTACCTCCATGGTCTCTTAAGTTTTTACTTTCTAATTTTTAAATTAGAGTTGACATTCAATATTATGTTAGTTTCAGGTGTACAGGATAATGGTTACACATTTATATAATTTACAAAGTGATCCATTTGGTAAGTCTTGCATCTCATTGATACCTCCATGGCATCTTTTATACCATTTCCTTTTATAACTCTAATGATTCCACTGTTGAGGTTCCAGTGTTTGAAATCATTAATGCTATTTCCTATAGCTATAACTGCAAAGCCTTGATATTCCCCCCAAAGCATATCAAACATTGACACTTAACATGAAGAACAATCCTTCTAAATCAATTACCTTCTGCTGGCTAATCTTGCAATGGCTACTTTGCTGACTCACTTAACTATAGTTATTGCTGAACACACATGCACAAAGTATGTAAGAATTCTACTTAAAAAAACATAATCACATGCTCTATGTCTAGATTTAAAAAGTATGCAATGTTATCAAACAATGCCTCCTATCATCAAGTGGTTTATTAAATTTGAGTGCAGTCTTATCAATCTGAGTTTGATCTGCCCAGCAAATCCAGAAAAGCTTGCTTGTTTGACAAACATTAGTCACTAAAAATTTCTATCTAATTATGCTATCTTCCTTGGAAGCATTTATTTAAATATAAGAATGAACTACTGTCACAGCATAAGAAATTTTCTACTGCATGCAGATTTTATACAGGAGAAAGAAGAAGACATTTGTCCATTTATTGCCTCCTGAAATTGTTTATGCACTGATTATCAGTCTATACTTTAACATGACATCCTTAGCTCCATAGGAAAGATATATAATTCCATTTAATAAATGCAAACACTAAAGATCAAAGACCTTTAATAGCACAACAAATGAAAGAGAGAGAAAACATTTGACTCTAGATCTAGAACCTATTTTTCTAAAATAAATTTTAACAAAGAATAATTTCTAAAATTTTTTTTCTTAGTAATAAAAATGTTTGTGTATGGACATACGTAGTGGTAGAGTTTGCCAGACCTGATTTAAAGTCTTAAAATGAAAAAGAAAAGAAATGCTTCAGATTAATATGAAGACATATATAAAGGCTAGAGGAAATATTATACAGTTAAAAAAGCAATAGATAATGGAAATTCTTATAAAGTATAAATTTCTTATATTTAAGCAACATATTAAAGTTTTCTTTTCAGACATATATTTAGCAGATATATGTTTGTGTGTGTGTATAATATTTTATTTTTATTTTATTGTTCCAGAAAGGAATGGGTGAGGGCTAGATTTTGAATTAAGTATCCTAAATATAACTTATTGGGTACTTTTAAAGTTCTGTTCTTTTAACATTGTTATTATTTATACAGAAAAATGTATGTGGTCATTGCTGTAGTCCAAATAGAGGAGGATTCATTTTCATAGAGAATAGTAAGAATCTTTGATGTTTTTGGAAATTTCCCAGAGTGGAATTGTAAAAATATATATCACTGAAAAAATAGAAAAATAATAATTTAAATTAATAAAATATGTACTTAACATGAGAGATACTTAAAGTATAAAAATAAAGAAATTTTGGCATGCCTTAAATATTTCATATTATAAAATACATAGGAAGAACAAAGCAAATACTCATGTACCATGTAGTCAGCTTAAGAAATGTAACATAACAAATGTTTCTGCAAAATCTTCTTTTCCTTTGTGACTTGTATTTTACTTTTTTTATTGATCATGCAATTATAGTTATTGCTTTTTCTCCCTTTCCCCACCTCCACCCAGCCCCACCTTCTCCCCTTCATTAGTCATTCCCCCATCGTTATTTGGTCTCATGGGTCATGGAACATTTTTAAATATATATTTTTATTTAAAGAAAGTGTTATGTATTCCAAAATATTCTCATTTAATCTTTTCTAAATCACTTCTAATCTATTTTTCACTTTTCTCTGATCCATTAGAAATTTTAAAGTATAAAGTTAAATTTTACTTTGTATATAAGTAAACACTTTTCAAGTAATATTAGTTAAACAAGCCATACTTTTCTAACAGAATTCAGAAGCCATTTTTGTTCATATACATGCCCTCCTTTTTTACTCTCCATGTTCACTTGTTGATTTAATATCTTTATACAAGTAGTATACTGTCTTGACTAATTTGGAATTTTTATAACTTTTTAATTTTTCAGGATAAAAACTTTCCATACTTTCATTCTTTCTTAAATGACTTGACAAGCCTTGGTTTTTTATCCTGCATATGTTTTGGGGTTAATTAATTTTGCAACTTATGAAACAAAACATGAAACACCATGAACAACTTGAGTAATTCCCAAAAGGCAAAGTAAATTTAATGTCAGATTTATTTATGTGATTCATATTAACAATTTGAAGTGGAAAAATATTACCTATTTTATCTTATTTTTTCTCCTTTCTTTGGATTTTTAAGGTTTTCTTTGTTACAACACACACAGAATTTTGCATAAATTATAAATTTTTATAGTTATGATAATAATGTAAACCAGTTTCTTTTTATTATCTTTATGTTTCAATTTTTATAAAAAAGCTTTTTTATTTTTTATTTTCCTGGAATTCTTTTGCTTTAATCATGCTACTTTTCTGCTTTGAAGATTTAGACATTGAATTCAAGTGTTCTGAAATAATCAAAGCTGGTTTGCTTCATTTCAAGGTCATTGATAAAATTATTAGAAAAATACAGTTCTGAACTTTAAATCTGCATTCTTTTAATAAAAATTTCTTTTCTAGAATGGCCACCTGATATTTATAGGTGAGCAACTTAAATTCTCAGAGCCTCCATATTCTTCTCTGAAAAATGCAGCTAGTAATACCAATAATACCAATAATAATAATGGAAAATGACTGCATAATGTCTGCCATAGAGAAGATATGATGAAACTATTGGTTAAATAATATCACAATAATTATGTCCAGCGTTATGGTAGCTCAACAATAAAGACTTTTAATGTTCTGTAAACCGTTTCATAAATTAATTTATTTTATTTCTATAAAACCTTATGTGATAGAGCAAAACAGCATAATGTCCTACTTAAGCACTTGACCAAGGCTTTCTAGGTTCAAATATTAGCTCTACAATTATTATCTGTACAACCTTGGAATAATATTTAACATCTTTGTGCTTCAGTTTCCTTATATGTAAAATGATGCTGATAAAGTTAATAGGAGGATTAACATAAACATTATAAATGATACCTGCAAGATAATGTGTTGTACTGTTTTTTAAAAGATCTTTGTTAATAGCTCCCTTTTACAAATGAGAAAGCTAAGGTACAGAGAGACTAAAGAAATTTCTCATTGTCATTACAATTATTATGTCGAATATATTGCATGTTTTTACTGTACCTTTAGACTAACCATGTATACACATGCCTTACAAAGGGAAGAGCCTAAATTATGAAGATGTCATTTACAGTTTACAATACACATGAAACCATCATGGCTAGTAAAATATGGGAACCTAATAGCAGGACTAGAAAATCATGGAAATACTATACAAATGTAATTTTGTCAGTGTGCAAAAACAGTTTTGTGCCATTTCAATAAATAGAACAAATAATACCATGTCAAATAATTTATTTTAAATGGCTTTCAAATATTTACATATCTAGTCAAAAAGAAGTACTTGAAAGTTAAACATTTTAATCACACCCTATTTATCTGGATCTGCTCCAACATCATGTCCTCTGATGAATCACTTAAAGAAGGTTATTGAAAACAAAGATTTCTCAGCGAGATGGAGCTAGGGTTTGAAAAAATAGAAGCTGGAGTTTGAAAACAAAATCTCTATGTAATATACACAATCTGTTTAAAACAGAAACAAGAAAAGGGTATCTGAGGAACTAACAAGTCAAAATGGGATGTGAACCCATTTGTGAGACTCAGGCATATCTAACAGAGAATGGACATACCCTTTTCTGTTATGTGTAGGAGAAATGAATTTAGATCAGCAAGCATAAAGTTTTAGAATAAAATGGAGGACAGGAAAAATAAGGGAGTTCACTTTTATTTTGATTTTTTTTTTGTTAAAATATTTCTTTATTGATAGTTATGAAGAAATGAAAAGAACATACTTTAGAAAGATATTTCAATTTCCTTAGAATATCAAAGTACTTGAATTTATTTAGCTATGATTATTTTATATTCTCCACTGAAAAAAATAACATTAATAATAGAATAATATTCTAGCTCACATCACATGGGGAGCCATTTAATACTTCTCTTTAGTTTTCTCAAAACTCTTGCTTTAACAGAGCAAACAAGGTTTAAGTACAAACCTAAAGGACAGCTTAATCTTACAGTCATTTCCCTTTATGCTGCAGGCTTCCATTTTAGCTTTATTCATTACAGTCCTGAAGCTCCTGCTTTCTAAATGTGTAGGTTAGAGAAAGTACCTTGGAGCTCACCTGCTCAAGATTAATAATATCACTCCAAGAAGATTAGAGCTATTACTCTTTCTGACCTGATTCAAATGGTACAAATGGGATTTTAAGGATGATGTCTGTTCAGAGATCCAACAGAGTAATGAGGTGCAGGGGACAGCTACCCTAAGGAATCAGGAAAGATAGACTGTCGGGGTTGTACAGCTGATAAACCATTAGCTTTAGCTATTATCCAAAGAAAAGATTATGGCTATAAATAAATTCATCCAGGCCTTTTATACAATAGACAGGCAACCAACGGACAGACAGGCCAGGAATATAACTATTACTTAAAAAGAAAACCTTAGGCTAAGTTCTTATTTCAGTAGCAGAATTGTATGTAATACCAGATAGAAAATGAGGGCATGCATGCATTTGTGTGTATGAGAGAAAGCGGGGGGGGGGGCAATGATTTAACTTGAAACTTTAGAAATATCAGTTTAGATTTTTTTAAATTCATTTATCAGAAAGTTATCTGCTCTAGTCCTACTTTTAGGCTATCATGGTTCTGACTGAAGGCTAGGTTTTTTTCACTTGTCCAATTAAAACTACTTTGTGGTTGACTAAAAGAAGCAATAAAAAATGTATAAACCTATTCATTTTGGAGAACAACTACTGAAATTATACACACATGCACATGCATGCATGCTTTTTCATGATATGCTGTATTCACATGCTATATGTTTAATAATAATATTGTTAATATTTACATAATTCCACATGTCATGTATCTAATATGCATTAATTCGTTTCATCCTCACAACTGTATTGTTATTGTTATATGCTCATTTTAAAGATAAGGAAATTGAGTGATAAATATGGTTAGTTGCCTAGTACTACCTTCTAAATGATTTAATTTGAACTCATCTAAAAATTTTTTAAATCCTGTTCATTACTAATTTCCTTATCACTTTCCAGGCACATTTTTCTCATCCCCCTAAAATACATTGGTCTCCCTATATTTGCTCTCACAGCACCATCTCCTTTGCAAAAATTACCATAGTTTCCCTCTTTAAGATGGATTTTACAAAACACCGAAGAATATACTGAAAGAAGAATATTCTAGCATATTATAGATCTTAATTGATTATTTATTGGTTTGTTGTGTCTCAGTTCACAATAAAATTTAAGTTCATGATCTGTAACTCCAGAACCTAGAACAGTGCTTGTAACTTAATATGCGATTGGTACATATTTATCAAATGAATCAATGCATTATTAAATATAGACTTGATAATTTTCAAACATTAAAGTATTGGTTATGAAGATAATAAAGAAGAGATTTTTTTTAGATAGATGAATGGTTAAGTGATGATGCTATCAATAAAAAAATGAGGGCACAAAAATGAAAGGTAACTATTAAGGAAGGAGAGAGCTGCTGAGACTACTGTATGAAATGTTGGCTTTAAGGTATCTGTGGGCTGTTGTATAGAGTGATTCCCAACAAGCTTTTAGAAAGAAACAGTTTGAGCTATACATCAACAACAACACGTGGAGGTCATTAAGTGCATGTGAGCACCAACAGAGAGTAATGAAGCTTAAATACATAAAAACTATGGTCAAAATTCTGCAAACACTCACTATCTCAGAGGTAAGCAAGAAGAAGTGAACCAAAGTAGAATGCAAGATGTTAGTTTCTAAAAATACGGTCCAGAATTCTTTGGTTTATTTGTACTTAGTTTCTCAGTCTTAATGTCTTATTGTCATCCATTATAATACACACAAATGTTATAGATATTTGTTATTTCGACCACTATTAACACACACCAAAAAAAAAGATGTGGGTGAATTGCGAAGAGGGGTGTGAATATTGTGCTGGCTAATTAACTACTCTAAATCTCTTCATCCTGTCCTGGGATTTCATTTTTTATTATGTTTGTTTTGGTAAATATTTAAATATTTTCTTTAAAAGACATCAGACTACAATTATAAATATAACTATAAAGAAAGGAAGTATGGGATTTTTTACTTTAAAACTATGCAAATATATGCAGCATATTATCTAAGGGTATGTTAAAACATTTTCTATTAATTGACCTCAATTTCATAGAATTCAATAAAAAGTATGACTTGGCTAAATGAAATTTTTCATATGGTTGAAAAAAAATTTTGTCAACTATTTAGTACTTCGTAAATCCTTGGTTTAATAACTCAGGCTATTGAGCTAATAAGTAAGTGAATATGACATCAAATTATGATATAGGAAAACTGTACTATCCATCAAAAATTATAAAGATACAAATTCATTTCCTGCTGACAATTCCTACCATAATTAGAGAAGGTTTAAGGGGTTTTATGCACCTCTCTTTTTTAAATTAAATTTATATTTTGTTTCTAGATTACATGTACATGCATTGAATGCACATACATTTTTCTAAACTATATTTAGACAAAAATAATTGCATATTGGCAAGATATAAAATAATAACAGAAAATGAAAGAAGTAAATAATTGAAGAATAAAACTATTATAGTGAGCTCCCTCATCAGGCAAATGTTACACAAATTTTATAGATCTGAATCATAGGAAACTGAGAATTAGAATGTGTCTTCATTTAATTCTGTCAACTCTGATAGTGAAAATGCCTAAATAACTCAAAATCCAAGTTTAACCCCAAAACAGTAAGTTTCAAAAAGTTAGCTACAATGCCACAAGAATATAATAATATATTAAAAGTATCATGTACTATTTAAATGTCATCTTTTAGAGATAAAAGTACATACTAGCATCAGCCTGTGAACCAAGTGTCACTGGTTTGATTCCCAGTAAGGGCATATGACTAGGTTGCACGTCAGGTCCCCAGTTGGGGGCACAAGTGAGAGGTAACCACACAGTGATGTTTCTCTCCCTCTCCCCTCTCTTTCTCCTTTCCCCTCTCTCTAAAAATAAATAAATAAATAAACAAACAAACAAATAAATAAATAAACAAATAAATAAAAATACATAAATTATTTTTTTAAAGTACATACTAGGTCTGTTACAGAGTGAATTTTTCATGAGATAGGAGAATCAAGTTCAACTATAGCAATGAACTTAGAAGAATGTATTATATTAGTGTCAGTTATTGATTTTCAATTTAGGGATCAAGATACCAGTGCAGGTAGCATTTGGGTAGAGAAATAGAACTCTGGCTTCAGTACTCTGGAGATATGGTCTGGGTGACTGGGAAAAATACTAATTTCTTTATCAATACTACCAACTTCTATTAGTAGAGAAGTTTTTTACTAGTAGACTTAATTATACTGTACACTATATAAGTCCCATTTTTTGTATATGAGGGGAGACTGCAAAATACTTGAATTATCTTCTGGAAGGGGATCCCTCGTATTACAGGCTTCCCCCACTATATGAGTTCCTTCAAGAAATGACATCATAATTTAATAATAATTCTATAATGTTTCTTTGATATATTCAGAACTTATTTCTAATGAGAAATGTGTTTAAATTTATATCAATAGTATATCTGCTTCTGGATCAAATCACAAAATGAATCAAACATTTCTAGTATTCATTTTTGTCTATATTTTCTTTGACATTTTTGTTTCTGAGAGGAAAATGACTTTCATATCACAATTGGACAGATCTAATTGCTCCTTCTATATTTTGATAAACCAACTTTTTGAAGGATCTATATGCCTTTACAGTGGATAACACTGCTTAATTCATTTAATTTTGCTGCTTAATTTTGATACAAATCTATTGCATTTTGTTAGGTCAGAATACTTGGTATGTGTCTCTTTGTTCATGTTTGTATGTATAAATGTACAAATAAACAATCTAACATCTAAATGTCTGTAAATTGTTTTTAGATGGGGCAAGTTGTCCCCAGTTCCATAGTCCTTGCCATTCCCTATTGCCTATTTTGCACTGCTTCACATTCTACCTTCCAGGAAGATCAGTTTTGACCACATTTTAAAATGTCTACAGATTGATAGAACCATTTAATAAATCACTGCCATCACCTAGTAGGCACACAAAATTTTAGTGCTCTACACAATTTTTCTGCTTGCTCTTACTGCAGAACTTATTGCTTAAATATATGACAGTTATTTATTTTTAAAACAATTTATATTAAATTCATAGAATAATAGAGATCTTAGGTTCCATATAACAGTTGGCTAAATCTATGTAAAATATTCAAAAGGCTTTTTATTCTTGTGGCATTACATTTGTCAGATAGATAGTAAAACAGTTAACTTTTGCTATTAAAGCAATTTCACAAGAGAAACTGACATTTCTGTACTTTTTTTGTGTATCTAATATAAAAATGAAGACTCAAACTTCGTTAATTCTGAACTAAGAATTTTATGTGCATTTCCCTTTGTGACTATATATTATTGTATTGTTTTCTTGCAAGGGTACATTCAATCAATTCTTGTTATTTTTAAAATAACAGGCAGATAACATTAGTTAATACTTAGCCTAGTGCAGGCTCACACTTGGTCTAATTCCAAGAATAACACTTATAAGGATCATATTTTTTGCATATTTTAAAATTTATTTTATGATATCCTATGAGTTTTAAGTGTGTAAGAGAGAAAACATATCTGTAAGTACAAAAATATGCATATATGTACATACCCCAAATATATGCATATATATATGCATATATGTACATACCCCAAATATATGCATATATATATATGCATATATGTACATACCCCAAATATATGCATATATATATATATACACACACACATACACCCCAAAAACCAGAATTATCTTCTGGAGAATGGGACCCTGTAGTACAGAATTTCTCCACAGTGTTCTAGCAACCCATATGTATCAGTGTACCAACTGGTGTTATTGTGAGAGGCTGCATTTCACGTCAGTGAAATTATTTTAAGACTCTTTCAACATGTTTGCCCATTTCATGATGGTGATTTATGAGTGCCCCTGTGCACACCATGCTGTGTTTAGCAGTTTTGACCAAAACTGGCATGACCCCAATGTCACACCCTCCTAATTCTGCAGATCTCACTCCAACCGGCTTTTTTGTTGTTTCCTCATGTCATGAGCATATGTTTGTGATACAGAATTTCTCAGAAGTCAGTTGGGCAGCTGCTTGGCTAGCTGTTTGCTGAGCAACCCAGCACCAAGGAAAAGACAAAAGTCACACACAGTGACTATGCTTTTCACTCAGTTTATATTGAAAACAGTTTCACTCAAAGTAGAACATCAACATGCATTAATATCCCATCCAAACTCTAACAATCTAAGAATTATAACAGAGAGACACAGAGCAATCAATGGAGGATAACAAACCCAAGTCTCAGAGTCTCAGTCAGCAGGTCCGGGAAAGAGCTCAGTGGGCATAGGAGTTGTCAGCGCCATGCAAGGAAGGATCTCTGGTGCCAGGTGGGCAGCAGAACAAGTGGAGTTCTCAGAACCTCTGGCAGACAATGCCAAAGGAGATTAGCATGGCATTGAGCAGCACTTTGGTGTGTGGAACTCGGCTGTCTCAGCAGAGGTCTGAAACCTGCCTCAGTTATATCTGGAAAGTGGTGTGCTCCACCCTTCTGAGTCTTTTTGAGAAATGTCTTGGCACCCCTGATGCCTAGCTTAGAATTTGTCTGGGAACCTGTGGGTAGAACATGGATTTTCTGCTTGACACACCTTCTGGCAAGAGTGGAACTTCCCCAGGAGCCTAGACAGGGGTTCCTCTCTGCAAACATGGCTATTCTGATCACATGGGCAGACATCTTAGTTATGTCTCCTTGCCAGAAGTGTTTGTTCTGACTACATGGATAGATATCTTAAGTATGTCCTCTTGCCAGATGTGTCTAGAATGAGTTAGCTAGTTTTCCTCTTGAACCAAAGTGTCATGGCTGACTGGCAGCCATTTTGGTTGACATGAGTGACTCCTCTTTGCTTTATCTACTCTATGCTATCTTGATCAGACAAATGTCATTTCATTGGTCCTGCTCTCCACATCCCAGATGAAAAGAGTCCTCAAAGGGCAACATTTTGCTGATGTGGAAAAGGTGATACAAAAAACAGCAGAAACACTAAAAGGCATCAAAATCAGTGAGTTCAAAACTGTTTTAAGGAGTGGAAAAAATCTCAGTAGGTGTATTGCATCAAATAGAGAATACTTTGAAGGTGACTGAAGTTTAAACATGCAAGAATAAGTACACAATTTTTATAAATAAATTCCATTTTTTGTGTCCCCAGCATATGAACTTTTTGTTGAGTACCTAGAGTGCATGAAACACTGTATTACAACATTAATATGAATTGTATAACTTGATTCTTACTTGTAAAGGGGGTAGTCCCCACAGTTTATAAATAAGAAAACAGAAGCATAAGATGGAAGGTGCTTAAAGGTCACACAACTAGTAAGAAATAATTTGAATTAAGGTCTTCTGATACTTTGCCCTGTGATCTTTCTGTTATATTTTGTTGTTTTTTGTATGCTTGTTTAATGGAATTGACTGGTAGAGGAGGCCTATTCTGGAAATCTTAATAGAGTGATTTCAAGGCATATTTCATTCACATTTTTCATTGCTGCTTTCTGATCACTTGACAGAACATAACATATTAAAGAGTATTGTAATATGGTAAATATGTTGTTGTACCTTTCCTCTTCCCCCTGGCTGGTTTAGCTCAGTGGATTGAGCGTCGGCCTGCGAGCTAAGTGTCGCTGGTTCGATCATCCAGTCAGGGCACATCAGAGAAGGAAAACTCTGACTCAGTCAGGGCACATCAGAGAAGGAAAACTCTGACTCCAAAAAACCTCCGCTGCCTTGCGGCATACCTCTTCAGGGGAAAGGCTAAAGGAGTAAACCCCGACAGAAAATCCAAAGCCGGAGTCCCTAAGGCGGTTTGACGTTGTAGTCAACACCGGCAACTCCTGCGGCGCACCTGAAGCCAAGCTGTATTGACTCCGTCTTTCCCTTGGACCCTTCAGCTGCGAAGAGAGGGGGGGTCTGCTGCATGGGCAACAGCAGACCCTCCATATCACCCCGCCCAGGCTCTGTAGCTTCAGCTTCACTGGAGAGGACACTCCAGCGTCATCACAAGATGTCGATTCAACACGGGAGGAGACAGATACCGTGTCACTCCCGAGTCGGACTGCACAGCCATTCTCGGCGATGCAGATAGACTCTTAAGAAGCTACACCATCGTCTCTCGAGATGGACGGCTGCCGACGACGACCTTTCCTCTATATTGGTATGTTACAAGTGTTCTTTTTTTTTTTTTTTTTTTTTTACTTACTTGATTATGGGCATAAATAGGGATCCCAATTTATATTATTAATGGATAGTTTCCATTAATTAATTTATTCATCCATTTATTCACTTAATAGACTTATATAGAGCTATAAATATGTGTCAAGTTTGTGGTAAAAATAAGAGCAAAGTCATGAAAGTGACTATGTGTTGGCTTTTATAGTGCCAGCTTTTATAGTGCCAACTGCATAGAGACAGAAACCAAATAATCACAAAATTAAACTTAAATTATAACCATGGTAACTTCTAGAAAGAATATAAAGTGGTGAGAGAAAATAATAAGGAGAATCTGTATACTTTATAAGAATCAATAATACTTCCCTGGAGAAGTGATGAGAAGAATTTAAGAAACTTTTGATACATAAATTTAAATATATTAAGAAGGGAAGGAAAGAGAGATTATTCCAAGGTGATATCAGTTTATAAAAGAACCTCGTCTTGGGTAGGAGGGAGGAGGAATTCTGAATACTAAGAATTGAAACCACCCATGGGATGATCCACATGGCTAGCAAGGAGAATTACACTGTGATCTTCAACAGGCAGGTAGAGGTGGGGGCTACAAAGATATAGTTTAGAATTGTAGTTTTCATTAGTGAAAAATGTTAAACAAGATGTTCACATTTTTGTTCTGTTTTTTAAACATTTTTCTCTATCATGAGGAAAATAGATTTAATGGAGATAAGAATTTAATCTACTGTATTTTTTATTAAAAATAATAATTATTTGAAGTAGAATACATTAGTTTTGCATTGCTACTATAAATAACACATTTAGCAATATGAAACATATTCATTTGTTATCTCACTGTTCTATAAGTCAAAGTGTAGGGGACCATTCTGTGTGGTTTTGAGAACTGTAGCCCAAACTGCAAACCAAGCTCCTGAGAGCCTTGTCATACTTGACCGGAACATAAGGAAACGTTAAGAGGCAGAAATGACTCAAAGGCCGCTAAGAAGGCTTCCATGGGAATTGGATTTGAGGAATGCATATTATGCTTTAGAGCTTACTCTGCTTTTATGATCTCTTAGTTAACTATAAACAGTGTGTAGTTAAAAATGTATGAAGCCTTGGACCTGGTGTCAGTGTGGCATCAGGATGTTTAACAGATCCTGACACACAGTGGTCACTGTGTTCTTTACATTGATATCTGTAATCAGTAACTGTCAACTGTAACCCAAGCATCTAAAGCTTATTAATAATTCATAAATCTTGACCTTGTGTCTCCCAAATCCCCTCCTCAATAAAAGGGATCAGGAGAAAGCATTCCATGCCCTTCTCTGCTAAAGAGATTTGCCACCTCTCCACCCTCTAGACAAAATATAGTGTCCTGGGTAAATTTGTTCTCTCATCCATGATTCTGAAACCTTTGCAGAACAGGGAGTTTCCACCAAGCTGGGGCATTGGAGGCAAACCACCTTATCAAAGTTCTAGGCTGGTGGTCCTCAACCTTCCTCATGCTGCAACCCTTTAATACAGTTCCTCATGTTGTGGTGACCCCCAACCGTAAAATTATTTTTGTTGCTACTTCATAACTGTAATTTTGCTACTGTTATGAATAATAATGTAAATATCTGATATGCAGGATGTATTTTCATTGTTACAAATTGAACATAATTAAAGCATAGTGATTAATCAAAAAAAACAATATGTAATTATATATGTGTTTTTTAATGGTCTTAGGCAACCCCTATGAAAGGGTCATTCGACCCCCAGAGGGGTCACGACCCACAGGTTGAAAACCGCTGTTCTAGGCAGTCTTGACTGGTACTATGCTTAGGGTTTTACAAGGCCAAAGTCAAGGTGTCTGTTGACCTGGGCTCTTATCTGGAGGCTGAATGGGAGAATCCACATTTAAACTAATTTAGCTTTTTGGAAGAGTACATTACCTTATCATGACTTCCATACATGATTTAGGTGACCAAAGACATTTGCAATCTTTTTTTTTACTTTCTGCTCAATACCTCTGACATGATTGTCTGTTTGTTCTCAATAGGGAGAAGACTCTACTTTTGTTGGTTTATGTGATTGCATCCACCCCTCCCTATCGCCCTGATAATCCAGGATAATCTCTCTGTTTTAAGATCATCTGATTGGTAACTCTACTGGGTTGAATGGCATCCCTCCAAAATGAATGTCCATGGAGAACTTCACAATGTGAAATTCTTTGAAAATAGGGCCTTTGCAGACATAATTAATAAAGTTCAGTTCGTACTGAATTAAGATGGACTCTAATTCCAATATGACTGTTGTCTATATAAGAAGAGTAGAGGACACACAGATACAAACACAGAAAGGACACCATGCGACCACCAAGGCAGAGGTTGGATGGATGCAGCTGCAAGCCAAAGAAGACCAAGGACTGCCAGCAACCACTAAAACCTAGGAAGAGATGAGAAAAGTCTTCTCTAGAGACTTTAGAGGGGACACAGTTCTGCCAAAACTCTGACTTCAGACTCTGGCCTCCAGAACTGTGAGAGAATAGATTTTTATTGTTTTAAGTCACTAAGTCTATTATTGTTTGGTACAGGAGTTCTAGGAAACTGATACAGTAATCTTAACTATATCTACAAAGTCATTTTTTGCCATATAATAATGTATTTTGGGAAATGGTACCTAGGGCTAAATTATGCCTACTACATTCTGTCCCTGAGGCTCCAGGATCCGTATCTGTCTCAAAAGCAAAATATATTCAGTCCTTCCCAAGGACCCAAAAATCACATTAACTCAACATTAACTCAACACAACATTAACTCAAAGTCTAAAATTTTATCATAATCTGATCTTCTCAAAACTCTCAAATATTATCTAACTCTCATCAGCTCACAGGTTCCAAATCTTACCATCCAATTAAAAAAACCAGGTGCAGATGAGGTGTCCAGTCATATTTCCTCACCATCTGTAGGCCCATGAAGCTAACACAAAATGTTACTTACTCGCAATCCTCCTAGCATACAATGGTGAGACAAACATAAGAAAAGAATTATATGTATTCAAGTGCAAAATGGAGAAAAATGCTAGGCAAAAGGATTCACTAGTCCAAGGCCATTTTGAAATTCAGCCAGACAAACCCAGTTAAATTTCCAACAATGGTCCTCACTGGCTCTCATTTCATCCTCTTGCCTCTAAGATCAATCTTCTGGGCTCTTTGTACCATCCTCTTTGACATTTTCCCTTTACTTGATAGTTGGCTCATGTTTGTAGCTGAATAATTTTATCATACTGCTTTCTCTCAATAGAAGTTTAGAGCATCCAGAAGCCTTTTTTTCTTTTCATAATCTTGTTGTTCTAGCCTTTTAGTCTAAAGTGGCAGTTTCTGCTAATCTAAAATGTTCAAGAAACTTGTCGATTTTGCTTGGATTTAACAGGAGATCACTCCATTAGAAAAAAGCTCCACCACAGATCTTTCTAAAAGAACCCCTTCTTTACGCTTTTGCTGGAATGAGTGAGGACTTATCTAAAAAGTCTCTGATTATTCTGAAAGGATCTGTGAGTCACACCTTTCATGTCTTGGAAGAGCTTTTTCTGTTACTGAGAACCCTGATCTATTGATCATTCTGATGTGTTAATAAAATATTTTACACACACAGCCTGAGCACTTTGTTTCCCTGTGTTACACCTTCTGAAGCAATCCCTTCAATTTAGGGTATTTTTTTTTATCTGGATAGGCTGGGAATTTCTCAAATCATTAAGTTTTTGTTCATTTTTCATTAACAATTCTTCACTCAATTTATCCCTCTTCTCCCATTTTTATGAAGAGCAGCATTTGGATATCTTCTTAGTTACATATCCATATTTATTACTTAGAGGTTCTGCTTTTCATGTACCCCAGTAAACAATATTGCTAAGTATTCTGAAACTATACAACATATCCCACCATTCCCAGTAGCATTTCTCTCACATCCTTCAGAGCCCTCACTAGAGCAATTTAGCAAATATATATTTTTTACAGTATGTTCAGGGTAATCTAGGCTTATACTATTATATTTCTTCAAATTTTCCCAGTGCAGTCCCACTACCTTACTCCACCACTGCTTCTATATTTGTAGATATTTATTACAGCAGCAACCTTATTATTTCAATATAGATAAATATTTCACATGTAGGCTTACTTCCTAAAGAGCAAGCATTCCATTGAGAATTTCTTAATGAAAAGCTTAGCAAAGAATTTATGTCATCATTAATCTACTACTATGATTATCAAAAATTTTATAATTTTAATGAGTGAGTAGGCTAAGCAAAACTAATTTCAAATAATTTTTGAAGTCATGTCTTAATTTATTTGAATAAAATTCAAAGAAAAAGAAGTCATCAATAACATAAAAAGGAAGCTCATTCTATGGGAGAACATATTCCCCAATGACAAATCTGATCAAGGGTTAATTTCCAAATTATATAAAGAACTTATACAACAATACCAGAAAGACAAAAAATCCAATTGAAAAACAGACAAAGGACCTGGATAGACATTTCTACAAAGACGTACACATGGCTGATATACACATGAAAAAATGTTTAACATCAGTAAACATCAGAAAGTTGCAAATTTAAAACCACAATGAGATATCACCTCACACCTGCCAGAATGGCTATCTCAGTAAATCAACAAACAAGTGCTGGCGAGGATGTGGAGAAAAAGTAACCTTAGTGCACTGCCGGTGGGAATACAGCCTGGTGCAGATACTGGGTTACATTATAAATTTTCCTCCGAAAATTAGAAATGGAACTACCTTTTGATCCAGTGATCTCGCTTCTGGAAATATATCTAAAGAATCTCAAAACACCAATTCAAAATAATATATGCACCTTCTTGTTCATAGCAGCATTATTTATGATAGCCAAGATCTGGGAACAGCCCAAGTGGCCATCACTGGATGAGTGGACAAAAAAGCTGTGGTACATTTATACAATGGAATACTACTTGGGCATAAAATAGAAGGAAATCTTATCTTTTACAACAGCATATGTGGTCCTAGAGATTATTATGCTAAGTGAAATAAGCCAGTCAGAGAAAGACCAATGCCAAATGATTTCACTTAAATGTGGAATCTAATAAATAAAATAAACTGATGAACAAAATAAAAACAGAGGCATGGACACATGGAACAGACTGACAGCTGTCAGAGGGGAGGAGGGATGGAGGACTCTATGAAAGAAGGTGAATGGATTAGCCAAAAAACATATGCATAACTCATAAACACAGAAAAGTGTGGTGATGGCCAAATGGGTGTGGAGGAAAACAGGGGCTAGAGGAGGCACGCATAGAGGGAGGAAATGGGGAAATCTAAAATAGTATCAATAATAAAAATAAAGAAAAGATTTTAAAAAGAAAAAAGAAAAATATATAAATAAAGTACCCCTTTATTAAAGCAAGCTAAATAGAACCTTTATTTGGCAATTTGTTACTAAATTACTGTAGTTATTATTAATTAAATTACATATTTTTATTTATCTTTTTTTATTGTGACTTTATTAGAGTTGTCCCAATTATTACCCCTTTTCCCTCCTCCACCCAGACCTCCCCCTGCTTCCATGGTCAATCCCAACACTGTTGTCCATGTCTGTGGGTCATTCATACATATTCTTTGACTAGTCCCTTCCCCTTCTTTCCATAATTATCCCTCTTCCCACTTCCATCTGGCCACTGTCAGTCTATTCCATGTTTTCATGTCTCTGGTTCTATTTTTCTCATTAGTTTATTTTGTTCATTAGATTCCTCTTGTAAGTGAAATCATATGGTATTTATTTTTCAGCAACTGGCTTATTTCACTTAGCAAAATGTTCTCCAGTTGCATCCATGATGTCACAAAAGGTAGGAGTTCTTTCTTTCTTTCTGCTGCATAGTACCAGTTGTGTAAATGTACCACAGGTTTTTGATTCACTGATTTACTGATGGGCACTTAGGCTGCTTCCAGCATTTGGCTATTGTATATAGTGCTGCTATGAACATAGGGTGCATAATTCTTCAAATTGGAGTTTTGGGATTCTTTGAACTTGTATTTAATTAATTTAGATTAGATTTTCTTCAATTATTTAAAGTTAGTGAATATCTCTTTGTTTATGTATATTTGCTCTTTCTCATTTTATTAAAATTTAGGATATCTCAAAATAATCTTTAAAATGAAGTTATTTATTTAGAATTTATAAGTGAACTAGATAAAAGCAACAATAATTTAAGTATCTCACAGTGATGATGGAAGGAAGTAGAATAAATGATATCCAAAGAACATGAGGAAATGTCATACTACTTAACCTCTTTGCTTTCAGTAAAAAGGAAACTAAAAGATCTGATTTTTGTTCAAATGACAGTTTAATGGCATTTCATTTTCCAGGCAAAAATGAGTTCAGGAAACGAGGCCTAAAATCAAGCGTTTATGAAAGTTCAATGGGAGCCTAATTCAAAAACTCAAAAGATAAAATTTTTTATATTCTTTAGTGATGGCTATTGATAAAGTTACTTTTATTCTTGGAGCTTTAAAAACTTTGAAGAAGCAATATTTTTTAAAGTGATCTCAGCTAAAAATCATATGTCTTATATGTGTAGATTTGTTATTTTAAAGGTTAAAAACAGAATTAAGTTGACCAATATAGTTGAAAAACACTAGATTTAAAGAGTTTCAATGGGTTTAAGTAGCTTTTCTCTTTCTTGTTAAATTGCAATTTAGTATAAGATGTCATAAATAACTTGAAGTAATTATCTTTTAAAAAATTAAGTACTTTTATTCTTTTATTCTTTGCTCTTCCTTCTTTCCTTTCTTCCTTACTTCCTTTCTTCCTTCCTTCCTTTCTTCCTATTTTTCTTTCTTTCTTTCTTCCTTCCTTCATTTCTTTCTTCCTATTTTTCTTTCTTTCTTTCTTTCTTTCTTTCTTTCTTTCTTTCTTTCTTTCTTTCTTTCTTTCTTTCTTTCTTCCTTTCTTTTTTTCTTTCTTTCTTTCTTTTATGTATTGGGGTGACAGTTAAAAATTATATAGGTTTCATGTGTACATATTTATAATACATCTATATGTTGTATTGTGTGTTCACCACCCCAAGTCAAGTCTCTTTCCATCCCCATTTTTGCCTACTATACCTGCTTCTACTTCCCCTCACTGCCTTTTCCCTCTGGTAATCAACATACTGTTGTCTGTATCAATGATTTTTTTCCTGGGTAAAAAGTGAAGGAATTAAACAAACATAAAAAATCAAGTCTTTTTTAAAACTTCAAAATGGAAAAAAAAAATAGAGAGAAATGTAACTTGTTATGAATCTCAAGAAGATTCCCCAAAAGATGATAATAAATCATAGCTGAGCAAAATGGGAAAATATTGTAAATGTGTGTACAGTACATAATATAATCAATCCAATCCACTATATATGTTCTACATAAAAGTATACATTTATTTCTATAATGAAATTTTACATAGCATATGTTATATATTCTAAAAAATATTAATATCAACTATTAAAATGTAACAAATTATGTAATATAATTTTATATAATTCAATTTATAATATTAATATGACATTTTATGTATATAATTATCCATGTATGTTTTATTCTTATATTTTGGTAATATAAATTATTATATAAAATATGATGTATTGCATGACAATATAATACATTTATTTATAAGAGTTTCTGTCAAATATTGTCCTGTGTAAAGATAAGAAAATTTTCATATATTTTTAACACTGGTTAAAATTGTGTTGACAAATATATGCAACTTATTCTATTTTTTACCATTGGTATGTTGCAAATGCTATATAACCATCCTAAATTACCTAAAGTTTCATTTTCTTTATCTAATTTACTACTCTCTTGGCTAGAACATATAACATTTTGGTATGTGTCAGAAATCATCTGTGGAATAATAAATTATAAAATATATTTTTGTTCTGTTTTTATTAAAACTGTCATTTAAAAATAGATATTAATAGCATATCTACTATTAACCAAAACTATGCTATTTACTAAGATTAAGCTAATGACCATGGAATACATAATTCTCAACTTTTTGGAAACAAATTTTAATAGGCAATGCAGATATTAAATCAGTATATATATATACAATTAAGTATTTAAAGTAATAATTATGCTGCATATTAACAGAGTGCTATACCGATATATAAGAAAAGGGCCATATATGAAGACAAAAATTCAGTGAAAAAAATTTTGAGTGTTATTTTTGTAAACTTTGAATTAATTAATAGTTCAGTCTGGATTAACTATAAAAGAGGAAGAATATTCTAAAAGAGAAAATGGCTTCTAGGAAGGATTCAAGACAAACAGTAGCATTGTCATTAACAGTTACAAGAGAGAAAGAGGAGTAAAGTGGAGGTACCTAAGGGTAAAGAAGGTCAATTATATGGTGATGGAAGGAGATCTGTCTTTGGGTGGTAAACACACAGTGCAATATAGAGATTATGTATTGTACAATTTTATACTTGAAACCTATATAATTTTATTAACTGATGTCATCCAAATAAATTTAATAATTAAAAAAAATCCAAATAAAAGGTAGCATAGTCATTAAAAGGGCTAAGGCAAAGTGATCTGAAAGAAGAAAGTAAAGGAGAAATGGTACAATGTGAGTGCCACACAGTTGGCTCTTTATGTCTAAGTTACAAGGTTTGGATAGATGACAGATGTTAAATGAACCTATTGTAGTAGTCATTTCACAATCACTGTTTTAGTAAGTTGAGTCATTATGCTATTCACCTTAAAGTTATACAGTGTTTGTACATCAATTATACCTCAATATAATGAAAAGGAAAAAAAAAATCTCATACAAAGAGATACTGACTACTTGAACAGCCCATTTCTATTAATAAAATTGTATTTAAAAACCCTCCCTGCCAAAACCCTGTAAGCTCAGATAGTTTTGTTGGTGAATTCTTCCAAATATTTATAGAAGAAATAATATTAAATATCCACAATCCCCTGCAGAATAAAAAGTAAAGCAGAGCGTACCTTGTTTCATTTTGTGATGCCAGTATTATCCAAATACATAAACACATAAAGGCATTATAAAAATAAAAAACTACAAAGCAAGATGTCTCATGAACATAAGCACAAAATCTTCAATAAGATAATAGAAAATTGAATTAAAATTTATAAAAAGTATTAAGTACTATAATCAAGTGACATTTGTTCTAGAAGTGTAAGGCTAATTTAACATTTGAAAATCAATGTAATCTGAGACTTCTGGCCAAGATGGAGGCCTAGACAGACACACTGCATCTCCCTCCACAACTAAGAAGGAATACAACTACCTCAAAACTAGAGACAACCAGACATTCCAGAAAATCGAGCTGCATGGAAGTCCAACAAATATATAAGGAAGAAATACTCATCCAGACAGGTAGGAGGGGTGGAGTCGGGGCGGAGAGGATGCGATGTGGTGGCAGCAGCAGCAGTGACAGTAGCAGGCTGGCAGAAAGCGTGGTCACATGTTTTAAAGAGTCAGAAGGGACACCGGGGGAGCTCTCCCAGCACCAGGCTAGACCACGAAGCTCATGGTCCCAGTTCCCAGGAAAATAAAGCCTCATTGCTTCTGACTGTGCAGACCAGTGGGGGTTAGGGCAGAGGAAGAAACTGCCAGTCTCTCAGCTGAGTCCACTTGTTTAAAGGGCCCCCACAGTCCTAGAACATCTGCAGACCCACTTACTCTGGGAACAATAGCCAGGGCAACAGCTAGAGAGGTGCTAGTCCCATACAGAAGAGGGAGAAATGCCTGGAAAAGGGGCAAAGGAAATAGACATACATGTCCAGGAAGCACATAGAGACCCAAAAAAGCTAGACCCAGAAAAGACCACACCGAGACACATCATAATTAAAATGCCAAAGTTTCAAGATAAAGAGAAAACCTTAAAAGCAGCAAGAGAAAAGCAGAGAGTTACCTACAGAGGGGTTCCTATAAGACCCTATAAGACTATCAGCTGATTGTTCAAAGGAAACCTTTCAGGCAAGAATGGGCTGTCAAGAAGTATTCAAGGTGAGGAGAAGCAAGGACTTAAAACCAAGATTACTCTATCCAGCAAAGCTATCCTTTAGAATGGAAGGGCAGATAAAGTGCTTCCCAGACAAGGTAAAGCTAAAGAAGTTCATCATCACCAAGCCATTATTATATGAAATGTCAAAGGGACTTACTTAAGAAAAAGAAGATCAAAATTATGAACATTAAAAGGACAACAAACTCACACATATCAAAACTAAATTAAAAAAATAATATCTAACTAAGCAAACCAGAATAGGAACAGAATCATAGATATCGGGATCATTTGGAGGATTATCAACTGGGATGGGGAAGGAGGAGAAATGGGGAAATGGTGCAGGGATTAAGAAGCATAATTGGTTGGTACAAAATAGACAGGAGGAAGTTAAGAATAATATAGGAAAGGGTGAAGCCAAAGAACTTATATGCAAGACCCATGGTCACGAACTAAGTGCAGGTGAGATTGCTGGAGGGAAGGGGGTTACTGGTCAGAGGGGAGAAAAGGGAAACAAAATTGAGACTACTGTAACAACATAACCAATAAAATATACTTAAAAAAAAGAAAATCAATGTAATCTATCATATCAATAGGCTAATGATAAAAGATATGATATTAATTATGCAGAAAAAAGCATTGTTGACTTTTTAATATTTTCTTTTATTCTCAAACAGAAATTAGGGAAAGTACAATAATTCTTTCAAGACCAATTTTTCAGTTTATATTGTTACATTTAGATTCATAATTAGTTTAGATTCAAATTGTTATAGTTAAGCATCACTCCAAGAGAGGATATAAGACAGGTAACTGTTGTTTGTCCATTACTATAACAGTTTATATACCTGAGAATTCAGATCTTAATTGGCATTTTCTCTCTCACCAGTATCTACTACTTTCCTGTGACAAATCGAACAGTTAGAGAAGTCAGGCAACCAGCAATAAATGTAGTGGACATGATATCCATGGGATCAAGTAGGATGTGAAGCTTGTTGCTTTCTGTGTACTCTTTAATACAAATGATACAGACTTTTAATGTATCATTTTCAACAAAAGATCTTATAGTCATGTTGTCAAGCTGTGCTTTCCTGAGACCTGTAGAATGGTTATGATTATCAGTTAAGAGAAAAAAATAATTAAGGGAAAGCCAAGAATCACTTTCATCAAATGTTCCTAGAGTCATGCATCTGTCTCTTCTGGTTTCTGATGATGAATTTGGTGATAATATTTCATATCTGCCTTCAAAGAACAGTGTACTAATTTCTGAATTTCCATCACTGGAGATGGAACCAGACGTCAGACTAGAACTGGAATTAGACATGTAGTTAGAGTTTGAACTAGAAGTCAATGTGTGATGTGAGCAAGAATTTGAATTGGAACCAGACCTACTACCATGAGAACTATTTCTTCCATTGGGTGACTGCCCATTCCATGTTTTGACTTGGGGCTGAGAGTTAGGCTTCAAATCACTGCCATTGTCCATAAGTTTACTTGCGTCATTAAAATATGCTGTTTTCTATCTCAACATGATTAGAAGCACACCAGATGTTGTATTACTTAAACCAGTTTTTTAAATTCTATGAAAGAGAAGTCTGATGAAACTGACATAAGCATTTATTGGCCTGTTCATAATGTGAAAACATATACCTAAGTTCTCCTTGTTCACTTTCCAAAGGGACAGTATTATTTGGTGCCTCAGATGTTATCTGAGTTCAATTAGTTATGCTGTCTCTCTTAGAATATGCTGTAGGATGAACTCATCCTCATTCATAATTGAGAGATATGGTTAGATTTATCTGTCTCAATCCACAAGATTCACCACCATTGGTTGTTTCTGGAGAAGACTGTAGAAGTTGCAAAAAGACCCCTATTTTGAAATTCAAGTCCAATTATTTCCTGTCTCAGTGTTTCTTGGTGCTGACTTCTAAAAAATTTTCAGTGTTATTTACCAAAGGCTGCTCAAAAGTCAGAGATGATACATATTGGAGTTGTTGTAAAAGTTCACTTAATTAGGACACCTACTTTCAGTTCTTGTTCTGGTTCTGCAATGGTCTGGGCTTCTGCTTCTTGCCCTTTGCTGATCTTCTATAGGTGGTACTTCCATAATGCTCCAGTTGTACTTGGTTCTGATCTAGATGGTCTTGTAAATCTAGATTCAGATAGTGGGTTTTCCACATGACCTCGGCTATTTTCCGTATTTTCTCCCTGGGAAGTCTTGTACATTTTGCATATTCATTCACTGCATTTGGACTCCCATTATTAAGATTAAAATTTATTCCTGAACTGAATCTTAAATCACTCTGTGCATTAACCTGGCTCACTCCATTCCAAGGTTGGTGTTCTTTTTCCAACTTGTCACATTTTCATTTTGCTTAAAAGAGGTAAGCCAGTTTATTAAAGAGTCACTGCTAGACACATCATCTAAAGAGTCTATTACCTGTATTATCAGCTGAATTTTCCAGTGGGTTTTCTTCAAATAGTTAGTTGAAGTCTTCTCTGCATCTCTTCTTCCTTATTTTCACCTGGCTTGTCCAGCAAATTGTTATCCTTCATAAGCTTGTAATCTTCTTCACTTATGTTATTTACAAATCAATGGAAATCTTCCAAAACCAATTGGTCCAGCTGACTTGGGCCAGAGTCTGAGTTTTCCATCTTGATGAACAGGTGGAAAATTATCTGACTTTCACAAAATGGTGTTGAAATAAAAACAAATAATGTCTGCTTCTGTGTCAGTACACACCTCAGTTGGATCTGCCTCCACTTATGTTTGTCTCCCCTCTCCCACTTCCACAGTTTTGCAGCTTCTGGTGAGTCAACTGTTGAGACTAGCCTTATACCAAGCTAGCTAGTAATTGTTGCCCAGGGAACCATAACCTTCCCCTGGGTACCAACTAGGCACAGCATTCAGGTTGGTTTCATTTAATTCAAAACAGCACAAATTGAGGAGGGCTTATTATGTACCAAACACAGTCCTTCACCTCCTTTTACCCACATGAGCCTGTTCTCAGGGTTTCAGGAGATGTTTTCAGGCACTGATAAATGATCTAGTTATTTGCATATTGAATTACAGAAATCAAATACATCTAGTTACATTTATATGGCTACCTTCAAAATGCCACACCAAAGTCATCCTAGTAAAATTCAGCAATTCTCATTTTTAGGTGCCCAGGGGCCTCTGTCTTTTCTCCTCATAATTCCTTAAATTAACACTCACAAAACCCCATAATTTTTGATAATTCACCATGGCCATAGCTAGATCTGTTTAATTGGATCCTCTATTTTTTAACTCTTCATGGATTAATCTTGCATTATACAATCTTTCAAGCTACTATTCTAAATAAATAAAGCACATCAATTAAAAATTTTGTAGATTTTCTCTAACCCATAGAATCCCTTACAGAGTTCTCCTCAAATGCACCCAGTTTCATTTTTGTTTCCCTTTTTCATGAATATTTTAAATATTACTTAAACAAAACTAGCCACAATAACAGGCACTTTTCAAACAGATCCATAATAGTTATTTTTGCCTACCATAATGAGTGCTGACTTTGCTGGTTTTATTCAATGTAAATATGTTAATATAGCCAGGATCACTAGGTAAAAATAATGCTCATTTGTAATCCTATCTGAAGGAGACCTCTGAGAGTTTCTGGACACATTCATATTACTAGTCCCACTTCTCACTGGCTTGGAAATCTTCATTCAAGTTGTTTTCCCTTGTTCAAAATAATTGTGATTTATAAGTGTTATTAAATAGAAAAATTATAAGTTTATTTGTGAGTAGATTTGTACTTAGTTTTCTTTATTACTTTAACATGATAATTCTTATATCTTATCTTTTTGAGGAACTTTTATTTTGAAGAATATCTACTTGGTTTTCAATTTTTTTAGGATAATATTTCCATTTTACATATTGCCTATTTTATTACTTACAAGTTTTAAAAAATATGCTAGTCTAGAGTGCTCCATAGAGCTGGAATGAATTGCAGCAACATTTACAAAAACATCTTTTCACAGCTGACTAACTGAGACACAGAGAGGCAAGGTCACTCAGTTAGTCTTGGCAAATCTGACTACATTCACTGACTAGGGTAGTGATCCATGTGTTTTTCATAAGATCATTACTTCAGATGATGACACATAGATACAAAATGCTATCAAATAAGTGATAGGTTGGTCGTGCGTTAAAGGTACTTTCACATTCTTTCTCATTATAGTACCAGACTTCCAGCATCTCAGCTGAAGTGTGCCAACATATTCATTTTGGGGAAAAGAATCATTACATTTTCTGACACCAAACCCAGAGAACTTATCTGGAACGTCTTAGTTTCATTTTGGTCATGTCATCTGTACTTCAGACCTACGCCAACACCTCTCCCTCAAAAAAAAAAAAAGCTAGTATATGAAGAAAAATAAAATTCTATGATCAAATCATGTTACTTTATTTTGACTTTTCAAAACAAATTAAGAACTAGCTATATATTCCCAGTCCTTATGTTTTGTTTTTACCATATGGTAAAAATTACTCATGTAGAGCAGGATTTCTCTAAATTGAGTGTACCTAAATTAAAAAAATAAATACATATTTCTAGTCTTATTTTTATAACAGTTTCTATTTTAAGAAACCTCATTTCAAAATTCATATGCTGCATTCATTTTTGTATTTTAGTATTTTGTTTTTATGATACAATATCCTCATTAGACTAAAGTATATTAGGAAATGTGCCTTCTTCAGCTTTATCTTCCCATCACTAAATAAAATATCTTCAACATTGTCAGTACATAAAAAAAAGACTTCTTGAGCTAAACTGTTCACAGCTTAAATAATCTCATATGAGCAGAGAGTTCCATATATGAGCAATCTCACTCTCATATCTGAACCTTAATTCTTTTATTCCAATTACCTGATAAATGGTGCCTATTTGAATATCATATTGCATTATCAATTTCAACATGTCTATAACTTCCCACAATATTTAGTTCTGATTCCCCAATATATTCTTTCAAGCAATTACTTAGATTATCCCAACATTATGGCTTAAAATATAGGATTATATTTTCTTTGTTTTTTTTTTTTCACTGTAATCAGGCACTTAGTTGTCCCTTCATTCTTTTAATCCCTTATTGATGAGTTTGTTTACTCTTCAGCCACAAACTATTTGAGTGCCTGCTGCATGTCAGAGTAAGCAGCACATGTAAAGGCCGTGTTACAAGATTGGGAGTGGTACTTTTAAAAAACTGACATAAGGAATGGATGACCAGAACTCAGAACAGGAGTATGGCATTTGGTATGAATGAAGGCTGAATGGTAACTCAGAGCTCAGCTCTCCAGGGAGTTGTGGGATATGTTAAGGATACTGTAGGATATATACCCTGGCTGGTTTAGCTCAGTGGATTGAGCGTCGGCCTGCGAGCTAAGTGTCGCTGGTTCGATCTTCCAGTCAGGGTACATCAGAGAAGGAAAACTCTGACTCCAAAAAACCTCCGCTGCCTTGCGGCATACCTCTTCAGGGGAAAGGCTAAGGGAGTAAACCCCGACAGACAATCCGGAGCCGGAGTCCCTAAGGCGGTTTGACGTTGTAGTCAACACCGGCAACTCCTGCGGCGCACCTGAAGCCAAGCTGTATTGACTCCGTCTTTCCCTTGGACCCTTCAGCTGCGAAGAGAGGGGGGATCTGCTGCATGGGCAACAGCAGACCCTCCATATTACCCTGCCCAGGCTCTGTAGCTTCAGCGTCATCGCATGATGTCGATTCAACACAGGAGGAGACAGATACCGTGTCACTCCCGAGTCGGACTGCACAGCCATTCTCGGCGGTGCAGATAGACTCTTAAGAAGCTACACCATTGTCTCTCGAGACGGACGGCTGCCGCCGCCGCCGACGACGACGACGACTGTAAGATATATTAATGACTTCTTGTAGTGGCAATACAAAGCCTTTACAATATTTTAGGAAGATATGTGAGTATATTAGATTTAATTTTGTAAAGATTTTACTGATTCCTTGTTGAAAGTGCATTGACCAGAGATTTTGTTGCACAACAGATAAATAGAGAAAATTAAGGATATTATCACTTGTCATCAAATGATGGTAATAAAATAGGGTGGTAGTGGTAGTGAAGTGCTATAGTAGTTATTAATTACAGAGAGGATTAAAATAAAGCAATATACCAAAAAGTATATTATTTATTCTTTGTTTTTAGATAGTTGGAATTTTTTGAAAATCCCCTTATCACAACCTTAACACTGCCATAGCTCAGCTCTTTATATACATACATCTTTGATAACTTCTCTGATTGCATTCTTAGGAAAAACTCCTATAAGAGAAATAACTGGTAAAATAATACTGGCATTTTAATAAATGGTGACGTAGACTACTTATTTTTTAGAAAATCTGTGGCAGTATAAATTTCCTTCAACTGAGTAATGAAATAGATCACAGTATTTAATGTCCATTTTGTCAACCTTTAAACTTTTTCAAGTTTATAGGTTAAAAGAATCATTTTAGTATACCTTTATAAAATATTGTGAGAGCTCTTGTCTACTTAAATTATATAATTTTATGTTAACCCAATATCTGTTTCATTTGTGACAATATTTTTCTAAAAGCTTATCTGTCTTGATTTAATACATATTATTTTTAATATATATTTTGTCTGTTTCCAACACAAATCTTACTTTTCAATGAAGTCTATCTTTATTGATTTGCTTTGTGACACATTTGACTTTCTTAACATTTTTTCCTTTTCCTCCATAATACTTATTGTCGTCTAAAATACTATACAAATATGTAATTTTTACATATAAATTTCTAAGAGTTTTCTAATATAAATTTCTTGAGTTTTAGTATTATCATATATATGTATTTAATTTATCTGTTCTTTTAAACCTGTACCAAACTGTAAGTTTCGTAAGGGAATGATAATTGTAGGATTTATTTATTCATGCATCCCAGGCATTTTGAAAAACATATAATTGTTGAATAATAAATATTTCTTGGATGAATGGTAATCTTTTTTGTTTTAGGTTTTCTGTTGTTGTTGTTGTTGTTCTACTACTCTTTCACTTTATGTAACAAAAGAATATTTCTCTCCATCTATAAATCTGGCAAATATTCAATTAGATATTTATTATCCAGGGCATATATTGTTCTTTCAATTCCATTATGGCAATATCTTCTTCTTCTTGAATATTCTTGTAAGCTTTGCTTATTTGTTTATCTACATAACCGTTAAGAATGCTTTTTTCCCTAATATTATGAAAATTCATTGAGGCTTTGATTGGAATCCATGGTATATTTCTGAATTTATTTAATTTATAAAAGTTTTGATATTAAGATTTTGCAGGAGAAAATAGCACAAAACATCTGAGTCAGACCACAATAGCATATTCAGTTTATTACAATTTTACAAGAAGGTAAATGAAAATACAAAATTTGAAAATGTACAGGCATATTGAGAACTTGTCAAAAGTAGAATCCTAGAAATAAAATGACAGTGCAACACTGTTGTCCATGGCAGCGCTCAGGATGGGCATAGATCGATGGAAGTTAAGAAATGTTTTGACCACAGTGGAGAGCCTTCACAGAACCAGGACAGAGATATTTCCACAGCCTCTTCTGAGTTTTATTTATAACTTAGTAAATTAGAGACTAATACCCAAGCCATACTGTTATAGTACACATGCATTTTTTATAAATATTGTCAATTTAGCTTTGGAAATATAGCTATAAAAATATGAAAAAATGCTTAAAGCTTATACATAGAAGTTAGGTATGTTTTTACTACATTTAATTTCTTCAAATCTTTCAGTGGTTTCTCATTGCTCTTAAAATAAAATACAAACCTATTAGCATGGCCTACAGGGTTCAGGATTGCCAAGCCTCTGCTACCTCTTCAAAATTCTTTGCTACTCCTCTGCCTTTTGATTACCACTCTTCAGACATAATGCTCACTTTCATTGTTCCTGGAATATCCTACCCATTTCAAGCCTATGACCTTAATACTTATACTTCCCTAATTCTGCATATATCTCTGCTTCTCATTCATCAATACAATCTGAAATATACCTCTTCAGAAAGGCTTCCCTGGCCATCATATCAAAAGTAATCCAATTCTCAACTCTCTAATTATTAACTCTCCATCATTTTACCCTTGGTATTTCCTTCATCTCACTGAATATATTGTTATATTTATTTATGGGAAGACTTCTTGAAGTTTGGTAAATTATTTTGACGTATCAAATGCTCTGGTAGTTTAAAGGTAGCTTGACAATTTAACCAAAAAGCTAGTAGTAGAACAAATTTCAGAAGTGTTTCTTTAATCTCTTTCTTTCAGCTGTAACATTTCATCAACAATGTGACTCACTCCCAATCCCAACTATACTTATCTCTGAATGCCTTTCTTCCTGATGGCATAAAGTTTCTCTTACTCACCAAAATAGGGAATCAGAATTGTGGGGCTGTTAAATATAATATCTCATTGGGTGCCACTGGGTCAAATTTCCTTTATTCTGAGAAAAAACCATGACCACTTTCCAGGGCTGCCTCTGAGCTAAGAGGTAGGAAATGTAGCAATGAGCAACCATTAGGAGAGAAGGGTGGTTAGGCAGCCAAAAAGAACATAACAAAACTGTTCCTACTATAGTTGACTGTGTTCTATTTTTAAACATGATGAGTAAAAGTAGAATTCAGTTTAAATAAACTACCCTTGCAACACTCTTGGGAAAGACTGAGTCTTTACTAAAGTGAAGGTAAGTGAATTAGAATATTTTCTATTATCATAGTCATTGGAGTTTTCAGCTGACTGGAACATGTGACTTTTGTAAACAACATGCTGTATATCTGTACATATACTTCATAGGTTTCATCAAAAGTGATACATTTTTAAAAAGACAACAAGCAGATAATTCCTGTTGAGGTTTTTCTTTCATAAGAAGACTTGTAAATTATGTTGCTTTCTTCTCCAATGCAGGTATTAAATTCTGAAAAGCATCTTTCTGCATTACAAGGGAGGCTGTGAACTTTTTGAGCAAATACTCCTTTCTTTTGTCTTGTTGGGGACTAAGAGTGATTTACCCAAGTGGCTATTCAATCATAAAAGTAGAAAGTGTTAGAATGAATAAAGAGCCTCACAAATCTCTTTTGGTTTTGAGTATACCAGTAAAGTATTATCATGTCACTACTAGAAAAAAAAAAATAACATCAGTATGCTCTGGTATAGGTGTTGTAGGTAAAAATTGCTCTATTGGATATTTAAGAGGAAGATAAATGTACCTACTTCCTAATTCAAAATGATTTGAGAAGGAAAAGAACTTAAACACACATTTGGAAGCTTGGAAATTGTGCAAATTTCTATTTTTATTCTAATTTATTCATTGATTAAAAGGGTGAGGTTCCTCAAATATATATATATATATATATATATATATATATATATATATATGATAAATTACTATGTAAAGTGGTAATAAAGGTGGGGTGGGTAGTGAAAAGCCTTTGGAATTATATTTAGATTCAAATCGCAGTACTGCCATTTTTTATATGAGAATCCCAGATTTGGTAATTTTCTCCCATGAATCTTTGTTGCATTAGATTTATTTGTTTATTTATTTATTTTAATTTATTTATTTATTGCTTTTCTATTGTAGTTGTCCCACATTTTCCCCCATTTCTCCCCCTCCATCCCACCCACCCCTTCTCCCACAATCAATCCCCACCCTGCTGTGCATGTCCATTGGTCATTCATACTAGTTCCTTGACTAGACCTGTCCCCTATTTACCCCCCTTTTCTCCCTCACCCTCTCCTCACTGGTAACTGTTATTCTGTTCCTTGTTTACATGCCTCTGGTTCAATTTTGCTCATTTGTTTGTGTTCTTCATTAGTTTCCTCTATTAGGTAATATCATACGGTATTTATCTTTCATTGCCTGGCTTATTTTGCTAAGCATAGTTCTCTCTAGTTCCATCCATGTTGTTGCAAATGATAGGAGTTCCTTCTTTCTTTCTGCTGCGTAGTACTCCATTGTGTAAATGTACCATGGTTTTTTGATCCACTCACCCACTGATGGACACTTAGGCTGGTTCCAGCACCTGCCTATTGTAAATAGTATTGCGATTAACATAGGAATGCATAGGTTCTTTTGAATTGCTGTTTTGGGATTCTTCAGGTGTAATCCTAGCAATGGAATTGCTAGATCAAAAGACAGTTCCATTTTTAGTTTTTTGAGGAAATTTTATACTGTTTTCTGCAGTGGCTGCACCAGTCTGCCCTCCCACCAACAGTGCACTAGGGTTCCCTTTTCTCCACATCCTCGCCAACACTTGCTGTTTGTTGATTTGCTGATGATGGCCATTCTGATTGGTGTGAAGTGTTATCTCATTGCAGTTTTAATTTCTCTGATGACTAGTGATGTTGAGCATTCTTTCATATGTTTTGGACCCTCTGTATGTCCTCTTTGGAGAAGTGTTGTTCAGATCCTTTGCTCATTTTTTAATTGGATTGTCTGTCTTCTCTGTGTTGAGTTGTATAAGGTTTTTTTTTTTTTTTTTTTTTTTTTTTGTATTTTGGAGATCAAACCCTTGTCTGAGGGCAGTATCATTGACAAATATGTTTTCCCAGCTGGTTGGTTCCCTTTTCATCATGCTGATGTTTTCTTTTGCTGAGCAGAAACTCTTCAGTTTGATGTAGTCTCATTTGTTTATTCTTTCCTTTATTTCCCTTGCCCTAGAAGATATATCACCTAAAATATTGTTACATGGGATGTCTAAAATTTTCCTCTAGGGTTTTATGGTGTCACAGCTTACATTTAAGTCTTTCATCCATCTTGAGTTTATTCTGGTGTATGGTGTAAGTTGGTGGTCTAGTTTCAGTATTTTTGCATGTCCCTGTCCAGTTCTCCCAGCATAATTTGTGGAAGAGGCTATTTTCACTCGATTTTATGTTCCCTCCCCCTTTGTCAAATATTAGTTAACCATATAAGCCTGGGTTTATTTCTGGACTCTTTATTCTGGTCCATTGATGTAAATGTGTGTTCTTATGCCAGTACAAGACTGTTTTGATTAAAGTGGCCTTGTAGTATACTTTGATATCAGGCATTGTGATTCCTCCTACTGTGTTCTTCCTCAAGGTTGCTATAGCTATTTAGGGTCATTTTTGGTTCCATATAAATTTTTGAAGTATTTGTTCTAGGTCTGTGAAATATGTCATTGGTATTTTAATAGAGATTGCATTGAATCTGTAGATTGCTTTGGGCAGTATGAACATTTTAATAATGTTGATTCTTCCCATCCATGAACATGGCATGTGCCTCCATTTATTTGTATCTTCCTTAATTTATTTCTTTAGTGTTATGTAGTTTTCCCAGTGTAGATCTTTTACCTCTTCAGTTAAGTTTATCCTTAAGTATTTTATTTTTCTTGTTGCCATAGTAAATGGGACTTTTTCTAGTTTCTATCTCTGATATTTTATTGTTGGTGTACAGAAATCCCTTTGATTTCTGAATATTGACTTTGTACTCTGCTATTTTGCTAAATTCATTTATTATGTTGAGTAGTTTCTTAGTGGAGTCTATAGGATTTTCTATGTACACTATCATGTCATCCACAAATAATGACAGTTTTACTTCGTCTTTTCCAATTTGGATGCCTTTTATTTATTTATTTTGTCTGATTGCTGTGGCTGAAACTTCCAAGACTATGTTGAATAGGAGTGGAGAGAGTGCACATTCTTGTCTTGTTCTTGAGCTTAGGGGGAATGCTTTCAGTTTTTGCCCATTGAATATGTTGTTGGCTTAAGATTTCTCATATATGGTCTTTATTATATTGAGGTGTGCTCTATTCCCACTTCTCTGAGTGTTTTCATCATAAATGGGTGTTGTAGTTTACCAGATGCTTTTTCTGCATCTATTGATATGATCATGTGATTTTTACCTTTCATTTTGTTTATGTGGTGTATTATGTTTATTGATTTGCAATTATTATACCATCTTTGCATCCCTGGGATGAATCCTGCTTGATTATGGTGCATGATCTTTTTTACTGTATTGCTGGATCCAGTTTGCTAATATTTTATTGAGGATTTTGGCATCTATGTTTATCAGCAATATTGGCCTGTAGTTTTCTTTCTTTGTTGTTTCTTGACCTGGTTTTGGAATTAGGGTAATAATGGCTTCATAGAAAGAGTTTGGCAGTCTTCCCTCTTCTTGGATTTTTTGGACTAGTTTTAGAAGGATAAGAGTTAGTTCTTCCCTCAATATTTGGTCAAATTGGCCTCTCAAGCCATGCAGTACAGGGCTTTTGTGTGCTGGGAGTTTCTTGATTACTGCTTCAATTTCACTAGATTTTTCAGTCTATTCAGACTTTCTGCTTCTTCTTGATTCAGTTTTGGAAGATTATATGTCTCCAGAAATTTGTCCATTTCATCCAGGTTGTCAAATTTCTTGTCATATACTTGTTCATACTAATGTCTTACAATCCTTTGTATTTCTGTGATATCAGTTGTGATTTCTCCTCTTTCATTTCTGATTTTGTTTTTTTGGGTCTACTCTCTTTTTTTCTTGATTAACCTGGTTAAACACTTGTCAATTTTGCTTATCTTTTCAAAGAACCAGCTTCTACTTTTGTTGATCTTTTAAATTGTTTGTTTAGCCTCTATGTCATTTATTTCTGCTCTGATCCTTATGATTTCCTCCTTCTACTCACTCTTGACTTTGTTTTATTCAGCTCTTAAAATTAGTTTTCTGATATATTTTATCTTCTTCTGTCCCTAGTGAAAAGAGAGCCATCATCCATATAATTATTTCTATGTATGTAATTTTATTTCTCCTATTTCTGTTAGGATTTTTTTGTATTCTTTCTCAACAGTTTGTGAAGGATCAAAATATTATACATATATATATATATATTTTAAGCTGCTTGATCTTATTGAACCTATAAGTAAATATTGTTCACTAAAATTTTCAGCTTTCACATTTATTTATGTACATGTTTAATTAAATTTATTGCAGTGACATTGGTTAATAAAGTTGCTTAGATTTCCAGTGTACAATTCTATAATAGATTTTCTGTATAGTGTACTGTATGTTTACCATGCAAAATTCAAATCTCATTTTATCAATATATATTTGACCCCATTTGCCCTTTACTTCCTCCTCCAACACTCCCTTTCCTCTGGTAACCACCATATTACTTTCTGTGTCTATGAGTTTTTATTTGTTTGTCTTATTTAGTCATTTGCTGATTCCAGTTTTATATTCCACATGTGAGTAAAATCATATGATTCTTGGCCTTTGCTTAGCATGATATTCTTAAAATCCATCCATATTGCAAATGATAATATTCATATCTTTTATGGCTAAGTATTATATTATTCCATAGTATGTACCTACTATATATTTATCCAGTCAACTATCTAAGGACAACTTGGATTGTTTCTATGCCCGGGCAACCGTGAATAATGCTTTAATAAATATAGGGCTATTATATCTTTGTGAATGAATGTTTTAAAGTTTTTCAGGTAGATATCCAAAAGAGGGGTTGCTGGGTATATAGTAAGTCTATCCTTAATTTTTTGAGGAAACACCAGACTTTTTCAAAGTGGCTGTACCAGTTTACTTTCCCACCTGCAGTGAATAATACTTCCTTTTTTTTTTACAACTTCTTTAACACTTGTTATTACTTGTCTTGTTGATAATAACCATTCTAATAGGTGTAAAGTGGTAGTTCTAATTTGCATGTCCCTAATAGCTAGTGAATTTGAACATCTTTTCATATATTTGCTAGCCATGTAAATGTCTTCTTGGGAGAAATGTCTACTCAGGTCCTCTGCCCTTTTTTAAAATTGGATTTTCTGTTGGTTTGTTGCTGAGTTATATAAATCCTTTATATGTAATGAATATTAAACACTTCCTGGTGGCATTGTTTGCAAATATCTTCTCCCATTTAATTGAGTACCTTTTTGTTTTATTTATTGATTGATTCATTGATTGCTGTGCAGAAGCTTTTGATGTGATATAGTCCCATTTACTTCCCTGTGTTTGAGGTCAAATTCATAAAATCCTGTCTAAGACCAAGATCCATCAGTTTAGTACCTATGTTTTATTCTATGTAATTTATTATTTCAGGTCTTATATTTAGGTTGGATAGATTTTGTGTTCATTTTTGTTTGGTGACAAATAGCAGTCTAATTTCATTCTTTTGCATGTGGTTTTAAAATTTTTCAAGCACCATTTTTTGAAGAGACTTCCTTTTCTAAATTGTAGGTTTTTGGTTCTTTTGCTGAAAATTATGATATATGCCCATGTGCATGTGGATTTATATCTGGGTTTTAGTTCTGTTCCATTCGTCCATGTGCGTGTGTTTTTGCCAATGCCATGCTGTTTTGATTATTGTCACATTGTTATTTTCTTCTCAGTTGCTTTGACTATTCAGGGTCTTTGGTAGTTCCATATAAATCTGATGTTTTTTTTGTTCTATTTCTTTAAAAAATGACATTGGGATTTCAACAGAGATTGCATTAAGTGCGTATATTGCTTTGGGTAATATGGTCTTATAACTATGTTGATTCCTCCAATCTAGTAACATGGCATAGCTTTCCATTTCTTTGTGCCCTTTTCAATCTCTTTTAATAACGTCTTAAAGTTTTCAGCGTATAGATACTTTACATTCTTCATTAAGTTTACTTCTAGGTAATTTTTGTATGATTGCAAATGGAATTATTATTTTTCTTTTTTTCTGAAATTTCATTGTTAGCATATAGGATTGCAATGGATTTTTGCACATTGATATCGTGTCCTGTAATTTTATTTAATTTGTTTACTGTTATAATAGTTTTTTTGGTGGGGTCTCTTCCTAGATAAAGAATCAGTCACCTTCAAAAAGTGACAGTTTTTCTTTTTCGTTTCCAAATTGGATAACTTTTATTACTGTCTCTTGCTGATTGCTCTGGCTAGGACTTCTAATACTATTTTGAATAACAGTGGTCAAAGTGGACATCTTTGTCTTGTTTTTGATTATAGTGGAAAGCTTTTAGTTTTTCAACGTTGAAGATAATATTATCTGGGGATTTTTCATATATGGCCTTTATTATATCAAGGTACTTTCCTTCTATACTCATTTTATTGAGAGTTTTCATAATAAATGGATGTTGTAGCTTGTCAAGTGCTTTTTCTGCATCTGTTGATATGATCATCATTTTTATTCTTTATTTTGTTTCTGTGATATATCACATTCATCAACTTGCATATGTGTCCCTGGAGTGAACCCCACCTGATTTTGATGTACTGTCTTTTTAATGTATTGTTGTATTTGATTCATGTGTATTTTGTTTAAGATTTTTACATCTGTATTCATCAAATATATTGGGCTATAGTTTTCATTTGTGTGTTGTGCTTCCCAGGTTTTGGCAGCAGGGTAATGTTGGCTTCATAATATGTGTTAGGAAGTATTGCCTCTTCTTCAGTTATTTGGAACAGTTTGGAAAGGATAGGTATGAAAACTTCTTTGAAGGTTTGGTTATTTCTTTAAATTAATTTTTTCTTTTGATATTTGACATATATTTCATTTAGTATGAAGAATATCTTTTTTTAACATTTTATTTTATTTATTTGTTTTTAGAGAGTGGTGAAAGGAGAAAGAGAGGGAGAGAAACATCAATGTGTGGTTGCCTCTCACTCACACCCCAACTGGGGACCTGGTGGTGCAACCCAGGCATGTGCCCGGACTGGGAATAGAAGCAGTGACACTTGGTTCGCAGGCCGACGCTCAATCCACTGAGCCACAGCAGTTCAGAAAGCCCTTAGTATTTTTAAATGCCTTTACTGTTCTTGTTATAGTTTAATTAAAAGACTTCTATTAATCTCTTATTTAGATTTTTATTGTATAAATTTTCAAACATATCGTCGTCGGCAGCCGTCCGTCTCAAGAGACGATGGTGTAGCTTCTTAAGAGTCTATCTGCACCGCCGAGAATGGTTGTGCAGTCCGACTCGGGAGTGACACGGTATCTGTCTCCTCCCGTGTTGAATCGACATCTTGTGATGACGCTGGAGTGTCCTCTCCAGTGAAGCTGAAGCTACAGAGCCTGGGCGGGGTGATATGGAGGGTCTGCTGTTGCCCATGCAGCAGATCCCCCCTCTCTTCGCAGCTGAAAGGTCCAAGGGAAAGACGGAGTCAATACAGCTTGGCTTCAGGTGCGCCGCAGGAGTTGCCGATGTTGACTACAACGTCAAACCGCCTTAGGGACTCCGGCTCCGGATTTTCTGTCGGGGTTTACTCCTTTAGCCTTTCCCTTGAAGAGGTATGCCGCAAGGCAGCGGAGGTTTTTTGGAGTCAGAGTTTTCCTTCTCTGATGTGCCCTGACTGGAAGATCGAACCAGCGACACTTAGCTCGCAGGCCGACGCTCAATCCACTGAGCCAAACCAGCCAGGGTTTCAAACATATACAACCTCACTAATTTATATTCAACTTTATTAATTCTTGTTCACTAATTTTGTCTTCTTGTTTAATCTGTTCTTAAGTCTATTAATTTGGGTCTTCATTCAGTTATAAAATGTTTCACTTGTACACCACAAAATTATTTCATTTAATATTGTTCTAAGATATTTTAAAGATTTTTTTCATTAGGTGTTTATAAATAACTCAAATTAATGAAATGCTAACAAAAAAATGAGCTATTTATAACTATTATTCAATACATATTGAGCAACTATTATGAATTTTTAAGCAAATTAACAATTCATAAGAGAGTTCCAAACGTAAAGATAATATTTGTAAATCTCATAATAACACAAAGAGAAATCTAAACATCAAAAAAAGTGGGACAAAGCCCAATGGCTTTACATCATCCACCATTAAACAAATTATAAAATATTAAAGGGAGATTATGCAAAGCAACCAAGATTAATTGCTGCTAATTGAAGAAAGTCATATAACCAAGAGTTGGTTTCATTTATGATACTAATTTCATTTACAAGGTTAATTACTATGTCACCTCACAGTCCCCAGTTGTTTTTCATATTGTGGCAGAGAATGTGTGAACAGATGGACCAGAAAAACATCTGGTTTAAGTAAGCAGTAAGAGTACAGTTGACATCCTTGAATGATTTTCTTCAGTTGCATAATCTCAGGAATAGAAAGTAATAAGACAGACAAGGGGGCTAATAATAAACATTATATATACTTATTAGCATACTGATTCTTGCCAGATATCAGTGTGGTTGTCATAATCAGCATCTAACAGGGCTACAGTAACATTCTTATTAATATACTCTTTTAAAGAACACATATTTAATTTAGCCAATTTTTCATTAATATCTTAGTTCCCCTACCTTGTTTCCAAACATGCGTAAGCATAAAAATCAAAATAATATCTTCTATTTTATGGGAGGTCACAGTATTTAAAACTTCTATTATCTTTCTTGATCATCAAAATAATCTTAAAATTAGATATTGCTACTTGATATCCAAATTGATAACTGACACTCAGAAATACTATATCCTAAGTTAAGGTAACAAACAGCAGAACAAGAATATAAAACCAGAATTATTAACTTTAATCTATTGTACTACAGTATCTAATAGTCATATTTCAAATTTTATTTCTTACTATGATTTTAGTAATAGTATAACCATTTGCTGTTTATAATGGTACAGATCTAAGGAGTTAATTCCAGATAAAACATTATTTCAGTTTTATTTTATCTATTAACCATATAAATCTTCCAATGGCGTGGTAATGTGCAACAATGCCATTTCTAGTTTACAAAATCTCCTCATACAATTCAAGATGAAGCTACACGTCAAATAACACAGCCTAACTAGAGAAGAAGGAGTTGTCAGAAATATAAGACTGTTGTTATTTTAAAAAATGTATTTGAATGTATTCTGTCATTTGTTTATATGCTGCATGCTCTTGCTGAAGGCCTGTCCTGTTCTGGTTGTACTCATTACAGGGAGCACAGGCTAAGCATGACACATTAGAGAAGTAGTTCAAGGGTGAGCTCTCTTGGCCTTAATTTCTCTCTGCAAGGTATAATAGTGTTGCTGTTGTCTTGTCAGGAAAGAAAACACTGAACACTCCACATGTAATTAATTATCATGTGTTGTTATCACTGAGTTCCATTTAGGCAAACTCTACCTAGCTTTTTTGTTCTACTTTACTCAGGGACACTTCATATTGCATTTCTTTTGCATCTGATGGGGCTCCAGAGACAGTTTCTGTCCTTAGAGCCAGTGCTATTTTTGTCACTCTGAACATAAGAAATGTATGGGAAAAGGTGGTTATTCAAGCTGTATTTTCCTTTTTTATTCTTAATATTATGATTTTTAGTCATAATATTCTTTTTTTTTCAGCTCATCGATATACATGGGTTTTGGAGAAAAGTATTTTGCAAGGATGTTTTCAGTATAAAGAATACTTCAGTAGACATATCACTAAAATAAGAAATGCCATTAAAAATAAATGGAGATTTATCTACACCATTGAAATCTAGTTTGTTCAAATGTAGTATTCATGTCAAGAGGAAAGCAGTAGTATATAGGCTGTTGAATATTATTTTTACCAGGTATATTGAGATATAATTCACATACCGTACCAGGCATATTGAAATATAATTCACATACTATACAATTCTCCCACTTAAAATGTACAATTCAATGGATATTTTAGTATATTCCAAGAGTTGTGCAACTGTCACTGCAATAAAGTTTAGAACAATTCCAACATTCCCAAAAGAAACGCTGTGACTCCTAGCAATCGTTCTTTTCCATGTGGATATCCACTCATCCCAGACCATTACTTGAAGAGATTTTTCCTCATTGAATTATTTTTGCACACTTGTTGACAATTAATTAACCTTAAAGACGAGGGTTCATTTCTTATTCACAATTATATTCCATAAATAATGTGTTTATGTCGGTTCCTTTTGCACTCATTCATCTCAATGTGTTTGTTTCATATATTTGTAATAGAAATAGATTAGTTTGTCTTAGTTTGCATTACATCCAGTAATCTGTTAAAACCTAAATGACTTTTAATTAGCATACACCTGTGCTGTAAAACTATATATTTTGAGTAAATGCATAGTGGTATATGTCTAACATCAAGTCAACCTCTTACCATCCTGAAACTCAGGCAACCACTGATTTGTTTGCTGGTGTTATAGTCTTGCCTTTTCAGGAAGTTCATATCAATGGTAGTATACAGGATGAAACATTTTTAGGTTGGTTTCATTCACGTAGCAATATACAGCGAAGATTAGTCCATGTTTTGGAATGGCTAGTTAGCTATTTTTTTTATTGTGAAATATATTTTATTTTAGGGATGTACCATAATTTGCTTATTAATCCACCTACATAAGAGCATTTAATTGCTTGCACTTGTTTGGTTATAATAAATAAAGCTGATATAAATATTTCAATGTTGTTTCTTCTATGCAAATGATTTTTAAATCCTTTGGAAAAGTATTTAGCATGTTCCTTGATTATGTTATAAAACTATCTTTACTTTGTATAAAATTCCCAAATTCTTTTCCAAAATGACTATACCATTTTCCATTTCTGCCAGTAATTAGTGAGAGTTCTTGTTTTATGTTGTCTCTGACAGTATGGACAAAATTTAGGGTTTAAGACATTTTAATGAGATTATGATTTGTCTCTTTTTTGTTTTATTTTACAATCCCATGATGACAAATAATTTTGATTGTACCTATTTTCATATGTCTAGTTTCCTTTTATATATCTTCTTTTGTGAGTTATCTGCTTAGATTTTTTCTATTCTTAATTATGTTGTTTCTTTTATAATTAAAATTTAAGAGCTCTTTCTATACAGACACATCTTACATATGTGTTTTAGAGAGATTTCTTTCAGTGTGTGACTTTTCATTTCCTTAATATTATATTTTGTAGAGCAAAAAAAATAATTTTAGTAAAGACTAACATCTTTATTTTTTCATGGATTATACTTTTAACCTTGTATCAAAAAGCTCTTCAACAACTTAATTTCACATAGATTTTCCTCCATATTTTCTTCCAGTTTTATTAGTTTTGCTTTTTACATTTAAGTTTATAGCTCATTTTGGGTGCAGGGTGACATCTGTGTCTAGTTTCCATTTATTCCAGTGTTCAGTCTGGAGCAAGAGCCATGGTGTGAACTTCCTTCTGCAGAAGCCACAGGATGGTGTGCACAGGCCTTTTTTATCCACTTAACTAGATGTGGGGGGAGAAGAGAAGATGGAGGATGAGGCTTGAAAACTGTCAATGTTTAAACATCAAAAATAAAGTCAGACTCTTGTACATCTTAATTCTGAAAAAGATTGAACAAAAGGGAATGGCATGCAGCCAGAAGGATCTAACGAGTATCATGCAAAGCAACTTTATTTATTTATTTATTGTACTTAATAAAATTAAGTGCAACAGAGAAAAATACAATTGGGAGTATTATCATCGTGCCTGATGCCCTCCGACTAGAGTCTTTCAGGGGCCTCAGCTATGTTTACATAACCCAAAGACTTAACCATGCCTCCAGCTGTCAGGGCATTTGGCCTATTTCTGAATATACCTGTTGCCAAACTCAGAAGCAGGCACAGAAGCAACTGATACACTTTGTTAAATCTCATGTGGACATATTAATTGAATAAAACTTGCCGATACCACAAATATGATCTTTTGTCTTGAGTCTTATAAGTGGCTAATAGTCTTATTTTAGCATCTGAGCTTCCACACTGGACCCTATATCTGATAATTACATCGCTATCTTACACTACTTTGTCTAAGTTCCTCTAGATTTCCTGCACAAATCCAACTTACTGTTTAGCTGGAATTTCACATTTGCCTTCACCCATCCTACCATGGACAGATGTTTTGCTCTAAAATCTAATAAATCTAGCAACTGAAGATACCTCCCCACCCTATCCTAACCTGCTGTATGAAGCTCTAGTCCTCAATCTATTATCTTGTGGTGAATGCATCTGTTTCTTATCTTTAAATCTATCCTATCATATTAATTCTTTTCAGAATTAATTTTTCAATCAGATTGCTAAGATAATCTCTTCCCTGTTGCACTCCACACTCTGGCATTTGTCCACACTCAGCCAGACCAATCATGCTAAACTTCGATTCCATTTGGTCATTTGTCAGTTTAAAATAATGTACTAAATCCCCATTAACTTAGTTGAGATCTAAGCCTTATAGAATAACATCATTTTTCTTTCTAAACTTCTGTCTCCACCTATCTTTAAACAATTTCTATCACATGGCCATAGTAACCTGCCTTGAGCCGCTGCAACAAAAAGAGGTCAGAAAATAGCTTTGAGGCATACAGATATTCTAGACTGGTACTCTAGAACTTAAATACTGGGAGAGTAGACTCATGGGTAGCTCTTCATTGATAATTTCAGGTTGCCAATAAGACCACTATGTACTGTCACTTAATGTATAGTAATACTGCCTGTTGTCAACCCCATTAGGTTTCTTCTCATTGTTGAAAGCTGTAGCAACATTCACATTCCTACTGGTAATAGTGGCTGTGTATCCCCTTAGGTCTAAGTTCTCTAAATAACATCTACCCTCAGGCTTCTTCATCCTTCTTTCTACATTCTGACTAGAGCTTTTATGAGAAATAATGATGCTACCAACAAGAAAAGTAGTGTCAAATACTTATTGAATATTTACTAATATTACAGATCGTGCATTTAGCAAAGCTAATTTAATTCCCACAGAGCTCATATTGGCAATCATTATCCTCTTTATACCAGATGTAGAAACTCAAAATCAGGAAAGTTACTTGTCCAAGGATATACAGCTATTTAAGAATACATCTGTTATTTAAGGCTAGTTGTACCAGACTCCATAAGCTGTGCTCTGAATGTTCAACTACTATTCTACATTGATCTCCTCTCTCTCTTTACATTTTCAGAATTGTTTTAATACCTTAACACTTTAAAATTTCATGTTTGTATCATTTTGTGAGATCAATGTGAATATGTTATTTAAGGTCCAGGTATAAACTATTTGTACCTTTTTTTCAAGGTCCATTAAAAAAAAAACAACAACCTTATATTTTACAGCAGTTTTAGATTTACCACAAAACAGAGTGAAAGATGCAGAGAATTTCTCTATGCTCCCTGTCCTACACATACACACAGACTCTCCACTATTGATATTCCCACCAGAGGGGTATATTTCTATCACCTGATGAACCCACTTAGATGTATCATGACCCAAAGTCCATAGCTTACATTAAGACTTACTTTTGGCATTATACATTCTGTAGATTGAAAATATGTATAATGATGTATATCTACTAATACAATATTATATAAAATAGTTCAGTGCCCTAAAAATCCTCTGTGTTCCACTTTTATCCTTCCCTGTCCATTCACTCCTGGCAACAATGGATCATTGTCCTGTCTCCACAAGTTTTGCCTTTTCCAGAATATCAAAGTTGGAATCATGCAGTATGTAGCCTTTTTAGATTGGCATCTTTTACTTAGTAATATGCATTTAAATTTCTTCCGCATCTTTTCATACTTGGATAGCTTTTTTTTCTTTTTAGTACTGAGTAATATTCCATTGTTTGGATATGCCACAGTATATTTATCTGTTTATTAACTGAAGGACATCTTGGTTCTTTCCAAGTTTTGGCAATTATGAATAAAGCTGCTGTAAATATCTGTGTGCAAGTTTTTTGCGTGTACATCAGCTTTTAGTGCCTTTGGATAAATACCAAGGGGCAGATTATTGAATCGTCTGATAAGAGTATATTTAGTTTTATAAGAAACTGCCAAATTGTCTTCCAAAGTACCTACACCAATTTGCCTTCCTACCAACAATGAATGACAGTTCCTGTTGCTCCACATCCTCACTAACATTTGCTGTTCACGGTGTTCTGGAGTTTAGTCATTCTAAAGGTTTGTAGTGTTATTTCATTATTGTTTTATCTTTCATTTTCCTAATGATATGTTTGTACCTTTTAAGACAATATTTCTGTTACTCCTGCAGGTTTGGTGCACCATATAATTGCTATATTGTTTTTTATTGAATTTATTGGGTGACATTTGTTAATAAAATTATATAGGTTTAGGTTTTTTCTTACTATAAAAAGTTAAAGAAAATAACCTGTGCTTTGAAGAATGACATGTTTCATTATTTAATTTTCTTATCACTAAAAGCAAAAGTCAAAGCAGACATATCCATTCATACTCAGTTATGAGTTTATGAATCTAAAATGTTATATGCTGCAAATATTTACTATGTAAATTTGATGTAGTCCATATCTCAATAGCAATGCGAGTATCTCCAATGATCTTTGGAATGGTTAGGCTTTGAGGTATGGGTCATTGTTTTCATGAAGTTCTGTGTACCAAAATCTGCTCCTCCTTTCTGTCCAGTGATTTGGTTTCTTGTCATGACACATGCTATCTTTACAATGAGACAACAGTATTTATTCTCCAATAACTGAGACAAGGGAAATATATTGATTGAAGCTATAGGTAATGGGACACACTAAAACTAAGTGTAGGTAGATGAAAGGGAGTAGAGAGAAGATGTAGGAAAATTTATTAATGGAAAGGGATGTGCAATTTCTGAAGCACGCATCTCTTGGTGGAATTTTTTACAGCATTTTTGAAAAATAAAAATACACCATGGAAGTTTGGTTTCACTACGTGTGATACCATGCAAGAGAAGAGAGGAATAGTTTTAATGAAGAATGTTTACAAAGTAATTTCCAATGTATCATATCATTATATTTCAATTAAATTAGGTAGTACTCTCAAGTTTTTCTTCAATTTTATATAACACTGGTAATAAATGTGCCATATATTAATAATCTCGATAATATTTTAGGCTTGATATCATTGCATCTAAGAGTGAACATTCCAAAAGCTATTAGTGCTGCTTTTTTTTTTTTCACCTTAAAATCAATTTCATATATCATGGATGAATAATAAGTAGATCGAGCACACTTCCAAACCTTATATAAATGTTTAATTTTTTTAAGTAATCAATGTAAGAAGCATATTCAGAGACTCTGTATTGTGCTCTCTGCTTATTGAACCTGGTTAGCTGCATGAATGCTAAAACTAAACAGCCTTGTTCATAAAGACAACTTGTAAAAGAATGAAAAATATGATGTTTTTGCTAAAAGAAGCAGCACTTGCCACTATATTGAAATTATTTTTAGCAGAACATTCTCATGTTACTTTAATTCCTAGAGATATTGTTTCTATGTGATATAAAATTATATTCTCCTATGTCTCTGGGTATGATGAGAGAGAGAGAGAGATTGAATAGAATTGAATATATGTGCATGAGGATGTGGCTGGGGAGAGATTAAGAGATTGTATGTGCAGGTGACTGGGATAAATGTCAGTTGACTTATTTTGTATGTATGAAGTTATTACTACTAGATTGTGTAATATAAATTAGTGATAATAAGTAGAAAATTGTAAAGTAGAAATGAAAATAAAACTAAAGTCCATTAGTTCAAATACATAGAATACATTAATCATTTTTTTCAAATAAACTCAAAACAAGTGTATTCATATCTGCTAGAAGGTAGTGCAGTCTTACTATTCTTATTTGAAACATTCATATTTTCATATTAAGAATAATCAGTTTTCATGTTTTAGCAAAATCCTTTGTTAACTTGATCCTCCAGATCTTTCATTATAAAATCTCAAGTGTTTTGATAAGTCACTGCTTGATATTTTGTCATGGTTTTTTTATTTCAATAAGTTATGTGACATGTGTTCCAGGTGAAAAGCATATAGTTAATGTACCAAAACAAGTTTTAGTATAATTTTATTGTATCTACCAACATTAGTGGATATAAATTCCCTTCTTCCCTCCAACTCTTTTGTTTTATAATTTCACTTTCCTCTGACCTAGCTCAAAAAAAAAAGTATTTTGTACACAGAGGGAGGGATAACATAAGTCACCAAAGTAGAATCATTTGCATTTTTATTGTTGTTTTGTGCTAATTTCTTATGTGTTTAGTAACCCTAAGGGATGTTATGAATGCTATTAATATGCAGTGAATATACAATGAACAAATTGCTGTGTGACATTGTTTAATTTTTTAGCAAAAATTCATTTTCTCTTTGTGCTGACCTTTATCCTTTGCTGGGAAATCTATAAACATTGATATGGAATTTGAGACAAAGATAAACTAGAGGGCAAACAATACCTTCTTGGCAGTCCTAAGTGCTCATGTAAAGATTTATAGTTTTCAGGATGTACTGTTGCCTATTCAATTATGATTTATTGAATTAGTTTTTACACATAGGAACCAAGGCTGGCAAAATAAAGCCTGCAGCCCTAATGGGATCTACTGCCTGTTTGTGTAAATAAAGTTTTATTGGAACACAGCCATACATTCTAATTTATGTGTTATGTAGGGATTCTTTTCTACTGCAAAAGCAGTTCAATAGTTTCTACAGAAAATATATTTGTTCCCTAAGCCTTTAATATTTGCTCTACCCTTATATATAAATGTTGGCTAACACCAATATAAGCAAATAGAAACATAGATCTGTTCTTAAATATAAATAATTCTTAATAATGTAAATCTTTAAGATATGTTAGTTATGTTCCATGTACCAGGTGCTTTTAAGCAATTTACATTAATTTACCTCATTTATTCTATTTCTTATGAGGTAGACAGTGTTAGTATCCTTGTTTTAAAGAAAGTAAAGAAATGAAGTCCTAGAAACATTGAATAGGACTAAGTGCTAAGACTTCACAATACGAAGATATGGAAATATCCATCCATAGATGAATGGATAAAGAAAGTGTGATATATAACCCCAATGGAATATTATTTATCCATGAGAAAGAAAGAAATTCTGCCATTGGCAGCAACATGAATGCTAAGTAAAATGTCAGATAGAGAAGTACAAATATTATATGATTTCACTTACATGTGGAATTCAAAAAAACTGAACTCATAGAAACAGAAAGAATGGTGGTTGTCAGAGGCTAGAGAATGAAAAATAGGGAGATGTTTGTCAAAGAGCAAACATCTCATGTTTGGAAAAATGACTATAGTTTACAATACTATATTGAAAATTTCCCAGCCCTGGCTGGTGTGGTTCAGTGGACTGAGCACCGGCCTATGAACCAAAGGGTTGTCAGTTTGATTCCCTGTCAGGGCACATGCCTGGGTAGTGCACCAGGTCCCCTGTTGGGAGTATGTGAGAGACAACCATACATTGATGTTTCTCTCCTTCTGTTTCTCCCTCACTTCCCCTCTCCCTAAAAATAAATAAACAAAATCTTCTTAAAAAAAAAGAAAGAAAATTTCTCTCAGACAAGATCTAAAATGTTCTTACCACACACACACACACACACACACAAATGTTACATCACAAATGTTACATATGTGAGGTGATGGGAGTGTTATCTAACCCTATTGTGGTAATTATTCTGCAATATATATGTATATCAAGTCATTAGATTGTACATCTAAACTTACAAAATATGTCAATTATACCTCAATAAAGCTGAAAAAAGTTTAAAGTGATGCCTTAAGTTATAAAACATAACAGACTTACTAAGAAGTACTTAACGCCATGAATGAACAACAGAAATGGAAGGCTTGTATCTAAAGTTGGTAATATACCTGAAATGCACAGAATTAATCCAAAATGCTAACTTTTGTATAACAAAGTCACAGCATAACACACTACAATGAGCTCAGGACCATGAGTCCCTAGTTGAACTATTTATTAAGTTGTTCCTGACAAAAAATAGAATTTTTTAGAATATGACTTCTCAACAATAGCAGCACATAAGTGCTATAACGGTAATTAATTATTTGTAAAACTTCCTTTGACTTTATGTGTGATAACAGTGTCTACCAATGTACATGTCTCCAGACTTTCTCTCTCCATAAGTTTCTACAAATCAGTTTTCTGTCTCCCTAATTAGTATATTAATGATATGGGCTCTAAAATTGGTTCTTAGAAGACAAGTATGCTAAATCAGTTTTGTTGCTGCTGCCGTTTCCTTTGATTTTTGTTTTCTGAAAAAATATGTCCCTTCTGTTTACAACTTCAGGAGAACTGTTTTTTATCTATACGTTTAATATAAATATAACTGTTCAAAGAGTAATAAAAATGACATCAAATATAAGGTACAGATATAAAAGGGAAAGAAGGAGGTAAAGGGAAAAGCAATTGTTGGAAGGCAAGCTAACAATTACTGAATAGAGATGCAGGTCAGTTAGGACTGAATAGAAAGCAAGGAATCTTTATGAATCTTTACAAGAGTTTCCTAAATTACTTCCAGATGCAGGGAAGATTTGAAGTCCTACATTTCATCTGGACTCTCTGTTGAATTTCAAATATTACACTTTTATCTAGATAAAGGGAGTGACATCATTGAACATCTCTGAATCACTGATTTCTCACTTGAAGAATGAGCAATATTCATATCCGTTATGTGAAAATCTGAGTTCCTAAAAATTTTGGCTAAGTAGAAGCAGAACATGGAGATTTAGTCATTCATCAATTGTACGCAATCCGTGTAGAGCAGCAGTGATGCATCTGTATGGAAGCAGTCTCTGCCCCTCTCTCTCTGTCTCCCTGCCTATGCGCGCGAGTGAGAGCGCGCGCACACACACGCACGTAACAAGCAAACATGACCGTTGTTTTATTCATTATAGACTGGGAAGGAAATCCACTAGGGAAGATTCCACAGTGTAATTAAAACTAACATATTATTTTTTTACTTTGTTTTCAGGCCTTTGGTTTCTAGGGGAAAGGACTGTTACTACCCTAATATTTTCTTATTTTTAATTTCTTCACTGACTTTAATTACCTTCTCTCAGGCCCATAATTATTACTTCTTTTTAAAAGAAAAATAAGAGAAACGAACGTGTTTGCTGAAGACCTTTACCAAGGTTTCACAGCTGGAGCTATTTCAAATATAAATATTGTTAGTAATTAAACTAAATACGAAACTCCCACTTGTACTTTCCACAAACTTTAGCCCCTATCTTTGGTCATCAACTCTAAAATTAACCCTCGTTTAATATTTTGATGCATATTATTTCTCTCACATCTTGGTTTACTATAGGGTTTTCAAAATTTCATTCAAGAATGTTCTATACCTGGGTACTTCTACACTCTCCTAATTGTTAGAGGCAATTGCACCTGCCAGGATGGTGGCTCCTTTTCTTTGTGAACAATAGCCATTTAAAACATTATGAGAATCTTTTTAATTGGTGTTTCAGGATTCTTAGGGTGTAAAGACAAATATCATATAATCTCACTTATGAGAGGAATCTAATGAACAAAATAATCTAATGAGCAAAATAGAACCAGAGACATAGAAACATGGCCAGGGGGATGGGAGATGTGGGTAATTGTGGAAAGAAGGGGAAGGGACTAGTCCAAGAACATGTATGAATGACCTGTGGACATGGGCAACGGTGATGGGATTGACTGTGGTAGTGGGGGATGGGCTGGGTAGAGGAGGGCAAAGGGGGAAAAATTTGGACAACTGTAATAAAATATCAATAAAATAAATGAGTAAATAGGCTAAAATTAAAAATAAGAAATAAATGAAAATTTAAAAATAAACATTATCTGAATCTCTATTGACAGTGCCTCCCCCTTCCCCTGGAAACCAACACATCTAAATCCACAGAGACCAGAATTGCAAGGACAGGAAGCACAAAGTGGGTCACTTGGTGTGATGTTAAGCCACATGCCATAGGTGAGATTTTGTGTCCCATGATCTTCTTTACATTTCATGGTAAAATGGATGTAAAGTTGTTAATCAGCTGCCATTAAAAGGGAAGTTATCCTTGATTATCATGAACCTAAAGTGATCACATGGACTCTAAATTGGAGGAGAAAATAGGTAGATGAAAGAGATGTGACCGTGGGAGAAGAGGCAGGGAGGATGACAAACTTAAGAGCAACTGGATGCACCATTGTTTCTTTTGAAAATGGAAGAAGAGACCAGAAGCCAAGGAATATGGATGACTTCTAGAAGTTCAGAACAGCTTTAAGATAATAGCTATCAAGGAAACAGGGACTACAATCCTACAGCTATAAGAAATTGATAACTTGCTAAATAAGCAAGGGAATGGAGTTTCCTCTAGAGCCTCCAGATAGAAACAGTCAACATCTTTTTTTTTTTTTTGTATCCTGCCCCTCCCTTCCCCCACATTCAGTCCCCACTCAGTTGCCCATGTCTGTGGGTCATTTATACATGTTCTTTGATTTTACACTTCCCCTTCTTACCCCCTTTTCTCCCTCCCCCCTCCCCCGTTGTTACTGTTAGTCTACTGCTTGTTTACATACCTCTGGTTCAATTTTGCTCATTTGTTTGTGTTGTTCATTAGTTTCCTGTAATAGGTGACAGCATAACGTATTTTTCTTTCGTTGCCTGGCTTATTTCGCTAAGCATAATTCTCTCTAGTTCCATCCATGTTGTTGCAAATGGTAGAAGTTCCTTCTTTCTTTCTGCTACATAGAACTCCATTGTGTAAATGTACCACAGTTTTTTGATCCACTCATCTACAGATGGGCATTTAGGTTGTTTCCAGCACTTGGCTATTGTAAATAGTGCTGCTATGAACATTGGAGTGCATAGGTTCTTTTGAATTGGTGTTTCAGGATTTTTCGGATATAATCCCAGTAATGGAATTGCTGGTTCAAAAGGCAGTTCCATTTTTAGTTTTTTGAGGAAATTCCAAACTGTTTTCCATAGTGGCTGCACCAGTCTGCATTCCCACCAGCAATGCACCAGGGTTCCCGTTTCTCCGCATCCTCTCCAGCACAAGTTGTTTGTTGATTTGTTGATTATGGCCATTCTGACTGGTGTGAGGTGGTATCTCATTGTGGTTTTTATTTGCATCTCTCTGATGGCTAGTGATGTTGAGCATATTTTCATATGTCTATGGGCCCTCTGTATGTCTTCTTTGGAGAAGTGTTTGTTCAGGTCCTTTGCCCATTTTTTAATTGGGTTGTCTGTCTTCTTGGTGTTGAGTCGTATGAGTTCTTTATATATTTTGGAGATCAATCCCTTGTCTGAGATGTCATTGGCGAATATATTTTCCCATATGGTTGGTTTCCTTTTCATCTTGCTGATGTTTTCTTTAGCTGAGCAGAAACTTTTTAGTTTGATGTAGTCCCATTTGTTTATTCTTTCCTTTATTTCCCTTGCCTTAGGAGATATATCAGTGAAAATGTTGCTACGTGGGATATCTGAAATTTTCCTGCCTATTTTTTCCTCTAGGACTTTTATGGTATCACGGCTTACATTTAAGTCTTTGATCCATTTTGAGTTTATTCTGGTGTATGGTGTAAGTTGGTGGTCTAGTTTCATTTTTTTGCATGTCCCTGTCCAGTTCTCCCAACACCATTTGTTGAAGAGGCTCTTTTCACTCCATTTGATGTTCTTTCCCCCTTTGTCAAATATTAGTTGACCATATGAACCTGGGTTTATTTCTGGGCTCTCTATTCTGTTCCATTGATCTATATGTCTGTTTTTATGCCAGTACCAGACTGTTTTGATTACCGTGGCCTTGTAGTATAGTTTGATATCAAGTATTGTGATTCCTCCTACTGTATTCTTCCTCAAAATTGCTGTGGCTATTCGGGCTCTTTTTTGGTTCCATATAAATTTTTGAAGTATTTGTTCTAGGTCTGTGAAATATGTTGCTGGTATTTTAATAGGGATTGCATTGAATCTATAAATTGCTTTGGGTAGTATGGACATTTTAATGATGTTGATTCTTCCCATCCATGAGCATGGTATATGCTTCCATTTATTTGTATCTTCTTTAATTTCTTTCTTCAATGTTATGTAGTTTTCTGAGTACAGGTCTTTTACCTCCTTGGTTAAGTTTATTCCTAGGTATTTTATTTTTCTTGTTGCTATGGTAAATTGAATTTTTCTTTCAGTTTCTATCTCTGAGTTTTTATTGTTGGTGTATAAAAATGCCTTTGATTTCTTAATATTGACTTTGTATCCTGCTATTTTGCCGAATTCACTTATTAGGTCGAGTAGTTTTTTTGTGGAGTCTATAGGGTTTTCTATGTACACTATCATGTCATCTGCAAATAATGACAGTTTTACTTCCTCTTTTCCAATTTGGATGCCTTTTATTTCTCTTTCTTGTCTGATTGTGGTGGCTAGAACTTCCAAGACTATGTTGAATAGGAGTGGGGAGAGCGGACATCCTTGTCTTGTTCCTGATCTCAGGGGGAATGCTCTCAGTTTTTGCCCATTGAGTATGATGTTGGCTTCAGGTTTCTCATATATGGCCTTTATTATGTTGAGGTATGCTCCCTCTATTCCCATTTTGCTGAGAGTTTTTATCATAAATGGGTGTTGTACTTTATCAAATGCTTTTTCTGCATCTATTGATATTATCATGTGGTTTTTGTCTTTCATTTTGTTTATGTGGTGTATTACGTTTATTGATTTACGAATGTTAAACCATCCTTGCATCCCTGGGATGAATCCTACTTGATCGTGGTGTATGATCTTTCTAATGTGTTGCTGGATCCGGTTTGCCAATATTTTGTTGAGGATTTTAGCATCTATGTTCATCAGCGATATTGGCCTGTAGTTTTCTTTCTTTGTTGTGTCTTGACCTGGTTTTGGAATTAGGGTTATACTGGCTTCATTGAATGAGTTTGGCAGTCTTCCCTCTTCTTGTATCTTTTGGAATAGTCTGAGAAGGATAGGAGTTAGTTCTTTCCTAAATGTTTTGTAGAATTCACTTGTGAAGCCATCCGGTGCAGGGCTTTTGTGTGCTGGGAGTTTTTTGATTACTGCTTCAATTTCACTAGCTGTTATTGGTCTATTCAGACTTTCTGCTTCTTCTTGATTCAGTTTGGGAAGACTATAGGTTTCCAGGAATCTGTCCATTTCCTCTAGGTTGTCAAATTTCTTGCCATACAGTTGTTCGTAATAATTTCTTATAATTCTTTGTATTTCTGTGGTATCAGTTGTGATTTCTCCTATTTCGTTTCTGATTTTATTTATTTGGGTCCTCTCTCTTTTTTTCTTGATGAGCCTGCTTAAAGGCTTGTCAATTTTGTTTATTTTTTCAAAGAACCAGCTCCTACTTTTGTTGATCTTTTGAATTGTTAGTTTAGACTCTATGTCATTTAATTCTGCTCTGATCTTGATGATTTCCTTCCTTCTACTTGATCTGGGCTTTGCTTGTTGTTCTTCCTCTAGATCTTGTAGCTGTAGGGTTAAATTTTTTATTAGATATTCCTCTAGCTTTTTTAGGTAGGCCTGTATTGCTATGAACTTTCCTCTTAGGACTGCTTTCGCTGTATCCCATAGGTTTTGGGTTGTTGTGTGTTCATTATCATTAGTTTCCAGAAACTTTTTGATTTCTTCCTTGATGTCATTGTTAACCCATTCATTATTTAATAGCATGTTATTCATTCTCCATGAGTTTGAATGTTTTTGAGTTTTTTCCTTGAGGTTGATTTCCAATTTTAAGCCATTGAGATCTGAGAAGATGCTTGATATAATTTCAATTTTCTTGAATTTGTTAAGGCTTGTTTTGTGTCCTACCATGTGGTCTATCTTTGAAAATGTTCCATGTGCACTTGAGAAGTATGTATATTTTGCTTCTTTGGGGTGAAAACTTCTATATATATCGACTAAGTCCATTTGATCTAGGGTGTTGTTCAGTGCCTCCATATCTTTGGTGTTTCTTTGCTTCGAAGATCTGTCCATTGTTGACAATGGGGTGTTAAAGTCCCCTACTATGAGTGTGTTGTTGTCTATATCTTTCTTGGAGTCTTTCAAAAGTTTCCTTACATATTTGGGTGCTCCAAAGTTTGGTGCATATATATTTATAAGGGTTATATCTTCTTGATGGATTTTTCCCTTAAGTATTATGAAATGCCCTTCTTTGTCTCTTTTTATGGACTTTGCTGTGAAATCTGTTTTGTCTGATATAAGTATTGCTACCCCGGCTTTTTTTTCATGTCCATTTGCTTGGAATACATTTTTCCATCCCTTTACTTTCAGTCTGTGTAGATCTTTTGTTCTAAGGTGGGTCTCTTGTAGACAGCATATATGTGGGTCATTCTTTCTAATCCATTCAGCTACCCTATGTCTTTTAATTGGAGCGTTTAATCCATTTACATTTAAGGTTATTACCGATAAGTACTTATTCTTTGTCATTTTTCCCCTTTGTACTCGTGTTCTTCTCTGTCTCTCTCTGTTTCTTTATCTTCTTAGAGCAGACCTTTTAGCATCTCTTGCATTGCTGGTTTGGTGGAGATGTATTCTTTTAGCCTTCTTTTGTCTTGGAAGCTCCTTATTTCACCCTCCATTTTGAATGAGAGCTTTGCTGGGTATAGTATTCTAGGTTGTAGGCCTTTGTTTTTCATTGCTTGGAATACTTTTTGCCATTCCCTTCTGGCTTGTAGTGTTTCTGCTGAGAAATCTGATGATAGCCTTATTGGAGTACCCTTGTATGTTATTAGTTGTTTTTCTCTTGCTGCTTTTAGGATCCTCTCTTTGTCTTTGAATGTTGGCATTTTAATTATGATGTGTCTTGAAGTGGGCCTGTTGGGGTTCATCTTCATTGGGACCCTCTGTGCTTCCTGGACTTGCGTGACTCTTTCTCTCGTCATGTTAGGAAAGTTTTCTGTCATTAGTTTTTCAAAGAGGTTTTCTATCCCTTGCTCTTCTTCTTCTCCTTCTGGAATTCCTATGATACGGATATTATTACGTTTCATGTTGTCCTGTAGCTGTCTTAGAACCTCTTCAGTCTTGTTCAGTCTTTTTTCATTTTGTTGCATTGTCTGGGAGTTTTTGTGTAGGTTGTCCTCCAGCTCGCTGATCCGATCTTCTGCTTCCTCTAGCCTGCTTTTAATTCCTTCTACTGTGTTCTTCAATTCAGAGATCGTATTTTTCATTTCCTCCTGGCTCTTATTGATAGCTTCTATGTCCTTTTTCATGCTCACGTAATTTTCTGTGAGTTCCTTGTAGTTTTTCTGGAGTTCTTTGAAGTTTCCGCTGAGCTCATTCAGCTTCTCCATAATCCATGTTTTGAATTCCATATCTGATAGTTCGCTCCCCTCTATTTCATTTAGCACTCTTTCTGGGGATTCTACCTTTCCTTTTGATGGGAGGTTGTTTCTCTGTCTCCCCATTTTTTTGACTCCTATTGTTTGTTGGTGCTTCTTGGAATGATCTGCGCTTCCTGGATCTGCCTCTGGTGGTGTCAGATCATGTACCAGTCTGGCCCTAGGCAGCCTGTTGGAGACTTCCAGGGATCTACTGTTGTTGTCTGTCTTCTTTGATTGTTAATCTATTCAATCTGTGATTAGCTGTCAGGCTTAAGGACTGTGGGTGTGGCAGCTTAATTCCTGTAGGCAGGGCTTTTGCTTCCCCTCAGGCTGACGCCACTTGGAGGGGAATGGTCTACCCGCAGTACTGGGGATGAGTCAGCACTGGGACCCAGTCAGCTGCTCCTCCAGTTCTCCCCTCAAAGCCACCGTGCCAAATTCTCCCCAAGTGTCTCCAGTCCTCTCTGCCTTCCCTCTGCTTGAGCCCAGGGTAAGTGGTGGCCAAAATATTTTCGTATGTGATCCACTTAAGAGCTCTTTTTCTCCTGCTGTTTCTCTCCGGCTAGCAAGAAAGCCTGTGGCTTTTCACTTTTCACAGCTGATACTATTTTACTTTCTACTCTGTCGCTGTAGGCTGGGAAGCCCAGCTGGGGGTTTAGACCCTGCCCTTCTCAGGGGGAATCCCCGGCTGCTGAGCTGTTTCTCAGTCCCTTCAGCAGCCACCCGTGTGAGCCCAGCCAGCCCTTCCGCGTCTCCGCACTCCCTACCGGTCACGTTGTGATGTAGCGGCCTTTTCTGTCTCTCCGTGGTTATAAGACTTCTTTCCAGCTAGTGTTCCGTTGGTTATTCCAGATGATTTCTCCAAAATTAAGTTGTAAATCCAGACTGGTCCTGGGAGGAGGTTAGTGTAGCTTCCACTTACTCCTCCGCCATCTTGGATCTCTCGAAACAGTCAACATCTTAGTTTTAGCTTGGTGAGACCCAATCCAGACTTCTAATCCATAGGCATTAAGATAAAATATTTGTATTGTTTTAAGTTTCTAGGCTTCTGGTATTTTGTCATAATAATAGTGGATTAATATACAGAGATGCTCCCACTTCCACCCCTGAATTCCTAAACTATTGTATTTGAAATTTGGGGGATACAGATCACCAGACCATGTGATGATGATTATTGAATTGAGTGGAAACCCATAGTGCGATGCTTGTTAGTGGTGCATGTTCTTCACCACCGAAACTACTCTGTTCACTCTCCCATTGTGTGGGCCCTGGGAAAGATGAAGGCTGAGGCTAGCTGATTACAAATGGCCAAACATTAAGAGTGCTTGCCTTTTAGTTCCTCCACTACTGTGAATGTTCTCAGGAAGGCATCAAAGGGTGATACAATGTTCTTCACTTACTGCCTGCAGTCATAAGTGTATATCCACATGTCTCATTCCAAGACCTCTTAGTTCCAATCTTTCTCCATCAGGGATGACCCATATACCACTGTCCATGAATATATATCATAAACTCGAATTAATTCTTCTCAATACAAAGTAAATTTTTATATCCATTGCCCAAAACTCTAGTCATTGGATTTGTTCTAACCCACTGCATTTCAATCTACTTCTCAGGGGCCTATATATATAGCAGCCACCAAGCTAAGCTACTGGTGTGCTGGTACCATCACCAGATTCAAAAAGTATGCCTATAAACTCTTATCTAATTTAATATTCTGCCCCCTCCCTTTTTCCAGCACCTTTAGAACCCAGTCCATATATACTCTCCTAACTCCCATCTGGACATGGTGGCTAGGTTCTGCAGCTTACTTAGAATATGGGCATTTCCTCCCTTAGTTGGGTTATGTTGTGACTTGACACTAGTTACTGATTGGTGGCTGGGATGAAGGTATATCCAGAGGGTAGTTATGCCAATGTTATATCATAAAAGAAAGGCCTTTGAATCACCTTCAAACTGTGGAGGCAGTGGCCATGGAGAGGGAGGAGCATGCTACTTCTGCCTCTGAGATTTCTGGGTTTTAGGGAAGTTCAACCCAGATATAACCAGTTTTAATTCTCAGGATATTTCCTTACCTAATTAAGGGCCTCATCCTGGTTATACATGGCTTTCTAGGCCTCCACAATCTTTTAAATGAAGTCCTGGGATTTACCTTTAGCTTTTCTAACTTCTAACTGAAGGGGAGAAGTGTCTGTTTCCAAGTAGATCTTGTGTTTTCACACTTTGCACTACTTTTTTTCATTAATCACTCTCCGCTTTTATATTTTTAAAATGTCTTTTATTGTCTTTGCCTTTGTTATTGCAAATTATTGAACTTAATATCCATCTAAGCCTACTGTTTTCATAATTTCCATTTTATGAGGACCTCTAAAATGCCTGGGACTTTGCAGCAGCCCGTGACAGCACGTGTCCTTCCCCTAACATCTCATCCCATTCCATTAACAGTGAAAGTATATTTTCACAAGTATTCTGTTAATGGCATGTAAAGGACTAATGCTATCCATGGGTCCCTAATTGCCAGCTGTCCAGGGGGTGATCTTTCTCCAAAGTCCCATTTTTAATCTTGCTTCCTTGGATCACTTAAAGCCTTAGGATGGATTCTTTGGGAAAACAGATCATGAAATGGAAAATGGTAAGCATGAAGTTTATGGCAGAGTACTGGAAGGCATACTTGAGGGAGTCAATGAAAACAGCATTAGGCAGAGGGAGAAGTTAAACTGCAATCCAGTGAGCAAAGATTGTTGTCAATCCCACAGGAAACTCTGAAGACAGGATGACATTCAGTTGTCCTGAATTGTGGGAAAAGTCCTGACCATTTGTGCTCCTACATCAATCAGTCCTTGAATGCAAGCTTTCCTTGGGAGGGCACACAAATCTTAGCCAGAAAATTAGTTCCCTTAATTTATATCAATGCCCAGTTTGAGGCTCAGCCATGATCCATCAGCTTCCAACACATCTAGCAGCTGGAGAATGAGAGTCTTTCCTGGTAGTGGAAAAATCTAAGCAAGAGAATATGCAGTTTATTAATATTTCTAGAAGTTTAATACAAAACAAATTTTATAGGATTCAAATTTTAAAATTGAAGGATTTATATGTTTATATCATCATTTTGATTTTATAAATATTTTTGAAGAAATTCGTTAATTTCTATCTTTGAGATATGAAAGCAAAATAAAATTACACCTTTCACGAAAGCATTAAGAATGCACAATATTTACTCCAGATGATTTTAAATGCTACTCATAATTATTAAAACAATGGGATTTAATTGAACCAAACTTGAAGCAATCAATGTATATATATGAAAAGTATGTGCTATACACACCTCAAATAAATTACTATACTATACATGGACTATTTTGTACACAGAGTAATCTAAAATTAGTAATCTAGGTAGATCAACCTTTCTCTTTTTAACAGTAAATCTTTAATTGAGGACATCTAAAATCATGGTTTTGTTGTTTTTGTTAGGTAGTTAAGTACAATCATCAATGAGCTAAGAATATCATTGTAATTATATAGTTATCTGACCTCCAAATTGAGTCATTTTCCTTTACATGAAAGATTTAGACTAAATAGACCATAACTTATTTGGTGTGGTAAATTCTCCATCACTTACATCTCTTGCATTCCAGGTTAATATTATTGGAGAAAATTGTTTGAGAGGCAGCACTTTTAGCCCCATAGCTGCTGGCATTTTGCAATCTCAAATGTAATAAGCTCGGAAACTGCAATTTATGAGTACGTACTTGTGGTGCGAGGAAAATGTGGACAGAAGGTGAGGGTCAAAAAATACAAGGTTAGAAGCAGCAAATTAGCCAGAGGAACAAGTATCTAGTGTCTCTTTCTCTTTCTATTTCTCCCCCTGACAGCTGCAACATTCTTTTAAATCAAGTATCAGCCACAGTAACTTTCTCCAGTTGTTAAAAAAAAAAAAAAATGTGTCAATATACAACACTGGTAAGAACACTTTTAGTAATAGAATTAGATCTCATCTAGTTGAGGCAAGCTTGGAGTTTTGTTTTGTTTTGTTTTTCTTTCCTTTATAATGTATATATTTCTAGCAAGATAACTTTGTCATGTTTGTTTTTAAGACCGTAAATTTGTTTCTTAGAAGCATACACTCATCTCCTTAATAAACTCACTAAGAAATGCTTAAACCGTAAATTCAAATATAGTTGAAATGAACATCAGAAATTAGATAGAATTGCAGAAATTTTATCCCATCAACCAAGAATATGCATGCTTATGAAGTTTCAAATCTATGAACCACACATAATGTAGAATACATAAATAAATGTTGACCCCGAATGTTTTCATACCACAGAACTGCTATAAATCCATGTTTTATTCTTCAAGGAATGAGATATTTCACAAAAGGGTTTTTTCCTGTAATGTTCACATCTCTGTGTTTTTATTTTTAATACTTACAAGACAAACACATGCTTGATTAAATAATACATTAAGTAGAATTTAAAGAAAATTAAGTTTCTTATGTAGTCCTGGAGTGTTATGTGTGCTGTTACCATTATAGTTTTTATTAAAAAATAAAACAATTGTATTTCCTTTTACTATAAATCCAGATGCACCAGCAATAAAAATAAACTTGTCTAAATTACTATTATCTTAATTAGTATTTTTTATTGGATTCTATGGCTCTATCTTCTCATTCTGTCCTTCACAGGGCATATAAAGTAAATAAAAACATTGTAGTAGCTTCCCATTGTTCTTGCAAGACTATCGAAGATCTTCAGCGTGTCTACGGTGTTTTGCATATTGAGTTCAGCCTTCCTCTACTCTCCCACCAAAACCTTGACAATCCTTGTCTTAGGGGTTTCATACATGTGATTCTCTCTGCCTGGAAGTGTTTCCAGCGTCCTCACTTGCTACCATTTTCCTGCTTTTCCCATCTCCCCAAACTACCACTATTCTGTCTAATGCTTTAGCTCATTTTTTCGCGTTATTTTTCTGATCAACCCTTTTTATAAATTATCTTTCATACAGCCTATTCACCTTCTCTACATCCCTTTTGAAATAGGTACCAAAATTGGTCAATATTTGTAAGATTAACCTTAGTATCCCTTTCTCTAATAAGCTTTAAGATCCAAAAAATAATCAAGTCTGTATTATTTTTATTTTTCAGTGTCAAGTAAAATACTTGGCACATTGCTTGTACTCCATATTATTTACTGAATGGAGGAAGGATAAATAATAAGATTTATAACAGTATTTCTTCAAATGTAATCCTAAGACTTGCATTTTGGTTAAATTTTCTAAGATCCAGAGTTATATCATCTGAGTTTTAATCACATATAATCACTTATGAGTTGTGATTTGATAAAATATTGGACAAGCTGCTTAATTTCTCTGCAGTTTTCTCATGGGTGAAATTAAAAAAATAATAATAGTTCTTATCTCATAAGGTTATCATTATTATGAGAATTAATTACTTAATATAGGTAAAGCTATTAGAATACCACCTGGTAGAAATTAGCCCACAAAAATTTTATTTGTTATTAATATCAGAATCATATATACCTCATATGTGAGTAATCTGTTACAGATTGTCATAGTTCTGGTAACATTTTATAATATTTATTTTTTATTTTAATTATGTTACTCTGAAACCACCCATTCATGGCATTTATAAAGAGAAGAATTTTTTAATTAAGAATTAAACTGTCATAGTGCAAAGCTGGTCCATTTGGTTTGAAGTGATGAGTAAGTTGATGATGATATTTTCTGACTATAAAATGATGAAAGTAAGGCCAAAGTGGGTCACAGAAAAATATTTAAGAGTGACATACAAAAGTTCAAACAGTTAATAAAAATATGAAAGGCTTGTTTTAGACATGGGAGTCCAAGAAATTCAAGAAATTAGGGAACCACAAAAATATAAGAATGAACAAAATTTTTGAGCAAATGGGGATGTTAAAGGGTGAATGTTGGAAACATGTTGCTGTTATTTATCTGGAAAAGTTTGTTTCCTTTGAATTTAGGCTTGTTTATTGAGTCCCAATTGAATCCCAGATACAAGAAACAAATTGAGCACTCTTTATAAATAAGCATTAAATAAAAATTAAGGCAAGTAATAGTCTATTGAGAATACATTACTATGATTCCAAAACAGATGATGAATGTTGCAATAGAAAACAAAATTCAAATCTATTTTTTCTCAAAAAATGACCTATCCAGGTTGTTGAAATAATTATCTGTGTAGATTAACTAAATGACGTGCTACAACCAAAGTTTTGTCTGATTTTAAAAGCATGCTCATCTTGTTTATTTATTGTAATTTCAGGAAAATTAAGGCAAACAAATAGTTTAAAATCCTTTCTCTTATAGTACTTCCAGAGATTATTTCAATATGATTTTTTTGTTAGGACAAAAATGTCTGAGCTGAGAACTACGCATATATTATCGAAATAATTGTATGCACGTTGCTTGCAGGTTGCCTTGCCACGAGCAGATCCTAGATGAAAGTCCATGTAAACCATAGTGGGCAGCCATTGTGTTCTCTCTAGGATATAAGACATCACAGAGGTAAATGTCAGGAAGGTTGAAATACTAAGAGAGCAGTGGAGAGCAAGAAATAAGACTTTGAAACTAGGGAATTTAGCCAAGGAAGTGAAAGAAATGAATAGTAGTTACTATAATTCAAATAATTCACCTTAATGGCCTCTTTACTCATTCAGGAATATTTTTACTGGCTTAGAAACATTTGTTCTCACTTGAATGGCCAGCACTTGGTATAAGTGGAATAACAATTGTAATGGTATATTAAGTATAATCAGTAAGTTATAAATAATGCACATAATCACCACATTTAAGCCACATCCAAATGAACTGTTTACCTATAATTAATTTATCACCATCTTCTTAATGAACTTCTACCAGAGCTGCTAAGAAGAAAATACTATTTCTCTTTGACTCCTCAAGAAGTTCCTCTTCTTTTAGGGTATGTTTTTAATTTTTGTTATTTCTGTCTGTGACTCTGGATTTCTTCCAGAAACTAAAGCCCCATCCCTATTTGTGGGAATCCTCTTATTCAGACAATAATAGCTAGTTGTTTTCATATATATTAGTGCATCTCAGAAACATCAGAATGCAGAGTGTCTGTAAATGAGCTTATATATCTCTCACTAGTTTTGATAAGGGAAATAAATCTCCAAGACTGAGTAAAATGTCTGTGATTCAATTAAACAAATGTTTATGGGATTCTAGTACATTCTTGCCTTTTACTAAGGCTATTGAGGTTTTTGAGTTCTGTCTTGGTAAAAACTTCTTTTGACTTTTCAAATCTTTCATATGTGGGCTATAAAGACATTATTTTAGCTTACACACACATAGAAAAGATGGAAAGGAAATGAGGTCTCTTATTTATGTACAATTCCTATTCGAACAATGACAGTCCTACTCTGAATCTGTTATGAATCAAATTTAGGGCAAACAATAATGGCAAAGTTATAGGGTTCTGAGTAATTTTCAAAATATACATTACAAGTTATAAGTGTAGTCTTATATGTACTTTTATGAAATTGTTGGGACTATATTTATTTCTTTGTAAACAACTAGAAGGACAGAGAAGACAGGAGAAGATACCCATTCTTAGTCCAGCACAGCAACATTTTAAAGATTTTAATGCTGATATAGCAAAGATTCTTAAGATTAGAGGGCTGGAATCTTTTTGTTACTAAAGATTATATTAAGAGGGGTTAAAGAAAACCCAGGATCCTATGTTCTGGCAGATAACTGGTTTGTAGATATTTGTCATTTAAGAATAAGAATAAACAGAGCATAACATTTATTTAAATAGTTCAGATTAAGAGGAGAAAATAACTTTAAATTTAAAAATAGAAGGAAATTTTAGAGAAAACAGAGTAAATTAAATTCAGTTTCAACAATTCAAGCATATTATCTGAAATAGATTCAGAATCAAATGTGTATAGTCTTTTTCATAAAAAAAAAAACAAAACCTCTCATGTTTTGTAGGATAAATATTTGAGTTGGCCTTAACGTAGTTTAGCTTCAAATTCTTCTCCTGTAAAATGCTAAGATTGGACTAGATGGCCTCAAAGATTAGAGGCTTTATGATCATCAGTCAGTGAGATTTTACAAAAAGGACATTTAGTAAATTATTCCAAGGGAAATAATCAAGAAGATCAAAGAGACCACATCAAAAGTAAGACTGTCCAAACTCCAGGTAAAAAGAGCTTTTAAACAGAACATCAAAACCCTGATCCTTATCATTAGCTAGAAGGAAAGCCACTGAAAACAACTTAGATTCTGAATAAACTCTTTACCTAATCATGACTCACTGTGAAAATTTCATTTTTCTATTTGTAATTGTATTTATTTGTTTAACTACTCTTGACTGAATGTTTACCTGAGGATTTTCTCTCTATTTAACATTTAAATAATGCTTATTTTTTGTGACTTGTAAATGCTCTCCAATATAAGCAGACACATAGTCAAATGAGACAACTCCTTGAGATAGGTGACCTCAGTTAGAGTGGAAATAATGAAATATTGAAAAGGGCTCATGGTAATAAATCCTGAGAATCTATTTTCTCAACATTTTTTTGATATATGAATGCATATTCAATTAAACTCTGCTTCAAAAAATAAATCTTTTGTAAAACAAGGCAACTTTAAAAATATCATTAATTTGAATAAATATTTTTTCTTCATTTAATCTTGAATAAAAAGAAGTTAGAGGTTAGGAAAAGAGTATTTGCCTTATAATTAATTGATCTTGATGGGACCATGTATGAACTATAGGGTCTTGATGAAATACTTAACCTTAATAATGTGTGTAATCTATAAAATAAACAGATTAAATTTCAAAATATTCTTAGAATTAAAGGAGAAAAAGAAAGCAAATTGCTAAGCATACTTCCTAGAATTTATAAGATAATCAATTCTGGTGAATGTAAATAATAATAACTTGAGGAAGTTTTTTGATACACAGATGCTTAATTATTACTTGGAAATATATATGCTCTAATTATTTCTTATATGTTTATAATTTTTTCACTTGCAGTAAATATTTTCCTTCAATATTAAATTTATTTCTTTCAATTCTTTAAAATTAAGACATTTACTGCCCCAAGAAACTTGACATGTGCTATTATGATTCCATTTTGAACAGTTTCATTAAAATGTAATTTAAACGATAAAATTTACCCTATAAATTGTACAATTAAATGTTTTTTTCCCATATTCTTGGAACCCTGAAACCATCACTACTATCTTACTAGAGAAGATTTTTATCATCCTTAAAAGAAATCCATACTTTTTCTCCTTAGTTTTAAGCAACCATTAATGTACTGTCTATAGTTTCAATGGTTTTGCTTAAACTGGACATTTATTATAAATGTAACCATGTAATATCTTTTGTGTCTAGATTTTTACATTTACAATAATTTTTTTCAAAGTTCACTGATGTTGCAACATGAAATGAGTATTTCCTTCTTTTTATGGCGACATCATGTTTTATTGTATAGATACACCACACATTGTTTATCCATTCATTACTTAATGGCAATGCGAGTTTTTTTTTTTTCTACCTTTGTATATTTCTCATTTAAATTCTGCCAGTTTTTGCTTTTATTCCTTGATTTCTATCTTTAGTTATTTTGTCATGTAACATTTTTATTACCTTGATTTTTCTTTTACTATATTTCAAAAATGATTTTCATAGTGATTTCTTAGGACATTGAAATTAACATCTTCCTTTTTAGTTCTGCTAATTTAAATCTGTTATTGGACCACTTTAATTATTTTTTATTTCAGTTATTGTATTTTAGCTCAATTTCCATTTGGTTCTTTCTAAATGTAATTTTTATCTCTTTATTGATATTCTCTACTTAGATATCTTTCTCATTTTTCTTTAATCCTGATTCAATGTCTTTGTCCAGTATGTCTAATGTCTGGGCTTCCTTAAAAGCAGTTTCTATTGAATATATATATCGATCTTCCAGTCAGGGCACATCAGAGAAGGAAAACTCTGACTCCAAAAAACCTCCGCTGCCTTGCGGCATACCTCTTCAGGGGAAAGGCTAAGGGAGTAAACCCCGACAGAAAATCTGGAGCCGGAGTCCCTAAGGCGGTTTGACGTTGTAGTCAACACCGGCAACTCCTGCGGCGCACCTGAAGCCAAGCTGTATTGACTCCGTCTTTCCCTTGGACCCTTCAGCTGCGAAGAGAGGGGGGGTCTGCTGCATGGGCAACAGCAGACCCTCCATATTACCCTGCCCAGGCTCTGTAGCTTCAGCTTCACTGGAGAGGACACTCCAGCGTCATCGCAAGATGTCGATTCAACACGGGAGGAGACAGATACCGTGTCACTCCCGAGTCGGACTGCACAACCATTCTCGGCGGTGCAGATAGACTCTTAAGAAGCTACACCATTGTCTCTCGAGATGGACGGCTGCCGCCGCCGCCGCCGACGATATATATATATATAGCTGTATATGGGTCATATTTTCCTGTTTCTTTGCATTTTCATATGCCTTTGTTGAAAATTGGATTTAAATAATATAACATGGCCATGAAAATCAGGCTCTCTCTTCTCTCCAGAATAATTTTTTTGTTGCTGCTTGTTGTAATTGCTGTTTGTTTTATTAGTAAATTTCCTAGTTTAATTCTTTGTTTTTCTTTCTTTGTCATATATTGCCACTGAAATCTATATTCAGTTAGCCTAGTAGTCAGCTGATTATTGGAGAGCTGTTGCATTAATCATCTTGAACTAATAAGTCTTGCCACCATTGGTGAACAATTCTTTGTGTTTTTGGGGTAGCTTCTCAGTGGTCTAGCAGACAGTCCACCTTTCTACTTTAAATTTCACTATTTGCTCCTTCAGAGCCTTGAGGTCAGTCAAAAGTAAAAGATTAGGGACCTTTCAAATCTTTTTTCAAAATGCACATAGCTGTGCATATGCATGGCCTTTTAGATTCTCTCAAATACATTAGAACTTTTCAAAGAACTTAATTTTAGATTCTCTCAAATACATTAGAACTTTTCAAAGAACTTAAACTTCCAGTTTCTTTTCTTGTAAGTATTTTGGTCAGTTTCCTATTAGCCCAATTCATATTGCCAATTCAGTCAGCTATGGTGTTAAACAATTGCTGCTGATTATTTACAACAAACACCTAAAGGATTGAGCTCTTTGTACAGGAAGAGCTCTGAGTAAAGTCAAATAAAAGCAAGACCAGAAGTGGAATTATCAGGCTGTACCCAAATGAGTTCAGATGAATCAGACATCAATAATTATCATGGAAAATGGTTTTGAAAACTATCCCAACTCTTCTGACCCTTCCAATGGCTGCTAAGATGCTGACTCTAGACAGGTTGTTGGTTTTAAGGCTATCATAGAGCTAGGGAAACGAAGATGAGAATAAACTATGTCAAAACACCATAAATGATCACTGGTATGGAGATCCAGCTTTTTTTTTTTAATAAAGAGTTCCTCATTTTTTAAAAGTCTTTGGTTAATTTCTGAAAAGATTGATTTGAACAAATTATTTACAGTATTTTCATTGTTTTTATAAAAAGGTTTTGGGGAGTTCTTTTTTCAGAGGTCTACATTACTTTTTCATTATTAAAAAAACACTATCTACATATCTTAGCTCTATTGAGCTTTACCCAGAATTGCATAAAATTGTTACATTTTTCATTACAGTATCTAATGTTAAAATCCCTCATACTTTAATAACTTTCTTGAATTTGCTATTTCATAAATAGGTGATCAATATCTACTACTACTTAGACATGAAAAATTTGAATTACTTTGCTTGTGACTGGAAATTATTTTACACTCATTAAACTCATTACATTTATCCTCCTTAGAGATTAAAGTCATGGTATACTTGCCTGACATAATAAATTTTGTTCTTTCACATATATTTATATTGGATTTTGTTCTGACTTAAACTAAGATAAATGTAGGTTCTATCAGTTTTTCAAAGTACTAAATTACAAGTTTTTATCATTTCAAGAGACTACTCAAGAACAATTAAATAGCAATTTCTGCATCTAAATATTTCAGGCATTTTTCTCTTTTCTCACTGACACTCCCATGCAGAGAGTCAATGTGGAACTACTACTAATGCCACTGTAAAATTGAAAAACAAAGCTAATTTAGACAGATACATTCATTGCATACATTCTGACTAACCTTGATGAAGTTCAAATTATTACAATTACAGAAAGGTCAATGACACATAATTCATCAATATAGGTTTAGATACTTTTTTTTGAATTCTAAGGTGGGGGAACAACACTTACATACAAATAAGAATTATATTGAAATTAGTTTATGAAAGTACTTTTTGCAGAAAAGCAAAAGAAACCAACTCTTCTAAATTTCAGCAAAAATTTTATATATATATATAAAATATATATATAAGTCCCCAAACAGAGTTATCAAGCTTAGAAAAGGGATATGGCATGCTCTACATCTCAGGGTATTTTCTGGGATTATATTATCCAGTGCCTTAGCTTTGACATCTTTCCATTACTCTGGTTTCAACTCAATTTCAAATTTCCATGTTGGATTACTTTAATACGTATTATCACCCCTGTGGTCAGAGCATCAGGGTCCTATAAACTTGCTCGTGCTGAATTTCTCCGTGTCAGTGAGATAAGGAAATGAAACTTTCTCTTCAGTACTTCTAGTCTAAAGGTAATAACTATTCTCTGATAAGCGTCACACAATTCTGTGATCTTTGTAAGGACATAGTGTGATGTGCTGTACATGCATTTTATTCAGCGTTCAATTCAGACTCTTCTAAACTGTGTCCTTATATTTCTTTGAATAAATGTACATTATTCCAGGAAACATCAGGGTCTTGTGTGCCATTTAGCATTAATTAACATTAAGTTAATTAAGTGAAGTATTAAAATGGCTAGCTTGTTGAATAAGAACACTGAATACATGTTTTATAGATAAACAAATCTTAATTGGTTTAGCTTGAACCAATTAAAAAATTATTCTAAAAATTGTGCTGATTCCAGTCTCTCTATGCCTTGAAAATACTTTTCTGCATTCCCAGCAAGGTTGAGTTTGAATAATGATTACGACCGAATTACAGCTTTCTCAAGCTAGAGAGGTAGAGTGGGTATCATAATGGGTGCTTGATGATTTAATGAGGGTCTCCAAGTATCAGAGTTCAAGTTTTTGGTCTTTTTTCCAAACTAGTGTCCCCTATTTTTGCTATTAATGTTAAAATTCAAGAACACTGTTACAGTTATTACTGTCCCATCTGCCATTATTTCCTTAATTTTTTGCAGCTTTGCTCCCATCATTTTGTGCTGTTATTGACAAATACATTACACAAATATTACATTTATTTATGTTATATGCCAAACAATACCTTTATGTTATTTTACACAATTGCTTTCACATCAGTTAAGACAAAAAAGAGAAAATACATAATAATAGTATCCATTATAATTACATAATTTACTTTTTCTTATTTTTTCTTGATTGATGTTTTATGACCTTCAAGATAATTTCCTGTAGTTTCTGCATTATTTATCTGCTACTAGCAAGGATAAGGCAAAATTTTCCCAATTGCCTGCATTTCCCAGTTGGTGTGCAGATGGTCCCAGGTGGTGTGGTATCTGGATTAGTTTTTTCCTCACTACACATGGCTTCACTTAAGTAGAATGTAAACCATTCTGCCCTTTACCACATCTTAGCCTAATAACCATTTTCTAATACCACATATCTCTGAGATAATATATATACCCACTGAAATAATTTATAGAACTTATGCCTAAATCACTTAGACTTCATAATTGAAAGCAATTACAAAATTGAGTATCAAACAAATGAAGGAGTTCATGGATGTCTCTGTAGTTCGCTGCCATTAGATGAATCAGTATTAACTGCATTTAGTTTCTGTTTGCACATAATCATTGAAGTCCCAAAAATATCTGGTTGGTATATTTAAGGTCACATGGCACCAAACCAGGTGAGTTCCACATTTCAAAGTCAAACTCTAGAATTACATGAATAATGTAGACAAGAAATGAGAATATGGAGTTACTGAGATGGTAACTTCATGGAGAGAAAGTACAATAAAACTTTTCCTTCCTTTAATGAAAGTTTAGGCAAATTCAATAGTTTTTCAGTCATTTTGATTACTAGAGAAATACAAACTCAACTTAAACCACATTTTTAACCCTACCTCATATTTAACCCTTCATACTCTGCAGATCTCTCTTGCTTCCCATGCTACTCACTCTCATCTGTTTCTAATTTTCCCAGGACTAGGGGAGGTAGACCATATGCTTTATTCTTAAGTAGAAAGTATTGTAATTTTCCCAATTGTTGTTGCCCTCTGGCTAAACACTGATGCATCATTGATACTTTTATGTGGTGGCATCTTGGGCTCAAGGGTGAGGTACTTTGATTCTTTGATTTGTTTTTTAAGGGGGCAAGGTACTTGCCTCGTTCCTGCTTCAGCTTTCATTGACGTGTGCTGTGCAAGGCCTGCCAGAGAAAGCCTAGCCATTGTTAATATAACGAGAATGGTTTATGAGACATCCATGTAACCTGGTAGCCAAGTAGAGTGGACATGTGTGAACAATGATGACTTCCTATACTAGCCAGTGGGGGTGGTAGACACCATTGAGTGAGCCTGTGTACTGTGTGGCCATCACATTCAAAATGACTGAGCAAGTAGAACAACAAATCTGCATCAAATTTTGCATTAAGCTTGAACATACCTCCATGGAAACTATTCAGATGATTCAGAAGGCCACAGCTATGGGAACTGGTGATTAGCTGCTCCATTACAACTCAGAGGTGGACTTACTTAATGGTGGGCACACTGGGCATGCACCCTGGTTCCTGACTTCTGAAGGGCCCTGCAAAACCCCAACTGTACACTTTTTTCCTAATGACAACAAGTTTGGTTTCATTACTATGCTGCATAAAATATGGTTAACATGTATTTTTATTTTCCCTGTCTCTTTCTTTTTTTTTAAGGGGCCCAATACTTTTTCTTCTGTGCCCAGGGCCTCAACCAACCTTAATCTGCCTCTGACAACAATGCACCCATTTATGCATCACATCTTATGCAGTTTTTTTGGTGAAATGTCAAATCACCCAGGTGACTCAGCGGCCTTACAGCCCAGATTTGGTGTCCTACAACTTCTGGGTTTTTCTTAAACTAAAATCACCTTTGAAAGGGAAAAAATTTCAGACCATCTACGAGATTCAGTAAAATACACTGGGACAGCTGATAGCAACTGGGAGAATTTTGTGAGGCCCCAAGATGCCTACTTTGAAGGGGAGTGAGGCATCATTGTCTTATGTACAATGTTTCATGTATCTTGTATTGTCTTCAGTAACATTTTCATATTAGGTGGCTGGAAACCTTCTGGACAGACCTCATATATGTTAACAAGCACAAGCCTGAGTTCTTTCAGCTCCTGCCCATGTAGGTGCTTCTATAAAGTTGCTGCTGCTGAGATGCATTTGGTTGGCAGATAACCCTTTTTCTTTTGATACAGCACATATTTCAAGTCTAGGTAATTTTCATAGTGTTCACTTGATCCACAAGAAAACACACATGGCATTATTGTCATGCCAACAAGCAGGAAGAAGGCAGCTTCTCTGCTCTCCTCTATCTCTCAATCCACCAGTATATCAGCTGAGTTTTTCACATTGGCAGGTGTGTATAAACTGTTCCCTAAGAGAAAGAGAGAATGAACAACTTTCCACATGGTTATTATACATTTGAATTATTTCCTTAAAGAACTGTCTGGGTATCACTTGTTCATTTACTTTTCACCTTGTGTTATAAGTGTTCTTATGCATAATAGAAATATCAAATCGTTAAGGTCATATGTGTGGTAAATACTTCCCTATTTTATAGATTATTTTTTAATTTTTTTTACCAGATTATGCTGAAAATGAAGTTTTGATTTCTAGGTAGTAAAATTTATCATTTTTATAATTCTGAATTTTGTGTTATGCCTTGAAATTCCTTTCTACAAGATTATAGTTTCATCAATTTTGGGCCCTTATATAATCCATTTGTATGTGTAGATATTTGATCCATTTGAAACTTATTTTATTCTAAGGACAATGGTGGATATCTAATTTTATTTTTTCAAGTGCCTACCTAATTTTTAAATATTATTTACTTAATAATTTGCATTTCTTCATGGATTTTAGTAATCACCTTAGTAGATATTAAATATCATTTTGTTTTTTTGGAATTTCACTTCTAAGCCATTAGTTAGATAGTAATTTTATAGATACTGTGTTCTTTAGCTTTGTAATGATTTAAATTATATCTTTAAAATCATAAATGTAAATACAGATAATATTATTTTAGTTAATTGTCTTAAATGCTCCTTATAGAATTTTAATATTCTCTCCTGTAAGTACAAAACACTTATTTTTATGTTTATTAATAGATATTTTATGCTTTTTACTATTCTTTTGATCCTGTGCTGATTTTCTCCCATTCTATTTTCTGAATAATCATTGTGTATGTGTGCATACCTCTGAGTTACTACTGCTACCTGTAAAATTACCAAAATATCTTATATTTAACTTTTTCAGTCTCTTGGGTATTCCAAAGAAAAAAATCAAATCCTCAAGAAATAAAGATAACTTTGTCTTTTGCATTTTAGTATTTCTGACTTCACTTTATGTGCTTTTTAAATTAATTGATGAATTCTCCCAGAGCTATGTAAATAATATTAGTTGCATGATGTCATTTTTCTTTTTCTCCTTCTCTTCTCTCTTCCTTTTTTAACTCTTTGATTATAATAGGAATGTATTTAATACTCTACTACTAAACAAGATAAAGGATTTTACTTATACACCCATGTGTTTGTATGTGAATGTATGTATTCATGATATATTTCAGCTTTACCTGGAAACAAATATGAATTATTTAATATTTTTAATATATTAAATATTTAAGGGCTTAATACAAATTTCTTAAAAGTAAATTGCATTTTATTTATTCTGTGTATTACTTTAATATTCAGGGATTCTATTTATTGGTATCTACTTTAGATTTTTTGTATTACTATTTATAATCATTCTTGATATTTGTTTTTGTTTTTGGTTTGTTTTTTAAAATTATAGCCTTACCAGATTGTTGTCTTAGCTTAGAAGGCAGAGTCTGGAACCAAGATTAAAGCAATGATACTTTAATTGGGAAAAACAAGTTTAGTAAGGGCAAGAACACAAAGGTAAACAGATAGAAAAGATATAAGTGAGATGATGCATTGGCTATTGTTAGATACTTGAAGACAAGCCAGGCAGAGACATGACAGGTAGCTGAGAAAGCGTATTTGGTAATGTGTATTAAGTTTGCTAGGGCCGACATAATAAACTATCACAGGCTGAGTGGTTTAAACAATAGTTCTGGAGGAAGGTGCCCATAATCAAAGTGTATGCAGATTTGACTCTTTTCTCAGCTTGCAGACTTCCTTGCTATGTCCTCAAATTGTCTTTCCCCTGTGTTTGCTAATCTCTTTGTGTGTCCAAATTCTCACTTCTCATAAAAACACCAGTAAGATTTGATTAGGGCCCACCTTTACATTTGGAGGTAATAACCTGCTTAAGGGCCCTATCTCCAAATAGAACCACATTCTGAGGTACTGGGGGTTAAGACCTTAAAAGGAATTTGGAGGGGCACAGGTCAGCCAATATAACACCACTCAAAATTCCCAGGGAGAAAATGGAGAGAGGATTTTTTGTATTAAATCCTCCCCAGTTTCCATGCACCAAAATTTACCTCATAACTATCTACCTCTCCCAAAATGTACCATTTCATAGTGTGAGGCTGGCTGGCCACAAAACCTAGGGTTCTGATGTGTATTCCAGGCCAACCAAGAACACCAGAGACACTGTAGAAGCACTGCAGTTCAGAGTCTGAGCAGGTACATATATTCATCTCTGACACATTCTACTTAATTGTGGTTATGCTGATTTTGTGAGGGGCAACTGTTAGCTCTCATTTTATTTCTCAATTAAATTGTACCAGAATTATTTGTTAAATTAATTTGAAATGGTTTACTTGAGAAATCATGTGAATGTGACATTTTGAATAAGAATATTCTTTGTCAAAATTCTCTATTTGATGTTTTATAACTTCTGAAATCAATTTAAAGAACATATACTTCTAAAATTTTTTATTACATTCATTTTCTATTACCGTATTTTTTGCTCCATAAGACACACTTTTTTTCCCCATAAAAGTGGGGGCAAATGTCTGTGCGTCTTATGGAGTGAATATTGCATCACAGACTGTGATGTGTATTACCTGACCTGTCAGTGGTGGAGACAGCTGTTAGAAGAGGAAGTGGTGGGTCCATGCAAAACCCTTGGAGATGCTTAAATGTCTCGCTTTACTGCTGAATCTCAGGGTGTCTGGTAAGTTGCCATACACCTCTGCCCATCACCCAGGACCTGAGAGAGGGCAAAGAGCCACCTGACATTCCCAGTTACAACCGCTGACCTGTCGAATCAGCTGAGGCTAATAACGGGTATGAGGCACAGTGCCAATTGCCAATTGTCTTTGACACTGGGTGGGGTCTGTGTCAAGAGAATTGCCTCCAATCACCAATCACTGTGTCTTAAGCCCTGCCAATCACTAGAGGCAGATGGGTGGGGCTTAATTAACATGTTCTCGGCTGGCTACTGGCTACGTTAGATGCTACAGCTGTCTCGTCTACCTCCATACTGTTTCCAGTGCTCACCAGATTTCTGTGGGACGAGGCCAGCAGTAACTGGGTGAGCAGCCATAAATGCTGAAGTTTGTAGTACATAAAGAGAGTTATGATGGGGTCACTATTCTAGTAGTAACACAGCACTGAGGGGATTAAGGGGTATCACTAGCCGTAACAGGCACTGGGGCTAGTCCGCCAGAACCTGTAACTAGGATAGTGATACCCTCAGTGACTGTTACAATAAGTGAACCTCTTGACTCCCTCAATGCTTGTTATTAAAGGCCCCCATAAATTCTGATGCTAGCAATGATGAGTTATTGGGGTTCCCAGAAAACTAGAAGAGTACTTGAATCTTAAAGTCTCTCCTCATTTGTTAATGACAGTGGTAATGGTTCTTAATACTGCTGTTGACTGCTGTTGACTTTACATAGTTGAAATATTATTGTTATATTTTATTAAATATTTTAGTACACCATTTGGTTCAGAATGTTTTTTTTCTTGTTTTGCTCCTCTAAACCTAGGTGCATCATAACACAGAACAACTTTTTGTATACCATATATTTAGTTTCTTGTTGTCATGTTACTATGTTATCTATTTTAGTAGTTCTATTTAGTTTTGAATAACTCATATTTTTATAATGTTAATTTAGGGATACATCTTAATAAAAAGATGATTAGAAGTACTTTGTCAGATACATGTCCCAGAAATTGTTTTTGCCTTATCAATATCTCACCTATTAATTTTTATAGTTGTATTTGATAAACAGAAAGTTTTAACTTTAATAGAGACAAATTTATAATTTTTTATGGTTAATTTTTGTTGTTTCCTCTTCAATACATCTAAACCTATTCAAAGACTGTGAGCACATTATCATACATCTTCTTCTGGAGGCTTTATAGCTTGGACTTTTTGTTTTCAATTGTATGATACATCTTGTACTAATTTTCTGAGTAAGGAGCAAATGGCTTCAAAATAATTCTTTCAAAAGACTTGCACTATTCTTGCACGCCTTCTTTAGACTGATTTTTTTTTTTTTCAAAATAAAAAATATTGACCACAAGATAAAAATTTGCATGTATTTTCTTAACCCAGGTTATTAAATTTCCTTTCTCCTTGGTTCTTGGGATAAGAAAAGCCACATGACTCTCCTTGGGATAAGAAGAGCCACATGTATCTCTCCTTTCTCTCCCATTAGGGCTTGTCACTTTCTGAAATTTAGTCCACTTAAGTTTTATATTTTCAGCTTTATAGTATTTGTTGGTTTTTGTTGTTGTTGTTGTTGTTGTTGTTGGTTTTAGTAAGGAGATACATTATTTAAAGAAATCAGTGTAAAGTTGATGGAAGTGACTACTTCCAATGGAGGAGGGGCCTATTGCAATCAGTTACCTACTCTAACCTTAAGATCTACAAACATCTCATTAAAACTATAATTTTACATGCAGCATCTCTGGTGTTTTTTAATTGCTTAAGCGATGGTCTATTGTGGACCTGCATTCTTTCTACAGATCCTAATTAGAAATGGCATTGCCACATATATTGTTTTTTCTTGCTTTATATATCTTCCTATAAACTTTGCTGTTTTGTTTTTCATACTCAGAATTTTGAAAGATTTAGACATTCTTTTTAGTTTTTCTAGTATTACCATTATAAATTTAATATAACAAATATATTTTTTATTTACTACTTTTATAAATAAAGTACTATTTCATTTATTTTCATTTTATGTATCTTCCTCAACTATTTCAAACTCCCAACTTTTATTAGGAAGATTTAGAAATAGTTGTGTTAAGAAATAATGTAGTAATTAATGTTATTATTATCTTATTACATACAAACTATTTTAAATTTTATATTATGATATTTAAATAATATCTCAAAACATTTTTAGCATTTGTTTTATATTTTAATAAAGTTAATGCTCACTGTTACATTTTTATAACATGGATTGTTGTTTCTAATATATTAATTTAAGGTCTCCCTTGGTTAGCTGGAATAGTATTTAGCTGGGCTGAGTAGAGGGAGGGAGGCAAAGCGGGGGGCAAGGAGACAATTGTAATAGTATAAACAATAAAATATAATTTTAAAAAGAATTATTTTTAGAAGAATATTTATGTCTATGGGCCATCTGTATTTCCTCCTTAGAGAAATGTCTATTCAGGTCTGTTGCCTATTTTTTAGTTGGATAGTTTACTTCCTGGTATTTAGTCATATGATTTTCAAATATATTTTGGATATTAAATCCTTGTCCGATATCATTGGCAAGTATGTCCTCTTATACAGTTGGTTCCCTTTTCATTTTGATGATGGTTTCTTTAGCTGTGCAGGTTTTCAGTTTGATGTAGTCCCTTTTTTTTTTTTATTTCTTTTATTTCCCTTGCCCTAGGAGGTACATTGACAAAAATATTGCTAGGTGGGATATTTGATATTGTACTGCCTTATGTTTCAGGATAGGACTTTTATGGTGCCACAGCTTACATTTAAGCCTTTGATCCATCTTGAGTTTATTCTGGTGTATGGTGTAAGTTGGTGATCTAGTTTCATTGTTTCTGCGTGTACCAGTCCAGTTCTCCCAGCACCATTTACCTTGCACCTGTCAGAATGACTATCATTAATAAATCAAGAAACAATAAGTGCTGGCAAGGATGTGTAGAAAAGGAAACCCTAATGCACTGTTGGTGGGAATTTAGACTAGTGCAGCCACTGTGGAAAATAGTATGGAATTTCCTCACAAAACTGAAAATGGAGTTTTTGACCCAGCAGTTCTGCTGTTAGAAATATACCCTAAGAATCTTGAATCACTGATTTAAGAGAACTCATACATCCCTTTGTTCATTGCAGTACTATATACATAATAGCTAAGTGCTGGAAGCAGCCTAAGTGCCCATCAGTGGATGAGTGGATCAAAAAACTGTGATATATTTATGCAATGGAATACTACACAGCAGAAAGAAAGAAGGAACTCCTACCTTTTGCAACAGCATGGATAAAACTGGAGAGTACAGTATTCCCTAACTTATCACGGGTATTACGTTCTAGACACCCCCGCAATAGGTGAAAATCCATGAAGTAGGAACCTTACATTTATTTTAGTATTTATATATATTTTGAGGCTTTATAAACCCTTCCCACACACTTATAAACTGTTCCAAGTCCCTTATTAACCTTTTCCACACTTTTATAAACACTACTTATGTTCTTAAACATATTCTACACTCTTAAACCTACGTAACTTTAACAACATATGTGTACAGTATCACAAAATTCCGCGATATAGCAAAAAATCCGTGATAAATAATTAAATATAATATTTTTAAAAATCCTGCAATACAGTGAAGCAGCAATAAGTGAACCGCAATATAGAAAGGGATTACTGTATTATGCTAAGTGAGATAAGCCAGTCAGTAAAAGACAAATGCCATATTATCTCACGTATAAGAGAACTCTAATAAACAAAATAAAATAACAAGCAAAATAGAACCAGAGACATGGAGACATCGAACAGACTGAAGGGGATGGGAATAATGTGGAAAGAAGGGGAAGGGACAGTCGAAGAACATATATGAATGACCCCTGAACATGGACAACTGTGTGGAGACTGTGAGAGTGGGGGGCAGGCTGAGCAGAGGAGAGCAAAGAAGGGGGGGAAATTGAGACAACTGTAATAGAATAACAATAAAAAAGCAGAAGAAATAGGTAATATATATCTGGTCCATTACATATTCAAGAATGATATAATGCAGAATCACTCCACTCTTTTTTGACATTTAATGCTATGTGGAAAAAAAAAACAAGAAAAAATGATCTCCAGCAACAACAAAAAAAATTGTCACCTTTTTTTCTGTCTTAGATAATTGTTCTTTCCCTCTGATTTCCATAGGATTATTTAGTTAATTATTTTTTCATAACTTAATTAAATACATATTTAAATTGTTCCTAAACTGTTAACGTTTTTCTTTAATTTTTGTGTATATTGGTGTAAGGGGAAGCACAGAGCTCACAATAAAATCTATCTGTGCACAATATTTTTCAAAGTGTATAGTGTTAGCTTGTGGTTCTTACTTTGAGCAGTGTTAGGAAATGCTTTATGTATTTTATTTATTTTTGTAATGTTCTTTAAGAGAGTCAAGTTTTGTTTTATTTTTTAAAATATATTGTCCTTAATCTTCTCTCAAGTGACAAATGTTGTATTTCTGTTAGTAAAAACCAAAACTAAAAAAATATATCTAAAATATGTATTTTAACTTCACTTAAAAAGGAAAAACATGGAGTTTAGTATTGTGGCTTTAGTGGTCAGTATTATTTTCAAACATTTAAAGATATTCGTGTTTAAATTTTGAAGACTGAGAAATTCTTATGGATTTATACTTTGCAGACATCATTCCACATTGCATTTTTGTTGTTAAATATCTGCATTTTTTTCCTGGGTGCTCTAATTGGGTCATGTAGGCATTTTATGTCCAAAATCCAAATAAATTAGCATAGCACACAGAGCCCTTTAACACTTTCATGCAGTCTATTTAGCCAGCACGAGCACTCCCTCCAAATAATCTATATAGAAATCAGGTTCAATTATTCAAAAAAGCACTAAGATTCTATATTCTACCCCAGTGCCTCTGTAAATGTTACTTCTACTGCCTAGATTGCTCATCTTTTATTCTCTATTAACAGAGATGCAAATGTGTCTTCAGAATCCAAACCACATGCTGTGTTCCTCATCTGAAACTTAAGGGAAATTGCCTTACCCATGTATATCCATTGTATTAATAGAAATTTCTTATGTATTTCAATTATTTGTTTGTACTCCCTGCTAAACTCTGTGCTCCTGGAAATTTAAAATAATGCCTTATTTATCTATCTTTAGTGCATAGCATGATATATGGCCTTAACAGTTTTAATATTGCTAAATGAATGGACCACAACAGCTCATTGACTGCAGAGTTAACGTTCATTAATATTGAACTACATTTCCATCCTATTCCTTATTAAGTAAATCTAGTTTGAAATTCACCAAAATCTATTTGTCATTAATGATAATTAAGTTGAGCTAGACTTGTAATTTTTGAGACCTTATTCATTTTAGTAAAAACCTCTCAATACTATATATTTGTTACAGACTCCTCACTCTCCCTTCTATATCTCCCTTTTGAGATAAAAATATCTCAAAATATAATCTAAATAGAAGTTACATGTAGAGATATTTAGATGGAGGTGGGGTTAACTGTGCATTAGTTCAATGAATACATTTTTTTCATAATTGTGATAAGGTAATAGCTTAATCCTAGACTATTTTCTGAAGTCAAGGATAGTAGCCAAATTGGCTGAACTATGTGTAAAAGATGCATTATACATGATAGAAGGCATGGGAGGTCAGAAAGTCATTATCAGTTGAGAGGGGCAAAAAAGTGCAAACATTACAAGTTGAACAGTAAATTTTCATTATAATAAAAGGCATAGAAATTTTCTTGGCAGCATTTGGTATTTTACCTTATTTATAATTCACAGTTATATATCTTATTACTCAAAGTTTTCAACCTAAATGGAACTCTAGTTGATACAAAAACAAGATAATAATGTTAATATTGGAATATTGATATTCATAATGTTTAAGTAGAGAAAACAATTATAAAGTTTTCTTGACACTGAATCAAAGAACATGATGCTGAGTCCTTCAGATTCTCAGGAGATATCTATTTCATGTCTTCACTCACTCACACAGCATACATGTACCAGCTGAGAAAAGATTATTTCAAATTAAACCAAGAAAACAACAAAAGAAACTCTTCCAGAATTGTAAATATGTATTTGTATGAACGCAGAGTAGAGATACACCTTGTTCTCCACAAAGAAATATTTATGAAAATATTGATAATAAATCTGTTAAACTCATTCTATTCTCAAATAAGTGAGAATTTTTAGTTAGAAAAAAGAAGTCAAACTTTGACCCATATAATTTTCACCTTTTCATTGTTTCACTTGGCTATTGCCAGGAATAATCAAAGTATTTGTATTACCAGATAACCATCTCCCTTAACAACTAATTCTATGATGTTAGTTTTGAAATTAAATAATATTTCAAGATAATAGAATGTTCTAATATCTTATCCGGGATCAATTTCTACTCTGGTAAATGCCATTAACTTTAATTTCTGATAAGATATTATGATTTCTTTCTTTATAATATCTAATCATTGTTCTGTGATTTATTTTAATTTCTCATAGGTAATATGCTCTTCTCTTACAACTTAAGAAATAAACCAGTGCACCTCATTCCAGTCTTTAAAAGTTCTGAGACTGTTTATAAATCCTCAATCATAAAATGGATAGAAAATAATTGTATGAGATTAATTGCCTCCTGTCTTGTTTATCACAACATCCCCAATTCCTAGAAAAAGAGCTAGCATGATAAGTATTCACCGCATATATGTAGGTCAAATAAATGATTAAATCTATTCATTCATATATTGCAGAATAAATAAATTTTATTCTAATTATAGGCACAATTTAAGCTACAGTCTCCTCATTTGTTTTCAAATATTTTGATACTCAGGAGCCTCAATATGAGTCACCTGCAAAGTCAGTGAGTGATTTAACTTGTCTATACATTACCCCCTCCAAAGAATGATAATAGCCATGTCCCTTCTAAATGTGCATAATGCGGCCTCCTCTCTGCAATACCTCGCTCCTCACAGTTGATTTGTATTCATATAAAACTCTTCGGAAGCAGTTTAGAGAAATCTGAGAACTTGAATGTAAGCCTAAGAGTCAAGCTCTAGGAGCAACTTTGTGATATTTTTTCTCACATCCTGGATGTTTTGATAATGCTGCTGCCTCTTTCAGAGTTATGTCTTACATTTCAAATGAGGAGATTGACTCCACTGTTATTACTGAACTGCAAAATGCTCTCAGCAGTTCTATAAAATCTATTGTAATCCCAAACAATTGAAACCTGCAGAGCTTTCTTCAAGTGTAAGGTTTATAATGTACTAGGCAAGGAAATGTTTACTCCAAGAAAAAGTATTTAATTTTCACACTCTATACACAGTATGTGCCTGATATGGCTAAGTAACAATCTTTATAACAAAGATTACTATGCACAGAAAGTGAAAAAAATTAGCAATATTAAAAGTTTACATATGGATTTGGTGTGAAAACTTAACATTGATGAAAATTAAATGGCTTTTTCCTTTTTTCTTAACTGCTGCTAGTCAGAGTGGCCTGAGAATGTAGATATCTTTCAAACTCTATAAATTCAGTTGAACAGAGGGCAGAAGATGTAGATTAGCATACATTCCCAGGATTTCTTATTTTAGCTTTCAGTAAGCAAATTAGACTTTTTGCTACTATTGCTTTTCCTACTGATTTCAATGATCTCCAAGCAGATCCAATAAAGCACAAAGAGCCCTGTGGAAAAATAAACACCCAAAAAAGAAAGTGCATGAATGAGCAACAAGACCTGGACAAAGAGCACAGGGGAATGTGCACCTGCCAAAGGTCTAGATACAGCTGTGAAGTTGTGTTCATGTAATAACAAGGCATTAAAAATAATAATAAATTCTCCCTAGCACAAAGGAACATGAAGTCAATGGTAGATGAGGAAAGATATTCACTCTTGAGGAGATTGGAGAGTGAAAATAAGGACAAAGGTCTCATTTTTGATGAATGAGAGGGGCCTCAAAATTATATTGTTGGAAATATTAAAGAAGTAATTAAACATCACAACAATTCTTGTCTTTGCTATTTGCTAGTTTGAGATTAGACACAGTACCAATTCTCTCCAAGATTATTTATACATAACAAGATGATATTACTGTTAATATTTTTGTATAATAATTGGATCATTTAATGTATATAAAGTTTTGAAAATTACCTGGTACTACATATCTAATGCTTAAGAAACATTTAATAATAATTGTTATTTCTTTTCCTCAGAGTCATTCATTTTCAATCAGGTGATTGCTCAAAGCTAATTGGCTCCCTGAAGCATTACAATATTCATGACATCACAATGTTAAAACATCTGTATATGTCTGTGTATCTGCATAACTATATATGACCTATAAAATTATAACTGAAAGTATTATTTTAAGTGATGCCTTTTTTATAAAGATTGAGGTTTTTCCATTTTTAAATCTGATTTACTATTTAACCCAAGTATCAGCATGAAGTAAAGAAAACTGGTGGCTTTGGAGTCTTGCAGTCCTACTTCTGAATCCATTTTGGTCATTTAGCTGTATTATCCCAGACAAATTAAACTAAAAGAAAAAATTCTTCATCTGAAAAATGGTGATAATAACAACTCCAATAGAATTGTATGACAATTAAGGTCAGGTATACAAAGAAGGAAGACAAGGACATAGAAGATTCACAACATATAAGAGAATCATCATTTTACTACAATAGTAAGGATGTGTTAAAAGGAAAAATAGTCATCTCTTGCCAAATCAACTTTTGTATTTTGATGAAACTGAGATGAAAAAAATTAAGTACTTGGAATTATAAGTAAGTCTATTTGTTTCCAATAAAATATTTAATAGTAATAATTATTATCTTTAGAATATGTTAATTTAAAAAATACTATATAACATGATATTGCAAAAAAAATGTATCCACAATTTTAATGCTAATGAAGTCTGTATTTATTAGCATATAATTCCCTTTCAACATACACAATAAACTACATAAATGTCCTTTTTTATACCCAGTGCCTGTTTTCAAACTGATGTCCATTCTGGTCTAGACATTGCTGGCAACGTGAAGCAATGGAATTGCAAACATCAAGAATCATTTCGTTTGGTATTTGGGCACATTTTCTTTCAATGGCTACTCATAAGTTATCAATGGTTTCAGGTTTTTTAGCATAAGCGTTATTCTTGAGAAATCTCCAAAGGAAAAAAGTCTAGTTGTGTGAGAACTGGTGAACCCACAAGGTAATCTACAGGACCGCTTCGTCCAATCCACCTGTTTGGCAGGTTCATATTAAGATAGGCCCTTACATAATGATGGTAATGTGGAGGTGCTCCATCTTGTTGGAAATAAAAGTCCTCATTATAAAAATCTTCATGAATACGTGGCATGGCTGATTCCTGCAATAAATTCAAGCAAGGGGCACCAGTTACAGTACCTGCAAAAAAAAAAAAAAAAAAAAAAGAAAGGGCCAATGAATCCATGCTCCGGTAAGCTGCACCACACCATCAGTCCTGTTTCTGCACTTCTACTGTATTTGCATACTTCCAGTAGCACTTTGGAATAAATTTTATTTGTTGAGAACTTAATCTGGTTTCAGCCATTATTTCTCAATGGTTAAATCTAAAACAAACAAACAAAAAAAAATCAGCTAGTTAATGACAACAAACTAACAACTATCAACAACTGAATCCAAAAAATAAAAACAAAATCCAACTAAGCAAACCAGAATAGGAACAGAATCGTCGGTATGGGGATCAAATAACTTATATGCATGACCCATGGACATGAACTAAGCAGGGTGGGATTGCTGGAGGGAAGGGGGGTACTGGGCGGAAGGGAGCAAAGGGGAAAATATTGGAACTACTGTAACAACATAAACAATAAAATATACTTTAAAAAAAACCAGCAAGTTACCAGCTATTAAAGCATAGATACATTTTTTTCTCAACAATGTTTAAAACTTGAACTCTGCCTGCCCTGCTCAGAAGAAAACAATCAGTATTCAAAACTCCCTTTTAAATCTTTTGATTTTTTGTTCACATTTTCTCTTATGACAATACTTCTGTTATTTAGTCTAGCCTGTTATGCACCTTATTGAAAATAATAGAAAGTTAGTGGCATGAACATACTGATCACATTCTTTCATATGCCACTTTATTGTAAACTTTCCAATATATACAACAGGAAGTGCAAAAAAATTGATTGATACATTCATTTAATTCTTATAAATTCTTATTAATTTTAAAAAGATTAAGATTATTAAGATTCACTACCAAGATATAAAAATTAAAACAAAATTTTAGAGATTAAAATAATATCTGTTCTAAATCCAACTGTTTTCTAGATTTGGGGGAGAAGGTGATAAGGTAGTGACTCTTTGTAGTATTCTTTTCTATTATTTGTCTTTGGGTAGAACTTTATTTTTTAGATCAAGTGCTGATAATTTTATGGAATTGCATCCTATAACACATGCTTAATACTTTATTAACTTGTGAAGGCTGCTAACTAGCATATGATCATTAGGCTATTTAAATGTGTGAGATTTTCTTATTTTTTAGAGGTGCCCCAAGATGTCTCTGTTCTTCCTTTGTTATTGTCTAATAATTACCATATACAAAGTAGTATGGGGAATAAGTTAACATAATGAAATGAAAGACATTTTCTCCTGAAAAAGAGGTAAAACAGCATAATATATGGTAAAAGATAAAACACAGCATAACTGAGCTATTGTGTGTTATGGCTATGTGAAGGATAAAAAGATTTTGAACTTAGGGAAAAAAAAGGACTACTCAAGAAAGTTATTTAGGACTCTGTCTTTATTAATAAAAGGAACTGTCATAGGTAGACTCAGGAGAACAGATTTTCTAAGTGATAGCATGATTATGAAATATATATATGCACATTATATGTATGTGTGTATGAAATATGTCTTTCATACTGTGAGTCAGTTAGCTTGATTTGGTCACAGAAAACATAGGAATAAATAGTGGGAAGTTACAATGAAAAATATAATGGTGTAGATTGAATCCAGGATGACAAAACCAAAAATAGATCAGGAAGCTAGTTTACTAATCTATATTTAGATGACAACATAAATTAGTGCCCAGCAGGAATTAATAAGAGAAGAAAATTAAAAGAAAACCTGGAAATGTAAATTTGGAAAGATCTGATACAAACAAAAATATGTGCAGTCAAATAGTATTTTTTGATAATGCCAAATATGTTATTCAGAATAACTGAGAAAAAATCTTTTTTAATTCTGTATTGATCAGCTTTCTAATAGTATCTATCACAGAAACCTCTGAATACATATACTATATATCCAACTGCTTGTATGCATGCCTGAATCCAACTTCATTCAACATATTAGCATTTCAATACATTTCAAGGGTCAGCTAATACCAAGTTTCCCTTTCCCTATATAAAAACTGTACCTTAACTTGCCTACAGCAAGATAAAGATAAGAGCACATCTTAGAATGCCTTCAAAGTTATACTGAGATAATATTGCTATTTTGATAGAAATTTATATCTATGTATTTTATTTATTTATGTATTTTATCTAGTTTTAAGTAGTTACAAGAACTTGTTTGTATTATTATACATGGCATATGTTTTTATTTTGCATATTACTATTACTAAAATATATATCTAATTAACATATGTGATTTGAATTCTGTATTAGGACTACAACTTAAACATAATATTTATATAAAGGAAGATATGGCTCATGACAAATACAATGCTATAATAGCCTTACCTTTAATTTAGAAAATTGTTTCAACTTCAATAAATACAAAAGATCTCAGTAATGATAGGAAAAATCCATTTTATGCTGTGATTTTTATCTCTTTTTCCTCATAGAGAAATTGTCTTCACTAAATATAATAAGTAAAGATTATCAAATTATTTTAATCAGTTTTTCCATCCTAGAATCTCTAAAGAATATCTTAAATTAGACTGTTCCTTGACTAGTCCCTTTGCCTTCTTTCCACCATTATTCCCCTCCCCCCTACCCTCTAGTCACTGTCATTCTGTTCCTGTGGTTCTATTTTGTTCATTAGTTTATGTTGTTCATCAGATGCCTCTTATATAGGTGAGATCATATGGTATCTGTCTTTCACTGTTTTTCTTATTTCACTTAGCATAAGTCTCCAGGTCCATCCATGCTGTCACAGAACATAGGAGTTCCTTCTTTCTTTCTGCTGTGTAGTATTCCATTGTTTAAATGTACCACAGTTTTTTGTTTTTTTTTATTCACTCATCTACTGATGAGCATTTAGGTTGTTTCCAGAAGTTGGCTATTGTATATAGTACTGCAATGAACAAAGAGGAGCATAAATTCTTTTGAACAGGTGACTCCGGATTCTTAGGGTATAATCCCAAGAGTGGAATTGCTGGGTCAAAAGTTCCATTTTTAGTTTTTTAAGGAAATTCCATACTGTTTTCCACACAGGTTGCACCAGTCTGCATTCCCACCATGGTGTACTAGGGTTCCCTTTTCTCTGTATCCTCACCAGCACTTGCTGTTTATTGACTTATTAATAAGTTTTTTTTTTCCTTCAGAGAAGGAAAACTCTGACTCCAAAAAACCTCCGCTGCCTTGCGGCATACCTCTTCAGGGGAAAGGCTAAGGGAGTAAACCCCGACAGAAAATCCGGAGCCGAAGTCCCTAAGGCGGTTTGACGTTGTAGTCAACACCGGCAACTCCTGCGGCGCACCTGAACCCAAGCTGTATCGACTCCGTCTTTCCCTTGGACCCTTCAGCTGCGAAGAGAGGGGGGGTCTGCTGCATGGGCAACAGAAGACCCTCCATATTACCCTGCCCAGGCTCTGTAGCTTCAGCGTCATCGTAAGATGTCGATTCAACACGGGAGGAGACAGATACTACCATGTCACTCCCGAGTTGGACTGCACAGCCATTCTCGGGGGTGCAGATAGACTCTTAAGAAGCTACACCATCGTCTCTCGAGACGGATGGCTGCCGACGACGACGACGAATAATGGCCATTCTGACAGGTGTGAGGTTATATGTCATTGTGGCTTTAATTTACATCTCTCTGATGGCTAGTGATGTTGAGCATCTTTTCATATGCCTATATGCACTCTGTATGTCCTCCTTGGTGAAGTGTCTATTCAGGTCCTTTGTCCATTTTTTAATGGGATGGCTTGTCTTCCTGGTGTTGAGTTGTATGAGTTCTTTATATATTTTGGAGATCAATCCCTTGTCTGAGGTATCATTTGGCAAATATGTTCTCCCACATGGTCAGTTCCCTTTTTATTTTGATAATGGTTTCTTTAGCCATGCAGAATCTTTTTATTTGATGTAGTCCCATTTGTTTATTTTTTCCTTTATTTCCCTTGTCCTAGGAGATATATTGGTAAACATATTGGTATATGGGATATCTGAAATTTTCCTGCCTATGTTTTCCTCTATGACTTTTATGATGTCATAACTTATATTTAAGTCTTTTATCTATTTTAAGTTTATTCTGGTGTATGGTATAAGTTGGTGGTATAGTTTAAAAATTTTTGCATGTACCAGTCCTGTTCCCCAACACCATTTATCAAAGAGACTATTTTTGCTCCATTGTATGCTCCTGCCTCCTTTGTCAAATACTAACTGAACATAGAAACTTGGGTTTATTTCTGGGCTCTTTATTATGTTCCATTGATCTATGTATCTATTCTTATGCCAGTACCAGATTGTTTTGATTACAGTGTCCTTGTACTATAGTTTGATATCAGGTATTGTGATTCCTCCTCCTTTGTTCTTTCTCAAGATTGCTGAGGCTATTCAGGGTCATTTTTGGCTCCATATAAATTTTTTAAATATTTGTTCTAGATCTGTGAAACATGCCACTGGTATTTTAATAGGGATTATTTTAAGTCTATAAATTGGTTTAGGTAGTATGGACATTTTAATGATATTAATTCTTCCAACATATTAATACATTTTGGATTGCCATAAAGTTTCTTTCTTACTAACTATACTCCTATTTCATTTCTTTTAATACATTAGCATTACATTTTAAATTTAATATTTATCAAACATTAATTACGTTAAATGACTACAAAGAAGTTGTAAAAAAATGGGTGTTTGTTTATGTGTGTATAATTATTGCCTCAAATGGAGAAAACAAATGGCAAATATATATTATGCCATTTTACTTCACACAGACCCAAACCCTTCCTGATATATTAAAATAAATACTATTAAGTTTGTCCTTAACTCAAATGTGTGTTTACCAAGTTTGTAATTCAAAGATCTATAGGCCATGTTAAACCTTCATGAAAATGATAACTTTTCCTATATGCAACCAGGGTATATCTTGAATAACTTTACTAAAAGGCTTCCAGAATAAATTATCTCTTTAAGAACTAAGAAATATATATTCAGTTAAGGAAACATCTTCTGAGCTGCTCACATTATGGTCAGAGAATTAGGGAGTTTACCCAAGGGAACCTCCAAAGATAATTCCCAAGGTCATCTTCTGGAAAACAGGTTGTTTTGAATTTCCCATTAATTTTAAAAGAGACTAAAAAATAAACCACAGCTATGAAATTAAAAATATTATTCTCATTTTCTTCTAAAATAAATCATCAGAATATTTGTCTCCATCAAGCAAGAGAGAAATCCTTCTTGTATGTATATAAATGTAGTCCATTATGACATCTCCTCTTTTATAAGAATAAATAAAAATGTATCTCATGTTGGCATTATTGTTTACCATTCCTGCCTCCCTCTATCATTTCTTCTCTCTCTCTCATACTCTGTGTGCACGTGTGTGTTTGGGAATATTAGAAGTTACACTTTTATCTAATCTAACAATTTGTTTTGTGTTAATTTTTTATTGATATGTGCCTATAGTTCATGTTACATAAACATGCTACATAAATAAGCTGTAAACTGAGATCATATATGCCTAAGAATGACACTGAAACCTCTGAAAATTTCTCTGTAAAGCAGAACATTATTCAGTGGTAAGGTCATATGAGGTTATTAAGTGAAAATATATTGATTGAAAATTAATTTTTAATTTTTTTTGTTATTTTTATAGAATTTCTTCTCTTTCTCTTCAGTATTAAAATTGAACAAAAAAGACACAAATTTATAGTTCTTCTACTGCCATTGGAATAGAGTTAAAACATTGACTATATAGTATAGGTAATTTGGTAATATATTCTTTTATAAGGCGTTAAACAACCAGTTAGTTGTCTTTGTCACACATATGAAAACCATTTTAACAGCTTTAACAATAATGGTAAAAAATAAGTTGTGCTATACATTGATAGTTAATTTCCTGTGATGGGTTTTATGTTTATCTAACTTCCAATGCCAATGTTTGTAACTTATGCTCAATAAGATGGAATTTTCAGTAAAGTAATTCAGGTGGATACTATTATTCATAATAAATCCATTATCTTTATGTGCCATGCTGAAAATTTTATATCCAGTCCTTATAATACATAAGCAATATTTTAGTTTTTTAAAAACTTAAATAGTGCCTACCTGGCAATCACTCTAAAGATAGTTGCCTGATATGTGAGCTATTGAATTTCCAGTAGTATAAGTTTAACTATAAAAATTCATACATTGGGATATATACATAAAATTAACGCAACATGAATGCATCAGTAGCATCCTAAACTGAGAAATTAAAAAATACACATAGATTTATAAAGCAAAAGTGATGGCCGTTGTTGGAAAATTTTATTTTGTGCATATAAATTATTCATATTTACTGTGTACATTGATTAAATTTACCAAGTAATGACCACTCTCACTTACACATGTTTGACAAAACCAGAGAGACCATGCAAAATCTGGCCAGGAAACAAAACGCTTTTCTCCTTGTCACTGCATCGTGAAACTGTGCTAATGAAACAAGGCAGACAGCCTAGAGGATATAGTCAGAGTGAGGACTAATATTTATTTAACAAGTTCCTAAATTTCAGCATTTGTAAATATACTTTTCTTAACTGCTGGGGTAAAGTACATACTGTTGTTGCTTATCAACTTCAATTTTCATTGCATAATGTAGTAGAACAGAGAGAATTTCCATTGTATCATCAAGGCTACTTATATGACCTAAGCAGGAATGAGAAGACCCCAAATATTTCTATAAATAGAATAAGCATAAGCTGTAATGAAGATATTCTGGATGGCAAATCATATCACTGTAAGACAATAGTCCAGTCCTCAAGGTCCTGTGCTTACAGTCATGCTAGGCTCTGAGCAGAGTCGGGTCACAGTTCCCTCTTCTATCTCTTGTCCCATCCTCTATCTTAACTGAGCCAAATTACTTTTAGAGCCTTAAGTTTTACTGTTATATTTATACTTCTTTCTTCTACATATGCTTTTCTCTCTGCCCGAGCCTCTCTCTTAAAATGGATTTATCTAGTTTAGTCTTCTTTTGCCTTCAGTACTCAGCAGAATCTGTGGCACATATTGGAATTTGTTGCATCTCTGATACACTTAAAAAAACATTTTGTATACACCCCTATCATGTAATTAATTATAATACATTAAAATAACTTTTTATTTATTGTTCTTAATAAGCTCCCCAAAAGGAAGAGAAGGTTGTATGTTTGTATCTTAAATACATTAGTTAATTAAGTAAATGAATAAATAAATGAATAGGTGAGTTCTATACAATATAATCTTCTAGTGTCTTATGTTTCTTGACAGCTTTGTTTAAAATGAATTCATAATCACATTGTTCCCAATATTTTAATGCCTGTTCTACAATAATTAATTTTAAAATATTTGGATGCAATAGCACTGTTTTCATCACCATGCTAATTAATTTACATAGTGTATCTAATATAGTCCTCCCAACAATTCCTTAAGGAGGCTACTGTTAATTATCCCCATGTAAGAGATGGTAAAAGTGAAACTTAGTCAAAGATTTTTTTTTAATGTTTCAAAACTCAGAGTTAGTAAGTCAAAGAGGTGAACTAAAGTCCAGCTCTCTTTGAAAACAATGTCGGTCTCTTAGCAGCTATAAAGTTAAGATATTTATTCCCCATAAAATCTCACCCAGATCTCCCAGGAAGTCTGTTGGATGCCTGGTACTTATCTCACCATCTAAAATAACCTTGTGTTGTCAGCCCTAATGGAGCTAATGGTCCTGCCAAGGCTTTTGTCTCCTAACACTCCAAAAGCTACAAAGCTTCAAGTTCCTAAGGTATCATTGCACTATATAAAGAATTCAAAGCGCAAGAGCCAGGCTTTGTTTTATGCAGAAGCAAATAATATATAACCATGTATGCGACTCTGTGTCACACTCTCTCTGGGCCTAAAAGAGCAAAGAAAAGTTCCTATGTGAAAGCAGTTTCTCCAGATTCTAATTACAGCTCCTCTTGCATGTTTCTCAGAAGGCAGATCAGTGACAAGTGTCTAAAAGAGATAACAACTTTCTCTTACCTCATCATCTCAAATACATCTCTCAGTCTGTCTCCAAAACCATTATTGAAAATTGTCTCATAGAGATTGACTTGGACAAATCAATTTACTCTGGAATCTCACCACTGCACTCGGCATATCTAGAATATACACACTTCACCAATGACGGATCAACTTCTAAACTACTGTGGGTTGCATTTTCGGTGCTCATTAAACATTTCTTGAATGAATGAATGAGTGCATTTCTTAAGCCACATTAGTAATGACACAGCATTTGTTCCAATCAGGACACCTTAACCCTCTTTCCTTATAATACTATACTTTTCCCGCTTTCCACCATCAGTGTACACAAGCATGCACACACACAAATACATATTCAGAGAGTGATTTATGGAGAGGGAAACTGACTGTATTTACATTCATTTAAATAAACTCATTTAAACAAAGGTCTAGCTACATTTTCTAACTTCTATGTCCTATTTTCCGTTGTTCATTTTGTTTAGAACATATTTCTAACTCTATTATTTTCTTCGTAAAGAATTAAGACATATTTCATAAGCCAGCTTTACTCTAAAGCAGTCTGGTTTCCCAGAGTAGAAAAAAAATCTTGAAAAAATGTCTCATGTTGAAACATATCAAAAATTTAGATTCATCACTAAAGATCAGTGATGATAACATTAATTTTTATTAGAGTTAACTCAATCATTAGAATATTAGAAGAGTATAATAGTTTCTTACAGGCAGAGTTGACTTGAGTGAGAGCTACCAAGTTATAAAACAATAAGCAGTGTATTTTTTATGATATTGATGGATAAATTATGAGGAAGTGGGGATGTTGCTGGAATATAAAAACTACTGTTTGCTGCCAAAGTGAATTTACTGGTGTGTAGTCAAATTCTCAGTATTAAGAAAAGCTATTACTAGTTATTTAAGTATGTTAGATCTTTTGATGCCTGGCTTTAGATAGATTTTTAAGGCCATTTTCTGGTTCCCACAATGACAAAACAACTGTAGAAATCCAGAGTTTGGAAGTTTTTCAGTATCACCTGTTGATCTAGTCATGTTTTCTTGATTTTAGCTTATTTTATGCTAGAAATTAAGCTTTGTTTAGCTTTTACTAGCACATATCGCTATGTAAGAATTTTAGTGTTTATACAATTATTTTTCTTGTACTTAATGTGATGATTAGTAAAAATCAACATAAGAACTGTGTGCCTGAATGATGGAGGCTAGGTGTCTTTCTCCTTCACTCCTTCCAGTCCATTTCAGAACCTACATTTTCTACTGCCTAAAAAATGCTAGCTTACCTCTGAGTCTTTTTTATTTGAGAAGGTTGACAGACCTGTACTTAAAAATAACTGTTTTGGGAATTCAGTAGAACTTCACTTTAAAATTCTCCCTTTGAATGAAAAGCACAGCTAGCTCAGGAGCTGTTGAAATGGCTCAATTCTTTACTTCCATCCATTTTGGAAACTCTCTAAGTAAAAACCTATGATAATGTGCAACCATTTTGTTAAATTTAAATATTTACTTAGCAAAATTAACTCTCACATTTTAAAAAATTATGTTAGTGGGTTGAGGGAATAGAATGTCACAGCTTAGGAATCACCTTACAATGTGGTTTTGTTAAATTACAAATGTAAAAGGAAGTTGAACCAAAATGGCACCCTCACCCTTTGCTTCTATTTTAAAAAATTGATATTCAATTCATTTTGAAATGGCACACAGAACCATATATGTATGTGTGTGTGCGTGTGTGTGTGTACATATATATATATATAGTTTAGGTACAGCAAAAGTCAAAACAGGCATAATTATAGAAAAAGTTGAGACGCTTTTTGTTAGATCATTATTAAAGATTTCAGAAGCTCTCATTTACTTCCCTTAGGAAATAAATAACACCATCTATATCCATTAACTAAGGCACAAATGTATCCTCTCAATGTGTTCTTACTGTCCTACTGCTACTATAACATACTTATATGAATTTGGTGTCTTAAAAGAATGTAAATTTATCATCTTAGTGTTCTCTAGGTTAGAATTCCCACATGGATATCACTGGGATAAAAACCAAGTTATCAGCAGGGTTGCTTTTCCTTCTGGAGACTAAGGGAAAATTGGTTTCTTTACCTTTTTTAGTTTCCCTTGCATTCCTTCTTAAAGCCAGCTGTATTGCATCTCTCTAACCAACCTTCTTTAATCATGTCTCCCACTAACTCTCTTCCACTTTCCTCTTCCACTTATAAGGATTCTTGTGATCATTCTGAGGAGACCTATGTAATTCCATTGTAATCTCTTTATGGTTGCTAATGTTAGCAACCTTAATTTCAACTCTAACCTAAATTCCCTTGTGTCGTGTAACATAATATAGTCAAAGATTCCAGGGACTGGAACATGGACATATTTGAGGGCAGGCATTATTCTGCCTGCTATATTTTTTATACCCTGTTACCTTTGTTTTACTTGGCTCAAACTAGAAGCTGATGCCTAGATCAGTCCACGTTAACCTCATTATGATGTTAACTGAGCAGCTACTCTCTTCTCTCTAAATTAGATAGAATAATTATTAACATGAAAGGGTTCTCCCTCAAATTTTTCTTCCAAAAACTTCCTGTGTTTTAGTTGTGGACAAAAAGAAAAAAATGGTATCTTTACATAAAATAAATTAATGAAAGGGAAGCTGAAAGATATGTTATGAAAAGAAGCAGGACAGTCCACATGAACTTACTTAAATTTTCTGTGATGAACATCAAGTTATCCAAAAGAAAACTTTACTGCTATTAAATATGTCTTGTTACAGGAATGTTATAATTGTTGTATAAAAAAATACCTGTATACAGAGGAAGCTTCCAAAGAGAAGTAGCATCTTCCTTCTGAATGTACTTTGTGGGAAGCTATTACAGTGAGTGACTTCTTTGTACCAATTAAGAATGTAAATATAATGTTCCTCAGAGAAGAAATAAAGCTGAAGGGTCTGGTAGTAAAAAATATATGTACAACACATTAGAAGTCCTCATTATCACATCTTGCTTTGATAAATTGTGCTTATTTAAAGGTGGGAGGGTAGTATTTAGTGATTAGGTTCTGAATTGGAAAGAATATAATAAATGTACTAAATTTAAAAATAAAATTATCAAAAACATTATATGGCCAGTTATTATTGCAAGATTGTGAGTTTACAATAAAAGAAATAATAATCCCTTCTAAGAATTCAAGGTCATGTTCAGTGATTGCTATCAGAATCACCTGAGAAACATTTTAAACACCTCATATGTTCCCCACTTGCCAACTCTGGTAAGCAGGAGATAAAAGCGTGGGATGTGAACACATTATCAGACAAAAATGTCATGGTGTGTTTGATATTACAAACAGCTGGATGATGAAAAGACAACCCACTGAATAGGAGAACATATTTGCCAATGATACATCTGATAAAAGGTTAATAGCTAAAATTTATTTAAAAAACTTATAAAGCTTAATACTCAAAAAGCAAACAAACAATCCAATTAAATAGGCAAAGAAACTGAATAGACACTTCACCAAAGAGAACATACATATGATCAATAGGCATATGAAAAGATGCTCAATACCATTAATTTTCAGAGAAATGCAAATAAAACCACACATCTGTCAGAATGGTTATAATCAATAAATCAACAAATATAAAGTGCTGGCAAGGATGTGGAGAAACAGGAACCCAGTGCACTGTAGGTGGGAATGCAGACTGGTGCAGCCACTATGGAAAACAGTATAGAGTTTCCTCAGAAAGTTAAAAATTAAACTGCCTTATGACTCAGCAATTCCACTTCTGAGAATATATCTGAAGGAACTCAAAACACTAATTCAAAAGAATATATGCACCCCTATGTTCATTGCAGCATTACTTACAATAGCCAGAATTTGGAAATAGCCCAAGGGTCCATCCATGGATGAGTGGATAAAAAAGCTGTGGTACACTTACATAATATAATACTACTCTTTTGTGAAAAGGAAGGAAATCATATTTTTTAGAATAGCATGGGTGAACCTAGATAGCATTATGCTAAATAAAGTAAACTAGTCAGAGAAAGACAGGACCATATGATTTAATTTACATATGGAATCTAATGAATGAATGAATAAATAAATAAAGAAATAAAAGGAAAAAAATAAAGAATCATAGGTCTACTTATTATACATAAGTATTTAGTATATAGTGAAAAGTTTAGAAGAGGAACCAAAAAGAGCTATCTAAATAAGACTAAGGCTGATTAGCACCAATCAGATTCCTTCTGACCCTTGGAGGATATAAATTATTCAGTAAAGGAAAGTATTCAGTATTCAGTAAAAAAGAATTCACATGTACAAAGTATTCAGTAAAGAATTCAGTAAAGAAGGAGGAAAGTATTCAGTAAAGAAGAATTCACATGCACAAAGTATTCAGTAAAGAATTCAGTAAAGAAGGAGGAAAGCATTCAGTAAAGAAGAATTCACATGCACAAAGTATTCAGTAAAGAATTCAGTAAAGAAGGAGGAAAGCATTCAGTAAAGAAGAATTCACATGCACAAAGGCATAGAAACAAAAACACAGTTGTGTGTCCTAGGAGCTCAAGTAGTCTGTGTGGCAAAGCAGAAATTGTGAGAAAGGGGTTCAGATGAGTTGAGGTAGGAATCATCGCTGAGTTTTAATACATGGAACTTATATTGGTTATTCTGTTGTGTCACTCTAAAACTCATTTTTTTAAGTCCTCACCAGAGGACATTTTTTTCATTACTTTCAGAGACAGAAAAACATCAGTATGAGAGAAACACCAATGTGAGAGTGAAGCATTGATCTGTTGTCTTTTGTAGGTGCTCAGTTTAGGGGCCATACGTGTCCCTACTAGGGATAGAACCCTCAGCCTCTCAGTTACAGGATGATGTTCCAACTGAGTCACACCAGCCAGGGCAAAGCTTATTTTTAAATTATCACATGCTATCCCTACCATCAGAAACTTAGCAGTATTCAATGGTCCTCGGTTGGACTAGGAATAAAAGTAGGAATTTGGATATGATTTTTAAATGATTTCAAGGAATCTCTCATAATAGGCATAGTTCTGTATACCAGATATACTCATAAACAGTAACTATAGTACCCATAGAAAATAATTGAGAATATACTCATTATAGTAACTCATAACAATAACTGAGGATAGGGAATTCATCAAGAAGTTTGTTAATAATGAGATTCTATTCTTTAACTGAGAATGTTAATTCTATTTCCTCTGAAAGAGTATTACCAGTTTGTGAAAATCAGTTACACATCCTGGTTCTTTCATCTATAGCTAGTACAGTTTGATTGGAAAAATATCAGAATAATTTTATTAATTAAGTGAAAGTGACAAATATTCAAAACTAATAGAAGTGCTCTGATGAGTAGAAAAAAAATACAGGATAGAAGGTCATATCACTGATTAATCTTTTCATAACTTCAATTGAGACACTGCCAATAATACCAGGATTGTTATTAATGTCAACTCAAAAACTTGTAAAGTTTAAATAGGATAACTGTATATGAAGTTATGAATATATTTTTCAATTTTCCTTGGCCTCTCACTACTATACTAGCAAAACCAAAAGATTGGCGTTATGCTTGGTGATAAATGTACAATTAATGTGGAGTAGCCCACCCTTCTAAGTCTATATATAATGTAATGGTGCTACTTAATTGACTTATTTTTCATTCACTCAAACAGCAAAATTATATCCATATAATTCAGAGGTTGACAAAACTATTCTGTCCTCTTGAGTCTTTCATGAGCAAGGGTAGGGAATATTTTATGTCAGATGAAAAGTTCTTTGAACAATAAAAATCATATGGATATTTTAGGATATGAGGGAGTGGGATAGTATAGGATATTTTAATACTTTGTGAAGGATAAAACATAGAGGGGCAAAATCAGAATCCAGAAACCAGTTAAAAGTCTGTTTTAATAATCTAGTCAACAGATGTTGCTATCATGGAACAAAATATTGTGGTAGAAATAATAAGAAATGATTTAATTTTCATTCTATATCTTGAAGTCATAGCTTATAGAACTTGCCTATGTTTAGATGCAGTGCTGGAGAGAAACACATGTACAAAGTTGACTCCAAGGTATTCAACTTGAACAACTAGAATTACAGAGTTTAGTAATTATAGAGTAATTATTAAAATGGAGAAGATTGAGAGAAAAACAGGTATGAGATTATATTTGTGTATCAAGAGTTCAATTTTTAGCATATCAAACTGAAGTGTGTTTTATACACAGAAACCATTTTGGGTATAGGATATTATGAGCTATATTACTTAGGCTGCACTTTATATCCCCATGACTATTCTATAACTATCAATTTATACTTCTTAATCCCTTCTCCTTTTTCACCCATGCCCCATATTTCACCCAGTTTCGCAACCCAACCCCCTCCAAATCCAGCAACTACCAGTTATCTCTCTGCATCTATGAGTCTGTGTCAATTTTGTTTATTTTATTATTTAGATTCTACATATCAAGAAAATAATATGGTATCTGTTTTTCTCTGATAATACTCTCTAGGTTCAAATGGTAAGATTTCATTCTTTTTTATGACGGAGTAATTCTATAGCTTATATGTACCACTGCTTTTTTACCCACTCATCTACTGATGGGCACTTGGGTTGCTTCCATATCTTGACTATTGAAAATAACTGCAATGAACATAGGAGTGCTTATATTCTTTCAAATTAGTATTTCCAGTTTCTTTGGACATGTTTCCAGAAGCAGAATTTGTAGGTCATAATGAAGATACAATTTTTAAAGTTTTTGAGGAAACTCCATTGTGTTTCCCATAGTGGCTGAACCACCCTGCATTCCCACCAACAGTGCCCTAGGGTTCTCTTTTCTCTACATCCTTGACAACAGCTTTCATGTGTGGATTTATGATGATAGTCATTCTGATGCCTCATTGTGGTTTTAATTTGCATTTCTCTGACAATTAGTAACACTGAATACCTTTTCATATCTCTGTTGGCCTTCTGAATGTCCTCTTTGGAGAAGTGTCTCTTCTGCTTGCTTTTTATGATCTGTGCAATTGGATGAGATCAACTAAAGTTAAAGGAGAAAAGAGTTCAGAAAAAAATGAGCCCCTGGGACATTTCAATATTTTGAGACCAGAAAGAGGATGAGAAAAAACAAAGGAGACTGGGAAGGATTAACCAGTAAAGGAGGGGAACTGTGGGGGCAATAGTGCTCTGCAAGGAAAAAGGGGAAAAGGCGTTTCAATAAGTTATTGATCAACTTTGTCAGCTGCTGCTGATAAATCAAGTGAGATGAAAAATGACAATGACTATTGGCTTTTTAGCAACAGTAAGTTCACTGATGGTCCAGATGACAGCACTTTCAGTATCATGTGGGATTTCAGGAAATAGAGACAACAGGGATGTTATCATCAAATGTGAACAATTATGTCGAACATTGTTTTCTAATTGGTAACAGAGAAAAGGACAAAATGGAAGGGGATGATGAACAAATAAATCTAATTTTTAAAAGTGAGAAATATGACATCATGTAACTGATTAGTTTACAGTGGAAATTGTTCATGTAGAAGAGAGATAGAAGGCTTTCTGGAGCAAGACACCTGAGTAAAAAAGAAATCATGGAATCTACTGAACATATAAAGGAAATGGTTTTGGATACAATTCTAAAAATGTCATTTATTGAAGAAGAGGCAGAGATAAAATAAACAGGTGAGTAGAGAAGCATTGTGAAAAACCATATGAAACTTTTTGTAATTGGTTTTATTTTTCAGTGACTTAGCAAGACTGGTCCTTGGTTGATGACAGGAGGCATGGAGAAGTGTTAAAGACTTGAGGCGAATGTGTGCAATAGTAACCTAGATAGTAAATAGATGAACAAAAAATATACATGCCTCCATTTTTTTTCCTTCAGTTGTAGTGATGTTTTAATGGCACTATTGAGAGAAAATTTTAACACATTGGCAATTTATGAGTCCATATGTTTCTTCTTCTTCAATTATAGTTACTTAATTTCTGCTTTAAAAAAACAATTGAGCCCTGGCTGCTGTGACTCAGTGGATTGAGTGTCAGTCAGCTTGCAAACCAAGTGTCACTGGTTCAATTCACAGTCAGGGCACGTGACTAGGTTGCACATCAGGTCTCCAGTTGGGGATGCGAATGAGAGGCAACCACACAGTGATGTTTCTCTCCCTCTCTTTCTCCTTTCCCCTCTCTCTAAAAATAAATAAATAAATAAATAAATAAACAACAACATCCAAACAGATACCTAAAAAAAAAAAAAAAAATTAAAAGCAGTTTATGCTATCTGCACTTCTGGTATTGAGACCATATTAATTGCTTTTCATTCAGAGTGAAATAAATTTTAGATACATAATTTTAAACTGAATATTTTTAAAAATCCTCACCAGAAGATATGTTTATTGACTTTAGAGAGAGCATTGGAGGGAGATGGAGAGGAATAGAGAGAGAGAGAGAAAGAGAGAGACAGAGAGAAACATCGATGTGAGAGAACCATTGATCAGTTGCCCGCCATAGATGCCCCAACTGGAGATGGAATCTGCAACCTAGAACCTAGGTATTTGCCCTGACTGGGGATTGAACTAACAAATTTTGCTCTAGAGGAAAACATTCCAACCAAGTTACCCAGCCAGGGGCTTAATATGAATCTTTAATTGTTTAATAAATTTTTCCAGAAGCTCAGCTGTGGAAATTGTTATTTGGTAAGGATATTTTGAAGGAAATATCAGCCTCTCATGTTTCTGAAGATTCTTCCAGGTTTACACCTGTACTAGATTAGACTAATGTAAAGCTATACACCTCATCCATATCACTCTGTCCCCAGCAGAGTTGTGTTAATGAGTTATAAAATAATAGCAGCTCCTTCACTTTTCTAACATAACACACAACCATTTATGGTTGGAACATCTACATTTTAAATGTTTTCTAACATTGCTGTCAAGATTATTTCATTATACTGCTCAATATTTGAAAAATGTATCTCTGAAGCTATAGTGGGAGGGATATTTTAGTACTAAGACAAAAGGTCAGTTACTAGGAAGGCAATCTAAAAATATCATACCCACGGGAACACAAGCTCTAAAGCAAAGAATGAACAGAGTTCAAGAGCTGAAAATTTAAGTCAACACAAATGTCAAACCTGGAAGATCTGTAGCAGAACTTAGTTTGACTGATAAATCAAGAGGGACATGGAGCAAAGATAAGCTGGTCAGATGAAAGTCATGAATACTTATTAGTTTCCTTCCCTTGACCTCTCAACCAGCCTGGCTTACCAATAATCATGAAAGAGGGGAGATCCAGATACAATAAAGACTTTTCAAATAAGCATTTTGAAGATGACCTGCTCCTGTTCTGATTGGCATGTTAGACTGATGTGAAAATTTAGTTCTCTGATGGGTTAGGTCTTTAATTGTTTGCAAATATTGCTATATTAGGCTTCCCTGCTATTCCAATGGTTTAAGCATGTGATCTCCTATTCATTCCTGTTTTGTCTGGAGTTTATAACGTTATATATCTATTGAGCACTTGGAAATCCATATCTAACACAAAATTAATAGGAAAGTTGAAATAAAGGACCTGCTGTTCCAGATTTCCTCCTGTTATTAACTTGGCAAAGATGTATGAAGTCCTCACTCTTCTCCATATTACCAATGTTGGAAATATAAAGCAGCAAAAGATCATTGGAATCTGAGAACAGTAAAATATTATTGTGTCTAAAATATTAAAGACAAGTTTATAGTTATAATGCATATAGTACATAAATATTATGTAAACCTAGATGTGTACATGTGTCTGCATGTCTATGTGCATGTGTGTATAGCTTCAAGCTAATGAAGCCAATCACTACAAAGGAGGCATTTGTAAAGTTCTTGTTTATTAAGAAGAGTTGATTGAAGTAGATTAACATGTTGACATTTTAAAATGCTCAAATACTTGCTTTCTTTGACTTTGTAAAGTGATGAAATACATTGTTTTACTTTATAATTAATAATCTCATATTCTTTTAAAAATATTGGATCATGTTATTTTTATGATTCAATATATTTTATTTACATAATATTTAAATAATAGTTTTACACTTATAAGTATATATTTTAGTCATTGATGTGTCATATTTTTGTTTCTGGTTCATATAAGCTTCATAGGACAGAATATGAAGATGTCTTTCTTTTCATTATCTTTGGGCATTTTATATATAGTAAAGGGATGTTGGGCACTTTATACAGTAAAGAGATTTCCCCTATGGTAAAATAACTCAAAAATGTTATTAATTCTTATCAGTTTGGGGGAGGATAATTCATTAATCAACTTACTGACTTTTCCCCTGATTTTTGTGTGTCCAAATATATTTTTGAATACATTTCTAGTATCAATACATCAGTTGTGAGATTTTTAATGTATGCTCATAAAGCTATATATTGAACATAATTATAATTTTGAAAATCTGTCTGTGGTTAATTTAAAATTAAATACTTCTAATAAAATTTGAATAAATGTGTTGAAATATAAATCATTTTATAAGACATTTATGCATAGGAAATTATATATTTATATAATATATGTGTACATGATTATTTATTTATTTAGTTATATATTTCTTATTTGAATACATCATATAACATATACCCATGTTTAAATACAACTGCAAAGCAAAATAACTTTGAAATGTGTGACAGTCATACACTCAGATCTCACTTAACAGGTTGATCCTGTCTGTAAACAAAAATCATATTCACTACTGATACAAAGTTTCCTTAACAAATATTGATCCCATGCATATCTTAAGGCAAAATAACTTTTCTGAATTGTATATTATCTCAGAATGTTTTCTGAGATGTGATTATATCATTTCTTACAACTACTTGAGCTATCTTTTGGGTAATGAATATCCCAAGGCTTAATACATTTGCTATAAATAACCTCCTGAAACATAATTACTTTAATCAAAAGAGCAATATTTTGTTAAAGTCATTTAATCATCAGAACTCTAAAACTTAAATGGCAGTACTTGGAATGTGCTTAGGAATATTCACAAATCAATCTCTAACTGAAAAGCCAACATAAATGGTTTTGTAATAAGCCCCAATTAATAACTACTAAAAATGTCTTTAAAAGCATGTTTCTAATACAAAGAATCTGTTCATTCAGAATAGAATCTTTTTAAAACTTACAACGTGCTATGTGTTCTGCCAGAATGAGTACTATATCACCAATAATCATGCAGTTAATTTTACATAAATTTTAGATTCCTCAATGGAAAATAAAAACAAGAATATTTAATTTTAGCATTTTTATGTTGATTTTATGGTATTACTCATATTGCCTAGTAACTTCCAAACTGAATTTTTAGGTGGTACCATCTAGAGCTAATGACTAGATATGGTAGTAAAAATAACAAAATAGAAGACAGAGGTGATGTTAATTCTGAGAGAAGACTATGAAATTAAAAATTTGGCATGATAATCTTTCACAGTGAAATTCCTCCATTTCTATGTCTGTGGACTTTTCAGTAGTTGTAAGTCATATCTTCTTCATTAGAAATCTATGTAATATAAAGATAAATAGAAATTTATAATATATTCATTGAAGCCTATTATTCACCAGACATATGTATTATTTTTTATTCTGTATAACTTATTTTTTTATCCATTGCATTTTTGATAAAATTTGTTATAAATGTCATTTGAAACATGTTACTTAGCCCAAATACTCACAGTGTCAACAGTGTATGTGGAAAGTGTTATTCCAGGAAAAAGAAATTCAAAAATAACTCTATAATTAATTAACTAGTTGTATCCTTCCTAAAAAATAGTTTGTTCTCAGTCTCATAAATAATCATTAAGAACTTAGCTCTAAATGTAGAATAGTCTTTGGACTATCTAACTATTTAATAGCTTATAAGTGAAATGATTCCATTAATTTTCATCACTCTTGCTACTAAAAATGGGTATGTATGGATGCAAATAAGAAAAAAAGCATAAATCAATGAAAAATTAGTGGATAACATATTAAAATAACTGAAATATTTGATTATATATCTGGTAATTACAAAAATTAGAGCCTCACCACTAAACTGACATCAAAATAAATTTTACATGTATAAAAACTTAAATGAACTAAAATAGCCATAAAACTATTAGAAAATACAAAACAAGAACTATAAGATGCTGTTATTTAGAGTTTACTCTATGCTTAATAACAATCAAATGAAATGATTTCAAAATTGTGTGACCTGTTGAATGTCATCTTGGTAGCTTAATATGAGCTTCATGTGGGCAATAGGTAAATTTTAAAGTGATGTACACTATATAAATGTCATATGCACAAGTCAGGGTTTTCTTTGTTTTTGTTTTTCTCTTTTTTTTTCTGCAGAGAGATGGTTATTAAACACTTAACTAGCTTACCACTGTTAATGTATCATGTTTACAATAACTCTAATAACTAATCTGTTAGGTGTTGTAAATAAGAAAACTTAAATACAAAACTGGACATAAATTGATATCTTACTGGGAAACTACTTTCAAAAATTAAACCTACAAATGCAAGAACAATAGGATATTGGTATATTACACTACATAAAGGAAATGACAGATTAAATTTATTATTTTTTAATGGTAAAGATCTAACACAGATCATGTGCTTAGCACTCCAATAAAAAAAATTTAAAAAATAGACAAACCAAGAAGAAATATGCAAAATCAAACTGTAGAAAACAGAGCACTCACTGAAGGTATAGGATCATACTGTTTCTCTTAAATTGGCAACAAAATATAAAAGTTAAACTTTTTTTCCAAGTTAATGGCAACAAGGAAATAGGGAAGAAAATACACACACAAACCTCATTGGTGAAGCTCAGAACAGTGTATATAGTAATTAAATATTTGTGTAAATAATAGGGGAACTAATATATAAAGTGCAGCTAAAGTAAATTTATATTTGAGTACATGAGTTTATTCTTGTATTATTTTTATTAATTATGCTATCATTTTTCCATACGAACAACTGTAAACCTACTTTTACCCTACCCTGTGTATTCATGTGGTTTAATCCACATAGAAGTACTAAAAAGTTATACAAGAAATCAACAGCAGTGATAACATCTTGAGATGTTATGGGAATCATTGAGGCTAAAGAAAATACTTTATATATCTTTGGTTGTTTTTAGTTTCATATTTACTTTGCTCTGTATTTTTTAAATATTCTGAAGAATCAAATTTGATAATAAGAACAAAATATATATATTATGGATGTAGCATAGTTATACTTGAATTTTTGCCTTTTTTTAATGTTGTTCTTTTCCAGTTGTCCCAATTTTCCTCCCATTGCTCTCCCCTGGTACCTCCACCCACTCCCACAGTCAATCCCCGCCCTGTTGTCCATGCCCATAGGTCATTCATACTAGTTCCTTGAGTAGACTCTTCCTCTTCTTTCCTCCCATCTCTCCCTCTCCTCTCCCCTCTGGTCACTGTCAGTTTGTTCCTTGTGTCCATGCCACTGGTTCTATTTTGTTCTTTGTTTGTTGTGTTCACTGGGTTCCTCTTATAAGTGAGATTATGTGGTATTTACCTTTTGCCACCTGGCTTATTTCACTTAGCATAATGTTCTCCAGTTCCATCTATGCTGTCTGAAACGTAAGAGTTCCTTGTTTCTTTCTGCTGCATAGTATCCCATCGTGTGAATGTACCACACCTTTTTGATCCACTCATCCACTGAAGAGCACTTAGGTTATTTCCAGCACTTGGCTATTGTAAATAACACTGCTATGAACACTGGGGCACATAGGTTCTTTTGAATTGGTGTTTCAGTGGACTGGATATTTGTAAACTCCTTTGGCAGAGATAGTTAGGAGACTATGTATGGTATTTTCTATATTTCACAAAGCACAATGTAGGGAAGAAAACACAACATGTAGAAAAAATGTTCTCACTTAAGATAAATGAATGCATGAGGTTTCCTTGGTTTGAAAATGTTGGAAACAGTTGTTTCAATACTGAAAAGCTCCATGGTACACAGGTAGTTTTTGTGTGTACAAAGAATTACCTGAGGTGCTTACTGAGATGCAGAACCTTGACCTCCATTCCCTGAATTATGCCTTCGATTGTGTGAAGCATAACACTGGCCATGGTCACAGGAACCCAGACTACCAGACTACATTTTCACACTTGCTTGGAGCTATGTTTTTCCTGGAAGCTAACATGTTAGGAGCGTATTTGGGCACTGTCAGGGTTGAAATGGGTATTATGATTCATTTTTGTATTGTAAATGATTCAAATTTCTCATTTTAAAATTGTACAATAATATTTCCCCTTTAAAAGTGGGGTACCAGATGCTCTGGAACTAGTGTGAGCAGTTACTTAAATGAGAAAAAAATCTCTAAAAAGTCATCAAAGGTGAAGTTTTTCTACAGTCTGTAAGGTTATGAATGTCTGTATGAGACAAAAGATATATGCAAATTATCAATACTTGTGAAAATTAACTATGAGCCTTCTGTGCTATCTCTTTAATTTAATAGATTATAGAAGAAAATGAAAGATTTCAATGCAAAATATCCATGAGCAGTAGCTATATATGCAGAAGTATAGTTTGAATTAGATCTTTGATGAAAAAATGCAATGCCATCATAAATTCAGAATGATCATGAGACCCACCTCTTCTGCTAAAAACCAAAACAAACAAACAAAAATCCAACCTGGATAAATGTACGACTCAGGATATAAACACTGCGATGCCTAGAGGCATGTTTTTCTTTCATAGCCTTATTTCATAAGGCAGTAAACAGAAAGGGTGAAAAAAACTAAGTGTCTCTGGTAAAGCCAAAGAAAGAAGCTAAGAAATCCACAACACTTGGGAGAATTCTCTGGAGTGAAACTCTGTGACTGGGGAGCCAATTATAAACTAGAAAAAAAAGGAATCATTCCTCACAGGAGCTACTGACAAAACTGCACCCAGGAACAAATATCCAAGAAATATATTGACCAAATAATTTGAAGCTTCATATCTGTGTGGTATATTTCTGAGAGACAGAGAAAAGAAAATTGAAAAATAAAAAAGAAAATTGAGAAAGGGCAATAAGAAATACAGGCCATAAATTCTGACCCATTAAACAATAAATTAGAAATGCTGTTAATATGATACAGCATACCAAAGGAGACTATCAAAGACATAGGAAGGCAGTATTTGTAGCACCATTTACAAAAAAAGAACATCAATTTTTGTATTTGCATTGCAGGGATAATCTGAGTGGGCAAAAACATGCATATAGCAATTGTCAATTGATGGCAGATCTGGTTTCTTCTGTAACTCTCTCACTACCTCCTCTTCACTACCACTGTACCATTTTGAAGTCCTGAAACAAATACACTATGTCATCTCACCTCTGTGTGTGTGTGTTTGTAAATACATATACACACACACCTCAAGAGATATTGTGGGTTTGGTTCCAGCCTGCCACAATGAAGCAAGTCATACTTTTCTTTTGATTGCCCAGTTTATATACAAGTTATTTTTACATTATACTAGTCTATGAAATGTGCAATAGCATTATGTCTCAAAAAACAATGTGCAAGCTTTATTGCCAAAAACTGTTGACCATCATGAGCCTCCAGTAAGTCATAATCTTTTTGGTATTATTAGATGTCTCAATGCAGGGTTGACTCAAACCTTCAATTTGTAAAAACACAGTGTCTGTGAACCACAAGAAACAGAAGTGTAATAAAACAAGGCATGCCTGTAAACATTCTATTTATGTGTATATATGGTTAAAACCTATGCTATTTTGTTTTATTTTGCTTTAGATTTTTAGACCTTGCTTTGTAAAATATTTGTATAGTTTTGTTTTATATTATGTAAAACACTTTTATATTTTCAAAGTTAAATCCACAAAATAGCCTGTATTCTAAGAAATCTACCTTTTCTCTCTACCCAGGAATATTCTGCTTGCAATTCAGTTGTTGGTTCCTGGCTTGGAGAGGGAGAGGTATGTGATCTTTTAATTTATGTGCTGTCCAGCACAAAAAGTCAGAAATGATGATGTAAACACTGCATCTTAAATATACTTTCCTCCAAATACTAAATTTATAACATATGCTAGCAAATTACTTTTAAGTGGTTCTTATATACCATGAAATGCACAACATTATCCCCTATTTCAATCCTCATAACACCTGATAGTATAAACATGTTTTTTTCTGAACAAGAAATCTGTGATTCAGGAATCTTAATTTTATATGATATGAACGCGTATCAGAATTAGAATTTAAATTAAGTGCCATCTGTCAAGGAAACTGAAGAGTCATCTACTCTGTGACTGGCTGTGCTAAGAAACAGGCATAATACAAAAAAAAATGTATTGACAAACAAAATCTTTGATGAGGGAAGAGAGAGCATAAGGGAATTCCTATTAGCAAATTATTGTAACAGAATTGATTCATATTTTAAGGCATAGTCAATGAGATGATGTGTTAATTGTGTATGTAGCAGTGGCCAAATTGTGGGGACTTTGAAAAGAAAACAAATCATGATGAGGCAATATACAAAAAGTGGCTTGAAAGCAGAGTAACAATAGGTCTTAAAAAATTCACCTTTGTTATTTTTTTGTCACATCATTAAGAAGAGGGAGCTCTGCTTTAAGTAAAGATGGTGCACTCTGAACAAGTAGAAAAAGTCTTTTTTTAAACTTCAAATGCAATAGTAGCAAGAAAATATTTATTAACAATATTTTGTCATATTTTCTCTTATTTAGTTATTTCTATCATTCATCTGTTTGGTCACCTTAGTCTTCTTTATCTATTACTTATCAATTCATTACTCATAACTGTCCTTTTATTTTGTCTTTTTTTTATATGTATGTTTTCTATATACATGATTTGTTTATAACAGTATAATTCTCCTTTCTGCTACTTTTCATGTTTTACTTTTTTCCATTTTGGAAGTTTTACCAGATTCTTCTTGCTCTCTTGTCTTCCTTTTTTTTCTTGTAATTTCCACTCATCAAAGTACTAATTTCTCTATTTTTCATAGTAGTGTGTGCTTATGTGTATGTACAAAATATCTCTTTTCTATTAAAAAAAGACTGTTGATTATGTATGCATTGGCCCCACACTGATTAATTTCTAATAATAACTTTTTATTTTTAGTTTCATTATATATACCAACTACTTAATAAAAATTAAAAGGTGTGGTGGGTAGTTAGGGAGTGAGTGAGGGAAATAACAGTTTAAGATTTAATATACTATCCTAAGATACTTTCTCTCAATCTATATAGTGTTCACGCAGTGTTTTCAGCAGTCTGGATTTCTCTCACTTCTGAGTGATCAGAAGAAGCGATATGGACCATAAATTGTTCATGTTATGATAGTGTCCATACACTTTCTTCTTATGTAATTGCCATGCTCCAGCACTCAGTCCATCTACCTACTCTCACAAATTGCTCTTTTAAAAAATGATGATACACTGTTGGATCTCATTTACCTTCATCTTCCTTAACTCTCCACTATTTTTAACAAATACGGAGTAAAAATGTCGCTTTCTTCTTCTGTTTATTTATATTTTATTGCTTAACTAATATGGTTACATACTTGTTCATATTTTTATGGGTTATTTATATTTCCTCTTTCCTGAAATGATCATGAGTTTCCTTAACCTTTTATTTTATTGATATCTGTACATTTATTTCCATATTTGGTATATCAATATTTTTATCATAAACTTTATGGATAGTTCCCAATTTATAATTTGCTTTTGAACTTTTGTGGTTTAATTTTATTACATGTTAGAAGTTTTTAAAATCAAGTCTGGTAATATATTAGTTTTTGTTGCCATTATACTTAGAAAATAATTTTTTTATCCTGAAATACAAAAATATCTTCCTGCATTTACTTTCACTTCTTTAAAATTTACTTTTATACAGGTAGATTTGATCTGGATGCTGTCTATGATCTGTGGCACAATGTGTCTATTATGTGCACATTCCTCATGATCATTTCAAATGTCACTGAATTTGCAAAAATTATTGCTTAGACTGGGTTTGTTTCCAAGTATAGATATGGAGTCTTCTTCCTAATTTTCATTTTCTTTTTTCTTTTTGATATAATTCACAGAAAAGAGAGAAGTATTGAGTTTTCAGTGTGTTTTGTTTATCCAGATGTCTGTAAGAGTTTTTTTCAGTTATGGACATAAAATTAAATTAGAAGAATTCTTTTCGAATTATTCTTTCAGGATTTTTAGTCTTTGGTTTCTCTTATTAAGACAAAAAACTCTATTTACTTGTATTCAAAGCACATCCAGACAATGTAGTTGATGTATAAGGTCAGGACGGTTGAGTGGAAGAAAGGAACATTCATGTCTCCCAGCATGCCTGATTTATTTTATTTTATTTTCATTACTGTGAAACAATATACTCTAGAGCATAGTGGTTTAATACAATGATTCATTATTTTCCAGTAGTCTATGTTCAGAAATCTGGGCAGACTTCTGCTAATCCTGCCAGAATTCCTCTATGGCTATATCCTCTACTAGGACCGGTGGGTTCAAGGTGGCCTCGCAAACGTTGTGCAGTTAGTGAAAGCTGTCAGTGGGACATCTTGATTCTCCTCCTAATAGCTTCTAATTTTCCAATAGGCTAGACTGAAATTTCATAACATGGGTTTCTCAAAGAAGATGAAAGTGGAAACTCAATGGTCTCTTAAGATTTAGGTTCCAGAATCTGCATGCCATTTCTGCTGTTTCTTATTGATCTAAGCAAATTACCAGTCAAGTTCAGAGTCAAGTGGCTATAACAGAGGCTCCAGAAATATCTCTGGACTCTTCCACCCTGAAAAGGCTCAGAGAAAAGGCACTAACTAGGACAAAGGAAGAGTTCCCTCACCCCATGATGCTGGTGCTCTGATCTTAGACATCCAGCCTCCAGAAATGTGAGAGATATGTTTCAGTTGTTTTTAGCTGTGATATTTTGTTATAGCAGCCTGGAGGGACTAGAGAGGGATGGATAAGCTTCATCTTTTGATGACAACAATGGCAGTGTCACAGTGCAAAGAGGCATGGACCGGTGGAGGCATGATTCATTGGAGGCCATTAATATAACATAAAGCAAAGCCAGAAATTTCCTAACAGGCTTAGTTATTACACATAATTATGACTTTTACATAGTAATCATACAGTTTTCATGGATTCAGTATTCCTCTCGTTTTGACAAAGGAGGCTGGGCTTACGGTTTTCATTTTCAGAAGTACTTCAGAGATGAAATCAGCCCATGTTGTCAATGAGAAAGGGTCTAAAGGTGATCAGTAAATCACTCCATGTCACTCCTACTCACTCCTCAGAGAAAATTAGATTAATACTGCAACCATTTACTGAATGCTTATTTAGTACCAGCTTTCCAGGTAAGCACTTAAAATAATTATTTCTTTTAAAATTCACAATATTTCTTGTGAAGTCTATATTATTATCTGCCTTTTGCAGTTGAGAAATATCGGACCTGGAAATTAGTATACTGTCTACTGCTGATGATTTCACATTTAGTAAACAGAATAACTCTGCTTCAAATTCAAGTCTTTGTTATTACAAAAGCTGTGTTGTTAAAGATTATGCTATAGTCACCAATATCTTAATAGGTTTATTGAAATCCCAAATCCTCAGTAAGATTTAACCCATAAAAAATCTCAGAACTGGTTTACATTAAAAAAATTCAGTAAAAGAAGTAATAAAATAAAATTTAAAATTGTACTAATCCAATTTAGTACTCTTACAAGGGTAGGCAGATTGATCAGGGCAATAAAAGAAAGCCTAGTAGATTCTTCCCAAAATAAGAAATCCACATATAATTAATGTAGGTTTTGGAAAAGTGGAGAATTATAAGATTATTAGATGATGTTGAATAATTTCTCTAAACACAATTTTAAATGTGTAAAAGCATAATTTTTATTTATATTTAAGAGTGTTAACATGAATTCCAAATACATTTACATATTACACAAGTAGAAAGAAATATTGAAGCATAACGTTTAAGTTTGAGTATGGAAAATACCTTTTTAAGAATAAAACCTGTGAGGTTCTTTCAACTTAAAATGAAAAATATTAATAGATTTACTCAAGTGTTTATGCTAGAAAATATATAATATCATTAGCAATCAAAGAATACAATATAAAATTTGGTTCCAACTCAGGTAGTGAATTTTGGAAAAATAGAGAATGTAGTAGAATTTCCAAGACTAGCGAAAAATTAAACAACATCAATATCAGAAAAACTTAGTGGAAAATTAAAAATTAAATGTAATTTGACAAAATATATCAATAGTCTCATTATTTTTTTTGCCTTGGAAAAAAACAAGAAGAAAGTTTTCTAAAGGAAATTATAGACATTTAGAAATTTTATGCACAGTGAGACTCATTATAATGTTATCTGTTACAAATGTTATAAAGTAAAAGGAATACATAACTTAGATGTCTCAAAAATAAGTTTAGATAAATGATTATAGCTCCAAATAAAATACTACTGTTCATTCATTAAAATTAACATTGAAAAATATTTAAAGTTATAGATAACTGCTGGTCATAAATTGTAAAAGAACTATAAACAAATGTAAGATATAAATCTTTAAAAATAAAGTTATCTTTATTTTGTAAATTAATAGATACTAATGTTAAGTAAATATGTTATTGAAAAAGAATCTAATATTTTGTCATTTATTTTATAATTTTAAGCTTTTTTTTCCTAATCTGTATTCTTTTAGTATCATATGTATGCATGGGAATGCTGAAAATATTCAGCAACCAATAAGGCACAAGGACTGACTGCTCAGATTTAGTAACACCACCCATTAGAGTGAGTACTAGTATAAACCAAACCAAGTACTTCCATACTACAATTACTGACAGTGAATCAGCTCTGTATGCATATTGTACATTTCATAATTAGATAAAAAGCAAACAGTATTATCAAGTGAAGCAGTGGAAGGGAAGATATACATGGGATTAGGATCCATGAAAGGTGGGAAGTTGTTTAATTGCTTAGAACAATGAGAACAAGTACAAGAGAGAGATAAAAAAAAATAAGATACTGAATTTCTAGTGGCAGGATGTGGGGAAGGGGGAGCAGGTGCCATATCTGGCTGAGAAGACGGCAAGAAGAAGCCCCTGAAGCAATCCAAGAAGCAGGCCAAGGAGATAGATGAGGGAAATAAAGCATTCAAACAGAAGTAAAAATAGGAGCAGAAGAAACTTGAGGAGCTAAAAGCAAAGGCTGCAGGGAAGGGCCTTCTGGCTACCGGTGGAATTAAAAAATCTGGCAAAAAGTGAACTGTTCCTTGTGCCTCGGGCAATGGTGATCCTTAATTCCATTCCTGTTTTAAAATCTGGATTCCCCATCATACCATCTCTTGCCACCTATAGCTAGAATTAACTGTTGTTTTGGAGCCTGTTGTACATTTAAGAATAAACTTGTGTAAAAAATAATAATGATGATGATAGTCATGCAGTGACTCATCTCTAGTTCTTCTGACTCTGCCATTTCAACCTTAGCTGTGATGTCAGAGTAAGCCCAGCCCAGAATCCTGTCAAAGTGTGTTCTTCAGTCTTTTTTTCCATCCAGAACTCTGTACCACCTGGAATTAAATCAACTCATTTGAAATTAAAAAAAAAAAAAAATGCTAACAAAAAAATCAAAGTACCATTTTGGAAACCCAGTACCCAAATTTCAAATGAGCTTTGGAGAAAGAAAATAGTGGAGATTAATTATAAAATAAATAACTGGCATATTTTGCCATAAAACCAAGAATTTAAAGGAATTCAACATGTATCAGAGAGAGAAAAAAATGAACAAACCATTACAAGAAAGGAATCAAACTAGCAGCACTTTCCATTGACAACAAAGGATGGAGAAAATAGTAGACCAGTGCCTTCATTCTGAGGAAGGTTTATTTTGAAGAGGAATTCTATACTGAATTAAATTGTGAGAAAATAAGGCTGTTTCACTCTTTCGATAATTGAGAAAAATAAAATCCATGGGTTCTTTATGAGAAAATAATCCAAGAACTCATTTTAGTAAATAAGAGTAGAAATCAATAAAGAAAAATGTGTGAAATATAAGAAATGGTGGGGATAAACCAGAGGTTCAGTAAAAAGAAATATCCATGAAGTATCAACTGGTCTAATTTGAATAATCAGTTAGCTCCAAAAAATATTGCCTTCAAGAAAAATGGATGTATTTCATACATTATCTTAAGAGTTTAAAAGTTGGAATATAGTAAAGAAAAACACATTCTTTCAAAAACAGAAAAAAAAATGTTAAAGAAGAGAGGAAGGGAGGGAGAGAGGAAGGAATGAAGGAAGGTAAAATAGTTCATCAGAAATTTTAGGAGGAAATAATACCTATATAATAAAGCCATGAGAAAAATATGAAGTCAACATAAATATAAGCAATTTGTGAAAAGTAAAACTAGAAGTTCAAATGGGCCTTGAAGTGGAAAAAAATGTTAATATTACACCTTTTAATATTACATCTTTTTATAAAATACATCTTTTTATAAAAAGATAAGTGTCCTGGGAAACTAAATGCCTTTATTCTGAAGAGTAGTTTTCTTATCCATAATTATATAGATGTTTATTAGTTTTCAACTTTTAGTCTTAACTTATGGGGAAAACATGGACAATTTAAGATAGTGAGTGGAATGTAGATGCAATCAGCCTTGAAAATATAAAGGTAAAAAGGTACACCTGAAAGTACTGGGAGGTACAAGAGTAGATCTTAAGGAAAATCTTCCAACATTAAAATGTTTATGTTATACTGTGGAAGCCAAAACCGATAGAAAAATGTCAATTCAAGAATATTATCTAAAATTACATATAAAAGCAGTAAAGAGTTAAAATCACTATTCAAGAAAAAATTGTCAGAAGTGTAAGTGTAAGTTGAAAATTGTGTATTAAAAATCTTTCTTCACCTTTCTGACATGGACATCAATATTGAATGTGAAAAAGTAATAATATAATAAGCTTTGTTTGTAATTAAAGGCTAAACTGCCATTAGAACTAAAATAAAAACAAATTAAAATGTATTTGTAGAAAATGTGACTGAGAATGAGGTGATGAAGAGTTGCTGCTTTTCATGTAAAACTCTTTGTGAACCCTAATGTTTATCACATACATACATTCCATCAATAAAGTTTTAAAAATAAAACTTTGATTGAAAATACTTGATAGCTTGCTTTTGATATTTGATTTGAAGCTCTTAAGTATTCAAACACTAGTTTGTCTTTTTTACATTAAGCCTAATTATTTCATTTTAAAATTAAAATCATTTACTTTACACTATTTTCTTACTTTTTATTACACAGTTAAAATTTTCAAATATTTTCATTCTGACCTGTTTTAACAACTGGCACAAGAGAAAAAACATGGAGGAATCTTAGGACAAAACAAAATTTAAAATAATATAGTTATACTAACATACTTTTGTCCCTCATATGTATTCTGCAATATAAAAACAGGATAAAGTTTACTGAACTATGAAGGAGCAGATTTGCCAACTAACATACAACAATATTGTATGCAAATTTATATATGTTAATATACAACATATACTTCTTCCTGAGAGCAAGTGATCATGCAAATAGAAACAAAGGATAGTCAGATACATCTCTTAAAATTTAATTGTAAAATGGTTTGAAACTATTTACCAATAATAATTCTCATTTTGGAAATTTATTTTTTAGGTTCAACTGTATCTTCTTATCTTCTCACTAGATTTAATAGATACCTTTCACCCCCCCTACCACATACACACTTTCTACAATAAAAGTATGACTATCAATTGTCAGTATGGAACAAATTTCCCAAGGGCATCAATAATGCACAATTGAGTCTCAGTGTAATCAAATAGATGAGCAGTTAAATTCCATGCCTTTAAAAACACAGGCACAAAATATATGCCACAGCTAAATCTCATGAAAAATTTGGCTCTTCACAGCAAATTAAATTGATAGTCACCACTTTTGGTGTACAGATAAGAGCATTGTATTCTAGAAGAGAAACATTTGGGTTATAAATTTCTCCCCAACAAGGGCCACTCTAGAGTCTGTTTACCATTCTCACATTTGAAAAAATTCTGCACTGTTTTGAAATAATTATGCCAATCGAAATAGCTTCCCATAAAGAAATACTTTGAAGAAATTGGCTGATAAGGGTAAATGGAAGAAACAATTATGTACCTGAAATAGGAAACTTGATGCAAATCACCTTTCATTATATTATTATATGAACACAGATTATTATGCCATTATCCAGACCTTCATTAGTGAACATAATATAGGAGATATTAATGCTGAATATAAGAATAACAAAGACTTGCACACATTGTATAGAACTAATTTTTTTAATTCAGTAAATAGCTACTTTAAAATATTACTTACAATAGGTGAAAAAAAAAGCATGTTTACAAATTTCAGGCCTTCTGGAAATATTGCCTGGGATTCCCTGGGGGAAATTGTGTGTAAAATATTCTTCCAAGTAATCAGGAAAATGTAAAATACATGTAAACCCTGGGTCATACTTTGGATTTTCCTAACTAATGATAAACTTAAGTAAACTATTTTCATTTGCAATTGAAATATTAAAAGTACAAGTTTCCTAGAGAAAAACTTTATAATTTAATTTAGTATACTTAGTTTCCTAAAATTGATTTGAGAGCTAGCTATTTATTTATTATACAATTATTCACTTATTTAAAACACTAAAATACCTTGTTATATATAATCTTACTGCAGATATTTTCCCTGGTCCATACTGATTTTAGATATCAACAAATAGAACAGAAGTGCCTATGTGCTGAGAATTCCCATTTTCAAAGACAACAAAAATTAAAATATACTTTTTGATAAAGGGAGAATCCTGAACCACAAAATATAGATAGGATATATTTGTCCCATGAAGGAGATGAGAACGATGTAAGAAACCAGTTAATAGTTTCTTCCTGAAGCAAGTACACTGAGGTGAAAAAATATCTTTCTATTGCACTCAGTAAGTATTGCTGATAGGTTCTATGCCATAAATGCATCAAAAAGCTGATAAAAAATCAGTGATACTCTATATGTGTGTCTATTGGCAATAAATATTAAAAATTATTGTTTGCAAAAGAAGGTAATATTATTATGTCTATTATTTCCCAAAGAAGATACTGAGGCATAGAGAAGTAATCTGACTTGGAAAAGACAAAGTAAGTGACAAAAATTGTCAGGAAGACTAACTCAAGTTCCTGTGGAGAGCCTAAACTGATTTGAACACATTCTTATGAAAGATATTAATGGCCATTTTAAACATCTAATTTTTCAACTAGAAATGCCATAAATGGTCTTAAATTAATATTCAAATTTGCCTGTCATATTACTGTTTTGACTGAATGTGTTATAGTGCATTTTGAAGTTTTAATAAAGCTCCCATTTAACAGTTAAGGGAAACTAGCAAGCACTCAATAAAAAAACCCAGCAGGAGCAGACTTTTCTTCTTATTATTTTTGAAACAGTTAAAAAGAATTAAATTTATGAAAAATATTTTACAAAGTTAATCTAAAATTATAGGCATGTGTTGATAAAATACTTTCTTTTCTATACTGGTATTCAACTGATCATTTCAAATTTTGAATGACAAATTAGATTTATTTTCCAACTTATGTCATAATTTGTTGTTGGGTTTTATTTCTTATGAACTGTGCCTCTTATTTATGTCACAGTTTCCTTCTTGGTGTTTTTATACTTTTGATTCATATTTTCTTATTATTCAAATGTATTATTTTTAGACTCTTTCATTTTAAGTTTCTAGTGACTTGAAGTGTTAAATACTCACTGGTTCTTAGGCAATAATTATTAGACAGCCAGTTTGAATTCTCAAGTCATACATAAACCATTTTTTGAGTTCAATAGACAGTCACACCTTTATATAGCTTTATGAAATATTCCTTATTACTAGTGTGAGGAAGTAAATAAATGAAATTAAAAGCCTACATCTGGCTTATGGATGGCTCATTATGCAATGCCAACATCATCTGGAAGTTCATTGCTGTAGCATCAAAGTCCCATCAGAATTGTATCCCTGAAAATAGTAAAAAAGAAAAATTTCCCAGCTTTGATCAAGATGGTGGTGTAAGTAAACATGGTATTGGTATCCTACCCAAACCACATTAAAATTACCGCTAAACTACAGAACAACCATTGTTCAGGACCACCTGAAATCTAGGTAAAATGAAGTATTGCAACTAAGGATATACAGAAGAAGCCATGTCAAGACTAGTATGAGAGAGGACCCCCCCAAAACTGGAATTATCTTCTGAAGGGCAGGTCCCTTGTAGTAGAGGCTTCCCCAGCTAGGTGAGTGTTCTAGGAACCCATTTGTATCAATGTACTATCTGGCGTTGTTGTGAGAGGCTGTGTTCAGCTTCTGTGATTTTCTTTTGAAGACTTTTTTGACATGTTTGCCCATTTCATCATGGGTGATTTACAAGTGCACCTGCCCACATCACACCGAGTGTTCAGCAGTTTTTGACCCAAAACAGCATGACCTCTGAGCCCCACCGTTTCTATTCACCTGATTTTGCCATGAGCAACATTTTTGTTTGTTTCCCCATGTGAAAAAAGTCCTCAAAGGAAAACATTTTGCTGATGTGGAAGAGATAAAACAAAACACGGCAGAATCTATAAAAGACAGACTTCTGGAAAAGATGGAGGCTTAGAGGGACATGCTCAGCCTCCCTCTACAACTAGAGAGTAATACAACTACTTCAAAACAAAGGATAACTAGAAATTCCAGAAAATAAAACTACACGGAAGCCCAACATATGAAGTTATAAACCAGCGGCGCTCATAGGGCAGGTAAGAAGAGCGAAAGGGGGCGGTGCTGTTTGCGGTCCCACCAGGGACAGTGGCAGGGAGAACAATCCCAGCGGCAGTCAAACCCCAGCGGCTCGCGACCCCAATGCTGGGAGAAGCAGCCACCACATCGCCTCGAACAGTGAGGCCCAGGGGGCGGGAGGACGGACCCCGGTCCCCTAGCAGAATAACTGTGTGAATCCATCTTGGACCCCTGCCCCCACACAAAGCGCCACAGGGCTGCAAAATAGGTTGCGGATCGCCACCGGTAGCTGGGCAGTGATGACAAAGCACCTGCGAGAAAGGTTGCGGATCGGCGCGGTCGCTGGGTTGTGACGAGTACACAGGCACCGCCCCCTATAGCCGGCTCAAGAAAACAAAACGCATCTGTCAAAATGAGGCAGACAACTATAGAAATCCCGGTGGCGCAGCTCACCAGGCAACAGATGAAGAACCTGACAGATGAACAAATAAGAAACCTGTCAGAGGCTCAGTTCAGGGCCATTGTTATCAGGTGGCTTACAGAATTAACAAAAGATCTGGAAAAAGATGAGAAAGAATTGAAAAACACCCATACTGAAAGGAACAAAACCTCATACGAGACAGATGGTGAGGAAATAAAATCCAGAGTTCAAATCAACAAACCAGAACACAAAAAAGGAACAAACAGTCAACCAGTGCAGAGAGAAAAAACGGGAAGCAAGGAAAATGATGAGAGGATCAGAAACCTCTGGGACAGCTATAAAAGGCCCAACTTAAGAATCATTGGTTTGCCAGAGGGCAAAGAAGATGAACTAGAGATTGAAAAATTAAGTGAAAATATAATAAAGCAGAACTTCCCGAACTTGGGGAAGGAAATAGACTTACAGGTCCAGGAAGCACAGAGAATTCCAAAAAAACTGGACCCAGGGAGAACCACTCCAAGAAACATTATAATCAAAATGTCAAAAGTTAAAGATAAAGAGAGAATCTTAAAAGCAGCAAGAGAGAAGAAAAGAATCATGTACAAAGGGGTCCCAATTAGACTATCAGCTGACTTCTCAACGGAGACCCTGCAGACAAGAAGGGACTGGCAAGAAATATTCAAAGTAATGAAAATCCAAAACCTACAACCACGAATACTCTATCCAGAGAAACTGTCATTCAGAATAGAAGGGCAGAGAAAGTGTTTCCAGGACAAAATAAAACTGAAAGAGTTCATTAGATCCAAACCAGTGTTATATGAGATGTTAAAGGGACTGGTTTAGGAAAAGGAGGATCAAAACTATGAACACTAAAATGAAAACTGTATCACAAGAAACAACAACACAAGATGGCAATTGAAACAAAGGCAAACTAAACAGGCAACGAGAGTGTAAAAAGAACTATAGGTATGGGGAGCATATTGGGGGGAGGTCAGCAGGGAGGGGGAAGAGGGAGAGGGAGGGAGATGATATAGGAATTAAGGAGCATGGTAGGAGGGAATGGAATAGACAGAGAGAGGTTGAGAACTATATGCACAACTAATGGACATGGTCTAAAAGGGGGGAACAAATGGAGGGAGGGGGGCCACCAGGTGGAGGGGAGAAGAAGGAAGGGAAATTGGGACAAATGTAACATTATAATCAATAAAACACATTAAAAAAAAAGAAGTTATAAAAGACATAAAAAATTGACAAGTTCTAAAACTGTTTTGAGCAGTGAAAAAAATGTCTCTATAAGTTATTGCATCAAATGAAGAGTACTTTGAAGGTGACTGAAGTTTAAACATGTAAGATTAAATACACAAATTTTTATAAATAATTTCTCCTTGGGGGACTTGTCAAATGGAAGGAGCTGGATGGATGAAAAAGGTTGATGCATTAAGAAATACACATTGGTAGTTACTGAATAGTCATGGGGATGTAAAGTAAAGCATAGGGAATATAGTTAATCCGTCATCGTCGGCAGCCGTCCGTCTCGAGAGACGATGGTGTAGCTTCTTAAGAGTCTATCTGCACCGCCGAGAATGGCTGTGCAGTCCGACTCGGGAGTGACACGGTATCTGTCTCCTCCCGTGTTGAATCGACATCTTGCGATGACGCTGGAGTGTCCTCTCCAGTGGAGCTGAAGCTACAGAGCCTGGGCGGGGTGATATGGAGGGTCTGCTGTTGCCCATGCCCGTCCGTCTCGAGAGACGATGGTGTAGCTTAGTCATGGGGATGTAAAGTAAAGCATAGGGAATATAGTTAATAATATTCTAATATCTATGTAGATTATTGGGGTGTCAATGTTGTAAGTTATATAAATGTGTAAGTACTTAGTTGTATATCTGAAAATAATATAATATTGTATGTCAACTCTAATTGAAAAGATTTTTAAAAATTTAAGAAGAAAAAAAGAAAAACCTTTCTTTAGGCAATCTTTAACAAAGTATCTTTGCTTTTACTCTTACTGGAGGATGTTATAGCCAAAAATGCTGCACTAACTTATAGGTAGTGGCCAACAATTTGGCTAGGCATTAAAGAACTTGAATAAAACAAAATTGTAAGATTGAGGATAAGAAGGTTTGTATAATAGTAAAGTTAGTTGACTTTTTGAAATATGTACAGAATATGTCGATATTTACACATAATTGGAAGGCATGCAAGGTGTACTCACTGCAGTCAAGACTAGAAATAGTGAGAACATGGTAAATCATTGTTTTGCTGTCACTGAGTGTCTTTCCCTAATATTATAATCCTTTTGCCACATACTCATATGCAAAAAGGTAATGATAGGAGGAATGGAGGTTACATGTGTGTTTAATAATTTAGGATTTCTTTCTTGAACACTGATATGGCTATCATCTCAATATGCATCTAATCTCTCAAGAACAGAGATTAACCTTAATTTGTGCTATGGTACAGTTTACCAAAGAAACTACCAAGTCACCTAGAGGCAGATTATTTACATTTGACCCCAGAATCATAGATAGTAATTCATCTTTAGTAGAAAAAACATTTATTATGAATATCATTCTATACCAGCCAGTCTCTATGAATGTGTAAGATTGTGTTCATTATTATGTCTTTCTTCTATCAAAGAAGAAAATAACTGTATCAATGTCCTCACTTCCATGAAACTTTCTACTCTTAAGACATTTCCATCATCTTTTATTTCCAGAATAATATATAGGGCTAGGATTCAAGAGGTAGATATATATGAAAGATACCATTACTGTAGATATATGAAAGATGCTATTGCTGGTCCTTAAATATGTGAGCTGTGGTTAGATGCTCATTTCTTTCTTTTTTTTTTTTTTTTTTACTTTGGAGCTTGTTATTTGCATTAACAGTGAACTAAAATGGGAAATGACATGTGTCACTTCCAGAAAGAAGTTTTAATAGTCAGGTTTTCATAGCACATTTACCTCTTATATTAGAACCAGTGGTATTTAAATGATGGTTGCTCCCTCAGAGTGACAGTGACATAACAGAGTGTCAGCCGACCTGAGATAGAACAGTAAAAAATATAACACTGCTATTGAAGCCAATGAGATATTTTGAGTTTGTACATCATCACCTAGACCATCTTGAGATATTAAAACATTATACATTGTAACAATAGTGGGCACTGACAAAAAAGATACCATACATATTGTTTTATTTTCTTTTATAACACTTGTATATAAATTTATATATAAATTATATGTTTTAATATCTATATAAATGAAACTTTCTTTTTCATATATTTGTATAATATTTATATTTAAGTAATTATATAGTTATATGCATTTATTATATTTTGGTGTATATGATGGCCAACACTATAGTGCTTGAGTGTTAAGCAGTGAATTAGAAACTGAAAGGATGGTTTCCCTTTAAATGTAGCTGTGATATTTGGAAAATGTTGTCTGTGGTAATTTCAGTCTAGAGCTCACAAAACAATGTTGCTATTGTTTGTTGGTTGCTTTTGGCTAAATTAGATAAGGTTGTTGAAAAGAGATAAATTCAGTAAAAGGTTAGTATACAATCAGGAATAAGAGGGAGTAGATTTCAGAAATTCAGGAAGTTGCACTTCTAGAAAAGAAAATGTTTCTTTTTTCAACTCTAGCTACTAAAATATAAAATAAGATCTTAAAAAAAAATTAAATTGACACTAAAGTAACAAATCAAGAATATGCAACACTCTCACAGTTAAAATTTCTGTATGTATCAATGTGTCTTAAGTTAACAGTTTAAATAAGGACATATCACTTACTAATTTTACTAAATTGGACAAAATGTTTAGGGAAAGAGATTAAAGACAGTGCCCCCAGCAAAGCCTAAGAGAACACATTTTTCTGCTATTATTTCAAAAAAGAGAGAAACAAAAAAGAAAAAGAAAAAAGAAGGGAAGAAGAAATGGAGGAAGGAAGGGAGAGAGGGAGGGAGAAAGGAAGGGAGTGAGGGAGGAAGGCGAGGAAGAGAAGAAGAGGAAAGAAAAGAAGGAAAAAGAAGAAAGAAAAAAAAAGAAAGGGAGGAAGAAAGGAGAAAGAAAGAAAGAAAGAAAGAAAGAAAGAAAGAAAGAAAGAAAGAAAGAAAGAAAGAAAGAAAGAAAGGAAGGAAGGAAGGAAGGAAGGAAGGAAGGAAGGAAGGAAGGGAAAGGGAGAGAGAAATGGAGGGAGGGGGGAAGGAAGGAAGGAAGGAAGGAAGGAAGGAAGGAAGGAAGGAAGGAAGGAAAGGGAGGGGAGAAAGGGAGAAATAGAGAAAGTAAGAAATAAAGAAAAACTCAGAAATTTATCTAAAAAAGAAATAGGCCATGATCATTTATTTGTATATGGAACTGACAGCAATGGAATATGCGAGGCCAGTTTAATTTCTAAGGGCCCAGTGCCAAAGATTCATCAACTTGGGGGAGAAAAGAAAAAAAGAAAAAACACCTTTGAAACTTAACACAAAAAAATCACTGACACTTCTTCAAGCAGGAAGGAAAATGAGGTATTCAGCCCAGCAGCAAAAGAAGGTGCAGAGAAAAGTGGAAAAAATAGGACTTCTCGCAGGACTTATCACAGGAGTGAATACACCAGATTTTCCAAAGAGGACATGTGGGGGCAAGCAACTTGTCTTTGTTCTCTGAATCCAAAGACAATCTATAATAGAAATCTGATGCACACTTTTTTGGATCAGCTCATGACAGAAAAACTACTCCAAATTGCCCTGAAATACTAGACTTGAAACCATGAACGAGTGAAAATTTTGGATTGGCTTATTTGAGGAAGTGGAAAATGTATTTTATAATTGGAAAGGAAGCATTGGGTTATCAGGAGGACAGACTGTGGTGGTTCCCAGTTGTGGTCACCACATATTTTAAGTTCATCTTTTATTTACCTGATAGCATTACACTGTCCCTGACCCCTTAGAAATTATGTGCAGGGATGTGATTTACATTGGTTACTTTCAGGCAGAAGCTTAAGATTCACATCACCATTTATCCTAGCTTTATTTTCTCTCTCTCTGTCACTGCATATGTTAATATAACAGTGTGTCTATTCTGCCAGTCTGAGTCCCAGAATGAGGTCAGTGGAAAATAGAGCCCTAAGCCCCTCCATAATAGAGATTAAAATTAGAAGCAAAATAAACATGTATTATGTCAAATCATTGATATTCGGGGCTCCACTTTTCCCCAGCAGTGCCACTTCATTTTCTTTCTGCTTTCCATCAGAGGCACCCATCGTGGTTAATTTCATAGCACATTTTTTTTAAGTCATGGAATACCCAAGTATCTGAGTAAGTGAAGAATCAATGCCACACGCAAATGGATGCAATGACTGATGCATCTTTATCTCTCTTTGGTAGAAGTGTTGGCACATCTCTATTTGCATGACAAATAGTTATCATGCTAGACAAAAGCAAATTATCATTGGTGTTATTTTACAAAAATGTAAATGTGCAGAGTAGCATGCAGAACTCTGCTTCAGTCACCACATCACCTTTTATGCTCCTGCCTCCCTTTTTCACTTATAAAGGTCATGAGGGCTCTTTAGCTTAACAGTCAAGGATGTGACTCTCAATTCAAATTTCTCCTTAGGCCCTCTCCTTCTCTACTTTTAACAACAGTATAATAACACTGAACATATAGTGAATGGTATCATAAAACTATATATACTGCCTCTTGGATTTCTGCACAGGTGTGAAGTGGCAGTTTCAAAAGCAAAAATGTAGCAATGTCGGTCATGAGTGTTCTATTCAACTTTATGTTCCATGACTTTCTTCAGTTTCTCACCCCCTAAGGACATTGCAGATATTTCAGCAACATCATGGTTACTTTTCTTTGGCTCCTCCCATATGTACAGTACTTTGTTAAATAATCCATTTTTACCAAGGCTTTCCATTTAAATTCCTAGTATCTAAAGTAATATTTGTTTTTCTCCTGGAACATTAAACAGTACAAAATATACAGCATATTTTGCCTGTGAAATCAAGAATTGCTATCCTCAGTATTGCTATTTGTGCCAACACTTATTAGAAATTTTTGCCACAATAGTATGACAAAAAAGTTTAAACAATAATTTAAAATGAACAAAACTATCATTATTGAAAGATAATATGTAGAAATTGAAACTAGAATTTTTAAATTTCTATTAGGTGGTAAAACATGGTATAAAACTATGGTTTAATAAATGAACAAATTGATGAAAATAGGTATTACAAGGTCAGATCCAAATCTATGTGTTCAGAACCAAATTCATGTTTAGTTATAATATATGAAAAAAGTGGTATTTTAATTATGTGGAAAAGTGAAGAAATTTTAAATATCATAGGAAAACTAGAAATACCATTGGAAAAAGTAAAGATAATTAAATTGTCTACTCTAACATTGCCAAAAATATAAATATTTTAAGTAAATAACTATAAAAAATATATAAAGTATTAGAAGATAATATAGGATTTCTCATTTAAATTTTTTGGATAGAGAGAGAAAGACAAATACCATATGATTTCACATAAATGTAGAATCTAAAGAACAAAATAAATAAGCAAACAAAAATATAAACAGTTTCATTAATACAGAGAACAGACTGATGGTTGCCAGAAGGCAGAGAGAGGTTGGGGACTGGGTGTACAGGTGAAGGAATTAAGTACAAAATGATAGTTATGGAATAGTCACAAAAATGTAAATTATAGTATAAGGAATATAGTCAATATTATCATAATGACTATGTATGGTGTCAGGTGGGTACTTGAGACATCAGGGGACATCTCTGTAAAGTACATGAATGTTTACCATACTGTACATCTGAAACTGATACAGAATAATATTGAATGTAAACCATAACTGAAATACATATATATAAATAAATTTTGACAAATATAAAATTAAAATTATAGAGAAGAAAAATCTTCAAAGAGTATATTTATAGCATTTAGGAAGTAAAGAGCTTTTGAAAATTTTTAAAAATACACAAAATAAAAAGCTAAAACATTAATAAACTTAACCATATTATTTTTAAAAACACAGATATGATAAAATATACTAGACACACAGTAAAAATATAAAATATAGATTGTGAGAAAACATTTGCATCTTATCTGAATTAATATTCACAAAAATATGGAGAATTATAATGAATCATTAAGGTCAATAACTTAATAGAAAATTGAGGAACATGTATGTACAGTATCTTCCATGTACTTTTGATGACAAAATAAATTAAAAGGAAACATCAGAGTTCAATGTGGTAGTATTTTTTAAATTTTAAAATATGTGCTTCCACGCAGCAATTAATTTCTAGGGCATTAACCATCAAAACTCTCTAATATACTCATGTTGACAAAAAAATATCACTTCTTTCTCATAATTTTGCATGCTAAAGTGGATGTCACTTTTCACTTGATTATATTTATGTAAACACAAATAGCAAGTATTAGATTGTGTATTACCTTGACTAGATATATGATTATTTTTATTTAAATATTTACAAGCATATATATTTGTGTGTGTATAGTATGTGTGTATATGGATGAATGATACCACGGATCTACTTTAGAGTCATAAAAGCATGGGAATTTATATATATATAAAACTTGGGTAAGGAGCTTAATTTACTTTTGTCCATCATAATTTTAAACTTTATACATTTAACATGTTTAGATTTCTTAAATCAAAAATTATCTTTTAAAATTAAGGTAACTTAAAATCACTGATTACTCCAAAACTCTGAAAAAATAAAATAAAATATGAAACATATAACTATTGTTACTACATCAAAATGTTTTCAAGAGTCTCAGATCACTGAATTATGCACAAAAGACTGGGCTTCTACACATATTTTGACAAGATTAATTCCATTTTAAAATAAGTCTTATATATTGAATGAAGGGTCCCAGGTTAAAGGGTGGTTAGGGAGGAGGGGAAGGAAAAAGAGGAAGGGAGAGAGAGATAATTTGTGTTGAATAAACTTATAAATGAGGAGTTTTACCTCTCATTGTTTAGATAATTGAAAAATTATTTTTAATGGAATTTAAACTTATATGACTTGATTTCATCAATATGATTGGATGTAGAAAAGATTTGGGAAGTTTCCTATTTAAGTGATTATAAATGGATTAATCTGTCAGACTGTTGCCGAACATAGCAGAATACAAATAAGAATGTAAATACAAGCAAGTAGTTTGTAATTTGTACTCAAGAATACTGAAAGGAAACACCTTACAATATTATTCCTAAACAAAATAGTGATACAGTATTATTGAATCTATAGACTTATTGCACGTTGACTCCATGCTCTTTCTTTTTCACATAGAACTAAATTAAAAATAATTCATCTTATTGTATTAAAAATTAATATGAACTCATAATATTATTTTGGACACTGGGATTCATCCTGAGTATAGCTGAAGTATAAAATAAGTTTAGTTTGCACTCCTCTAAAAAATACCTTGCTATATTATATCACACTTCTATCATACACTGATATAAAGGAAGTGGTTTTAGAAAAGAGAGAAGCAATCACAGGAATAAGAAGTCTTCTGATTCTAAATGGTGTGAGGCCAGTTCATAGGGTCCACACATGGTAAATGATAAGATGCATATGAATTACAGATTCAGTGCACAAAAATGTAGTTTGATCAAACAGATCTGATAAAGTACACAAAAGACATCTTTGTTTTATCTATTTTACCCGGTTGTAAAAGGGATTTATTGAGTGAAAAGCACTAGAAAAATTGTATTAAAAACTCATTTATTTTATATCTTTTTTTATTTATTTTAAGGTCCTCCTCATATACTTAAAAACCTGACAATTTTCTTATAAAAATGACAAAATCAAATAGTATCACCTATTTTATTTAAAATTACAGTTATAAATATACAATAAAATTATGTATTCTATGGATGCTATTTTTTTCCTATCAAATGTACTGAGAAGAGTAGAATACTTCCCATATATACCTCATCTCTTCTATTCACCAATGAAATAATGACAAAGCAATCACTCTTGACAATTTGTTTCCACTGAGCACCTGAACACCTGTGGTAAGACATTCAGTAACAAATCATTACTCAAAGGTTATGATTTTTTAAAATTCTAAATAAAAACACAGTTCTGTTAAAAAGACTGCTCTTTAATTGCAGGACTTTTTAAAAAAAAGTACTTTTGTAGCAGATGAGCAGATGACTGTTGTACCATCCCCCCTCCCCTGAAAATTGCTATGTTCACTGCCAAAATTATAAGTTTTAATTTTTGCACCTAAAGTATCTATGTTTAAATGGCAAAAAGAACAAATATTCAGTCTTACTAAACTTCTGTAATCAAGATTGATGAAAAATATTAGATTTTTGTATCTTTTACAGCAATTTTCCTGTCATACATCTCATATGCCTGCATTTCCAAACTTAAAAACACCTTCTTATAAATAGATGATTTTAAAAGAAAAATGACCACATAAGTATCAATTATGGCATACAAGTTGGGAGTATAATTAAAGCTAACTTACTCCACAGAAATGCTGCAAAAAATATAATTTCCTGAATCAATTGCTTTTTAGGGTATATTTTTGTAAAAAAAAGGGGGGGAAATAATAAAAATTATTAGTAGTAGTTTGTAACACTGGGAAAATGGGAAAAAAGAATGCATGTCTCTAACCAAAGGTTTTAAGGAACAGTTTACTTTTCAACTACTCTTAAATCTGCCTGTCACTTATGGAAGAATGGTGAACACTATAACTTGGTTGGGATCAATCAATAACCCACATCAGAATTAATTAATTAGTGGTTAAAAAATCCACTCCCTAGAGCTGAGCCCAGATCTACATAAACAAAATCTCCAGGGTAGAGATTTTATTTTTTAAAAGCAGGCCAGACGATTTTTATAATACACAGTAAAGCCTTTTAAAAATCTTTTAGTTTTTGAGTTTTCAATTAAATGTACAGGCTACAGACACACACAGTTCTTCAAAATTTATGAAGACTGGAAATTGACAGTGGTAATAACTAATTGAATTATTAAAAATATACTTTATATGATTTCTAACTGCCTCCAACCATTATTCCCAGCTTCTAAACATCTAGGATCTTGTGTAATGGACATCTTTAGGGGAGATGGAATCAAATAATTAAGAATTATCAAACTGCCAAAGATGATAGTTAAGAGATTGGTATAGAGACACTGGGACTCAATGAATGCACTTAAAAATTCCACCAAATGCTGTTTCACATTTCTTTTATTTTTTTAATTTTATTTTTTAGTTACAGTTTACATTGCTTCACTTTTGAATTGACTACTCACTTATGTGTTTATATTCCACAAATATCAGTCAGTTACATTGGCTTTTTATTTTGGAAACATTTACATTGGTATTTCTGTTTATTATTTTAACTTTATGTAATTAAAACTGAGTAAAAATAGCTAATGCAAATAATTGATAATGCTATACCTGGATATCACCAGTCTTTAGCATAGTGATTCATAGACTCAGTTTTTCAATGCTGACATTTAATGTACACATTAATTAAATGTGTGTGCATCTCTATGTATTATAGTTAAATAAATAAGTATTTTAAATTGCAAATAAGTATTTTAAATGGCACAATGTTATTTTAAGCCCTGCTATTTTACTCCATATATTTTGTGAATATATTTATATGGAGATATAATTCTAAAATATCTTGTCTATAAACATAGCTCACAGTAGCATTTCAAATGACAGCAAAGTAGCTCTATTGTTCTTTTTCATAGATATGCTATAATTAATTTTACCTATTCATTATAGGTGATAAATTTGTTTCTATTTTTTCTAACAAAAATGGAGTTAAATGTTCTCATCTGAGGAATGCATATACAGATTATTTTACTTCATATTATAAGATTTTTCTCTTTACAAATAGTGTAAGAATTGTATCTATGTTATTTCCAACAACATTTAAAAAAAAACTAAAGACTATGCTACATGAAAGTAAATTCTTTACAACATTAAAATACTAAATCTGATTAATTGAAATTGTATTTCAATGTATGTAGCTCTCTGAAGAATTACAGAGACAGCACTGTGTGGGCTTTGTGCATGGGAGAGTATGTGTTTGGGGGTGTTGGTGTGATGGAGCCTGGGATGGCTGGGATAAAGCTGAGGATCTGAGTAGTTGCTTAAGGATCTTAATATCTGGGGTGCTAATCTGTCTGGAAACAAACTTTGAACTTGACAACAACATCACCCTACTCAATGGGCTCCTTCTGGAAAGAAGATCCTTTCCATGGAATCTCTGTCCAGTGCTTGGCTGGATGTCTTCTTTGCAGGCTAAGGAATCACCCAGCCACCTGAAGCCAAGCTGTATTGACTCCGTCTTTCCCTTGGACCCTTCAGCTGCGAAGAGAGGGGGGGTCTGCTGCATGGGCAACAGCAGACCCTCCATATCACCCTGCCCAGGCTCTGTAGCTTCAGCTTCACTGGAGAGGACACTCCAGCGTCATTGCAAGATGTCGATTCAACACGGGAGGAGACAGATACCGTGTCACTCCCGAGTCGGACTGCAGAGCCATTCTCGGCGGTGCAGATAGACTCTTAAGAAGCTACACCATCGTCTCTCGAGACGGACAGCTGCCGACGACGATGAATTACTGAATATCTTAAATGGTGTGGTACTGTGCTGGATACTGGGGTTTGGAGAGCAGATATGCACACAGTTTTCATCCTTGCCCAGTTTTGTGAGAGATAAAAAATAAAGAATCAAACTAATACAAGTAAAGTCACAACTATGATGGATACCTTTAATGAAAGGACTATGTTATTATAAGAGTATATAAGGAGGGGATCCAGTATTTTACTTGTTGAGTGAAGTCAGGGAAAACATCCTTAAAGCAAGTGATGGTTGCTGTGGGACTTAAAGTATAGGAGTTATCACAATTCATAGAGGAGGAAATAAGAGCATTTCAGGCCAAAAGACTACCATGAGTACAAGTAATAAGAGAAGAGGAAGAAGGGCATGTTCATTAAAGAAGTCTAGAATGTCTGGAAGGCAGGGATCAAAGAGGAAGCGGGGCATCAGAAGGGGTTGAGAGACATGCCGGGTCCAGACTATGGGGCCATGGTAAAGATTTGGCCTCCATCCCAAGGACATGATGAGGATGATATAGTCCAGGGATCATTTGGGCAGAGCTGGTCTTAATCAGGCTTCATATCAGCTAGTCAAACCTTCCATTTCCTATCATCATGTTTATAGAAGAGTCATATCACCATTAAAATTAATTTGCTTAAAGATTCATGCATTTTATATATAATTTAGGGTTCGATCAAAATGAATTCCATAATTATTTTAACACTCAGTAGTAAAAAGTACAGTTAAAATAATTTGTAACAGAATTTCTGATACATTTTTCTTAATTTTAGAATTTTTGATTCATTTTTTTTTCTTCATGATGTGTGTGTACCATGTTCTCATGGAGTTCATGGATATCAATCTCTTTTATATTCTCTTTCATTTTTTTCCTTTCTGAAGTCACCTAGGTTTTATGTTCGTTTGTTTTATTTTAAACTGAACTAGCTGTTCTCTAGTCTTGTTGGACAACTATGATTTATTTAATGCCATACCTAAAAATTATTCAGACAACATATTAGTAAATGATGTAATACTTGTTTCCTCACTAGGTTAATTTCTAGGATAAGAAACATATTTTTAAAAAAGGATTCAATGAATATGAATTGCAAAGTTTTTTTTTTTCTGTTAGAAATGAAGTTATAACATGTACCACATCACAGTATTTAAAATCTAGGTAAAGGTAAAACAATAAATTTAAGTGTAATATGCATACCATTCATATAAATATGAATTAAATAATAAAAAGCAACATGGAGTTAGAAAATATAATCAAGTAATTAAATCAAATTATTTACTTGTTAGTCACTCATTTTTATTTTACTTCAATTGATGTGCAATAAATCTCAAAGTGAGAATAATATTGAATTTGACTTGGGCTTTCTTTGTTAGAAAGAAATTATTAAGCCATTTGCACTTCTTTGCCAATTTTTTTATATGTTAAAATTATTCAGCACATTTTATCGTTTATATAGCTATGCCCATGCACTATTATTGTTTTCTTTAAAGTGTTAAATGTACTCATTGGAAAACTTTGAAAAATATGAAAAAGAAGTAAAACAATATAAAGTTTCTTCAGATATCTCTCTTGGTAACAATCTTCAAGAATATATTAATAAAACACACACAAACACATATACACATTATACATACACTCACAAGAATGTATGGAAGAATGAGTGATCTTTTTATTTTTAATCCCTCAACAGTTAGTGGGAAACCTATCTTTTGGTATTTTGGTATGGATGAATGAGCATTATCTTTTCAAGTTACTGTAATACATTGTATTATTTGATCACAATACAAATAAATAGTTCTCTAATTATAATGACGATGTTACTAGGGAGAGGCTTGAGTCAGGGCCCCCCTTCCCTGAGCTTGTTACTCAGTTCTTGTCTCATTCACAAAAGAAGGATTCAAGGGAGAGACAAACATGTATAGTGGAAATGCGATAGCAAGTTTATTTATGAAACAAACACAAACATGAAAGTATAGGCAGGCAACCAGCTAGTCTGAATGCCCCATATAGAGAGCAAATACAGTTGTCATTAAGTTTGTTAGTAAATTTTTGGGGAAGTGTGTTCTATACACTGGAGCCCAGGCTACAAGTAGGTACTTAGCTAATCTAAGTACACAGACTATTGGGGTTCAGGGGTTATATACTTCAGTCAGTTTCTAGGTTTCCCCTCCTTCTTCTCCTTCTAAACCTTTGGAATAATGTACAGCTACAAAGGGTATCTTTCTCAGCTAGTAAAGACTCTGTCTTAGTGAAATTGCTACAGAGGCTCCCTTTCCCAGCACCTATTCTCAAGAACTCGACTCATGCACTATCCTTGCCTTGTGATGTTCAGAACACCTGGCAATCTTATTGGACCAAGCTCAGGACTGCTGAGTTAATTGGTGAGACATGACTTCCTTTTGTTTCCAGCCTCCTGTTTTCTTTGTTAGGTTGTAATGGCAGGGGCCCTGCTTTTATTTTCCCTCTGGCCACTCATTTCTAGCTGCTCCCTACAGTAACGACAATAATGATAGTAGCCCTCATCTATTGACTGCTTATTAAGTGCCAGGTCATTTTCTATAGACTTTTCCAGTATTCCTCTTTATATGATGTATAGTTACACTGTTTATTTCTTGTTATATTAGAGATTAATTTTCTTCTATATACACTTCAACTTATTTTAAATATAAATAATTTTATAGAAAGTAAAATGTTATTTCTGAACTCCACAGTAGCATTTCCAATTTATATATCTTCCCACATGATAAGCACTTTAGAGAATTCAAAATCCATTACCTATCTATCTTTAATGCATGTGAAATTCAATGTATTTTTGTATGGTTATTATCTATTACTTAATTTTGTCCAGAATATATTCTTTTTTTGCATTAATCTTTGGGCAAATCATTATTCTCTGTCATATTCTAAGAGTTCCCTTTTTTGTAAGGATTTGGGGAACCTGACTATATATATATTTACCATAGTCCTATAGTATTATTTAAGATATGATATGGTGCTACCAGCTCTTTGCTCAACCCCTCTGAACAGCTATTTTCTATTCTCTCAAGATGATCATTTTCAGAAAATTGACTCATTTGCATTCCTTTTGACCATTATATTACATTCAGAAGCTTGTGTGTATAATTTCTTGGTTTTTTTTTGTTTTGGATGTTATCTATTGGTTTGCTACTAGAATAGATGAAGTTGCCCCTTGTTGCCTTCCCTTTCTATTTCCCATTCCCCTGCAAGATATACCATTACACTGGCATTTGTCTCTTCTTTGAGGTTGATCTCTATACTGCATTTCATGCTTCCCTCTTTTATTTAATATTATTTTAAAACACTTTAAAATTTTTACTGCCATAGCCTCTGATACTAGTTCATGGGAGGTCATTTTTGTGAAAACCCATATGAAAAATAATTTTAATTCAACCCACACACTTAATACTTTGATTGCATCTGGAATTCTTCATTAGATAACTTTTCTTCAAAATATTCCTCTATTTACTCCTAATTGTCAGTATATCTTTTAAGAAAACTGATGACATTCTAATTTCCTACTTTTTAGTTGATGTACTTTAAATCATATTTACTTTTTCTCTGAAAATACCTTTTTTCCAGGTATGCTAAAATATCATAAAAATGTGGACTTAGTGACTCTTATTTTCATTTCCTAGAATGGCTATCAATGTTTTATTACATTCCTCCATTTTATTTATGTTGTAGTTATAAAAAATTAACAGATTTTTTAAAAAAAATTAACTTCAGTCACATTATTCTTTCTGTCTCTACAAGTTACTTTGCTGTGTAATTATATTCTTTTCCTAGATGAAATTATTCTCCATCTCTCTAAGTATATTGATTTTAATTGAATTTGTACCAATGAGTACCTAGGTGCCTGGTTAGTCTGAATATTTTTACATTGGCAATAAGACTGTTTTTAATTAAACATAAAAATGTCCTTAAGTTTACTTTGCAAATATAGAGTCACACAGTTTTGAACACTATGGCGGCAAAGTTAACTTCTCCCTGGAAGCTTCCTTCTTGGTTGGAGCTCTAAAATCCTCTATTATTTATTATTTCAAGGCTAGGAAAATAATACCAAGAAACCTTTTCCAGGAACTTTCACCAGCAGTGCCTTATAACCATGGGTGAACTCACCCTCTTTTGAGGTCTTCAAATTTTTCTCAGCTTTCTTGTCTCTCAGGAAGTAATTTCTCTTCCACTTATGAAAGTGGAAACCTGTAAGCCAGGTACCAGGCCAATTTTGGGGGGGGTGGTTTTCTAGGTATTAGAGCCTCTATTCTTATTACTTAAAAGTGGGTTGTCATGCCTGATTAAATAGTAATCTTATTCCAATGTTACACTCCTGGTGTGACACTGTTGTACACTAGCTTTGTCCAATTACATCCTGGTAAAGAGAGGACAATTTCTTATTCAACCTAACTGAATAACTACATTGGCACAAAAAGCAACAAACTCAGCAAGAGTTTTAAAATGTGTCAGTCCACAACTGTGTATAATGTATTACAATAAACAATAATATCAGAATGGAGGAGAGTAAAATATCTATTTTATAAGAGTTTGATCAATTTTCTCCCTGAAGATAAAACATAAATATATACAATGGAATGTCACTGGACCATAAGAAAGAATGAATCTTCGCATTTGAAACATCATGGATGGACTTAGAGGGTATTGTGCTAGGTGAAATAAACCAGACAGAGAAAGACAAATACCATATGATTTCACTTATATGTGGAATCTAAAGAATACAATAAACAAAATAGAAACAGACTTACAGATATAGAGAACACACTGAAGGCTGGCAGAGGAGAGGTGGTTGGGAGACCGGGTGAAAAGGTGAAGGGATTAAGAAGTACTAATTGAGGCCTTGATTGTGTTGCTCAGTGGATTGAGTGCTGGTTTTTGAACCTATAGGTTGCCAATTCAATTCCCAATCAGGGCACATTTCTGGGTTTCTGGCCAGGTCCCCCTGTTTGGAGGCATGGGAGAGGTAGTTGATCGATGATGTATCTCTCCTTTTCTTCCTCCTTTCCCATCTCTCTAAAAATAAGTTTTAGAAATATTTTTAAAAAGCAGTACTAATTCATCATTTCAAAACAGTTCCAAGAATATAAAGTAATGCATAGGAAATATAGTCAACAATATTATAATAGCTATGTGTGGTGCCAAGTGGGGGCCTGAAATATAGAGGGGGTCACTTTGTAAAGTATATGATTGTTTAACTGCTATGCTGTATATCTGAAGCTAACACAAAATAATGTTAAATGTAAACTGTAACTGAAAAATAAAATTTAAAAAATGAATAAAAGGTTAAAAAACATGTTAGGACATCAAAGGAATTGATAAATGTCCAGAGTATTCTCAAAAGGTAGCTATCTGAAATCTTTATGTTAATATTAGTCTACTTATATAATTTTAACTTAAAAAATTTGAGGACTTTCGGCCAACATGGAGACCTAGACAGACACACTGCATCTCCCTCCACAACTAAGAAGGAATACAACTACCTCAAAACTAGAGACAACCAGAAGTTCCAGAAAATCAAGCTGCATGAAAGTTCAACAAACAAAGATATAAAGAAGAAATACTCATCCAGACAGGTAGAAGGGGCAGAGAGGACATGGTGTGGCAGCAGCAACAGCAGCAGCAGCAGCAGCAGGCTGGAGAAAAGCACAGTCACACATTCTAAAAATTCAGGAGGGACACCTGGGGAGCACTCCCAGCTCCTCATCAGACCACACAGCTCACTGTTCCAGCACCAGGGAAAATCAAGCCTCATTGTTTTTGACTGTACAAACCAGTGGGGGTTGGGGCAGAGGAAGAAACTGCTGGTCTTTCATCAGAATCCACTTGTTTAAAGGGCCCCCAAAGTCCTAGAATGTCCACAGACCCACCCACTCTGGGAACGACAGCCAGGGAAACAGTTAGAGAGGCGCCGTCACATATGAAAGTGGGAGAAGTGCCTGGAAAAGGGGTGAGTGCTGAGTAAGCAGCATTGTTCCCTCCCAGACCCCTCCCCTACAAACAGTGTCATGACATGGTGAAACGGGTCACCCTCTTCTGGCAAATACCTAAGGCTCCACCCTTACAATGTAACAGGAGCAACAAATCTACCTAAGACACAGAAGCAGACAAACACAGGAGCCTGTCAAGATGAGGAGACAGAGAAGCGTTGCCCCAAAAAGGGAATGGATCAAGGTTCCAGGGGGAGAACTAAATGACGAGGAGATAGCCAACCTAACAGATCAGGAGATAGACAACCTAACAGATGAAGAATTCAACACATGGTGATAAAGATGCTCACAGGCTTGACAGATATGCTTGAGTATGGCAAGTGCATAAGGGAAGAAGTAAAGGCTATGCTAAGTGAAACGAAGGAAAATCCACACAAAACCAATGGTGAAGGGAAGGAAATTGGGGTTCAAGTCAATGATTTTGAACATAAGAAAGAAAAAAACAGCCAACCAGTACAGAATGAGGAAATAAAAATAGAAAAAAAAATGAGGAGAGGCTTGGGAACCTCTCGGACAACTTTAAACATGCCAACATCCAAACCATAAGGGTGCCAGAAGGGGAAGAGTAAGAGCAAGAAATTGAAAACATGTGAAAAATAATGAAGGAATACTTCCAAATTTGGTGAAGGAAATAGACATACAAGTCCAAGAAGCACAGAGAGTCCCAAACAAGCTAGACCCAAAAAGGACCTCAACAAGACACATCATAATTAAAATGCCAAAGGTTAAAGATAAAGAGAGAATCTTAAAAACAGCAAGAGAAAAGCAAAGAGTTATCTACAAAGGGGTGCCTATAAGATTCTCAGCTGGTTTCTTAAAAGTAACTTGGCAGGCAAGAAGAGACTAGCAAGAAGTATTCAAGGTGATAAAAAGCAAGGACTTACAACCAATATTACTCTATCCAGCAAAGCTATAATTTAGAATGGAAGGGCAGATAAAGTGCTTTCCAGACAAAGTAAAGCTAAAGGAGTTCATCATCACCAAGCCATTATTATATGAAATGTCAAAGGGGCTTACTTAAGAAAAAGATCAAAATTATGAACATTAAAATGACAACAGAGTCACAACTATCACCAACTGAATCTAAAAAATAAAAACAAAATCCAACTAAGCAAACCAGAATAGGAACAGAATCATAGGTGTGGGAATCATTTGGAGGGTTATCAGCTGGGAGGGGGAAAGGGGGAAAAAGGGGAAGTGGTACAGGGATTAAAAAGCATAATCAGTTAGTACAAAATAGACATAGGAAAGTTAAGAATAATATAGGAAAGGGTGAAGCCAAAGAACTTATATGCATGACTCAGGGACATGAACTAAGGAGGGTGGGACTGCTAGAGGGAAGAGAGGTACTGGGCAAAGGAACAAAGGGAAAAAAATTGGGACTACTGTAACAACATAATCAATAAAATATACTTAAAATTGAGTTTCTGTACTAATTTTAAAAGTTTACTTGTGTATCTTTTGTAATCTTGATGAAGAAACTTTTTTAAAATAGGAGGCTTATCAAGTTTAGTACTTATGTCGTTCTTTTTACACGGTGAAAGAACAAACGTCTATGATTCTTGAGGAATAAAAGATATTCTGATTATGCTGTATTATGTTTTTCTAAATTTAGGATACAATTTTGAGAAAATGAATATTTTAATGTCGGAATAAGTGCAATTAATTAAGGTAGTATTATAGATGCCTGAGAATAAATACTTATTTAATCAAAGTAACATCAATATATTTTAACATAATGTAGAGTATAAGAAATATACTCAATAGTATTGTAGTAAATATGTCTGGGGTCAGATGGGTACTGAACTTATTAAGGAGGTCACTTCATAAGGTATAGAAATGTCTAATTACTATGGTGTACATCTGAAAATAATATAATATTGTATGTCAACTGTAACTGAAAAACTAATTAACTAAATTAAAGAGAAGCAATTGTATAAAAACTTAAAATGCTGCTCAATAATCAATGTTTTAGTACTAAAAATTTTTTACATTCTATCTAGGTATTCAATGATTATCCATTAATGTACTCCATTTTATATTAATGCAAGGCTAAAAATTATCCAATTAGCTTAGAAATCATCTTTAAGCTGAGATACTATACAGAATAATTACTGTAGTTATTTAAAGATTGTTAGAACCAATCAATTTTGATTAGCTCACATTATATTTTTATAATATTATGTAGGAGTTATTCTACTTATTTCTTCAGTAGAACTGCATATATTTAGGGAATTCAGGTAACTGTTCTCATTAAATCTTAAAAATAAAATATATGCTTATATATTACAGTTATTTCTGACTATTAAGAGATATGATCATCTCAATATTTTTAATCAAAATTATTAAACTGTGAGTTTCCAAATATTTGACTGTATTATAGAAACTTGGGTTTAAAAAAAATTCTGCATAGTCTAAATTTTTCTTCAGGTCAAGCAAATTTAATTAGAATTTTTATTTTCTTATTTTCTGTGAATTTTGTTATTAGGTTTATAGAAGTACTTATTTAGATCTTTAAACTTTTTGAATCAGATTACTTAATTTAAAATATGATATTATGTATAGCATAATAATATAATGTATTAATATGCCCTAGAGGTACGAAAACAATTTATACTCACACCAGGGATGGTTAAGGCCTTTCTCAATTACACACAGTTGAAAAGAAACTATGTAACATGGAGAGGTTATAGCTCAAAATCCAAAATTTCAGTCACATGGCAAACATGAATTTAGGAACATAAGTGCATTCCAACCAAGACTTCCATCTTTGGCAAGATAAAATAGTCATGTTTCCTTATTTCTCCCACTAATTAGAACTAAAAACCCTGAATTTCATGTATAAAACTACATAAGCTCTGAAAAGTAGAGAGGAGAAAGCAGACTTGTTAGGGACCTCAAGATTCAAGGAATGTCACAGCCCTGCATTTTCTTTCTGTTTCATGTATCCCAGACACAGAGGTAAAGAAGCCAGCAAATGGGAATCGATGGTGGGGGCAGACAAAGAAAATGTTCCAGCAAAAAACAGTTCTTTCTACCCAAAGGAACAGGAAAAGGACAGCCTCACAATGCAGAAAACCTTCAGACGGTAACCCCTCCCATCCAGGTGAAAACGAAATTAAAACTTGTGGCCCTATCTGCAGCAATTGAGGAGCCTGGATTTTCGCCCTTTTTAGGCTATAATGAGGCACCACAATACTTCTGATGGAGTGGGTCAAAGAAGGCCAAGTAGCAAGGCCCCCACATTTTGAAGTCAGTGGAGACCCTTTCCACCCAGCAGTAGTGAGGAGCCCTTGTCCTTCCCACTGGGGTCGTGTAAAGGAGACTTAGTAGAAGCCCCAGCTTTCAGCACTACCCAGCTCTAACACAGCCACCTCCAAGTGAGAAACTGTAATGAGACGGTTCTTTCTAAGCCAAACCTCTATTATTCGGGACCCAAGGAAGAACCAGAACTCCCACCCTCTACTGAGCAGTAAAGAGAAGACTTTCACTAGATTCAAGAGAAAGTGAGTGGTGAATATAGACTTCTTCCCACATCTGGCAGTAACAAGGAGGTATTTCCCTTTACATGCTGAAATTCCATAGAGGAAGCCAATTAAAAAAGAAGTCCTTAAGTGAGATCTAGAATTTCATAACATAATATCCAAAGAGTCCAGAACTCAACAGAAATATTTCTCAGCATACTAAGAACTTCTGAAGATCTCAGAAGGAATTTAAAAAGACAACAGATGGCAGCACCAAGAGAACAGAGATGTTAGAGTGATCTGACTGAGATTTTAGAACAAAATTACACAAACATTCCAGAGAGTAATTGCAGGTACACTATAAGAAAATTTAAAAAGGAAATTATTTGCAAATGAATAAATGATATAAAGAAAAGTCAATTAACATTTTTTGAACTGCAAAAAAAAGGAGCCAAATTAAAGTGGGGGGGGGGAATGTCAATGGTTTTTATATACAGCAAATAGAGGGGGGGGTAGTGAATTATAAGATAGAACAACAGAGGTTTCCCAAACTCAATAGCGGACATAATAATTTGAAAAAAAGGTCAACATAGCTGCATGAATTTATTGGAATAAATCAAACGATCATATTAGCAGTATCGTGGAAGAATAGGCAAGAGCATGGAAATACAAAAATATTTAAAGAAATAAAAACCAAAAACTTCTCAAGTTCAGGAAAAGATGAACTTACCCCTCTTATTTAATATTGTTGGTAATAGTTCTTACCATTAAAACAGCCAAAAAAAGAAGTTAAAGACATACAGATAAGCAAGAAATAACTGCATTTGCAGAAGACATGATTGCACATGTAAAAAATAATAAGGATCATACCAAAAAAATTAGTTATTAAATGAGTTAGCATATTCATAGAATACAAAATTAATATAAGAAAATGAATAAAATTCTATTTCTACTTAACAGCAATGAACACAGAGATTCTAGAGTTAAAAATACAATACACTTTATAATCACTCAAAACAGAAGTATCCAGGTATAAATCTAACAAATCACGCATAGGACTTGTATCTTAAAAACTACCAATGCTGATAGAAAAAGCAAAAATATACATCTAAAAAAATGGAAAGACATATCATATTTAAGGATTGGAATACTCACCAAATTGACAAAATGCAGGTTTAATGCAATTCTTATCATAGTCAAAACAAGAGTTTGCACATATACGAGGTCTGTCCAGAAGGTATGCAGCCATGTAATATGAAAAATAGAGACATTTATTGAAGAAGATACAAGAAACATTGTACATAGGACAATGACACTGCAGTCCCTTCAAAGTAAGCATCTTAGGACTTCACACCATTCTCCCAATCACTATCAGCTGCTCCATCATATTTTCCTGAAATACCATCAATGGTCTGAAATCTGTTCCCTTTCTATTTTAAAAATGTATTTTATTGATTATGTTGTTACAGTAGTCCCAATTTATATTCCCTTAGCTCTCCTCTTCCCAGTACCCCTCTTCCCTCCAACAATTCCACACTCCTTAGTTCATGTCCATGGATCATCCATATAAGTTCTTTGACTTCACCCTTTCCTATATTATTCTTAACTTTCCCCTGTCTGTTTTGTACTAACCTATTATGCTTAGTCCCTGCACCATTTCCCCATTTCTCCCTCTTCTCCCTCCCAGTTGGTAACCCTCTAAATGATCCCCACACCTATGATTCTGTTTCTATTCTGGTTGTTTGCTTAGTCTGTTTTTGTTTTTATTTTTTAAATTCAGTTGGTGACAGTTGTGAGTTTGTTGTCATTTTAGTGTTAAGACTTTTGATCTTCATTTTCTAAAATAAGTCCCTTTAACATTTCATATAATAATAGCTTGGTGATTATGAACTCCTTTAGCTTTACCTTTTCTGGGAAGCACTTGGTTTGCCCTTCCATTCTAAATTATAGCTTTGCTGGGTAGAGTGGTCTTGATTGTAGGCCCGTGCTTTTCATCACATTGAATACTTCTTGCCAGTCCCTTCTTACCTGCAAAGTTTCTTTCAAGAATTCAGCTGAGAGTCTTGTAGGCACCCCTTTGTAAGTAACTCTGCTTTTCTCTTGCTGCTTTTAAGATTCTCTCTTTACCTTGAACTTTTGGCATTTCAATTATGGTGTGTCTCGGTGTGGACTTCTTTGAGTCCAGCTTGTTCAGGACTCTCTGTGCTTTCTGGACTTGTATGTCTGTTTTCTTAGCCAAATTTGGGAAGTTTTCCTTCATTATTTTTTCACATAAGCTTTCACTTTCTTGCTCTTCTTCTTCTGGCACCCCTATGATTCAGATGTTGGCATGTTTAAAGTTGTACCAGAGGTACCTAACCCTCTTCTCATTTTTTCAGTTCTTGTTTTCTCCTCCTGTGCTGGTTCATTGTTTTTTATTCCTTATATTCCAAATCATTGATTTGAACCCTAGTTTCCTTCTTTTCATGATTTGTTTTGTGTGGATTTTCCTTCATTTCATTTAGCATAGCCTTCACTTCTTCCCTTATGTGTCTGCTATATTTAAGCATATCTGTCAAGTCTGTGAACATCTTTATCACCAGCGTTTTGAACTCTTCATCTGTTAGGTTGGCTATCTTCTCATTTGTTAGGTTGCCTGTCTCCTTGTCACTTAGTTCTCCCACTGGAACCTTGATCTGTTCTCCCTTTTGAGTCATACTTCTCTGTCTCCTCATATTGATAGCCTCCTGTCATTTGTTTGCCTCTGTATCTCAGGTAAAGCTGCTGTATGTGCTATGTTGTAAGGGTGGAGCCTTAAGTGTCCATCAGTATAGGGCGATCTGTTTCACCACGTTGTGGTTCTGTATGTGGGGAAGAGGTCTGAAAGGGTACAATGCCTCTTGCTCAGTACTTGCCCCCTTTCCATGCACTTCTCCCACTTCCAATGGGACCGGTGCCTCTCTAGCTGTTGCCCTGGCTGTTGTTCCTAGAGTGGGTGGGTTTGCAGATGTTCTAGGACCATGTGGGCCCTTTAAACAAGTGGACTCTACTGAGAGATCGACAGTTTCTTCCTTTGCCCCAACCCCCACTGGTTTTCATAGTCAGAAGCAATGAGGATGGATTTTTCTTGGCGCTGGGACAGTGAGCTGTGTGGTCTTGTCTGGTGCTGGGAGTGCTCCCCAGGTGTCCCTCCCTACTTTTTAAAACATGTGACTGCTTTCCGCCAGCCTGCCACTGCTGTCGCCACCACAGGGTATCTTCTCCATCCGAGCTCCACCTCTGCTACCTGTCTGGATGAGTATTTCTTCTTTATATCTTTGTTTGTTGGACTTCCATGCAGCTCAATTTTCTGGACCTTCTGGTTGTCTCTAGTTTTGAAGTAGTTGTATTCCTTCTTAGCTGTGGAGGGAGAGATGCAGCATGTCTCTCTAGGCCTCCATTTTGGCTGGAAGCTCTAGGCCTCCATCTTGGTTGGAAGTCTCAATCTCTTCCCTTTCAAAGGTGATTTTAGTTTTGGGAAAATCCAAAAGTTGCAGGGTGCCAAAACTGGGTTTTTAGTGGGCTGAGTCATCTGGATAATTTGATGTTTTGCCAAGAAACTCTGCACCAGATGGGATTTCGGAGTAGTCATGTTGTCATGATGAAATTGCCAGTCACCAATTGCCCATAGCTGTGGCTTTCTGAATCATCCAAATAGTTTCTGTGTAGAAATGTTGAAGCTTAATGCAAAAATTGATACAGATTAATCGCTCTACTCGCTCAGTCATTTTGCATGCAATGATCACACAGTATACATGCTCATTCAATGACATCTACCACCCTTCACTGACTAGTACAGTGAAGTTGTCATTGTTTAAGTCTCCACATTCCAATCCACTCTCCTTATCTGCCAGGTTACATGGATGCCACAGAAACCATCTCATTATATTATCAATGGACTTTTTTCAGATAGACCTAATATAAACTAGTTATTCTAAAATTAGATTAAATTTCAAAGAAACTAGAATAGCCAAATTTTAGAAAATATATATAATGGAAAGATATAGTATAACCAACCCCTCACACCTTATACAAAAATTAACTCGAAGTAGATCATGGACTCAAATTTAAAATGTAACACTATAAAACTTAGGGTCAAAATCTTTGTGAACTAAGGCCAATCAAAATATTCTTAGACTTAACAAGAGCATAAAAGGAAAAATGAAATCATTATCACAAAACTTCTGTTCTGTGAAAACTATTCTGAGGCTGAAAAGACTAACGACTGGGAGAAAACATTTTCTAATGACCAAATTACATATCTGACAAAGAACTAGCAAGGATATTCATATTAATTCCAAAATGAGATACCATAATACACTTATCAGAATGGCTAAATTAAAAAAATAAAAAATAAAACAATGCTGTCCATGTGGCTCAGTTGGTTGGGGATTGTTTTGTGAAGCAAAAGGTTACCAGTTAAATTCCCAGTCAGGGCACAAGCTTGGGTTGCAATTCAATCCTGGTCACAGCGTGTAGGCAAGACAACTGATGGATGTTTCTCTCTCACATTAATGTTTCCTTCCCTCTCTTTCTCCCTCCCTCCCCTTCTCTCTAAAAATAAAAGAATAAAATCATTTTTTTAATTCTGGTGTGTGTGGGGGGAAACTGTATTATTCGTACATTGCTTTTGGGATGATAAAATGATACAGTCTCTCTAGAAAACAGTGTGGCATTAAAAAAAAAACTAAACATTCAATGACCATATGATGCAATAATTGCACTCCTATGCACTATTCCCAGAATAATAAAAATGCATGTTCATACAAAAACCTGTACATGAACTCCTACAGAATCTTTACTTTTAATATCTCCGAACTGGAAACAATACAGATGTCTTTCATCCAGTGAATGAGTGAACAGACTGTGGTACATCCATACCATGTGGTGCATCACACAACAGCCTGGATGAATTCCCCCTAAAAAATTATACAGTGTCAAAAAGGCCATTCTAAAATGGTTTTATAATCCTTGATTCCATTTCTGAACTGACAAAAACTTTGAAATTCAGAATAGACTTTTGTGGCTATTAAAGGGCAGTAGAAAGGATATTATGGTGATGAACATATTCTGTATATTACTGTATCAATGTTATTACTGTGGACATCCAAAACCGCTTAATTATATTTTCAAACAGGTAAAGTCATAACTCTGATACAAATAGAATTTACACACATGTGAAAGATTTAATTTAACTCATTATTTAATAAAAGAACCAGTAAAGTTAATAACCAGTGCAAATGAGATCATAAAAAGAAAAATATACTCATACACACAAAAATGCACAATCATGGAAGCTGAAATGTAGTAATTGATGCACAACTGGTTGACATCAAGTAATATATTAAAATATAATTTTTAGCTTTCCTAAAAATGAAAAATCAAATGTTTTTATTAATATAACTTGCATTTATATGAACAAGAGTTGGTATTTCTACAACTTAAGTTCTATCTACAAATTTGTATGAATATTCTAAACAGTCAACAATAATAAAAGGTACATCCTACTACAGAAGCATTTAATTCTGATATGCCACCCAACAATGTACAGGATTACATTAGAAGAATACTTTTAACCTTGTTTGTTATTTTTACAATCATAATATTTTCTCCTGAAACAAGAGCAGTGTGGCACAGTTGGTTGGGCTCCTACCACAAACCAAAAAATCACCAGGTGATTCCCATTCAGGGCACGTGCCTGGGTTGCAGGTTTGGTCTCAGGCTGGAATTTGTATGAGAGGCAACTGGTGGATCTTTCTCTTTCACAACAATGTTTCTCTCCCTCTCCTTCTCCCTTCCTTTGTCTCGCTCTGAATATAAATAAATAAATCTTTGACCTTCAAAAAATAAAAGTAAAATATTTGCAATTTCACTTGATTGGAATTTTATTAAATGTAGATTTATTTGCAATTAAGATCAGCCATCAAGTGTGTCTTTCTAATATTTTCTCAGTTATTTCCCTTTGTAGAGTTAGAGATTTTCCTCTAATATATATAACAAAATATGTATTTTATTCACATAAAGTTATATTTTTATGTTAGTGGAGATGTTGTATATTTCTGTTACAATTTCTACTTTTTGTTCATAAAAGGAGTTCAGTGGATTTATTAGATTTTGTAAGTAATAGTGATCTTTTCTGCTTTAACAACTTGATGTTGAACTTCAGTATAAAATTACAAAATCGGGTATTAAAAACTAAACATTATATTGTAAGAGTGGATAACAATAGATTAGGATCAAATTTTCAATAATCTTATCATATACAATTCTAAAAATATAACATCTCAAAGATTTATAGATGGAAGTAAAGATGTTTTTATACTCTAGAAAATTATGTTAGTCAAAACACAGCTTTGATAATGAAGACAAAAATAAAAATAAAGTTATTTCATGGATTTTAAAGAATAAGCAAGATTTTCACACAAGTACATATACAGACACTTATATGAGCATTTAATTATCTATTTGTGTTTCAATTCTTACATTAAATACTACACATAGATTCTTCTTAATCAATAAGCCAGTCAGAGAAAGACAAATACTGTATGATTTCACTCATATGTGCAATCTAATGAACAAACTGAACTAACAAGCAAAATAGAGACAAACTTGTAAATAGAGAGGAAGCTGACAGCTCTGGGAGGTTGATTATGGGGTGAAGGAATTGAGCAAACAGAAAAAAGGACTCATGGACATGGATGAAAGTGTGATTATCTGGGGGGCAAAAGGGGTTTAAGAAGGATAAATGAAAAAAAAATTAAAATGTTAAACTTTTTTTCTTAAATGTTACATTTTTGTTGAGTAAATTATTATGTTTATATTTTCTTTGGGACAGTGAGGGATTCCACATACGCACATGCTTTATATTGAAGCATAAAGTTTACATTTTCTTAAAAGAAGAAATTGGCTCTGTGGTTTCCAGTGTTTTCAAGATATTATTTATCTAGTGCATCAATAATAACTTTTGTGTATGTGTTTTATGGGAAAAAATAAATTATTTAATGTAGTAATCCCTGTGCCCCTCTTGTGGTGTGGTCTTAATAGATATAAAAGGCTTTGAAGTAAGAGGCATAACGTAGGCGTAACATAGGGTGCACTCTGCATAGGTTGGCCTCGCTTCACAACAAAATCCAATTAAGGGAATTAAAGTTTCAAGCAAACCATATCAAGATGATGCAGCTCCAATGATAATTTCTAGCCGTCAGTTTTGTTAGGGTCTCCTTGCTATCTGGTTATTTGCCAATTGATGCAGAAAAATGTCCAAAGAATTTTCAAAGTCACACAAGATTGTCTGTCATTTGTACATGTAGTGAAAGTAATTTTAAGCCTTTTATGGATCTTTGAAACTTTTAATTTTGTGCTTCCACTTGATATGATAATAAATCCATTAAAATGCACTAAGCTCATATTAACAATTCATGTATATTTAAGATGACGTGAATAAAAACTAACAAATGGCTCTGTTTTATAGATAAATATAATGCTTTCCATTTTTTTGGACGTTCTCTTTCAGCTATGTTTATTGGTTCTTAAAATACTTGTAGATGCAAGATACTCAGACTATAGTGTGCAGTGAATATGAACTAGTCTGGTATACACAGCCTGACATCCACTATTGTCTCAATGTCTTCTTTCTCCTCTCTCAAAATTGAAGGTAATTTAGCAGGTGGTATCTGCTTCATTGTGAGAAGAAAACAGACTTTCATTTATTTTTCTTTCCTTTCACACTAGCTTTAGGTTAAAATGTTATTTTCTCTTTAGAAAATGAATGTACTAAAGAGTTGGTTTAACTGTGTTCAATATAATCTTTTAAATTTCAATTATTCAATATAGTACTGATATTCTACATATGTAAATTTTTCATTTAAGCTGGTTTGCTTCTTATTTTTTTCTATTGAACCTAAAACTTACATTAATTTAAAATTGTAGTTATTTGCCACTCTATCATATATGACAATAAGTTGTATATAGACAGATATATATATACCAAAGAACTTTCATTTCAGAAACTGAAACTTAAGCATAGTCATCTTGAAAACATCATTTAGAACAAAGAGGAATTAATTATCTAACTCTAATTTATTTATTAATAGAAATTTACCTTTAGGATGTATTTTGTTAATCTTTTTGGTGCTTCTATTGTGCCATGTAATGGGAGACTGTTTTCTTTCCACCCTTTTAAAAATGGTTAACTAGACATTAAGGTTTTTGTTTTTTTTTTGAAACTTCTATATCCTTTTCTAACACTCTGGCAACTTATTTAATTTTTAAAAATTCATATGTGTGGTCTACTGCTAATCTCAAAAGTATATAGCATTTTATCAATTCCATGCAAATAATATATTGGAGATTTAAAAGCTGTAATAAAAAAAGAATTTAAAAGTCTAACAAAAATTTAGTACTTTTTCTGTATGAAATTAGAATAAGTTTAAAACAAGTAGACATATATCATAGACAATAAATGAACAAGATAGACATTGATGTTTACCTAGGAATAACAAAGTTCAAATGTTTTTGTATTTAATTGGATGTTTATTTTGGTAGCATGTAATTATAATCTTGTTTTTCCCTTCCTGTATTTTAATTTGATTGCTTAATTTGTCTCTGTAAGGGAAGACTTGCTTCATTTGGATATAATCAAGTCAGGAACATAGAACTATAAATATTTATAGTTTAAAAATACTTCATTTTATATTTATATACTCTATAATTCTGTTATTGAGATAAACTAAGCTGATGCATTTAAACTACTTTAAACTGTGTCTGGCACATAAGTGGCCAATAAGTCCATGATGATAATGATGATGATCTAAGTCATATATATCAAATGAACTTTCTGAAGGATTCCGCTACTTAAGTATAGAACAAGACCTAAGACAAAGTTATCTGGTTCTCAGTTCATTGATTTTTCCATGGTGGCACTCTTTTAATCCTCACAAAATCTCTTTTAAATAAATAGTATTAAAAGTCTTATTTTACAGATAAGAACACTACGGCATAGAAAATATAAATGACTTGTCGAAGTTCTTGAAACCAAACCCAGGTTCAGCTGCCTGACACAATGAAAGCCAAACTTCTAAGAGAGGTGCTGGTAAAAAGGAAAGAGGCTTATTCAAGTGCTGGCCACCCAGAAAGATGGGGACTCTTGTCCCACAACTCATCTTAACATCTCAATGCAAAGGTTTTTAATAAGGATGGAGAGGGGGAAAAAGGACAAATAAATCAGGGAGGAGCTGTGGATATGCAGGCAGTATCCTTACTAGTCCCAGTATGGATTTTCATGGTCAACATCCTTGAGTTGACCATCTGTTTTTTTTCCAGCTGAATTCAATCATATGCATGATCAACATTAGCCAGAGCCTCAAGGTCAGGCTGTTCCTTAGGTTCACACAGGAATGGAGGCCGCTGAACTGTAAAGTATAATAAAAAATACTTTTAACATTCAAGCTCTGGTTCTGACAGAAAAATCAGGTGAGAGTAATAAACTGGGTTTAACATTTACTAAGATTCATATGGGTAGCTTTATATAAGTATAGTTTATTCACTCCCTGTTACAGTCTTTTCATGGTGTATGTTAGTCTGGTTTAAGTAACTGTGTTTTCAGCTTTATACTTAGAGCTGAATTCCAAGAGTTTGAAATAACATTGTAATGAGGGCCAACTAATAAAACATCTTTGAAGCTAGAGACACAAAAGAATCATATTTTATAGCTCTGATGTCAGTAAGTGAAAATTTGGGCCACTGGAGTGACTATCTAAAAATTGACAAAATTAAGTCTTGTCAATGTGTTTCATATCTAAAGTTGCACCCATTTTCCAAAGGAGATTTATATAACCATAAATCTGAATGCATGGTTATAGCCCAAACTCCTTTTACTCTTGACCTCCTTTACAGATTATCTGGACCATTAAACTCACTAGATTGTCCAATAGAAACTCACTCATTAAAAATGTAAAATATAAAACACTTTCATTAAAATATATAATGTTATTTTATGTTTAGCTAGAAAAAGGACATTCAGGATTGGCCAAAACTTTTCCCTTGATCCATGCTTATGTAAAGATCCTTGTTAATTCATAGCACTCATTTCCATTAGAGCCATATAAAATTTCTGAATATGTCTCTACATACCATTTCTGGGAATAATATCAATGGATCAGAATTAGTACTAGACTGAGGTTCTCTTTCTATGCCTATTCTTCCTGTTTTTCCCAATGGCGAGACCTTGGTGCCAACTCCTTTGGATTGGTACTTGAAAAATTTATTAATAACATTTAGCAGTACCTTCAAAAGTTCCACTTGGCAAGGCAATCCTTATAATGTTTGTAGTCATTGGCAGCAACTCCTGGTTTTAGATATTAACTGTTATTAATGACGACTCTTCTAGGTCTTTCTCTCTGTGAGGCTGGTCTAGATCTTCAAACATCTCCCAACTCTGTCTTTATTACTAAGCATAACATAGGGAGAAAAGATAAGAACAGAAGAACTCATAACATCTTGGAGAGTTAGTCTTTGTGCCATAATTTCATGGTATGTGATGTGTTTCATTTAGCTTTGGGATGTTTGCAAGTAGTCATCAATTTTAAACTTAAATGTGTGCATGATTTACTTTATAAAACAGGGTGGATTCTATTTTATGGTCAGGCACATTTGAATTTGCTTCCTTGAGTGGATGAAAAATGGATGAAATTAAAATGAGTTCACAGAATTGCACACACTTCCCTCTATACTCAGACCAGTTTACCTCATCTACCACTTCTGGTAAAACAAAATTTGAGAGTCACTACTTTCAGACAAGCAATGGCTTTATGGAACTTTTTAGTGGATCAAGACCTTTTATGTTTTCTTAGTTTTATACTTAGGAAGACTATTATTAGTTATTTTATCTTCTATTATAATAACTGTTGCAAAAGAACTTTAGTCATTTTAAAGCTGAAGGATTTAGTGATATCATTCTTATTAGACAGCTTGTGCTACATAACAGAGGTTGGAAAGCAGAAATCACTCTTATTTGGCAAATTAAACTGAACAACTATCAGATGGTAGGATATTTAGCATAATAGTAAGAAAACATTTATTTTTTCCAAATGTCTTTTAAGAGAAGATAGTGTAATCTAGAGGTCAGACATTAAATCAGGAGCTAATAAATCAGCAAACAAACATTGATCAAGACTTCTATGTAATCTTAAATACAGTATTCCCTCACTTATTGCGGGTATTATGTTCTAGACACACCCCCCCCCCATGATAGGTGAAAATCCGCAAAGTAGGAACCTTACATTTTAGTATTTATATATATTTTAAGGTTTTATAAACCCTTCCCACACACTTATAAACAGTTCCCTGTCCCTTATTAACTTTTTCCACCCCCTTATTAACCTTTTCCACACATTTATAAACACTACTTATGTCCTTAAACATATCTTACACTCTTAAATCTATGTAACTTTAACAACATACATATATAGTACTGCAAAATCCGTGATAAATGATTAAATGTAATATTTTTTAAAATCCCGAGACACAGTGAGGCCGCGGTAAGTGAACTGCGATATAGAGAGGGACTACTGTAAAGCTAGAGAAGTGGCACTACTTTGGGGATAATTTTATTATGTTCCTGTAGAAAGCTAAAGCAGAATCTTTTGAGAATAACTGGATGCAGTTTAGCTAAGTGAAACAAGTGTGGAGTGATTGAGTGAGGATAAATTTCACTGGGGAACACCATTTTTATTGAGTTATATCTGACACTTGTTTTTTACTAACTTTTGGCATCTGAATCCAAAAGTGATGCCAGTTTCTCTATCACATCAACTTCTTAAGGTACAGGATACGCTCCCTTTGTCCCAAAAATCATACAAAATGTACATACAAAGAACAATAAAAAAAATTACCTGATTATACTGTTTATTTAGAATTATTTTATTCATATAAGGGCTATATATTGTTACTTTAAGTCTAATTGTGTACAAGTAGTAATGTTCTGCTATCAAACATACATATTAAGGTATTTTATCTTTTCAAACAACAGACTAGGAAATGCCAAAATGAGATACTTGAAACAGTCTCCTTCTGTTGGCAAAGCTTTCACAAATTGCTTCATGAGACCCAGTTTTCTGTGCAGTGGTGGGAATATAGTGTTCTTTCTATCAACAAGTGGCTCATGTAGAATGTTTGGATCACCAGGTTTGAGGTCAGATCTTAGAGGCCAATTTGGCTCCATCCAGTGCTTCTCACGAGCCCTGCTGTCCCACATACACAGAAAACAGGGATACTTGGTGTATTCATGTTGCTGACCAAGAAGGAAGCAGACCATTTTAAGGTCAACACAGGTGATCCAATTGTGCTTATGTTATTGCAACAGATCAATGACTCTCTTCATGTCTTCATATTCCTCATGAAAACAAACTGAATGGTCGATTGGGACTGCACGAATAAATTGCCATTGTGGAGGAGGACACACTTTAAGCTCCGCTTTGAGCTATCGATGAACAGTTGCCATTCAGTTGCATTCTAGATTGAAATTCCCAATTTCTCCATTGAACAATGTATGTTATGACAATACACAAAGCCACCGTCACTTCAAAAGAACTGCAGAAATGCACTTTCTCTTGATTAAAAGTAGGATACCTTTGCTCCTTTTCCAAGCAAGTTTTTCTCATGCAGTCTTGATGCTAGGTGTTCTGAAGCCTTTTTGGATAGTCCCAAATCTCATTCCAAATCATTCAACTCATGCTGATCAAATCCCTTACAAACTGAGTCATCTTCAATATCATAATCTTCATCGTTGCTGTCACTTAGTTCTTCACCATACTTGTGTTTTTTGAAAGAGGATAGTTCAATAAAAAGTGGCACTGGGATTTCAGCTGAATGAGGCACTGGGCATATAACTGAGGGTAGACTAGGATATTTTATTTTACATTTATTTTTCTTGTTATATCCTGACGTTTTCACTATACAAAAGTAACAGTCACTTGAATGATCTCTGGGCTCTTGCCAAACCATAGGTATATCAAATGACAATTTATCATGTGTTCCCTTCATTCACATTCATAAAGTCTCAACACACTGCTTGCACACCTTGTGAGGGGCCCAAGACTTATCTTGATCACAAAGTTTTACTTTAAAATATGCAAAATAGGCTTGCCTGACAAATGCACTGATGTTTGTCCTTTGACTGGGAATGGTGAAACTGCCACAGATAGAACAAAACGAATCAGGGTTGTTTAGGCACTTACGAAGAGAACTAGCAGAGGCAGACATAATCTGAAGAAAAAGAGATAAGTATGTATGTAAATTAAAAAGTAAATTTTACTAACTCCTTGTATACAGTCAGGAACTCGGATTACACTTTGGAATACCATTCATTATATAGAGCAGCACAAAACCTCTCTCCACACTGTCTCGTGTGTAACTGCATAGCCTAAATAAGTATGAACCTGTCGCTGGTCTCCAATGTCATCTTTCATTTCTCCCCATTTGAGGGAGGTTTGCTCTCAGCCAATAGGAGAGCACTAGTGCTTCTCTCGATCCAGGCTCGATCCAGCATAGAGATGTTGCATTAAGATAAGCTGTACAGAAAAATCTTAATGTGATAGAAGTAAACTAACTGAAGTTTTAAAATCAGCATGCCTATTTAAGTCTAAATCAGCTGAACAATAGAACTCAGCAATAATTATGTTAAAATTGTCGTCCTGTGTTATCTTATAAGAAATGTTTTCTTACTATTGTCTTTGAATTAGTTATGTAGAATGCCATATGGATGTGTAACCTAAAAGGTATGTAGTTCATTTTGGGGGAAGAATTATAATGTTCTACCACAAAACAAATGGATATTTAAAAATATTTTTTCTTTAAAAATTGTTCTTGGCTTAAAGATTATTTTATAATTTCACTGTTGTACATACACTTCTGTTAAGAGTCACACATGGTTTTATGATTGGTAGATTAGAACCTGTGTTGGAGTCATAAATATTTGTAGTATAGACTTTAAAACTATATTTTTTATCTAACAATTGCACCTCTTACATGTCCCACAATTGTCAAAAATAAATTCTTATGTGGAAGAGTTTTCTGAGAACAAAGCAAAGAAAATTGGGTTAGAAATACTGAACATCAACATATAGCTCTTTGCACATATCCCAATGTAAGTATTTTTTTAAATCATTCTAATCCCTAGGATAATAATTAGAAAGAAAAACACTTTAGTAATTTTAATATGCTTAGTTATCATTGGACTACTTGAAAGACCCCCTTTTAAAATTTTTCCATTTTCATTGGATAAAACCTACAGATAACATTGTATATTCTTTCTAAAAAATTTTCTGTGCATTATTTAATAAAGTATTTAAATATATTTGTTGAAACAATATCATAAAGTATGTATTCTAGTGCACTTAGTGATATATACTAGTCAATGCTTGATAGGTCATTTAAATAACTTTGTAATAAAGCATAATAAAAAGAATATTTCAAAATTAAATAGTCAGCCCTTTATAAACTAATGAATACTTTAGTAAATTTATTTTAAATTGTCTTTTTAATGTATTTGATATATAAGCAATATTTCAGGTGGTTGAGAGTAAATATTACAGATATTAAAACCTAACAGAAATTTACCAATTTTATGTAAAAGGCTGCTATCTCCATGGATTTCTTTTAAATGTTTTCACATAAATCAACTATAAACATGAAAAATTCAGGGACAGAGAAATTTACAAAATAAAAATACAAAATATTGGGTTGGCCAAAATGTCTGTATGTTTTTTCCTTAAAATAAAAGACATATTTTTCATTTTCATTAACAAATTCATTGACTTGTATATTTTGAGTGTGTAAGTTATCTCCCGCATGGTATAACATTGATTGTTCTCAATTAATGTCTCAATTTGATCACTATCAACTTCAGCTGGTCTACCTGACTCTGTGGAGCAACATCCAGCAAGAAATCTACAGCACAAAACTCTGCAAACCACTTTTGATAATGTTACATCAGTCACAGCACTTTCTCCATACACTGCACAAATCTTTTTTGTGTGTTTCAGTTGCATTTTTTACATTTCTTGAAATGATAAAACATAATGTGCCAAAAATATTGCATATTTTTTCCATATTCAATACTAAAATGGCTACACAAATATTCACCAATTTTGATAAATATTTTTAAATGCACACTGATATGACAGCTGCCACAATACAATTTAACAAAAATTGTTTCAAATGATGTTAAAGACAACTAAATGCTACTAGAGTCATCTTATGGGAAAAAAAAATGAACAAATTTTTTGGCCAACCCCAAAACAATTCTGCAAATATATTTATGGAAAAATATTTAATGGAAATCGCTAAGTTGCTTAAGTTAACATGTGTAATATTTATTACTACAATTGTGTTATTATGTTTGTATATATATTTTGTTTTCCAGGAAGATCATGGCATTGATCAAGTTAACAAGAATGTGAATATGGACTAATGTCCAGTACCACTTGCATGTCTTCATGGATCTATTACACTCACCCAGATTTCTATTAAATTTCTGATAATTATAAGGCATTTGTGAGATAGCTAGCTAGATAAAATTTTTTTTGTGTAGTGTATAGAGACCATCAGGTTGGGTAAATATTGATTAACCTAAATCCACAAACTTACCTTTCTTACACATAATCTTAAACAACAGAAACTAAATAGAAAGCATGTAGTTTAAATTATTTTATCTCTCTAAGAGAGTCCTATCCATTTCAGTTAAAGGACATTTATATGTTTGCCTTCTCTCATGAGGCAGAAAAGAAAAATTCAAGGCTAAATTTGGTTTCTTTGCTATATAATAGGTTAGGTAATATGCTGTTCAGAAAAAAAAAATCATATAAATTATTGTGTATTCTTCATACATAATTTTGTTTATGAGTGACATTTGTGTAGTCTTACAACTAGGCAAATAAAGAGTACACTGGAGAAATTAGTTTCAGATTTATAGAAAAATTTTTTCCCACTGGTGAGTCATTGTGTTTTCAAAAAAAAGATGACTCTTAATGCGAACACATATGTTTATGCTAAATAATCTGGAACACCAACTGAGGTGGCACCGTCGCCTAACCATCAGGAAGATTGATTTTGCTTCAGCGTATTTCTCCGCAACAGAAGTACCCTTCAGGTAAGCTGAAAAAGTTATTAAGCATGTAGTTTAAATGAGCAGTGATGATTCCAAGGGAGGTAGAAGAATTGTAACTTGCAACTGAAAAAGCATTTTAACTCCCAAAGAAGACAGGCAGTCATGTGTCAAAATACAGTTACCCACTTTTTTGCCTATTTTCCCTTTTTAAAATTTTTTACTTGTTTAATAACTTTTGTTAACCACACTTTTTAAAGCATATTTTACTAAACAATACTACACTATATTAATTGCTCACTGAAAAGAGTTCTTAATTATCACTCTCAGAATAATGACAAGATGTTAAAAAAATTCTTAGTGTTCTTCAAGTGAAAATGGTTTCAAACTAATATTTTAAGTTATGCAAAATATAACAATTGGCCTTTCCATTGTCTCTTTCCTGCAAGCTTAATATTTCATAGATTTCTTTCACAAAGTCTTTGGGAACACTCAATCTCTGTATTTTTTTACAGAAGTAAGTCTTTCTGGTTTGTTACCGGTCCTACTGTCTCTGGTATTTGTTTAATATCTACTTTCAGGGTCTTTCCAAATAAATCAGAAAAAAAGTACTTACCTTTTCCTTAAAATCTGCATCTTTTTCTTCTGGCAATAATTTTTACAGTTAGCTATTTTTAGTACAGCCCAGTGGAACTTTTTTATTTTTTCATTATATAATTTTTTCCACTTTATTTATTTACTTATTTATTTTTCTTTTTTCTATTACAGTTGACATGCAATATTATATTAGTTTCAGGTATACAACTGTGAGATTAGACATTTATATGTCTTATAAACTGATCACCCTGATAAATCTAGTACCCATCTGACACCATACATAGTTGTTACAGTATTATTGACTATATTCTCTATGTTGTGCTTTGCATCTGCATGACTGTTCTGTAATCACCAATTTGTACTTCTTAATCCCTTCACCATTTTTACCCAGCCCCTCAACACCCCTCCCATCTGGAAACCACCAAATTGTTCTTTTAATGAGTTGGTATCTGTTTTGTTTGTTTATTTTATTTTTTAGATTCCATATGTGAGTGAATTTGTCTTTCTTTGTCTGACTTATTTCACTCAGTACAATACCTTCTAGACCGTCATGTCTTTTTGCCTTTCTCTGATTTATTTCACTTAGCATGATACCCTATAGGGCCATCCATGTTGTTGCAGATGGCAAGATTTAATTCCTCTTTTTACGTCTGACTCACTCTGACTCACATTACACTTGTATATATGCACCACTTCTTTACCCATTCATCTATTGATGGACATAGGTTGCTTCCATATCTTAGCTATTATAACTAAGGATGCCTTGAATGAACCTTGATTGTTGTTGGCACATCAGTGGGAAGGATTGACCCTCAGGCTGATTAGCTGTGAGGACTGGCCATGACTAAGGTTGAGAAGATGTTCTGCAGGGGCTGACACTATGAAGCAGGATTCACTTTAGCAGGCCTCTGACTGCCAACTCTGCCTTTTGGATGTGTCGTTTGTGGAGATAGTTGTGGGACATTCTGCTGTGGTCTGAAACTATGTACTGGGTATGTTGATTCTGGGGCCCCTTGGGAGGTTCAGACCAAGGTCAGCCATTGACTGTGCCCTCTTGGGGTCCCCTGACATTAGCTACAAAGTGACCTCTAGGTGGTTGCCACATGTGGTGGGCTTCAAGGTGTGTGGGAGAGGGTAAACCTTGAACTGAGGCCAGCTGTATCTAGTGTCAGGTTTAGGGCTGCTTAGTAAGAGGTATGGGGCAATCTGAAGCCAGATGCTGCTGGTTTGTGGTTTGTGGGCCTTTGAGAAATTATAGGAGAGTCCACAGCATTAACCAAGAAATTCGTTTGTATCAAAAATCTCTGGAAGCAGCTTGGATGGCCTGCAAGTTGGATGTAGTGGGGTTCTCATGGAATCACTGGAAGAACTGTGAAAGCCAGGTTGATGGAGACTCAGATATGGCACATGTCTGCACCTGCAGAAGGAGGACTCAGCATAGGAATAATGGCCTTTACCAGCACTTTTGTTTGGGAAAAATCTGTCACTCTAGCCCTTGCCCTGAAACAGACAATTCAGTTTCTCCCTATATGTCCCTGCCACTTTTTTCAAGCTGCCACTGCAGCTCTGGAATTCAGAGCAAGTGAGTCATTCATCAAATGAAAGAAATGCCTGGGACTCCAGAAGCTTACTTAGCCACAGTCCCTGTGGGTTTTCACAGCTAGAATTTATGGGGACTTCTCTTCCCCATACTGGAACCCAGTGCTGAAAAGACTGGTGTAGTGCTGGGATGCTTCTCTTCTCAGGGAGACCTCCAAAGCTGAGATATCCTTCTTGATTTTTAACTACCACACATGGGTCTGGAAGCAGCCTTCTCTGTGTCTTCACCTCTCCTACGAGTCTTGATGTCATTTCTTCTTAATATCCTTAGTTATAGGACTTCTGTTCATGTATACTTCCAAAGGTTCTCAGTGATGGGTTTTTTTTATTTTGACTTTTGATGTGGTTGGGGGAGAAGGTGAATACAGCATTTAACTGCTCCCCCATCCAGACCAGAAGTTCAGCTGGAACTTTGCAAAAAGAGTAAATCTTACATGAAGAAAATAGGACAATGGAAACACCCTGGAAGTTTTAAAGCAAATTGTTCAAGAATAAAGTCTTCTTACCCTAAATATTGTGTTTATGAAGTTTTTTATTCCTCAATGTATTATAGCAATTTTTCTTTCTAAATATGATATTTGTAATCATAAGAACAAGAGCAAGAGGAAGAGTGGATGAGAGAGAGATGTAGGTAGAAAAGAAGGAAGAAAGAGAAGAACACAGTATTTCTTCTAATCTTACCTGATAAATCAGAGTCACTTCCACTCTGTTATATATTTAATAGTGGTATAAACAAAGGCTGGCCCAGAATCAGAGGGAGGAAAATTAAAATACAAAATGCTATCATCAGAAAACTAGCCAAATAATTTTTGTGTATTTATACCCTAGAATTCTATGCAGCTATTACAAATGAGAATAGACTCAAAAAATGTATTATTGGTTAGTGAAAAACAAAGGAACAGAAGAGTTTCTTTAACATACTACTAAGGTGGAAGGGAGAGCATTTTCATGTTCTTGTATTTGCCTGAAAAGTCATTGGAAGTAAGCTAATTTGGATGACCTGAAGAATGTGGGGTTACATAGACAACTGGGCAGATAGAGAATAGAGAAAGAGAAGACTTTTAAATGATATTATTTCTATATTTTGAATTTCAATTTTTTAGTTCATTACCTATTCAATAGTATTTTATATAAAATAATATGTAAAGCCAATCAACTAAGTAAAGGTTATGTTAATCAGTTATTTGTATGGAGGGCTACTCTTGTACTAAGTGCCTGAACATTTGGAAGGCAGTTATAACAGAATAATATATAAATCATCTATCATAAAGCATTAGAACAAAATACTTATACAGATGCCTATAAAAGCAAAAGATACCATATGCTAACACTTGACAAGACATGTGCTTTCATGTATTTCTTTCTCCATCATTTTAAAATACAAGCTAATGTGCTTCCTTAAAATATAGAGTATACATTATTTTTTTAGCAGGATAATTCAAAGAGTGAATCATCATAATATTTCTTTCTGGTAAATACAGTAACATAAATTTAGGACAAATGTTTTAAAATGTAAGTTTGAAAGACATTTTGTTCAGACATTAAATATTCTGGAAGGTTATACAATGCTTTCATTTGTATGTCATTTATAATTATCTCAAAAAGTCAATGTGAAGGTTATAGTTAAAAGCAATAGCTGTAGAAACTTAAATATCTATTCTTTCTTTGGAAAGGAATATTGCACTTCAGCAAACACTTTATTTTTAAACACACCTTTTACTTGTACTTAAATATATTACAGTGGATACAAATGTTAAGATGAAAAGTGTTAAAACAAGAGTAATTGAATTATACACTATATTCTTGAAATGTTAACCAGTGAAGGGACTCTACCCAATTCATCTTCTGTTCCCTGAAATGATATACATAGTGAGATATATTAATTTTCTGCAGGGTTTTTACCAAGTAACTGGATTTTTTTTTTTTAATTGGGGGAAAGACTCAGTGATGTTGAAATGAAGGAAGCTAAATGAAAACAGAATTATTGATTGGATTTGAGAAATTAATTTAGGAACTAGAAAGACTAGTGAGGAATTCTCAGTGATCAATAATATAGTTAAGGGCAATTGATATAGATACAAGGCTAGAGAAAGAGGCAACATACTAACATGTCAAGGTGATTTAATTACTGAGTCTACAGCAAAACTGTTGTTTAGCTAAGAATTCTTGTAGGTAATGAACATAAACTATACTTTTTAACCTTTTTTTCAGAAAAAAAACCTTGTGATCCCAACCTGAATACTAAGTTAAACAATTAACATGGAACAATATTTTAGGCTTCTCAAAGTTATTCATTTTATTTTTATAAAGTTTGACTGAGAAATTCTCCAATAATGCCTTCTGAGGCTATGGGGCTTAGAAATCAAAATTTTAGTCCACAACCCTGAATTTTAATGATCTCTCTACAACTGTAACAGGATAACCACTATATTCAACCTAGCAACACCCAGTTCATAATTCATAGAATATTCTCCTCACATAGTCTAAGTCCTTAAACACTCCAAATACATCCCCTTTGACATATTTATCATGCATGTATTTGTTACCTTTTTATTGGATGACAGAGACTGCTTTAGATACTAATGATAAAACAATGAAAAAGCATACACGATAATTCCTGCCTCCAGGAAAAATTTATATTCTTGTGGATATAACGTAAATTAGCTAAATAATAAAACGTACGCTAAGTCACATTGTGATTAAGTGCTATAGACAAAATGCAGAAAAGCATAACTTGGAGTATGAAGGATATTGCAATTTTATATAGGATATCAGGGAAGGTCTGTTGGAGAAAGTGATATTTGACTAAAAAGATGAAAGAAGAATGAGAGCAAGTTTCCCAGGTGTGGGAGAAGCCAAGTGCCAGGAAGTGGGAAAATGCTGCTTGTATTCCAGAAATGGAAACTTATTTATAATTTAATTTTATAAAAGACCTAGCAAGAGAGAAATAAAATTAGGTGAAAACTAAGGCATTAATTGTGTTTGAGGACTTTTTTTAGGACATAGAAGTTTGGAGAGGAATTCTGTTTGAGGAACAGATCGGTGTGACTTCAACCAAACGTCCAGTAAAAGAAGTAGAAGATGAAATCAGACCTGTTAAAAGGGGCTGGGTCTCCTGGGGCCTACAGTCCTTTTCACTGACTCATTTTATTCTGAGCTTTTGAGGAAAAACAGAGGCAGGATACTCTCCTGCTTCATAGAGTATAAACCAAAAGGGGATGAAAGTGGAAACTATTGCAATAACCCAGGCTTCAAAATAACAGTGGTTTGGGGCAGAGAGGTAACAATGGAAGTAGGGAAACTGATCAGAGGACAGCCAAGAGAACTTTCTGCAATATTGGGTGTGAAGAATTGGAGAAAGAACTGAGTCAGGGATGAGCACCTTGAAAACATGGCTGACATCCACCAGGACAGGGGAAACTTCAGATAATGGAAGTTTGGGAGGGGAGATAAGGAATTTGGTTTCAGACATATTCAGTTTAATATGTCTATTAAATATACAAATGTGGTTTTAAAGCAGGCAATTGAGATAAATGTGTGTGGAGTTTATAAAGATGGTCCAATGATAAATATAAATAAGGAAACATAAGTTTTAAAATTATATATATTTTAAATGGGTTTAGATGAGATCACCTAGAGAGCGTAAGTAGATGAAAACCCACATTCGGTGACTGAGCCATGGGACACCACAATGTGAAAAAACCCAAAATATGAGGGAAAGCCAGTGAAGTACCTGCTGAGGGCCTAAAGGGACATAAGAGTGTGGGGTCATGTCCTAAGCCTAGAATTTGTTTCTTTGGAGAGTAACTTATCTCAGGTTTTGAAGTGGAGTATTCTGATTATTTGTTCGTAAGTAAATATCACCATGGCATAAATGCTTTCTTCATTACTAACCGATCCTTGACTTTATATTGGGCTCAAAAAACAGAAGCATTTTGATTTTTTACACCTGAAAATGTGTGATTCTATTTGGAGAGCTGAAAGAAATGCTCTTCAATGAATTGTTAATTCCAAAAAGAGAAATTCTTAATTCTGGATATTTATAGGGAAGCTTTGATTTCAAATGTGGTGTCCCTATGAACTATCAGCATTTCATAGGAATTCCAATAAGTAGTGTCAAAAATGTATTCTCCAAATTTTCCTTCCTACCCAGAAGTAGCACAAAAGTGTTTTTCCAAATATGCGCACTGCATTAATAAAACATATGTGAATTTGTATTCCATATCTGAGAAACATTTATGATTAGATACACATTATGCACAGAATAAATGTTCAAAAAGTTTGTTTTGGCAAAATTGAATCTTCTATTTTTAGTTATTCTCTCACTCTCTCTCACAGGTCAGTCCACCCACACCCCCACCCTATTCATATTCAACCAAGAAGAAATTATTAACTGTATTGGGGAAACATAATAGTCAATCATTTATTAGCTGAGTTTAAAAATCCTCAAGCTTTTCAAAGTTCTTCTATCATGTAGCTTTTGAGTGGCTTGCTTATTTAATGGTTCTCTAGAAAATTATCAATGTTTGCAATATGTTTTCCTAAGAAACAGGAAATTAGGAATATAAACTCAGATACTCATTTTAATTTTCTAAGGCACATAAACCAACATCCTATCTCATAATTACATTAATGCATTTTCTCGTGGCTATAAATTATTTCTGTGTAATAGACAACAAAATAAATGTTTTTATTTTCTAAATAATTGGAAATAAGTGCATTAAGTACATGTCACATTACATCTGCATGATTAATTTTAATAATTATTTAGTGTATAATATAAAAAGACTGGACACGTCATCTCTCTCATTTTTCATGAAATAAATAAGCTAGAAAGGACTTTAAAACAGCAAGTCCTTATATTTTCACATTTTTACAAATGAAAAAGCAGAGGCCAGTGTTGGTAAGCTTAAAGCTCAGTTTGAAATAAAAGCAGACATTGTTATTGATTGTCCATTTGTTACTGATTTATTGGTGACTATTAAATTTATAATATTGTGTTATGTTGCATGCAAAAAAATTTCAAGTTTATATTTAAAATAACAATCTTGACTATATACAAGAAATACTTTTATTTAGTAAACTTTTCAATTTTAGAATAAGTTTAAATTTGGAAAAAAATGTAAAAATAGTATAGAGATCTCATATACCCTTGACCCAGTTGTCCCAATGTCAACATATTATGTTACCATGAGACATTTATTAAGTTTGGTGATTCAATAGTGTACCTTATTATAAACTAAACTCTAGTGTTTATTTGGATTTTACATTTTCCATCTGTGCTAGGATCCAGTCCAAAATACCACATTGTATTTAGTCATCATTTCTCCTTATTTTTCATGACCTTAACAGTTTTGAGGATTAATATTCAGATATTTTATATAATGTTCTCAGTTTTATTTTTCTCTGAATTTTTAAATGATTAGACTGGAGTTATGTGTTAAGGTGAATATCACAGAGGTAAAGTTGCTGCCTTATCATATCATTTCAAAAGGAATATACACAATTGACATAATTTATCCCTGATGGTATTTAAATTGATTACTTGGTTAAGATAGCTCCACACTAATGTTATTTTTGTCCCCCTATGTACATCATTACTTGGAAACTGTCATAACTTATGCTACATCTCCTGGAGAGAGGAGTACTTAAAGAATTATTTAATACTTCCTCATTTATCTATTTATGGAATAATTTATGTTATCAGTGAAAACTCATGCGTATTTGTTTTATACTTCACATTACAAGCCAAAAATACTTTATTCACTTTATTGTTCAAATTGTTCCAGCTTTGGCCATTGAGAGTTCTTTCAGTTGGCTATGTGTCTCTTTGGTGTGCCCTAAACCTTTTGCTTTCAAGTACATTTTAATTCTGGTACTATAGGATGCATGGATGTCATTTTATATTTAATTTGGTTCAGTCACAGAATCAGACATTTTGCCTAAAAACTCTCATCTCCTTTGTTGGAGAATAGGGGTCTGGGTATGCTCATTGCTCTTTGGGTTGTTGCTGCTTCTAGCCTTTACCAATGCACAGAGCTAGTAAATATCTGTATGTATACTAATTCGTGTTTATACACACACATTTCTGTATCTATGCCTCTAGATCTATATTAAGTTAAACATATTGATATTTCTAACACTAGTCCAGTGTCACATATTTTATTCTAGCTTCTCTGGATATTTCTGACTTCTAAGGTGACCATTATTCTTGCTTGTTCAGGACTGGGGGTTTTCCTGGAATGTGTGACCTTCAGCGTTAATGCCATAACAATCACAGGCACAGTGGGATGGCTGGCTGTTCAATCTAATTCCCTGCTAAATATTGAGAAACTTGGCTTCCCCATCCACAGTTATGCCTGGATAAAGTGCTTGTTCAGAATGCAAGATGAACCAATGTACTTTAATGTAACACAGCACAAAAAAAGAATTCATTGAAATAGTTTTAGATTTCACCATACAACTAACCTTTAAGAAACTACTACTTGTCAAGTTTTGGTGTAATATCAATGAATATTCAAAAATATTTAAAAAGGTTAGCAAAATACTCTTCTTTTTTCTAGCTAAATAGCTGACTGAGGCTAGATTTTCTCATATACTTGGATGAAAGAAACATATTACAACATACTGATTGCAGAAGGAAGATTACAATTTTACGTGTCAGCTGCTGAGGCAGATGAAAATCCAGCTGTCATATCTTAAAAGTATTTTTGAAAATATAAACAATGACACTTTTCTGACTGTAATTTTTGTTTGTTTTGGAAAAAAGTTGTTACTCTTCTACATATTTGTTCTCCATGTTACTATGTAATGAAACTTTAATTTAATTAAATTATAAACAAAATGTCTTTGATATTGTTTAAATTTCTAAAGTACAGATAGATATTATTCACATAATGTAAAGCTCTTGTGATCCTTAATAATTTTAAGAATGTTAAGACAAAAATATTTGAGAATAGTTACTTTAAAGATTTGAAAGAAGAATTTAAAATGCTAAAGTTCATTCTGAATACTAAAATGTCAATAAGGAGGAGTTTTTTCAAAATAGTTAATAATAAAAATAGATTTGAAACTTGTTCCCCAACTAAACAATAACAATTATAATAATAAAGATTCTCATTTAATTATCTTCATTAAGCAAGTATCCTCTCATGTGAGTTATACATTATAAAAGTCAGTAGATTATATCAAGCATAATTTAACTACCTCCAGATAAAATTCACTTCAAACCTAGGGTGGGTCAACCATTTTATGTTGAGATAAATAATGGGATTCTTGACATATATAATATATAAATATATACATGTATATGTATATTTCTTGTTGTTGCTTTTTAAAATTTCTCTCTTATGTGGCCCTCCAGAGACTGTTAAACACTTTCTGAGTCTTAGAATCTTACACAAAAAGAAATAACTTATCTGATCTGAAATCAGAAGACTATCCCTGAAGGCATTACTAAATTTTATCATAATTAAGAATTAACAAACCATTACAATTGTTGAGCTATGCTTTGAGTAGCATATTCCAGTGACAAAATGTGCCCTCACATTTGAAATACATTCTCAAGTGTTCTGTTATGTTGGACAAATAAACCATAAATACATCCTGAAATACTCTCATTTTTGTACCAAGTTATATTAATTCCTTCTTTCAATCAGGGTTTATTGATACTGACAAAATTCTACCTGTAGGGATGAGCCTATGGTGCCATGTCTAAAGGATCAGTCTGTCTCTGAGGACTAAGTCAATGTAAGGCTGACAAGGGGATCAGTGCACACCCTAGCAACCCAGTCAAGTTACATTTTGGATGAAGCTTATCAACTCTCAGAACTGCTCACAGGCAATTGTTTTAGATCAGTTGTTAAATATGGAATAGTTGGAAGAAATCAAGAAGTTAGCAAGTACCGTGTATATTCTAAGGGTCTTTTTTGTATTAAACTGAGGATTTTCAAATTTCCTTTGAAAGTATTTGCAATGACTTTTTAAGGCTATATCAATACACATAATTTTGCTTCATTAAGATTATTAAAAAGTGAAAACTTAAAAAAGAAAATAAATATCTATTGGTAGGAAATAGTTGTATACATTGTAGAAGTTCAATACAATGGAATTTTACAACCTTTCTTCTAAAATGAAGTAGATTTCTATCAACTGACTGTGTTTTAAAATGTGAAAAAGGAAGATGTTTAAAATTGTTGTTCCCTGCTTTGCACAAAACCAACATGATTTTAATGTTTATTTTAACTTTATTATTGCTTCCCTTTTCTTTGAGTTGATTTTGTAATTGTTTTCTTGAATTCACATTTGAAGATTTAATTGACTTATCAATCTTTAATTATTTTTAATATAATAATTTAAATTTATGAACTTTCCCCTGGTTATTACTTTAAAAGGATGTTAGTTGTGATACATAATATTCTTTATTACTTTAACAAATTATTTAGTATTGATGTTTTTCAAATTTCACTTTAATTAAAGAACTGCTTAGTAGTATTTTTAATGTCCTGGAAAAAATAATTTTGATCTTTTAATTTTATTATTACATCATGATGAAATAATAGGGTTTGTACTGCTTCTAATTTATCAAATATATTAAATTTTGTGTAACTAAATTAATAGTACTGTAATACAATTAAAATGATTATAATATACATTTATACTCCACATAAGTTTGAAATATATGTCCTATATCTATGGGTAGAAGTTTACAGTATCCTTTAAATCTGTTTTCTTGATTGTTGTATACAAGCGCTTTTTTTTTTTTCCTCCAAAATTTAGCCTGTCTGGGTCTGGGGGTGGTATTTTAATGTTTCCTGTTATTAGTAGGTTTTGTCCATTTCTTCTTGCTTTATAAATATTTCCACTTTGCTTTATCGTCCAGATATATTCACAGTTTAGCTTAATTGTGAATTATGGTATTGGACATTTAACTATATTTTTGTGTTATTTAACCTGTTTAGAGCTCGAATTGTATTTAGCGTGATGCTTGCTTCCTTATTCTTTTGCATTTTCCTGATAAAACGTTGTCCATAGTTTTATTTAATTTTTGTACGACTATATTTTAAGGTATACTTTTCATATACAAAATGAGGTTGAGTTTATATATTTTAAGGCACATTATACACACCTAATCATATTCACTTTTTCTTGCTCTGTTTTTAATAATGTCCCCTTCATGCCTTTCTTTTTGAAGCTTGCCGTAGGCACTTCTAATATACATTGTATTGGGTCTATTTATCCACCCTGGCTGGTTTGGCTCAGTGGATTGAGCGTTGGCCTGCGAGCTAAGTGTCGCTGGTTCGATCTTCCAGTCAGGGCACATCAGAGAAGGAAAACTCTGATTCCAAAAAACCTCCGCTGCCTTGCGGCATACCTCTTCAGGGGAAAGGCTAAGGGAGTAAACCCCGACAGAAAATCCGGAGCCGAAGTCCCTAAGGCGGTTCGACGTTGTAGTCAACACCGGCAACTCCTGCGGCGCACCTGAAGCCAAGCTGTATTGACTCCATCTTTCCCTTGGATCCTTCAGCTGCGAAGAGAGGGGGGGTCTGCTGCATGGGCAACAGCAGACCCTCCATATCACCCTGCCCAGGCTCTGTAGCTTCAGCTTCACTGGAGAGGACACTCCAGCGTCATCGCAAGATGTCGATTCAACACGGGAGGAGACAGATACCGTGTCACTCCCGAGTCGGACTGCACAGCCATTCTCGGCGGTGCAGATAGACTCTTAAGAAGCTACACCATCGTCTCTCGAGATGGACGGCTGCCGACGGGTCTATTTATCCTCTTTTTCTCTTTTAATGTTTAGTTTTGTTTCCTCTCTTTCTCATGACCTTATTCCTCATATTTCATGATTTCTGACATATTTACTTAGGAGTCCCGGCTGCTGTGACTGAATTGGCCTTTGAGTGGGTGTGCAGAAATGTGATCCATGAGCTGTGCCTGTGTTACTGTGTATGTGGAGCCTGCTGCTGTGAGAGTGGGCTGTTCCTCGCAACTCCTCCCCAGGGAAATTCCACTGCCCTCCTTCCTCATATCTATTCTTTTCAAAACCCAGTCTCCTTTGGTTCTAATGTTTTTTTTATTAGTATCAAGTGAGAGTACAGAATGAGTTAGACCAATTTACCAGCGTCTTTTGTAAAATACTCATCCAAACCTGTTTCTGTTATCCCTCTGGCTTTTCTGTGTTAGTGTCCTATAATGAGGATGGAGAATCAATGATCAATACAGGGATGTATGAGGCAGAAAAGAGGTAGAAAAGGACCACACTGGCTGTGGAATCATGGAAACTAAGAACTTTGTCCCAAGCAACATGAAAGTGGTGACGGTTTTTACAAGCATGTAAGAGGGCACCACAGATGGAGCAGTGTTTGAACACAGTTCCAGTGGTAGAAAAATAGTAGCATTGCAGATCATAATGAATCGAGAAACTGGTGGGATTTGTGTGCCAGAAAGTTGGAAAACTTGCATATTCAGTAGGTGGTGGTTTTCTTCGCCTTAAGATTGCCAGTCACAGTGGGCACGTGTGACTCAACAAGAAAAAAGAGCTGAAAAGATGAAAGAAAGCAAACAGATCAATAAATAAGGAAATGAAGCAGCACCCGAAGTCAAGGGTCATTAGAGAGGCGACAGATGTATCATACAGATACACTGTGTTATCCGGAGAATTTATTTGTAGGAGGCTTTTGCTAGGCCATGCATCTTAAGGACATGAATACTCTATCATGGTGGATACAACAGTGACAGAACCAGTGGCGGTGACAAGATGGTCTCCCAACAGTATTTATGGCTATATTCGCATGGGCAGGGAGATACAACTATCTGGATATACTTAATTTGCAACCTAGTGATTTGTCTTCTCTAGCTTGGTAAACAAGTAAATACTATAAAATAATGGTTTTTATTGGCAAAATATGATTATGCCATCATTTTGTAAAAAGGTGCCTCTGTTTAGAAATTATCATATCGTCAATGGGTGTCAATATGAAGAGAAAACAAAACTGTTGCATTATTCTTTTTATTTAAATAAGATGTTCTCCCCCATGCTTCATAGTATAGTGCCCAAAACTAAAAATTTACATTATATATTTAACATTAGAACTGAATTCTTAAAAGAAATTTTTGCAGAACTATAATACACTTATGTGAGGATTTAGAAGTAATTAATGGAATAAAGAATGATGATGAGCAAGAAAAGTGCCTGATAAAAATGCCTTCACATAGTCTGCCACCACCCATAGCTCCCAGGTCTTTCCTTTCCTAGGTTGTTTCCTGCCCTTTATACCTCAGCCACCAAAGAGACCCAACCACTTTTTTGCCTCTTCACATTTTTGTAGTTTTCATTTTGAGGTCTGTGAACCACTGATGTTTCTAAGCCATCTCTAAAGGAGCAGATCAGCAGCACTTGTTTGTCACCACATTTTAGTGGCTTTCCTTTGATCCGAATTGTAGAGGAGTGGTTGGTTTCTATGACAAATCATTTATTAAGAGACTGAATATACTGACCTCCCAATGATACTTTACCAAAATGTGTTATCAGCCAATTGGATATATTATTAGATAATTAAATTCACCTATGCTTAGAGATTGAATTTCTATGATAATTAATTTTACTTTCTAAAGATAATTAAACATTAGTATATTCATGCATGGGTGTTCAGTCATGGGCAATTATCAAATTAAGTGAAACATTTGAATGTATAGCATTCATTTTCAAAACTTTTGAGAGAAGTTTTTTACAAAGTATTTTCTCCATTTAAAATCAATTGCTTAAAATTAACCTCATGCATTTCACAGTAGTTGAAATTGATAACAAAACAAAAATATTGGCACTGTACATGGTTTTCTAATTAAGTTATCATTTCTAGTTAATGATGACACTGTCAAATGCTTACTAAAAAGAACTGTACATTCTCCCAGTAATTCATGTTTTAGACACTTTATTATAAATGCTACCTTGTCTCATATATACTTTATCTCATCATTTGGAGAATGTGTAAACTGTTATACAAATTGGTAAAATCATTCTTATTGAGATGCATATGGACAATTTTCCATTCCCAATTGATTTGCTTTTTGGCCACATAGTTTAACATTAAACAATAACAGAAAGTAATGTATACTTCTTTTAGATTTACACCCCAGAAGATCACACACATCAGGAGCTTGATTATGATGATTTTGTAGTTCTGAAAATAGACAAAAGAAAATTGTGTAGTTATCTAATTTACAGAGCAAACTGTTATATTGCAGGATGGTCTCATTCTGAGTATAAGCCCTTCAGGGGGATTCTAGTATAATGACATCCTTACCAATCATTTCTACAATTCTAGTTATAGCAAACTTCGTTAGCATTCTGATTATAATAAAATAAATCAGTGCAACTACCTTCTTTTGAATTGAACTGAGTTAACAGCTACCTATATGAAATTAAGTAATATGAGTTCTTAAATTCACTAAGTTTTTTTTCAACTATCTTCAGTACAAGTTTAAGCTGAGACCTTAAAATGAGATATTTTGACTTCCAATCTTTTTTTTACCTTGTACAGAATCTAAGGTAGATCTGTCTTATTAATACTCTATCATAACTGGTATTCAACTGAAGTTATAGTCACTAGATTAGATTTAAGTAATGGTAGGCATGATTTATAATCAGTATTGAACTAAAACATATTTACTTTGTTTCTCAGCCTTAAATGCACTTAATGATTTCTCTCCTAATGTAGAAATCATTCACTTCCCACTTCAAAGAACTGTGGTGAAGTAGAGTTAATTTAACTTTAAATCACATCACTTAAAAGAATTTACTGTTTCTTTTCTCTTCCTACTTTCCTCCGATACCCATAAGTAAAAGAAACATGTAATTATGTGCAATAACTGAGATGTGATCACATTTCCTTCTAAGTATTTCCCTCCATATAGTTTGCAAAGATCAGATTCAATGAATACTTTCTTATATGGATCTTTATAAGCTTGCTGACAGATTAGGTATAAAGTGAGGTTCAAAGCTAAACACCCATAAAATATCTGTTTAAACTAGAACTGCATTTGTCTAAAATGCTCATTGCTTTGAAAAAAATATGTCCTCACTGTTTATTTTTTTTTATAATTGGTTGAATCTTGACCTAACTTGCAACACTACATTCCTTTACAGTCAGGTGCCCACTCCTCAAGTCCCTCTTTAAACTTCAAGAGTGTTCACACCTGCTGAATAAAATACAAATAGAGATAAAAATTCATAATGAAAGAAATTTCATAAACAAAAATTCTTAGCTGTGTGAGAATAAATATTCACATGTGTTAAAGAACTTTTTTTAGACACAATTCACATTTTATTTTAACCAAGAAGGCCATCTCTCGGTATACACGAATTAAAAAGTTTTCAAAAATATCTATTAGCCATTCTAATTTTAACAAAAACTTATCAGGGGTCCAGATATAGCTATTAACTTTAAATTATTGTAAAAATTCAGAGAATGTGGAATGGGCATGTTAAATGAACACTTGATACATTAAGAAATCGAGGGAAATAACTAATTATATAAATTTCTTAAGGACAAATCAGTTTGTCTTTATGTTGCTAGTGAAAATCAGACTCTTCCATGGTATCACAAGAAAAACATTCCAAAGGCCCCTATGGGAGGCATGGTTATGTGGTAAGGTTTATTCTGGGTGAAAATAAAAGCTGCCCCCTGGATTTCCAATGTCCCATCTCCCTATTTCCCACCTTGAAAAAAGTCCAATCATGTCTTCAGGAAGGCCAAAACAAAAACCAGTATCTGGAGTTTTTGTTTCATATTAAAACTTAGTCCTGTGGAGTCTGAGTAGTCTGCTGTGGGCCCACATGGCTGTTAGCAGCACATGGCTGTGTCTTCCTGAATGAGAAAGAGAACACACAACTGGGCAAGTGCATTAGTGGGTTGGGTGAAAGAGTGAGAGCTTCTTTGTTCCTGTGGTAACAAGGAGCTTTTTAAAATAACCAATCAACTTCCTAATGTTTTGTGAGCTTTGGATGGATCTACCCCCTAATTAGACTGACAGGCATCTATGGTCAAGCACCTCCCATTTGCCCCTCAAAAACCCAGCACAGTGTTTCTGGAGAGATTTCCTGTGCTTCCAGGACTAACGCTCCTCAGCAGTGGTCCCTGGAATGCATAAATGAGTCTGTCAATGCTATGGCTTTCTGGCTAAAAAAGCAGGCTTATGCTTCCCAGTTTATTAAGCTGAATTCCTAATTCCCTTTCCTCCTTTTCTTATTAATAATTAGCTACCTACCTATAGTAGCACATGGACACATTTGATCTTGGGAGAATAGGAGAAAAAATGAAGTCCTAAATGACAGGATAATAAAGCTAAATTAAAGACTAAATTGAAAGGGGAAGTAAAAAGTAATCAATAAGGTATTTTAAAATATAAAGAAAATAGAACCATTATTATGATGCCAAATATATTCTAGTTAGGCAGCTAATTATTTTCTACATTAATATTGGACAAATCCTCATACGAGACTGATAACAATGATTTTGTAATTCAAGGGTTTTAAATGACAAATTTTGAAGCTGAAATATTTTTTCCTATTTTCCTACATAGATTTTCAGGGAATAATATTTTAATATTAGAAAACTCATTCAAGATAATTTTATTGTTTAACTAATTTATTTCTATAGTGAAATTTAAAAATATAAAGTGCCATATAAATGTGAAATAATGACATTATTACATGTGAAATATGTTGTAACTAACTTTGTAGTTTATAGGACGCACATTTATAAAATTAGTGATAATATATAATATGAAAAGAGATATAGCATAAATCATAGAGAGTCAATTAAAAATATAAAGTTAGTAATTTGAGTTTTGGAGTAGTAATCTATGGATACAAACAGTTTCACATAAGCTACTTTCATTATAATATAAATGTAATCTTTACTGTGCAACTGGGTCTAAAAACTTTAGTCCTCTGTATATGGACAGATAGATCTGATATATTCTACTTCAACTAGATTTTAAATAGCAAAATCATATTTGCTGTATAAGAAATTCATTAGTCTGATGCTCCCATACTGAGCATCAGGCTAATGAATTTCTTATGTATATATGAGCATTAATTTTATATTATGTTTCTGTTTTATAATGAGGACATTGTGAACATGTTCAGGGTTGATTAACAAGATCTTTTCTGGAGCTAATATATATAGTATAGTGACCATTATGGAAGAACAATAGAATTTAAAGTCTCACTGAGTGAAGGAAACGCTCCCCATAATTTCTGGTCTTCCCCTGAACCTCTTTCAATTATTTTAGTCTCTCATTGATAGTAAATTATTGTCTAGGAAATAATATCATAATTACAAAAATGACAATGCTGCTTATTTATTGCATGTTAACTCCTTCAACAATTTTCTCATTTTATCTTCAGAGCACAGTATGAAGATAGATACTATTATTTCCACACTCATATAACTGATGAAAAAATTAAATTTAAGATGGATCAAGTGTAAATCACAAAGAAAGGAGTTATTATCATCATTATTGTTATTAAAGTTAAAAATCCATGTAAACATACACATATACTATAAATTTACCATGAATAAAGTAGAATCAAAATGCATAGTCATAGCATATTCAAGGAATACAAATTGCTTAAGTATGCGTAAATCAGATCAAGTTTTCAAATGTACTGCACCAACTTTTTACTGTTTACTTTTACTATAACTTGATTTCTCCTCTGCTCCCACCAACAACATATGCTCTTGTCCATCTCTCCTCCGGACGTTACCTGAAAATTTACTACTTGTTTCCTAGGTTGAAAAGGGCAGAGCAAAATGGGCAATGTCATCTTCCCTTCCTGCAGATTTGCAGATTAAATTAAAAAATAGGAAAAAAACATTAAAACTTTATTTAGAACTAAAAATAACCTATTACTATTTCATAACCAATCAACATCATTAAGTTAAGGCTTCTTGAAAAATATGAATAGGTGTTAATTGTCAAATATAACAGATATTTATAGAGTTTGACCTGTTTCTTGCCATCTTTTTCAAAAATATATGCCTCACAATATTTAGTAAATTAGTTATAATAATATTAATCATTCAAATATTGTGATGCTGGAAATCAAGACTTCTGATTTGAGGTGTCCAGGTGTTCAATGATCCGAGCAGCGAGTTGGACTCACTGGTGCCGACAGTCTCTGACTGCTCAGGCCTCAGGATCTTAAAGACATCCTGTGACTTAAAAGGAATCTTGCTGTGTACTCCATCTTCCCTGATGTTGATAAGGAAATCAAACAAAACTAAGCACAAATGGTGTTTAACCTTGATTGCGTTCTGTTAGTGTTTAAGGAACAGTGCATCCATACCATAGCCTTAAAAGAATAAGTGATTGGATTTCTGTATTTCTGTTTTTGAATCTATAGAGGATATCGTTGTTGGCAGCCGTCCGTCTTGAGAGACGATGGTGTAGCTTCTTAAGAGTCTATCTGCACCGCCGAGAATGGCTGTGCAGTCGACTCGGGAGTGACACGGTATCTGTCTCCTCCCGTGTTGAATCGACATCTTGCGATGACGCTGGAGTGTCCTCTCCAGTGAAGCTGAAGCTACAGAGCCTGGGCAGGGTGATATGGAGGGTCTGCTGTTGCCCATGCAGCAGACCCCCACTCTCTTCGCAGCTGAAGGATCCAAGGGAAAGATGGAGTCAATACAGCTTGGCTTCAGGTGCGCCGCAGGAGTTGCCGGTGTTGACTACAACGTCGAACCGCCTTAGGGACTCCGGCTCCCGATTTTCTGTCGGGGTTTACTCCCTTAGCCTTTCCCCTGAAGAGGTATGCCGCAAGGCAGCGGAGGTTTTTTGGAATCAGAGTTTTCCTTCTCTGATGTGCCCTGACTGGAAGATCGAACCAGCGACACTTAGCTCGCAGGCCGACGCTCAATCCACTGAGCCAAACCAGCCAGGGACGTATAGAGGATATATAGACTTGTTTATAAGGAAGCTTTCTCTTCCGTTAATCCTTTAAGCTTCCTCTGTTGTAAGTTTCAAGTACATTGTAATCATTCCTGGAATGTGCCTGTGAGCTCATTCCTGGACCCTCCCTATTGATTTGCATATCTGCAAAATCCAATAAAAGGAAGGTACTTGCACTGCTCAGTGCTGATCCTGCCTGAGCAAGCAGCAGCCCTTCGACCGTTTCACATTCTGTCTGCTGGAATTACTTGCGTGCCCTCAATCACAAAATACTACAACAATATTGGAGCAGAAATTACTCATTGTTTTCCAAAATCCATTCTCCACTTCCTCTTGAGCAATAGCAGTCATTGATGACAAATTATAAGACTGTATTTCTAAGCTTCCCATCTGTGGCCATGTGACTAAGTTCTGACCATTGAGTTTTAAGTGCAAGAGTTTTGTGGGACATCAGAAAGTCTCCTAAAAAAGGAGGTAGTCTTTTCTTCTTTCTCCTCTCATCAGTTTGGCTACTTGGTACACAGATATGATGGCTGACATAATTTGGTACAATGGGAGCTCTGAATAGATCCTAGAGGTAATGGAGTTAAGATTAGATGAAGCCTGGGTCCCTTAGAAATGATAGGAATGCCTAAGCCACATTGCACTGCCTCTTTCTGAAATCATTATGGGTGAGAGAGAAGCAGAATGATACCCTTTTCAAGCCATTATTGTTTTGGAATTTTTTAAAATTCAATGCCACTAAAATAAATACATATCTGATACAAAGAGCAAGCTTATTTTCTAAACATATTTTGAGCCAGATGGAAATATTCTAGTTTTTTTAATCATTAATTACATAACATATGCCATTGTAATCATTCAAAAGGTCAATACATAATAATAAACTACTTTAAAAACAGTTCAGTTGCTTCTTGACTAATCCCAAAACAATCCCATATTCACAACTTTTTACTAATAGAGGCTCAATAAAGTTGTGTAAAGGCAGAAATATTAATACTTAAAAAATTTGCCTTTAGAAAGCATATTTTTGTAAATGGAAATAAGGTAAAGAGATTGCACACTTATTGCACACACAGTATACATGTACTGAATTGTTTGCATTTGTATGATTGCAGAAACTGACAAGTAACTTTAGTCATTTATTTCTACTTGTTTTCATACATTATAAGACCCAGTTCTCTCTGCTTACTAAAATGAAAATAGCAAAAGAATCATATAGGAAAATCTCCTATGTGGTACCTAAACTTTACATTTAGGGAATAATTTTCTACTTAAATATTTTTAATGAAGACCTTCTTCAGATTTGAATTGCAAATTGTGTATATGCATAGTGGGTTGATTGTCTCATTTAGAATAAAGCCATTTTAATAGGAAACATAATTAAGCTAAAGCATTCAGAGGTTTAAGAATAGATACCAATTTAGGGATGTTAGTTAGGTTAATTTATTAATTTTATGTTTTAAGTCATAACATTTCAATGATAAAAGTTATTGGAAAATATTGGAAGACACGTTCAAACCATGAACTTTTTGTCCCTTTAAATGTTTTTACTTTTTCCAGAGGCACTCTTCACATTTGTTTATTATTGCAGAACAGTGATTGTAGGTGGGCATAGTCAATAGCAGATCTTAGAAAATTGCTCCCATTACTTCCAGATCTCTGTTTTAGAATATTGAATCTAATCTGGAACTGTCGACTTGATATAATGGTTGTTTTTGTTTGTCTGTTTTTACATGTAACAACTGATTCTATGATTTTGATATCATATCTCATATACCATATAACATTTAAACTTGGGAGTTTCTGTGTTCATATAATGATGTTAACTGTATAGGTACATTGTATTTATTTTTCCACCAATCTACCTACAAGGTAACAACAAAAGCATATAAACATTTAAAATAAAAACAGGTATAAAACATTATATCACTGATTAAAAAATTAAAATTATCTGTTTTTAATTTATTGATTAACAGGGATTATGCTAGGCAATTTATATACATTCTCTCATTTAAACTTTTACAAATTGTTTTTATGAATTAAGTTTCATAGAGTTTTAAAAAACTTTTTAAAGGTAACTTTGTTATGGTGTACAAAAACTAAGATTAAAAGTTTAATCTAAAATACTGACCGGTTGAATTAAATTAAATTAAAGCTAATCGTGGGGTTATGGAGAAATAGAGTCAGTCACTAAAGAAAATATAGCTTACAGATATCCTAAATTTTTTCCAATCTGCTACTATTTTTGCATACTTTATCGTATAACAGCTCCTTTCATAGTTGTTATAAGATACAGAAAAGTTAATAATATTTTTGTCATTTTCCTCTTATGTACTAATATGATCAGTAATCCTTCATTTTTAACCCTGTACATTACATTCATAAACTCAGATGTAAAGTATAATATATGAGTGAATAAGGCATTGCAGTATGGCAAGAAAATTAATTAAAAGTCATTAAAAATTAGAAAGGAGGAAATAAAGTTGCCCTAATTAACAGATGATATGATTTATGGCATAGAAAATCCCAAGCAATCTATAAGTAAACTCCTAGAAATAATAAATTAGTTCAAAAAGGCTGCAGACTTAAAGATCAATACAATCAATCACATTTCTATACACTAACAAATAACATGTACATGCATAGATATAAACTTAATGAAATTATGAATATCAATTTTTAAAAAGCAAAATATTTATTAAAAATCAAAGACCTAAATAAATAGAAAGGCATACTGCTCATAGTTAGGAAGACTCAACACAGTAAATATGTCAATTCTTCCCAAACTAATTTATAGGTTTAATTAAATTCCTATCAAAGTCCCATGAAGGAATTTTGAGACATTGCCAAAAAAATTATAAAATGTGTTTGGGAAGGCATAGGTCCTTAAACAGCTAAGAGAACCTTTACAAATAGAAAGATGGAATTGCATTACCTGGCTTACTATATAGCTACAGTTATTAAGACTGGATTGAACAGAGGGATAAAAACATAGCTCAATGGAACAGAATAAAGAACCCAGATATAGACACACAAAATATATGCAGCTGATTTTTGACAGAGATAAAAATTAGGATTAATTGTATTTTAGCAAAGTCTAAATATTATTATTTTTGTTATTTAATGGGGAAAGAAAAATGATGCTGGAGCAATTGGACATCAATAGCAAAAACAAACCAAAACAAACAAACAAACAAAACCTACTGGAACTTCACATTTTATACAAAAAATCAAGTCAAAATTGTGTACTTAAATGTAAAACATAAAACTAAATATCTTTTAGAAAAAGAGAGAGACAATATCATGATCTCAGGCTAGGCAGAGTTCTTGGGCTTGACAAAGGAAGCATAATTCATAAATAAAAATATGTATAAATTCAGCCTCATCAGTACTAAAAGTTTTACTCTGCAAAAGACCATATGAAAAGGGGGAAAGGACATGTTAAAGACTGGGATAAAATATTCACACATCTTATAAGTGACAAAGGTCTAGTATCAATGCTATATCAACACTCTTAAATTTAGCTGTTAAAAATAAAGTACAAATAATATTATATAAAGACCCTCAAAACTCCACAGTAACCAACAACAATCTGAGTAAAAATGAGCAAAAAAACCATGAATAGATATTTCACTGAAGAGGGTTGCATATAGCAAATAAGCATATGGGAGGATGTTCACTATCATTAGCCATGAAAGAAATGCATATTTAAATCACAATGACAGATCTCTACACATCTACCAGAATGGCTAAAGCTAAGAAAAAAAAGTGACAATCCCAAATGTTAGTGAGGATGCAAAAAAACTGAATAATTCATGCATTGTTAATGAAATATTAAATTGTATAGCCACTTTGGAAACAGTTTGTCAGTTTATCATAAATTATAATATGCAGTTACCAGAGGATTCAGTAATTACACTCCTGGATAAATGCCCAGAGGAAAAAAAAACTTATATTTATTTTAAAACCTGTATATTAATGGTCATAGCAGTTTTCTTCATAAAAAACAAAAATTGAAAACAATGGATGCCCTTCAACTGGAGAATAGCTTAAACAATAATACATTCATCCCATGTAATATCATTCAGTAATTTTTTAAACAATGGATGAATATTTAATGAATTTTGCCGAGTAAACCCAGCGATTTCCAAAACGTTATATACTGTAAGATTCTATTTATATAATATTTCAAAAAAGGAAAACATTTTCAAAATAGAGAACAAATTAGAGGTTACCAAGCCTTAGATACGCAGCAAGGAGAAGGGTGTGGCAGATGGGATGAACTGTTCTGCATCTTGATTGTAGAGGTGGATATATAAACCTACACTTGAAAAAAATTCATTGAATTAAATACACACACACGCACACACCAGTACTATTAAAATGGGGAAATTTTGAGTAAGGTTGGTAGAGTGCATCAATGTCAATATCCTGTGTGATATTATGTTGTCGTTTTGCAAAATGTTACCATGAAGGAAACTGTATACAAGACTTTTTAATGTTTTGACAAGCATGTATATATATCTATAATTATCTCAAAAATTTTAATTAAAAAGATTTCAAAGATTAAGTTTATTCTGTCATCACAAAGAAACAAGGAGATTTTACTTCTATTCCTTAAAATCTATAGCAGTATCTCATACAAGGTAACCTTAGATTATCTGGTTAGTTTTTTTAGGGTGCATACAGCAATATATATATCTGAGGGTTCATTTTGCTTTGATATTTAGATCATATACTATACATTTTCATATAAGTATTGTAATTATAATAAAATTATATAAACATTCACATATTAAAAACACTCAGTAAATGTTTATTGAATTATTACATAAAAACTTTCACAGAATGTCTATTTTAATTTTATCGGCCATTTTAAAATATTTTGTAAAAATATAGCAACACTTAAATATATGCATCTTTATTCATATCTGTTATATTGTATGATGAATCTCAGGCATACAAAATAAGTGATGATGTTTCTGTAGGGTGTGTGTGGAGGGGGCAGGAATCTTCGCTTTGTTTATTTCAAGCATTTCCAAATCTGCTTCAATTTTCAAACTGTTTCAATTCAGTGCTGCAAATCATTACAATGTTAAAGAATTCACATTTTACATTGCATTTCCCATTGAAAGGGAAATGACTAAAACTCCTCTCTTTTGTAGGTATCACTTAATTTTGATTTTGTAGATGTACAAAAATATATATGACAATACCGGTAACATGTATTTTATCCATCTGCACCCCCATAATCATTTTGTCAATCAGAATTTTCCCCAGAGACATCTGAAATTAATTATAGGGAAAGGAACTTTCCAATGATTATTTCCTTTACAATCATCATCCTACTGTGTGTCTATTATTGCATTATACTGTTAAATAAATACGTCATGTCACAAACCTATTTTCAAACTGTTGACAAATTGCTATTTTTTGGAGAGACTCAGAGATTCTGTCACCCAAAAAGAGGACTACTGTAGAAACATTTGAAATCATGACTGCATTTCAGGCTACTTTTTTTTGCCCCCTAAAACCACGACATTTGTAGCTTGTGACAAGTGACATGTGAACACTGGAATTAACGTTTAACCACTATTTTGATGTTCTGCTTATTTTCCATGTCATTTAAAACAAATACTGACTGCTACTCCTTTCATGTGCTTCAGTATACTATACTTATAAGCCGAAGCCTAATGCCAAAAATTCTCCAGGTATGCACATCACAAATGAGTAAAAACATAGTTATTCTGAATTGATAAAAATAACTTTACTATTAATAATATCTATAATATTTTTAAACCTTGGATGTTCATAGCATTTAAGAAAAACAAGCATAAAATACTTTTAAAACATTACAAAGAGTAGGAAAAATCACTAAAAGTTGTATAATGCCTTTTTAAAAAATATTAGTAACAAGTTTATTTAAAACAAAAGAACTCAGGGACTAGCATGTATTACTAAATGCACAGTAAGACCATTGAACCAAGAAACTAAAGAGTAAAGAAATAAAATTTTGTTTCTTTTTCTCTGTCTTCAGGTACAAGATAAGGGACAGGAAAGAAATGTGAATTTGGTTGCTGCTATTTAGGACTCACTTTTCAAAAATGTATAGATTTCATTTTCAATATTACAACAAAAATTATTCTTCAGCCGGTTTGGAATGAGAACACCTGAGTTTTCCTTGCTATTAATAGCCTTGGTCGACCAGCTGTTTGTTGACCATGGTAATTTACTACCTCTTTCATTTTTAAGGACAAAAGGAAAATATTAATTGCAAATAAAATTAAGTAGAAAAAATCATCCAGTTCAGCACGTTTTTTTTGTTGTTGCAACTTTTGCTTTCATTTTTTAAAAATAATTTCTTCTTCTTTTTTATTTATTTTATTTTTAGAGAGAGGGGGAAGTAGAAAGAGAGAGAGAGAAACATCACTGTGTGGTTGCCCCTCACTCGCGCCCCCAACTGGGGACCTGATGTGCAACCTAGTAATGTGCCCTGACTGGGAATCGAACCAGCGACACTTGGCTCGCAGGCCGACGCTCAATCCACTGAGCCACAGCTGCCAGGCCCAGCACTGTTTTATTAGTTCAGTTAGTAAGAATTTCTCTGCTGAGAAAGAAGTAATACTTGTAGTCCCCAATGAGCTGAAGTCCTTGTAATAATATATAATTTTACAGGAAAGTGTAGATCTCTGACTACTATTGTCATATATTAATACCATCAAGTCTAAATTTAATTCTTTTTTATATATACCAATTAGATTTCTTCCTGCGGTGGACAAGGAACCTTGATTTAGACACTGCTGTCATCATGTAATGTGTAAGTGAACATGTAGTCATATCCTCTTTAATTTCTTATTTTATATTCGGATGTCCATGGACACCTGAGTCAGAAAATGTCCTAAGCTGATTTCATTATTTCCTCACACGTATTCTTTCTCATAGATTTCCTCTCTTTCTATTTGATTTCTCCATCTATCAGTAATTCATGTCAGAAATGTATAAATCATGTTGGATTCTAATATTTCAATCACCCCTTACATTTAATTCAGACAATATTTTGTCTATTCTATATTCTTAACATCCCTAATATTCACCTTTTCTCATTTCAGCTTCTACTCCTGTATTACTTCCAATAAATTCCTCAATGGTCTCAATGTCAGACCCTTCCATCTACCTTTCCCAAAGCACCTGTGTTTATCTTCCTAAATTGCAGGCATTTCATGTTTCTCCTTAGATTAAGACACTTCACAACACCCATCGTTTATAGGACAAAACCCAAATTTCTTAGCCTATTCTTTACTCCATTTACCTTTCAGATGTATGACAACAAATTGATTTCACGTAGGCAGGGATTAGTTATTTAATTTACCACTTCATACCAAGTGCACATACCAATGTTTGACACAGGTGCTCAATGATATTTATTGGGTGGAAGAGAATAACTTTTGCTTTGTTTAGCTCACTGCCTAGGCTCAAACTAAACTACCTTTGCTCACACAGCTTTCTTTGACTGGAATGCCCATTTGCATGTTCAACTGGAAAACAAATACTAATTTTTTAGGAATTTCCTACTGAACTATCCCTTAGTGGGAACTGATCACTTCTGATGTTCTCATTACCGTCAGCAGCCTTCCGTCTCGAGAGACGATGGTGTAGCTTCTTAAGAGTCTATCTGCACCGCCGAGAATGGCTGTGCAGTCCGACTCGGGAGTGACACGGTATCTGTCTCCTCCCGTGTTGAATCGACATCTTGCGATGACGCTGGAGTGTCCTCTCCAGTGAAGCTGAAGCTACAGAGCCTGGGCAGGGTGATATGGAGGGTCTGCTGTTGCCCATGCAGCAGACCCCCCCCTCTCTTCGCAGCTGAAGGGTCCAAGGGAAAGACGGAGTCAATACAGCTTGGCTTCAGGTGCGCCGCAGGAGTTGCCGGTGTTGACTACAACGTCAAACCGCCTTAGGGACTCCGGCTCCGGATTTTCTGTCGGGGTTTACTCCCTTAGCCTTTCCCCTGAAGAGGTATGCCGCAAGGCAGCGGAGGTTTTTTGGAGTCAGAGTTTTCCTTCTCTGATGTGCCCTGACTGGAAGATCGAACCAGCGACACTTAGCTCGCAGGCCGACGCTCAATCCACTGAGCCAAACCAGCCAGTAATGTTCTCATTACTCCTTAGTAAATTACTATAATTTCTACCCTAACATTTGATTACTTATTTTCACATCATTCTTTTGATTCTTAACTACTTGAAACCAAGAACTAGTTTTTATTTTATTTTCAAATTTCTAATGCTACTTACTAGTTCATTGCTTAATTTTTAATGGGATTTACGTATTGGTTTATAAAAATATGGTTATAAATTCATTCACATATTTACTTTCATTAATATTTTTATTCTTAAAGTAATCAATATAGTATAAAGAGATGTATAAGTGACTAGTGGTAAAATATTTCATAAGGCAAGAGGTGAGTATGAGAACAGCATTTTGTACTTTGTAGTGCAAAGAAACCCATAGAAAACAATTGAAATGATGAGGGGAGGGGGCGGGACAACTGTAGAAGAACAACAATTAAAAATAAAAAATAAAATTCAAAATATAAGTGAAAAAAAGGAAGCAATATGACTGGTTTACACTTGAAAAATACGACTCTCATGAGTGATGTATAATTTAGTAAAAAGGAAAGTTAGAAGCTAATAAACCAGTTAAAACAGTATATCTAAAGACCAGGTGAATGGTGATGGTCATTTGCACTTGTAATTTGACAGGAGGTATGAAAATCCAATAGAATCAAGAATAGGAATACATACAATGAAAATGGGAACATTTTAAACAATGAAAAATGATTTCTATTTTTCAACTTGAGCAAGTGGATGGACTAAGGTGTCAATTACTATGATAGTAAAAAAAAGCAACAGGGTAAAAATTGGGAAAGCTGTAAAAGAACAATAAGTTTTAAAAATGCAAAAGAAGAAAATAGTGTTAATAGCATAAGACTAGATAGATAAACAAATGGGATAGACTAGTATATGACAGGTGTTTATAAAATAAGCCATTATAGATTAATGGAGAGTAAAAAGATAATTAAATGCATGGTGTTGGGACAATATATTAATTATTTGGTATAAAGAAACATTTTTTTAACCTCTGATAACATCACAAATTAAAAAATCTTGTTAAACAAATAAATATGAAATTGGAAATTTGGTAAAACTGGATGAAAAAGTAAATATCGAACGTCTTAAGGAAAAATACTAAAACTAAAACTAATAAGAGGTGAAGACAGTTAAAAGGTAGAGACACTTGTTTTTGGCATCATAAGAACTAAAATATTTAGTATATAATAAGTAATCCAAATTTATTTTCAAGTGTGAAACTTACTTGTAGAATGCAGCCTATAGTTTATCTATAAGTTTATTAAAGGAAATTTAGAAAATAACTAAAATACACCTATGAAAATACATAAAGCATTTTATGATATCGTTCACAAAGGAAAAACATTAAAAACATATATTCAGGTTTTTTTAAATATACTTTATTGTTCATGCTATTACAGTTGTCCCAATTTCTTTTCCCTTTGTCCCCCTCCACCCAGTGACTCCTCCGTCAAGTTGTCCCACCCCCCTTAGTCCATGTCCATTGGCTGTGCATATAGTTCTCAACATCTTCCTATCTACTCCACTCCCTCCAACTATGCTTCTTAATTCCTGTACCATCTCCCTCCCTTTTCCCCTTCCCCGTCCCCACTGACCTCCCCCAAAAATGTTCCCCATACCTATAATTCTTTTCCCACTCTCATTGCCTACTTAGTCTGCCTTTGTTTCAATTCCTTAGCTTCTGTTGTTTGTTGTTGTGATACAGCTTTCATTTTAATGTTCATAGTTTTGATCCTCCTTCTCTTAAACAAGCCCTTTTCACACTTCATATAACAGTGGTTTGGCTCTGATGAACTCCTTCAGTTTTACTTTGTCCTGGAAACACTTTCTCTGCCTTTCTATTCTGAATGACAGCTTCACTGGATAGAGTAATTGGGGTTGTAGGTTTTTGCTTTTCATTACTTTGAATTATTCATGTTTTTTAATAATTATATTAATATAAACTATATTTAGATGTACCTTTTGACCACTAAATTATCACATGAAAAATAAAGTAGTGACTATATTCAATTCTACTTAAAAAGTTATTTCATATATTGCCAATGATAGTATAAATTGGTCATTAATTTGACTCTTCTCATACTTTTAAACCAGAAACTTATGATATGCACATCAACATAAAATTATTAAGTACATTACACCATAGTTATCTGGCTGACAACTGTGATTTTTAGGACATTTTTTATTTGGAAAAGTCTCATTATGTGTAGATGTCACAATTACTTTTATACAATACCAGTGCAATTGTTTTTTAAATACTCCAAATTCAAAACTCTAATATTGAAAAAGAATGAATTTTAATTTCTGACCGTAAGGCACAGCAGGTATTTTGAAAGTATCTTTGACTACAAAACAAATTAAATCCTACATGGATCAAAATTTATTACTACATGTTAAAAAGCCAGCATCTCCCACACCCCACCAAAAAAAAAAAGGAAGGAAGGAAGGAAGAAAGAAAGAAAGAAAAAGAGAGAGAATAAGGTAAATATTTAGAAAATGCTTTAAAATTTTTCAAGTGACATAAAAATAAGCAATCAAGAAGATACATTCTGAATTGATCAGTCAGATTTGAAAACTAACAAAATAACTTTGGACATAAAAATAAAGCAATAGATGTAAAAAGCCTAGTGATTGGGCTAAATAGAAATTAGACACTATTAAAGAAAGAATTAACAGCTCAAAAGTTTTTTTTAATTGCTCAAAATGTAGCCCAAAAATATGACAAAATTAATTTTAAATAAATATGAGGAACTGAGTGAAAAGGTCTGTACATGTCTAATGAGAGTCACAGAGCAAACAGAAAGAATAATGAGAAGAGGCAATATAAACTAATAATAACTATTAACCAAAACTGACGATGAATCTAGATAAAGAGAATATAATGTGTACCAAGCTGGACAAACTGAAGAATACCAAAGTCAAAGAAAAGATTACCCAGGGACAAATTGCAATTAGATGAGTAGCACATTTCAAAATAGCAAGAGAGCAAGCCAAAATTCAGTTGTGTAATCTCTTCAAAATTAGGGGTAAAAATAAGTTTTAAACTTGAACTAAATACCATGTTTCAATAACAAAGGAAAAAATCTGCAATAACTAACATAAATACATAGAGAAAATTTCTAATGGGCAGGCTTTCAAAAAACAAAAGTATTTTGGAATTTTTCAGGTAAATATCCAGAGAGGGACTGTTAGGTCGTTTGATAACTCTGTGAAACAGTTTTTTCATGTATTATTATATATGAATTATCGCATTCTTATATAACAACTGGCCCTGGCTGGTTTAGCTCAGTGGATTGAGCGTCGGCCTGCGAGCTAAGTGTCGCTGGTTCGATCTTCCAGTCAGGGCACATCAGAGAAGGAAAACTCTGACTCCAAAAAACCTCCGCTGCCTTGCGGCATACCTCTTCAGGGGAAAGGCTAAGGGAGTAAACCCCGACAGAAAATCCGGAGCCGGAGTCCCTAAGGCGGTTTGACGTTGTAGTCAACACCGGCAACTCCTGTGGCGCACCTGAAGCCAAGCTGTATTGACTCCGTCTTTCCCTTGGACCCTTCAGCTGCGAAGAGAGGGGGGGTCTGCTGCATGGGCAACAGCAGACCCTCCATATCACCCTGCCCAGGCTCTGTAGCTTCAGCTTCACTGGAGAGGACACTCCAGCGTCATCGCAAGATGTCGATTCAACACGGGAGGAGACAGATACCGTGTCACTCCCGAGTTGGACTGCACAGCCATTCTCGGCAGTGCAGATAGACTCTTAAGAAGCTACACCATCGTCTCTCGAGACGGACGGCTGCCGACGACGACGACGATATAACAACTGTAAACCTACTTTTCTCCACCCCGTAAATATATTATGCTCAGATTTTAAAAGTATATAGAGTAAATGTACTACTTAAAAGATAACAATTGTTGCATAATATTTTGTTCTAATGAGCTTTATACATTTTCCAAGAGATTTACTCAAAACATAACAAAAAAAGATTATAATAAGAGATAGAAAAGGACAATAAAATGCTAAATAAAAGATTTCTATATATCTATTGTTAAAAATATAATTTAGGGCAAAACATTAAGAATAGAGTTCCTATATATAAGAATATATTCATCTTCCCAGGAAGTTAGATGAAGCCAAACTTTATGCACCTAAGAAAATATTCACAAAATATATAAGGCAAAATATTTTAAAGCAACAGGAAAATACCATCAGGTAGGTGATTTCAAAATGCCATGCCTAATTACTGATAGGTAAAAACACAACAAAAACAATAATGTTGTAGAAAATTTAGACAGCTTAATATTACATTTGGTAGTTAGGGGCATTTAAAACATACTGTCATTTATATCTATTGAATGTCAAGTATACAAATAAAATTTACAAAGGAATAATTACATACTTGAAAAAAGAATCTCTAAAGTTGTTTAAAGAATAAGTATTACAGAGACCATATCTAACCATTTACAAATAAAGTTAGCAATCAATAAAACAAAGACAACAAATTTGGTTACAGAAAACTAACTCTCTTAAAAAATTATAATTAAAGATCTGAACACCTCAACGAAGATGATATAAAGATAACAAATAAGCATACAAAAAGCCGCTCCTCATCACATGTCATCAGAACAATAAAAGTTATAAAAAAACAACATACCCCTAAACATCCATTTGAATGGCCAAATTCAGAACACTGACAACTCCAAATGTTAGTGAGGATGTGGATCTACAGGCATTCCCATTCATTGCTGGTCAAAAATCAAAAACAGCACAGCCATTCTGGAAGGTGCTTTGGCATTTCTTACAAAAGTAAAATATACTCTGATCATTCAATCCACTCTTGGCTCTCCTCGGCATGACTCAAAGGATTTAAAAACATGGCCACACAAAAACATGCATGTGAATGTTTGTATTCATTTTAGTTAAAATTTTTATGGCTTAGATAAAAAAAAGATGTCCTTCAATAAATGGATGGATAAATAAACTCTGGTACACCCAGACAATGAAATATTTTTAGTGCTGAAAAGAAAATATCTATAAAGCTATAAAAAATACATGGAAGACTCTTAAATGCATATTGCTAAGTAAAACAAACCAATTTCAAATGGCTACATACTGACTATATGATTTCAACTACAGGACATTCTGGAAAAGGCAAAAGAATGAAACAAAAAAAATGAGTAGTTGCAGAAGGTGTGAGGGAAGATAATAGAGGAGAGGATTTTTAAGACAGTAAAATACTGTGCATGATGTTCTAATGATGGATGGATGTCATTGTATATTTGTCCAATTTCTTAGAGTATATATGCATACATGCATTTGAAGTAAATATGTATATATAATTGTACATACATTTATATATAGAATACATATATATTATATGTGAATGCATATAATTTTGGAAATTGATTTTCAGTATCTGAATTCACAGTTTTAAAACTGTAAAGTACCTTAAATGCCAATATATCTTCTTAACCATTATTCACATTTTGTGTCACAAAAAGAAAGTGAGTTATTAAAATTCACAGAACAAGGAATTAGGCAAGAAAAAGTTAGTCATTCACATAAGCACTAACTGCGTACTTTGGCCAGAACATCTTACCTCTCTATCTCTACCTCCATCTCTACCTCTACTTCTAATTCTCTACATCTACCATCTATCTGTAATTATCTGCCTTATGAGGCTTTGCTGAAATAACAGCTGATACGCTCTCCCAGCTTGCATAGTTCATTACTCTGTGTATAACACAACTAATTAAATAAGAAACTGAATCTGTACTAAATAAAAATTTTCTCTTCAAAATTAAGCACTTTTTCTACACTGTAGTCTTCCTACAATTTCTGCTGTTGTATAAAACAACTTAAGTAATTTAGATTGGTAAAATTAATATAGTTACATGTTAGAACCATTTTCATATTAAAAACTATTATATTTCTTACATCAAATATACACCTTTTATTTCTCAAAGGAAAGAGAAGCACTTTCCAAAATTTATATATCCATCAATGTTAATACCAAATGACTACATGATAGTTTTAACAATTCAAGTCATGCTTTAGGGAAAGAAAACAAACCAGGGATTAACTGAACATCAATTTCTTGGCTCATCTGATTATAAAAGACTGAGACACTAAACTGCAAACGGGAGAAAAGCTGACAGTACCTTAATTAAACTGATACTACTAGTGACACTCTCATAGTGTACTTGTCAGGGTATAAATTTTTATAATATCAAATAAAAGAGAGAAACTTCCCTAAGGACCTCAGTTTAAGTTCTTCTAGAGGGATTAATTTACACAAATTACTCATGTGATTTCACATTAAAATTACTTAGAATCAAAGTAAATGTGTTCTAAACTAAACCATTTTTTCCCCATTTGCTGGATAGGCAGAAGAGAAGGTGAAAATAATCCTGGGAAACTTTATTATGCAACACTGGCCAGAGATGTAATTTTGGAGGAAAATTATTTACACTTTTTAATATTATAATTTAAGAAATCTTGAGGGATAACACGGACACAGACACCAGAAGATTAGTTTTGTGTTGATGAATAGTTTGTAACATTGAGGGCTGTTGTAGTGTTGTAGTCATTTGCATCACATTGCAAACGTTGCATCTTTAGAGAAATTATACCTGAATTGTAAGTTAAGAATTTTAGTTTTCAATTTCATTTGAGCTTTCTTTTCCACCTTTCTGTGAGATGAGGTTTAGCTTCCCCAAAACAGAACATGTGTCAGCCAAAACCTGAAGGCTTATGAGCTACCAGGAAAGTCATTCTTATAAAACCAAGTGTAACACTTGTCCTCACTACTGAAGAGATGTGATGGCCCTGCTAGTTGGGTGGGGACAGTAATCACTAGTATGACAGTTAGAGGATGAAATGCTCTGTCAGACAGCCAGGCTTTCAGACCCCAGAAATTTATACTGAACAAAGCCAACAGCTCTTAAGAAGCACACCAAATTCTGGCCATTTCCCTCTGAGCCAGCGTGCTCACACCTTTAAAAGATGTGAATGGGGTCAAAGTTCTGCTGAGAGTTTACCCAGAGAGAAATACTTCAGCAGCAGATTTGAAGAGCTGAAGGATGTAAAATATTAAATATTTATATAAGAAATCGGGACTCTGGGATATAATTTAAGAAAATGCACTAGGCTCCATGTGTTCTTAAAACATGACCTCTCGTAGCTTTTTAAATCACCTGTAAGGACCAGTGTTTGGTATGAGTTCTTTTTATCTAGTGTCTCCCAAAGGCTTCTTTACAATACCTACCAGTAGACAGAAGCATTCTCTCAACATCCACCCATAATCAAAAGAGATTCTTTTCTAAGATTATTTAGATGGCCTCCTTCCAGACACTAGGTCTTATCATAGAGAAAATTTTTTTTAAAAATATAATGAACATTAAGACTTTAAAAAAGATCTGGAACACAATTTGGTCTAGTCAGCCCTGCTTCCATTTATGTGACGTGTTTTTCCTCTGGAAACCCCATTTTACCACATATGCGTCTGATTCTTTTGTCCATCCATATTTTACTAAAGGTGAAAAAGTCAGAAGAATATTGTTTAACAGTTTCACAAAATTCTATGGAAATAAACTTTCTTTTAAACCTATAAGCTTTAATTATAGGTTTAAATCTACTGACTCTCCACCTAGTAGATTTATTATTGTTGTTGTTGTTGTATTTTTTCAATTACCATTTATCCCCCACATACTCCCCTCCCCTCCGCAATCACCACACTGTTGCCCATGTCCGTGAGTCCTTTTTAAAAAGTTAGTCTTAAATGTCTTCCTGTACTTGTTCAGCATTGTAAGACAGAAGGACACATGCTGAATATCTCCATTCAGCAAGTAGTTATTCCTTTAAAACATAAGTTATTAATTTCCCTCTATGCTCAGAACTCCAATGGTTTCTCCCTGCCATAAAAGAACATAAACTGAAATCCTTAGAATGACAAGGTTGTATTTTGTTACTGTCTGATTCCATCATCTACCTGTCACTCCTGAAATTACACAACACTGGGGCCTCACTACTCTTCCTCCGGTTGGCAAGTATACTCTCATCGCAGCAACTTCACCCTTAGCACTTCCTGCTGCCTGGAAATCTTTTCCCTTGGACATCCACTAAGCTTGTTTTTTATCTTCTTCAGATTTATACTCAGATACCATCTTATCAGAGAGCACCGCTTTAACTACTGTGATAGTTAATTTTACATGCCAACTAAACTAGGCTAAGGGACACCTAGATAGTTGGTAAAATACTGTTTCTGGATATGTCTGTGAAGTCCTTTCTGGAAGAGACTAGCATTTAAAGTATTAGACTGAGTAAAGAAAATCCATCTTCTCCATTGTGGGTGGGCATCATTCAATTTCTTCAAGTACCAAATGAAATTATGAAGATATAATATAAAAAATAGAAATCTCATTTAAATTGGAGTGGGGAGGGACTGTAGGGGAAGCTTTAATGCCCTACCACTCATAATCAGTTACCCAAAACAAAGAGAGACCTATTTTCCATCCACAACAGAAAGATGTTTTTCAACTCTACTACTCCAGCAGGAGGAAAGACCTTTTTCTTTCCCTGGCATACACTTGGCCCATGAATGACTCTTACAATTCAGCCAATGAAAAGCCACTACATTTACACTCCCAGTGTTCTCCAACTGACTTTTTGTTTACAATAACACCTCTGAACTCTCCCTTCCCTCTATAAAATAAAGTTTCTATCCTTCTTTTTCTGTCTTGCTGGTGGTTCGCCATTAGACCACATGTCCCAAATTGCAATGCTTTGTTCCAAATAAACCCATTTTGCTGGAGAAATAGCTGGCTATCTATGTTTCAGGTGAGCAGAACAGTAAAAGCAAAGGAAGGAAAAACTCTCTCTTCTTAAATTTGGATATCCATTTCTGCTGTCCTTAGACATTTGAGTTCCTGGTCCTGGGGACGTCTAACTCCAAATGTGAGTTTAACAATGGCCCCTTATGTTTCTCAGGTCTGATTCTCAATACTTGGACTGAATTATACTCCTGGGTTTCCTGGTTCTTCACTTATATATGGTAGACTGAAGGGTTACTTGGCCTCCAAATTTAATTTGTAAGATAAGTATGTTTGTTTATATCCTATTGGTTCTATTTCTCTGGAGAAACCTGGGTAATACAACTATTATCTTTCTATTTCTCTTGAAATTTTTAAAAACTTAACTTTTCTCCATAGCCTACACAATCTCCTGATACACCTTTCTGTTTATAGTTTTTTTATGAGATTTGAGTCAATGGAAGCAGGCTTTGTTCATTGTTGTATCAAAAGCAATGAGAATAGTGCTCGGTACATGGTAGGTGCTCAGAAATATTTGTTGAATAAATGAATGAATACTTTGAAGTTTACCCTCATATAATCTATACTTAATGACAAATGACCAATCACTTTATGTCAGGATAACTGAATTATCTAGGGGAAACAAGTAATCACTTTATGTGAATCCATTTAGAGTGTGAAATAATTTTCTAAGTATAAATAATGAGAGAAAAGTTCTATTGGAATGCTGTCTTGATAAACTAAACATAAAATAGTTTGTTTTATATTATATTTGACTATTTGGGATTATAAAAGCAACTACAGTATAGATATTAGAACCACACAAACAAATCAATCAATATTTGTAGAAAAACATAATTTATCATTCTATTTATATTGTGTACAGTATCTTATACATGCTTTACCATTCATTTAACATTTGAGAGTAATAGTTTGAACAGTCATTCTGAACAAACATAAAACCTGTGATGGTTCATTAGTTTTTGAAAGAATCTCTCAAGAATCTTGTACTCAATTCATTTCTTCATTTTGCCATATATAGTATTATATTTACAATATGCAAAACCAACGGAGTTTGATACCATAACAAAAATATGCCCTAAACCAGTAACAAGTGGCAAAAATTTTGAGAGATCCCTTCATTATTAAGTGCTTTTATGTTATAGTGACTTTTGCTTGATTTCGTTGACTTTTTTTTTAAGTAAAACTTAGTTTGTAAGAATTCAGATAATACTCAATAAAGCAGATTGATTGTTTAGTAAAATAGATCAGTTTAACTTGGAAAATAGGGTTAGACATTTTAGCTCTGAGTCCCACTTCTGACCTTTACCACTGATAATAACATTATCTAATGATATACAAAGTTATTACTTGATTAACTCTGGCAAACTATAGACCTTTAAACTCTTTTTTTTCTGAATGAATGATTTCATATCAATATGACTGAAATTATGCCATCAGGGATAGCAAGCATAGAATTTAGCATGGAATTAATATGTGTTAATGTGTCATTTCATTCACATGACCCGAATTTAGATGTCCATTGAAGTGAATGGACATATTGTAGCCTAGAAAAAGAAAAATTGTAAAACAGGAAGAGTTTCAGCATTTGTTATATCTAAGTGGTGAGTACCAGACAAACATCAAACTGTGAAGAAAATTATTCCTGGAACAGGTGTGCAGAAAGATGCAAAGACAAAATGAAGTTATAAAATTCAAAACATAGATATGTGTTTTAGATGCTTAATAATCTTGTTGCTTGGTTGTAAATACAGTAATAATAGGGCAAAAACCATTAGCATCTATATTTTAGCCTCCTTTGGCTAGTGATTCCTTCAGAGGAGATTTTATCTGGTGAGTACTCCTCTGTAAGACAGAATATCATGAAGAGCCAGTGTTTTCAGGACATTAATAGATTCTACCTAAAAATGTTCATGATATTTTAAATATCATGACTTGAACAAAGAATAAAGATTTGGTTTGCTTGTTTGCTTATTTTTGTTGGTGGTGGAGATGGAGCCAGGCATGACACAAGTTGGGTTTATTTCTCTAAATCTTTGCAAAGACAAATATGCATTTGAATTTCGTCTTAGTCTCCTCCTCCTCTGCCAAATCCTCTTCCTCATTTCTCAGTTTCTTTTTCTTCTTATTCTAATTCTCTTCTTCTCCTGCTCTCCTCCTCCTTCTTTTTTTCTTTTCTTACCCCCATTGATCCATTTCACCCAACCCCCTGCCATCAAATGCCACCCCTCACCCCTCTCTGGCAACCACCATACTTTTTCTCTGTATCTATAAGTTTAGGTTTTGTTTGTTTTTGTTTTTTTATTCTACGTATAAGTAAATAGTATTTGTCTTTTTTTGTCTGACTTATTTCACTTGATATAATGTCGTCAAGAGGCATCTGTGTTGTTGCAAATGGCAGGATCTCCTTCTTTTTATGGATGAATAACACTTCAGTATGCATACATGTATGTATATATCACATTTTATTTATTCATTCATCTATCAGTGGAAATGTATGCCATTAACTTGTTTTGGCTATCGTAAATACTGCTGCAATAAACATAAGAGTGCAGATATCTCTTCCAGGTAGTCACTTTATTTCCTTTGGCTATATGCACTGAAGTAGGATTGCTAGATCATATAGTAGTTCTATTTTTAATTTGAATTTCTTAATGGGGAATAAAAAATATGGCATTATATTTAAAAATATTTTAAAAAAATGAAAGTATACTTTTTAAAAAGTTGTATTAATATTATTATATTTCTACTATTCTGCCTACATAATTACCAAATAATGGATTGAAAATAAATTAGCTGCATCCATAAGCATTTCTATAAAAAATGAATTACGTTTGCAAGTCATATTGTATTCTAATCTCTCTAGAAAATCTTATTTTCTTTTATTTCCTGAGGTATTGATCCATCATCAGTGGACTCCTATCTCTAAGTAAATATTAGTGTACTATTAGACTCATAAAACTAAAGTTCCAACTATAGTAAGCTTCTGCATAAATGTGCAGACATTCCCTTTGTTGAGAATATGTTCAACAGTAATATAAACATTACAAATCTGCTACACGTAAGCAATCAAATAAAATAAGGTAGTCTAACTCTAATTTTAAAAAGAAAATACATCCATCTCTTTTGTACAGCTGTGTTGTTGCAAAGATCACAGTGGTACAACCATGTTTTTACAACTGTCAAAACTTATTATGTATAAATCAAGTAACATTTAATGGATTCCACTGGCTTGTAAGCTAACTCAAGAGGAAGTGTTATAACATCATTCTGAACTTAACCATTGTTTATTTAATGTGTAAATAAAGCCAGGGTAGCCAAAAATTATCTGTCCTTTCTTAAAGAATGTTCTTAAAATACTCAAAATTACTTCAACACTGGGAATAAGGAAGTTATAGATTATAGAATAACTCCATAATTAACATTGAATCACTTTCAAATAATGAACACTAATGTTGAATTCAGTACATTCTTTACCTCAAATTCAACTTCAGAAAAAAATTAAAATATGCCTTGTAGTAAAAATAGCCACTTTGGGGATCTTCAGTTCCTTAAGCATATAACATACTGCATTCTTCACTGAGATAGAAGGAGAGGAAGAGAGAGAGAGAATGAAGAGAGAAGGAGAGGGACAGAGGGAGAGAGGAATAAAGAGAGAGAGAATTCTATATGAATTAATAGAAATTTACTAAATTGTCTTAATTTAGAACTTATATTAACAATTCCATAAAATGCATATATTTACTGGCTTAAGCATGAATCTGCTAAACTATTTAGTTTCCAGAGATTTTTCTCCTGTAATTATTCTTATTTTACATTATTAGTTGGAAGAAATTATGACTAGGAAGCACTAAAATTAGTGGAAAAGTTGACAGAAGTTCAAGTCTATGAATGAGAAATATGCCAAGAAAATGTATTTTTGTCACATATAACAGAGAAATGGTATGTATGCTTCAAGCTCCTTTGGGCATTAATGAAAATGGAATAATATAAATATATATTACCAATAATAGAGTGCTAGTTTTGTATTTTCTCCTCTTTTGCTCCCAGGTGTCCCATAAAATTTAAATCTTTCCTCTGTCCTCACGGTCTAGGACAAAAATGACCAAATGGGAAGAGGCAAATGATGAATAATATTGGCAGAACTAGTTGTGAAGGCAGAACATGGCGTTAAACAGTGAAAAGCCTTGGACACTGGATCTGAGTTGAGAAACATATCTTTGAATAACATTTACCATCACATTATAATTCCTAATGCTTCTCACAATGGAAAGAATTGTAGAATCATGACACTAAAGAGGATCTTTAAGATTATTTAATTAAATTACATAAATTTATGTATTCTTAGTTTATTTTAAAATATTTATTCATAATTTGACTTTATTATAGAACTGTGAGATCCCAAGAGGTTAGACTGTATAATTAAAATCAGGAGCTACATAATAACTTAGTGGCAGGATCTAGGACTTCTGATATGACATTCAGGATATTTTACTTTTTCTCGGTTCTTCTGCATATGGAAGTCTTTGGCTCCATAAGAAATTAAGAAGAAGGTGGCATGCATACCAAAAATGCAACAAGCAACTGCCTATGAACCATTTCTTCAATGATAACCCTTAGCCAGCCTTCCTAGGCAAAAATTCACTCTGATTTTAAAATATGAAGGATGATGACCATGAGGCCAGCAAGAACTGCCCAGATCCCATCCCTCCACCAAACTGATGAACTTCATCATAATCTCGAATGTCGATGAAGTGTTATATATATTATAGAAAACATAATTAATTAAAGATTACAGAGTATATTGAAGAGAATGTGTGAACTCTACATTCCTTAGGTTTTATATATTTTCAAGAGGGCATCAAAGAGAGTAGTGCTAATGAAAAAAAAAAGGAATATTCTAATGTGTTGCTACATGACTCAGGTATGACACAAGGGTCCGTCCAATGGCTTTCATTAGGCTTTGAGACACATTTTACATGATTAACGCCAGCCTCAGTCCTGCTACAGGAGCTCTGTGCAGTCAGGAAGACAGGAATTTCCTCTTATGCAAATTCTCAGTCTGGATTATGGTTTCTTCCTGTGCGGATGGGCTGCTGCTGTTTCTCATTCTCTTAAACCTGCCCATTGACACAGTACCATGTTGCAGAAAGTTTATTCCAGACAAATGTAGTAAACAGAATTGGGTCTCTTCTTCTGTCCGGTCCTCACCCATAAATAAGAAGCCTATCCTTGGCACAGCAGGCTGATCAAATTGGACCTTCATTCCATTACCCCAGCTCACTTGTAGGGTGAAGGTTCCAAGCAGAGAGGGGCAGCCAAGAAGACCAAGGATCCCACACCCTCCACCGCACTTGTTCAAAATGCAGGGTGTCACTCCAAGGAAAGTAAGTTCTTACTTACCTGCAGCGCAGTGGTGTGGGATTTCTTCCTGGGGCTTGGGGGTTGGGGAGGCAGGGCTTAAAAAGAAAGAGCTCCACATTGCTGCCTGGAGCAGAGTAACTTTATTTTTAGAACAGAGAACAAAGAACTCTATTCCTAAAGTCATTGTCAAAAACAATGTAGATTTTTATGGATAGCAATTAAGAGGAGGCTGGTGGCTTCATAAATGGAGAAACTTTTAAAGCAATAGAAGTTACATAGAACCAGAGAAAGAGACAGACAAGAATTCTCCTAGAATCACAGTCACCTCTGGGGACTGGGAAGCTTATATGCATGTGTTTGATGCACCCACAAAAAGCAATCAGTACAGTACGGGAGTGGACTTGAAAGCACTCTTCAAGCTACACACAAACTGATTAAACAGAGTGGAAGCCTCACTGTTGTAGTGGCCTTAAACATAACCTATGACCAAAAACTATCTGAATAATAAGCTACTATGTTCCAGATGTCGTCGTCGTCGGCAGCCGTCCGTCTCGAGAGACGATGGTGTAGCTTCTTCAGAGTCTATCTGCACCGCCAAGAATGGCTGTGCAGTCCGACTCGGGAGTGACATGGTATCTGTCTCCTCCCGTGTTGAATCGACATCTTGCGATGACGCTGAAGCTACAGAGCCTGGGCAGGGTAATATGGAGGGTCTGCTGTTGCCCATGCAGCAGACCCCCCCTCTCTTCGCAGCTGAAGGGTCCAAGGGAAAGACGGAGTCGATACAGCTTGGGTTCAGGTGCGCCGCAGGAGTTGCCGGTGTTGACTACAACGTCAAACCGCCTTAGGGACTCCGGCTCCGGATTTTCTGTCGGGGTTTACTCCCTTAGCCTTCCCCTGAAGAGGTATGCCGCAAGGCAGCGGAGGTTTTTTGGAGTCAGAGTTTTCCTTCTCTGATGTGCCCTGACTGGAAGATCGAACCAGCGACACTTAGCTCGCAGGCCGACGCTCAATCCACTGAGCTAAACCAGCCAGGGCAATGTTCCAGATGTGACATCTAGCAAACCAGGCTCTAAAATATTACCGTTGTCTTTAGCAGTTTGAAAGACTGTGCATCCTCATAGCAAAGCCTTCTCAGAAGTGGTCAGAAAAAAAAACATCAAGCTATTAGTACTTGATTAAATGTGAGGCAAAAAAATAAATAAATAAATAAAATTTTTGAACTCTGAACTCTGAACTTTGAACCAAACACATGCAACAGGAAAGAGTAAATTCTGACTGGCTAAGGAGCTTAGACACAATATTTGACTAATGACTGATTTATGCTGACCCATAAGCTAATCAAGAAAAAAAGACAATTCAACTTACTAAAATTAGGGTTGAAAGAATCACCATCAATACAGAAATAGAAATAACCGTGAAGGAATACTAAGAATAACCATATACCAATAAGTTAGACAATTTAGATTAAATTGAAAAATTTCTATATAACATGCAAATTACTAAAACCTAATCAGGAAAATGTGGAAAATCTGAATAGAGCTCAAATTTTAAAAATTTCTACAATAAAAAGTCCAAACATAAATAACATCACTAATAAATTCTACCAAAATTTCAAAGAAATAATTAATATTTATCTTTCATAAATTCTTTCAAAATATAGGAGTGTATTTTATTGTATTTTGTTATGGTAGCTTAATTACCATAAAAATACCATAAACAAGGTGGATTAAACACCAGAAATTTATTTCTAAAGTCTTGGAGACTAGGAAGTCCATGATCAAGTGCCAGCAAGGTAATTTAATTCTGAGATACCTTTCCTTTGCATGGAGACCACCATCATTTTACTCTGTGCTCCTATGACCTATTCTTGGTGTATGCAAGGGAAGAAGAGGGAGAGATTGGACAATCTACTGTCTCTTCTTACAAGGACATTAGTTTTATCAGATCAAAGTCTCATTTTAATGACCACATTTAACCTTATTTTCTTATAGACTTTATTTCCAAATACAGCCACAGTGGGGGTTAAGGTTTCAACATAAATAATTTTTTATGGAGGATAGAACTCATTTTTACTTATTCTATAAAGTTAGTGATATACTGATTTTAAAATGAGACAAAGACAATACAGGCAAGGAAAACTATACATCGATATTTCAAAAATAAATAGGCACATCCCTCTCAACAAAATACCAGCAGTTACAATTCAGTTGTTTGTAAAAACTTTATACACTAAGAAGAGAATTTATTACTGGGATGCAAGGTTCATTTAGTATCTAAAAATCAATTGATGTAATAAACTATATTAATGCAATAAAAAAATAAAAACATATGATCATCTTAGTAGATGCAGAAAGAATTTTTGCAGACTTCTGTAGGTCTTTATGATGAAAATTCTTAAAAATATAAGAATAAAAGGGAGCTTTCTCAAATGGATAAGTAGCATCTATGTAAAACTCTTAACTAGCATTATATTTCAAGGTGAAAAATGAGTGCTTTCTTTCCAACATCAGAAATAAGACAGCTTTTCATCTCTTGACATTTATATTTGACATTGTACTGAAAGTTTTAGCACAAGTAATTAGCAAGAAAAAATGAATAAAAAGCATTGAGATTTGAAAGGAAAATAAAAACTTTCTATTAGCAGAGATGACATGATCTTATATATAGAAAACCGTAAATAATCCATGAAAAAAACTAGAACAAACAAATTTAGCAAGTTTGTAGTGATGGTTGCAGGGCTGGGAAAGTGGGGTGGATGGAGGTGGAAGAGTTTATAGGTGGCATAAATGATAATAAAAACATAATAAAAATGTATTAAAAATTAATACACAAACATTAATATCATTTCTATATACTAGCAATAAACCATCTGAAAACAAGGTTAAGCAAACAATTTCATTTATAATCTCATCAAATAATTAGAAATTAACAAAAAAAATACAAGACTTGTACACTTAAAACTTCCAAGCAACATTGAAAAATATGAAATAATATTCAATAAATAGAAACACATCCATGTTCATGTATTTATTTTTTTACTTTATTTTTATTATTACCACTATTACAGGTGTACCCATTCACCTCCACCCAGTCCTTACTCCCTTTTTCCTCAGGCCATCACCACACTATTCTCTGTATCTGTGGGTCATGCATGCATGTTCTTTGACTGATCCCTTCACCTTCCTCCATCCTGTCCCCACCCTTACAGCTGTCAGTCTGTTCCATGTATCCATACCTCTATTTCTTTTGTGTTCATCAGTTTACTTTGTTCATTAAATTCCACATGTAAGTGAGAGCATATGGTTTTTGTTTCATAAACTGAAATATTATTCATCAATAAAAAGAAGTAATGATACATGTTAGAACTTGAAGACATGAGCTAAGTAAGAGACATTTGTTAAAGATTGAGTATCATATGATAGTTAAATTTTCAGAATAAACAATTCTATGGAGGTAGGAAGCAGATTAGTAGTTACATAGTATTGGGGTGTTCATATTGGGAAAAATGGAAACTGAAAGATAATGGGTAAGAATTCTCTTTGGGGCATCATTTAAACATGTTCTGAAATAAGATTGCGTTGATGGTTGCACAGGTCTATGAATACACTAAAATAGATATGATTGGACATTTAAATGAATGCATTGTATGTGATGGGAGTTATATTTCAACAAGAATAATAGGTAAATAGCTAGAGAGAGAAAAAATATTAATAAATATATACAACTCCTTTGTAAGTACATACATTAGCTGGGGAAAAGGGGTGACGCTTTTAAAAATGTCAATTCAATGTCTGCATGCAAAAATTCTCATTTCATTGGTCTCATGGATGTTATATTTTTATATTTATTAATGTGAACTTACTATGGAGAATGGTGGGAAAAATAAAAGGAAGAATGTTTGGGAAACAACAAAAATATTTGGCTTGAACTATGTGATGTCAGCCTTAAAAGACAGGCCATTTTGTTCTTTGTTTTTGTTTAGTTTAGAATGCTTTATAGTGATAATATTTCACTCATTCTTTTTTTTTTTATTATTTATTATGCTGTACAGTTGTCCCAATTTCTTTCGCCCCTGCCTTCCCCCCCTCCCTCCAGTTGTTCCCCCACTTAGTCCTTGCCCGTTGGTTGTGCATATAGTTCTTCTCAACATCTTCCTGTCTACTCCACTCCCTCCTACTATGCTTCTTAATTCCTGCATCATCTCACTCACTTTCCCCACTTCCCCCTCCCTGCTGACCTTCCCCCAATATGTTCCCCGTACCTATAATTCTTTTCCCACTCTCGTTGCCTACTTAGTTTGCCTTTGTTTCAATTCCCTAGCTTCTGTTGTTGGTTGTTGTGATACAGTTTTCATTTTAGTGTTCATAGTTTTGATCCTCCTTCTTCTAAACCACTCCCTTTAAAATCTTGTATAGCAGTGGTTTGGATCTGATGAACTCCTTCAGTTTTACTTTGTCCTGGAAACACTTTCTCTGCCCTTCTATCCTGAATGACAGCTTCACTGGATAGAGTAATCGTGGTTGTAGGTTTGGGATTTTCATTACTTTGAATATTTCTTGCCAGTCCCTTCTTGCCTGTAAAGTCTCCTTTGAGAAATCTGCTGATAGTCTAATTGGGACCCCTTTGTACATGAATCTTCTCTTCTCTCTTGCTGCTTTTAAGATTCTCTCTTTATCTTTAATTTTTGACATTTTGATGATAATGTGTCTTGGTGTGGTCCTCCCTGGGTCCAGCCTATCCAGAACTCTCTGTACTTCCTGGACCTGTAAATTCATTTCCTTCCCCAAGTTAGGGAAGTTCTGCTTCATTATTTTTTCACATAATTTTTCAATTTCTAGTCCTTTTTATTCATCCTCTGAAATCTGATAATTTGAATGTTCGATCGCTTATAGCTGTCCCAGACGTTTCTGAGCCTCTCATCATATTTCTCACTTTTTCTTTTCTCCTTCTGCACTGGTTGACTATTTGTTCCCTCCTTATGTTCCAATTTGTTAATTTGATCTATGGCTTTTCCTTCCTCACCACTTGTCTTGTATGTATTTTTGTTCATTTCAGCAGGACTAGCCTTCATTCCTTCCCTGTCTTAAGTCCCACTGTTAGGTCTGTAAGCTGCCTTATGACTATAGCTCTGAACTGAGCCTTGGAAAGATTTGCTATTTGTTCCTCAGTCAAGGCTTATATATTTTTTCTCGTTAGCTGTGTGATTGGCATTTCAATCATTAATTCTGCCATTCTGATCGTTTTGTTTATCTTTCCTTCTTGGGCGGGGCACTGTCACACCTCCTACACTATATTGGGTGGAGCCCCGTGTGCTCGTCACAACCTGGGGACCTTTCTCACCACCCTGTGGTGCTTTGGGTGGGGGCGGGGGTCCAAGATGGATTCCTGCTGTTACTCTCCACTGAGGAACAGGGCCGCCTCCCAGTGGGGTCTGCCTTCCCCGGCGTTGGAATCGCGAGCCAACAGGTCTGGTCTGCAGCCAGGCCGGCTCCCAGGCACTTCTCTCCTTCCCCCAAATACAGGCGTCTGCTTACCGCTGTTCGCTGCTGCAGCTGCCGCCTCCAGCACAGTTCCATCTTTCTCAGCTGCAGTTTCACACTTCCTACCCGTCCGGACAAGCACCGCTTGTTTATGACTTCATACATTGAACTTCCATGTAGCTTTATTTTCAGGAACTTCTTATTATTTTTAGTTTTGCAGTAGTTGTAATCCTTCTTTGTTGTAGAGGGAGACAGAGCGTGTCGGTCTATGCCTCCATCTTGGCCGGAAGTCAGGACCTTGTCCTCACTCATTCTTATCAAAGGTCTCGAATGATTTTCCATATAGGGCTAGCAAAGATAAGATGCAAAGCTTTTCCTTTTCTTCATGTACTGAAGTTTTACTATGAATCTAATTCAGATATGAAGCAGATAAAAAGTATATTGAGCAATTAATGCCATTAACCAACTCAATTTGTCTACATTAATGAAATTGCTTAATTACACTGTGGAGTTTCAGATATTTAAAGCATTATTCACTGTGTAAATCTGAAACCAACATAATAATGTATGTCAACTGTAATTCAAAAAATTATAAAATAAAACATTATTCAATGCATAGCACCCACCCTTCCTGTCCAAAAGTGAATAACACACCTTAGAGCTCTTCTGTTCATTTTTGCATTAAGGTCCTATTTACCACTATTATTACATAAATCCAGGAAAATATTTCTCATATTTTCTTTTTTATTTAAAACTTCCTGCCTGCCAGTATTTTCAATTTTGAAAAGCTGTTGCTTCCTACAGCTTTATTTTCTTTATTCTCAGGCAAGATTTCCCACTTGTAAATATTCACCATATGTGTTAATTATGTTTAGCCCATAACAAATTTCAGTCACACCCTCCCTTTTAATCCACTAAAACTACATATGTAAACAATCTATGTACTATATTGATGTAGGTGGTATCTAACCAAAATTGTGATCTCTATAATGGACACATAGATGCCTAATTAAGATCAAAAGTCAAATTTTTCCTAATTATGTGGTCAGAGAAAATGTGTTCCAGGATTCCTTCAGGAACTAGCAACTTTGTCACATATTAATGCTTATTAAATGAAAATGAGTTTTCTGTTCAAATTAGATTCTATAAGCTATTCCTCCTCACTTACAAGCTAATTGCCATCAAATATTAGCTGAGTTTAATAGTATTTATTCAATAAATTTGATGGTTATATTTTATCAATTAACTACAATTGATTTAAAAGCAAATATCAGCATACCACAAGAGTAGATGAAAAACGTTCTTAAATTATATTGCTTAAGCTGTTAACACTAAAACAATATGATAACTGGGAAATTATATATATAAAGTACACACTCCCACACATAAAACATTTAAAGCATAGATTTCACATTTACTATATAATTTGACCCAAATTCTTAAAGATCTGGATTTGGATTAATATGTTAAAATTAGAAGTATGATAGCATTATTTAATGAACAGAACAAATGACTGTGACTATATTTTACGTGAAATTTTTCCCAGATCCACCATTCTTCGTTAACTGTAATGAATTGAAACATTTAGAGTTGTGACATAAACCTATTCTGAGATATTGCCTAAAATCTTCAGAACCTATGTATTACTTTCTAAACAACAATTTTAAATAAATACATTCTAAAATGGTCAACTAATAATCAATTTTTTGTAGGTAATTTGAGTTTATTACTTAATTATTCAATTGGATTAAATTAAAAACATGTCCTAAGCTCTCAAAACATTTAATTCATCAATTATCTAACTTGTCTGCCTCTTTGACTCCACTAGACCCCAAGTTCTTTAAAGAGAAGTAGAGCATTTAATTCACTATTTTTCAAAAGTAAGCTAAAGAAGTCACTCCCCTATTTATTTAATGATGAATGACTGAATAAGGGAGTGAATGGATGACAAGAATAAAACACACCACTCTGTTGCTAATGATCTCAGCCAATTTAAATTTCAACACAATTTACAGAGTATTTGATCTGTCACTTAACTTACCAGAACAGCTAAATTAAGAAAGAAGAGTCATCGATAAATGGTGATGGGAAAATTAAATATCAACATTCAGAAAAGTGAAATTAGACCCTTATTTCATATCATATACAAAAACAAATTCTTCATGGATTAAATACTTACATGTAGGACCTGGAATTTTAAAACTACTGGAGAAAATATAGGAAAAGATAGCTTGACATTAGTATGAGTGATGATTTTTAAGTATGACTCCAGAAGTGTGGGCAACAAAGGAAAAATTAGCAAGTAGGGTTGCATCGAACTAGAAAGTGCCTGCACAGCAAAAGAAACAACCAACACCATGTGAGGCAACCTGTGGAATGGGAGAAAATATTTAAAACCATACATCTGATAAGAAGTAGATATAGGACTTCCGGCCAAGATGGAGGCTTAGACGGACACGCTAGGTCTCCCTCTACAACTAGAGAGGAATACAACTACTTCAAAACAAAGGATAACTAGAAATTCCAGAAAATAAAACTACACGGAAGTCCAACATATGAAGTTATAAACCAGCGGTGCTATTTGGGCAGGTAAGAGTTAAAGAGGGCAGTGCTGTTTGCGGTAGCACCCGGAGCGGCGGGCGGCGAGGAATCCCGGCTACGCAAGCCCCTGGCGGTGCGCGACTCCGGCGCTGGGGAGAGCGGCCGCCGCATCGCCTTGAACAGTGAGGCCCAGGGGGACGGGAGGACAGATCCCGGTCTCCTAGCTGAATAACTGTGTGAATCCATCTTGGACCCCCGCCCCCAAAGAAAGCACCACAGGGCTGCGAAATAGGTTGCGGACAGGCAGACGCCGGTCGCTGATTTGTGACGCGTACACAGGCACTGCCTCCTACAGCCGGCCCAAGAAAACAAAATGCATCTGTCAAAATGAGGCAGACAACTATAGAAATCCCGGTGATACAACTCACCAGACAGCAGATAGAGAACCTGACAGGTGAACAGATAAGAAACCTGTCAGAGGCTCAGTTCTGGGCCATTGTTATCAGGTGGCTTACAGAATTCACAAAAGAGCAGGAAAAAGATAAGAAAGAAGCGAAAAAATTTCATAACGAAAGGAACAAAACCGCATACGAGATAGAAGGTGAGAAAAAATCCAGAGTTCATTTCAACAAACTGGAATATGGAGAAGGAACAAGCAGTCAACCAATGCAGCGAGAGGAAATGGGAAGCAACAATGAGAGGATCAGAAACCTCTGGGACAGCTATAAAAGGCCCAACATAAGAATCATTGGTTTGCCAGAGAATGAGGAAGATGAACTAGAACTTGAAAAATTGAGTGAAAATATAATAAAGGAGAACTTCCCAGACTTGGGGAAGGGAATAGACTTGCAGGTCCAGGAAGCAAGGAGAGTTCCCAAGAGACTGGACCCAGGAAGAACCACTCCAAGAGACATTATAATCAAAATGTCAAAAATTAAAGATAAAGAGAGAATCTTAAAAGCAGCAAGAGAGAAGAAAAGAATTATGTACAAAGGGGTCCCAATTAGACTATCAGCTGACTTCTCAAGGGAGACCCTACAGGCAAGAAGGGACTGGCAAGAAATATTCAAAGTAATGAAAATCCAAAACCTACAACCACGAATACTCTATCCAGCGAAATTGTCATTCAGAATAGAAGGACAGAGAAAGTGTTTCCAGGACAAAATAAAACTGAAAGAGTTCATTAGATCCAAACCACTGTTATATGAGATGTTAAAGGGACTGGTTTAAAAAAACAGAAGCTAGGGAGATGAAACAAAGGCAAACTAAATAGGCAACGAGAGTGGAAAAGGAACTGTGGGTACAGGAAGCATATTGGGGGGAGGTCAACAGGGAGGGGGAATGGGGAAAGGGAGGGAGATGATATAGGAATTGGGGATCAAGGTAGGAGGGAATGGAATAGACGGAGAGAGGTTGGGAGGAACTGTATGCACAACTAATGGACATAATCTAAAAGGGGGGGACAACTGGAGGGAGGGGGGCCACCGGGTGGAGGGGAGCAGAGGGAAGGGAAATTGGCACAAATGTAATATTTTAATCAATAAAACACATTAAACAAAAAAAAAAAGAAGTAGATATAGAAAACATATAAGAAGTAAAAACAACTCAATAGCAAGGAAACAAACTATGCTATTCAAAAATGGGCACAGGACCTGAATAAATATTACCCTCCCCGCAGCAAAAAAAAAAAGAAAGCAGATAATAGAATGGTGGTTGCCAGGGCTAGGGAGGTAGGGGAAATGGGGAGATGTTGGTCAAAAGATACAAGGTTTGGTTATTCAAGATGAATACGTTCTGAAGGTTCTAATGCACAGCATGGTGACTATAGTTAAAAGCACTGTATGATATAGTTGACAGTTGCTGAAGATATTCTCACCACAAAAAGAAAAATAGTACTATGGAGATAATAGATATACTAATAAGCTTGATTGTGTTAATCATTTCACAATGTACGAGTATACAAATATCATGGTGTAATCTTTAAACATATACAATATTTATTGATTAATGAAAAATAAAATAAAAATACCAGGGCACTAAATTATTGCCGTTATTTCTCTAATGCATTACGTTCAGTTATTTGATATCATTACATAACACCCTATATTCAAAAAATACTTTGCCACATAGAAACTTATAACAATGATCTAGTAATAAATAAAAATATATTCTATACCTTTTAGCTTGATTAATACAGACTTAATATATATTTGGTTAGAGACACATTTTATTAAAACTAGCTTTTCTGACTAGATTTACTGCATGACACTGAAAATAATTTTCTTTACTTTGTTTTATTAGTAAAATATATTTATAGAAATATATTGTTATGAGTCCTAATGGAAAAGAGTAAATAAACTATTTTGGCCTACATGTCACTTTAGTCAAATGTGACCAAATGTATTGTATATGATCACATGAGATTCTGCTTCTTCTTCCATGTACTACATTAATTAATAATTATTAAAAAATTGACTTAATATCAACCATGTGTTTTTGGAAAGGAACAGATTATATATTTTTATGTTTGACAACAAGAAGTGAACTGTTTATATGAATCAAAGGAATAGTCTACTTTAATAAGAATATGCATATAAAATTTCATTTTGAAAAAATAAGAAAATAAAGCTATTTGGATTATAAAATTACTTATATGTTTTAATGGTATGCACGTATATTTTAAAATAAAGGGTTTTTTTTTGACTGTCACAAAATTCTGTTAAAAATACTCCACTCTTTGATGTGTCGATGCATGGCAGAGCATGACTGAATAATACTGCTTTGCATTTGTTGTTGAGTTTGCCAAGGTTGACTCTGTCATTGGCAGCAATTTTAATATGATGTTTACTAATAGCTCTGTAGAGGATCAGTATTTCCATAGCAACAAATGAAGAATACTAGAGAGATTAATCTCTTCCACACTATCAGTGTTCAGTTTGCTGTAAAGCAGTGTTTTGTAGTTTGATAATTGCAAGTCTAGAATGAATGCACATTATAAGTTTATTAGCATAAACACTTAAGATGAAGAATAACTGTTAAAATGGGGAAAGTGCTGCAAAATAGGCAGGACTATATAATAAATATGGCCATGGTTCAAAGACTGTTCATAGAGCTAATAAACTGTAGCATTAGTAATATTATTTGGCACTGGTCATTTGATGTGGGCAATTTTTGGAGGGTTCTTAACATACATACACATACTCCATGTGAAAAAACATTAGAGTTTTATTCAGTTTCCTCAAAATTATCGCTACACAAAGCCATTAACTGGTATCTAGAAAGTGCAGCCTTGACTATCTATAGAAAGTATTTGAATCCTTTGTTCATTCTTCCTATTCATAAACACTTCTGTTTCATTTAAAAGTTATTTAGGTATTGTGTAGAGTTGACTGTCACAAATTGCCTCAGATTATTGCACTGTTCAGGTAGTATCCTTAATTTAGGACTATGTACATTTACAAAGGAAAGGATTCTATTAGAAAACTTTGTGTCCAGTTGCCTCTTAGAAGCACAATACATAGTTCATATGTGCACAGGCACAAAGATTGCATTTACTTAATTTCTTACTACTATTAACAAAAAACATAAATGACAGCAGAATTAAGAGTTTGTTTTTTTATTGAGTTGAGAGACTGATAGAGCTATTATTTCATTTGTAAGAATAAAAGTTCCATAAGAATGAATGCCTAGAAATTCAAAAATGTGACTTCATTTAAATCTATTTAAATTAGAACTAATTTATGGGTTCCCTTATATTTGAATTGTTTTTTGAAAATTAGTGGCAAAATAAATAGTAAGGGTAGAAGTATTAAAATCATTATTACATTTGTCATTGAGTATCATAGTAAATTAGGTTTACCATAAGCAACAATCTGTATTTTGGATATCATAACATCTTTAGTGGTTATTATATTTATAAGGGTCATTTATTTTTAAAGGAATAAAACTATACAATAATCACAAGTGAAAAGCATTCATTGTGGCTATTCAGTAATCAGAATATCATTGACTAAACAATACTTGAAGATTTTCATTTGTACTGAATATAATTAGTATATATGGAGTACTGTCCAATTTAGGCAGTAAATATTGCCCTCATGATTTCATTAAAATCACAGTTCAGAATTATTGTAAAAAAAAAAAAGGAAAAATAAAAGACACAACAACTACCACTAATGTACCTGTAGACTCTGTTTAACGTCATCTTGGGAATGAACCCAGTAATGAGATATTTTCCCAATGAGCTGACAAGCTGTTCTTTCCATGGTTTCTCTAACAGCTACTTCCACATATACTGTGGATTAAACAGAAAATGGATAAATCCCTTCATTAATCCATGGCTATTCTCACAGATTGTACTGAGGAGGCTGAATTAAATTTTATAGCACAAAATATCAAACAATTTATACTTGAGAAATGGCAAAACTAGAATTGAAAGATTATAACATAGTGAATTTTTCTATATGTAGATTTTGTATTGATAAATTCACTCAGATTCTACTATACAAAATAAGTAGATTCCTAAAAATTTGTTCCAATTGTTTTATAAATTCAGTGTTTCTCCAATAAACTTTAGAATTTAAATATTACAGCTGACTGTACAGACATTTTATTAATTTTTAATAAAGTGTACCTAAGATACTCCATGAATATCTGTGACAGTGTTTGATAGTCTACAAATAAAACAATACCACCAGTAGAATTGCTATAAAAACCTTTGAAGTAATTAGTATCTCATTTTAGTGTTTTAAATTCATATTTTTATATATCTAACTTTATTAAGGCAGAGATTACATAGAGAAAAAATGGTGAAACATATAGAACAGTATAAAAATATTGTTAGTCATTAAATAACATTCTGAATGACAATTTTACTTTTATTTTTATAATGTCATATATATGTGTGTATATTTTCATATATGACATTATAAAAATATGTGTGTGTGTGTGTGTATATGTACATATATATAGTGCCAGAGTAGGTAATATAATGCATGCATTTACAAAAAAAGATACAAACATCTAAGTGTAAGTCTCTAGATATTAATATCATATTGGTTTTCTTAAAATCATTTTCCACATCATTCTGGTAGAAAATGTGTGTATGTGTGTGTTGAGGGTGCAGGAGAAGGTAACTGCTATTGTCTGTATGGCTGACTCCTTATCCTCTAACCCCTGTAGTATTTTGAAAATTTGGGATATACACAATATATTTTTTAATAAATTAGTAATCTGCTTTAAGAAAATATAAGATATATATTCTAGATTTACTATTATATTTTAAATAGAAAGTAATCTATTTACAAAACCACTTCATTTTCTACAAATTTATTAAATTACAGTACTCAGTACATAGTAAAATTATAAAAGCATTATATATTTCAGTATAAGAACATCAAAAATATGCACAAGTACATAAATAGAAAAGGTATAGCTGTGTAAAGTTTAATATTTTGTTCTTTTACTGAGTTTTTCAGATGAGAATTCTGTCTAGTCCACAAAAATTTGAGCAATATCTTTTAATGATTGCAAAACAATGAACATTTTAATATAAAATATTTTATATACCATTTTATTAACATTTAGAAAATTTTTAAACTTTTTTATATTACAAAAAAATGTCAGAAAAAAACCTTAATGTATAAATTATATCTACATAAATTTTTGATTATTTGTGTTTTAGAGGTGGAGTTAATATTTTTTTCAATGTACAAAACTATTTTTGTTGACAAATTTTTAGAGCAGTTTAAGGTCCAAAGCAAAATTGAAGAGAGGATTCAGAGATGTCCCATATACCTGCATAACGATCTCCATTATCACTAACTCCCACCAGAGTGGTACTTTTGTTACAACTGATAAATGTGCATTGACACATCATTTCACCTAAAGTCCACAGTTTACATTACAATTCACTCTCCCATCATTATGGTATCCTACAGAGTATTTTCACTACCCTACAAATTCTCTTTGCTCTGTTTATCCAGCCATCTCCCCTCACTCCCAGACCTTGGCAACTACTGATCTTTTTATTATTTCCAGGATTTGCCTGTTCCAAATGTCTTATCATTGGACTCACACAGTACGTCATCTTTTCAGACTGGCCTCTTTAACTTAGTAAGATGTATTTAAACTTCCCCCATGCTTTTTCATGACTTTATAAGGCATTTCTTTTTTAAAATTTTATTTTTCAATTACAGTTTACATTCAATATTGTATTAGTTTCCAGCATACAGCTAAAACTCATTTATTTTTAAATTAAATTTATTGGGGTGAGATAGGTTAATAAAATGATATAGGTTTCAGATATACAGTTTTATGGTACATCATCTGTATATTGTATTGTATGTTCAGGACCCAAAACCAAATCTCCTGTCACTGTATATTAAACATTCTTTACCCTTTACTACCTGCCCCAGCCTTTTCCTCTGGTAATCACCATACTGTTGTCTGTGTCTATGAGTTCTTATTTGTTTGCTTATCTTGTTTTTTATTTGTAGCTTTCAGTTTTATATCCCATATGTAACTAAAATCATATTTCTTTTAAGCACTGAATAATATTCAGTTGTCTAGTTTCATTTATTCATTCACCTACTGAAGGACATCTTTGGTACTTCCAAGTCTTGGCAATTACAAATAAAGCTGCTATAAAGATCTGCATACAGGCTTTTGTGTGGAAGTAAGTTTTCAGCTCTTTTGGGTCAACACCAAGGAGCTTAACTGCTGGATCATATGATCAGAGGATACTTAGTTTTGTAAGAAACCACCAAACAGTCTTCCAAAGTGGCTGTACCATTTTGCATTCCCACCAACAACAAATGAGTTTTGTGCATCCACAGCCACCCCAGCACTTAGTGTTGTCAGTGTTCTAGTGTGAGCATTCTAATAGGTTTGTAGTGGCATTTTATTATTGTTTTAAATTGTATTTCCCTGATGACATTTAATATGGAGCACCTTTTCATATATTTATTTGTTCGGGCATCTGTTAAAGACTTTGGTCGTTTTTAAATTGGGTTGTTTTTTTCTTATTATTGGGCTTTAAGAGTTTATATTTTGGATAAAATTGGGGTTATAATTTACATCATTGTGCAATTGGTTTGTCTTACTAACCATTACTAAAAAATATGCAGGTTGAATAAATCCCAGTAGCACAATATTGTTTTTCATTTTAACAACTGTAGAAATGCTAAATCATATTAAACATTTTAAATTTAGAAGTATCAAAGTCATGAATAAAAATAATATTTTTAAAACTTGGAACTGGAGAATATTATACTAAGTATAATAAACCAGTCAGTGAAAGAAAAATACTATATCACCTTATTTATAAGAGGAATCTAATGAACAAAATAAACTAATGAACAAAATAGAACCACAGGCATAGAAACATGGAAAAGACTGACACTGGCCAGAGAGGAGAGTGGAGGGGAATAATGGTGGGAAAAAGGGAAGGGATGAGTCAAGTCACATGTACAAACGACCCATGGACACGGACAACCGTTGGGCATTGACTGTGAGATCAGGGGATGGGATGGGCAGAACAAGGCAAAGGGAGAAAAAGTGGGACAACTGTAATAGAATAACAATAAAAAAATGATTAAATTTTGCATATGTAATTTTTACATTTTCAATTGTGCACTCCAAGGAAACCAACCCTGAGATTGTACTAGCTTTTAATATGTTTTTCTTGATTAGTAGTGAGCTATTAAGGAAAAAATCACTTGAAAAAATAGTTGTTCATAGTTGTATTCTTAAATATATTTCAACATATAACAATTCAATGTGAAGAATCTCCATCAACTTAACATTTAGGTTACAGAATTTGCTTATTTATATTTACATAGAAAACTAGAAATAAAGTCTTACCTAAACAAACTAGATTCTATGAATCCATTTATTCTCAGCAGATGAGATTTAAATGCTTCAATCAAATAATTACTTTAGGCTTTAGGCATTTTCAGAGCTGGCTAAAGTTTTCATTTCTCTAGAGAGGGTAATGCAAAAAAGAAAGGACTAGAAGCAGATTTGGCTGAGATTGCAGAATGAGTTAACTTCAGGGTAGAGCAGAACTGAGAACTGGACGAGGAAAATAAGAGGCTTGATACCACTGTCACAGCTCAGATTTTTCCTGAAACCAAGTTAATCTGAAAAGAGGAGACAATGTTTCTTGCTTACAATATAACTGATTTCGGTATTTAACAAGATATAGGATCTTGTTTCTTTTAATAATGTGTTCTCTGATGGGCTTTAAATATTTTTAGATAATTGGAGGAAAAAATGGAATCCTTTTCTTTGGACCATTTTGTGTTGGTCACAGATGAAAGCTGTGTTCTAGTCATTATAAAAATTAAATTTCCTGGCATACTGACAATGTTAACTTAATACTTGTCAGTAGGCTACATTTAATGCATTGAGGCTGATTTGCTCAGAATGTGAATAAAAACTGCTGCGTGAGACAGTATGTGATCTGAATCAATTAATCAAGGAAGTTGTTCATTTTTTACATGTCAATTTTATACACTTATATGGCAACAATTGTGTTTATTATTTGTGATGCAATTTATCACCACATTAATACTATTATTATTTTAAATTAATGTTAAATTCAAATAATATAAAATAAAATAAAATTTTAATGTTCATCAAATTTGTTTTATTCTCACTTTTATACTTACTAAAGTAATAACTTTTGTAATTATTTAAAATCAGAATATATTTAATTATAAAATTGTGTAACTAATTAAAGTATTGAAAAAACAAAAGCAGAGTGAGACATCTTGAGAATTCAGGGGTAAAATACTCAGCCATAATAAATATATATATATAATAGAATTATACTGTATCATTGTGACTGTCATTGTTTGCTCAATCTTCTGTTTTTTAGTTTTACTAATTCCAATGTGTTCATAGCTCATTCATTTGTTTCTTGTTGCTATATAATATTATATTGTACACACACAAATAATTTTTATTTTATTGTTCATTGAAATTTACTTTTTTCTACTGCTTTGTGTTATTATTAGTTGCTATCTTGATGGCTAGTTTTATACAATTATGGTCAGAAAAGATAACAGACATGACTTCAATATTTTAAAATTGGTTCAGGCTTGCTTTGTGGTCCAACATATGACATATATGTCCCATGTGCTCTTGAAAGAATGTTTATTCTGGTGCTGTTGGATGTCATGCACTATATACATTTCTAGGTCCATTTCCTCTATCGTGTTTTTCAGATATGCTGTTTTCTTATTAATTTTCTTTCTAGATGATTTAACCAATGTTGAAACTGAGCTTGTGAAGTCCTTTAGTATTATTGTATTGATGCCTATATCTTCCTTCAGTTTTGTTAACATTTGTTTTAAATATTTAGGTGTTCCAATGATGGGTGCATATATATTCACCACTGTTAATGAACTGACCACTTTTTCATTACATGATGACCTTCTTTGCATCTTGTGACTGAATTTGACTGAAAATATAATTTATCTGATATGAAGATAGCCACTTCTGCTCTCTTTTGGTTAACATATTCATTGAATATACATTATCCACCTTTCACTTTCAGTCTGTGGGTGTCCTTAAACCTAAAACTAGTCTTTTGTATGCTGCCTATTGTTGGATATTCGTTTGTTAATCAATTCAGCTGCTTGCATTTTGATTGAGGATTTTAGTTCTTTTACATTTGAAATATTATTGATAGGTAAGAACTTACTATTGCCATTTCCTTAATTGTCTTCTGACATTTTTGTGTGTGTGTTTTCTTCCTCTCTTACTGTCTTTCTTTGTGGCTTATGTTTTGTAATTCCTTTGTTTTTATCATTTATGTAACTACTATTATTTTTTTTCTTTGTGGTTACTATGAGGCTTACAAAAAATTTTTATAGATATAATAGTCAGATTTATGCTGATAACAACTCACCTTCATCATGTACAAAACCTGTACACTTTACTTCTCTCCTCACATTTTATGCTCTTGCTCTTAGACTTTACATCTATTTATATTGTTCATTCATTAAAAAGCCATTGTAGCTATAGTTACTGTTAATATAATTGTTTAACTTTTATACTAAAGATAAAAGTGATTTACATATGGCCATTACATTAAAAATGAAATACATAAACAATTTCATTTACAATACCATCACAATGATAAAATAGGAATAAGTTTAACCAAGGGAATTAAAGATTTACATATTGAAAACTGTAAGGCATTGATAAAAGAAATTAAGGAAGATACAAATAAATGGAAAGATACCATGTGTTCACAAATTAGAAAAATTAATATTTTTTAAATGTTCACACTACAAAAGCCATTGTAGATTGAAGGAAATGTCTATCAAATTACCAATGGTATTTTTACATAAATAGAAAAAAATTATAAAATGTATATAAACACAAAAAACTTTGCATAACCAATATAATCTTGAGAATAAAATAACAAAGCAGAAGACATTGCTCTTCTTGATTTCAAACCATATTACAATGCTATACTAATCAAAACAGTGTGATACTGACATAAAAACAGACAAAAGGACCAATGGGATACAATAGAGAGCTCAGAAACCCATGTATACAGAGTTAACTAATATTTCACAAGAGAGACAAAAATACTCAATGGAGAAAAGATTGTTTTTTCAATAAACAATGTAAAGAGAACTGGACAACCACAAGCAAAAGAATGAAATACAACTCCTTTCTCACACATCAATCTAAAAATTAACTCAAAATGAATTAAAGACTTAAACATAAGGCCTGAAATGGTAAAATTCCTAGAAGACAACATAGGAAAAAGACTCCTTGACATTGGTCTTGGCAATAACACAGGGCAACAATTTTTTACATAATTCCTGTTGAGTTCAAATTTTCAGCTGTTTTAGACTTAAGTAGGCATGCTGATTTTAAAACTGCAGTTAGTTTCCTTCTATCACATCAAGTTTTTCTCTACAGCTTATCTTAACGCAACTACTCTAGGTTGGATCAAGCCTGGATCAAGGGAAGCACTAGTGCTCTCCTATTGGCTGCAAGCAAACCTCCCTTGAGTCGGGAGTGGTGGGGGATGACCTTGGAGACCAGCAATAGGTTCATACTTGTCTAGGCTATTCAGTCACACATGAGACAGTGTGGTGAGAGGTTGTATGCCGCTCTATATAGTGAATCATATTTCAAAGTGTAGTCCGAGTTCTTGTCTGTATACAAGAAATTAGCAAAATTTATTTTTTATTTATATATGTACTTATTTCCTTTCCTTCAGATCACATCTGCCTCTGCTATTTCTCATTGTAAGTGCCTAAACAACCCTGATAAGTCTTAGGTGCCACACAAGGTGTGCAAGCAGTATGTCAAGAGTTTATGGACATGGATGAAGGGAACACGTGATAAATTGCCATTTGGTATACCTATGGTTTGGCAAGAGCCCAGAGATCATTCAAGTGACTGTTACTTTTGTCTAGTGAAAACTTCAGGATATAACAAAATAAATAAATGTAAAACAGAGTATCCTAGTCTACCATCAGCTATATGCCCAGTGCCTCATTCAGCTGAAATCCTAGTGCCAGTTTTCATTGAACTACCCTCTTTCAAAAAACAGGAGTATGGTAAAGAACTAGGTGACAACAACAATGAAGATTTTGGACTTGAAGATGACTCAGTTTGTAAAAAATTTGATCAGCATGAGTTGAATGATTTGGCATGAAATTTAGGACTATCCAAAAAGGCTTGAGAATACCTAGCATCAAGACTGATTGAGAAAACTTGCTTGAAAAAAGAGAGAGGGTATCCTACTTTCGATCTAAAGAAAGTGCATTTCTGCAGTACTTTTGAAGTAATGGTGGCTTTGTGTATTGCTATAACATACATGGTTTAATGGAGGAGTTGGGAATTTCAATCTATAATGCAACTGAATGGCAACGGTTCATCTATGGCTCAAAGAGGAGCTTGAAGTGTGTCCTCCTCCACAATGGAAATTTACTTGGTTTAGTCCCAATTGGCCATTCAGTTTGTTTTTGTGAAGAATATGAAGATATAAAGAGAGTCATTGATCTGTTGCAATATCACAAGCACAATTGGATCATCTGTTTTGACCTTAAAATGGTCTGCTTCCTTCTTGGTCAGCAACGCAAATACACCAAGTATCCCTGTTTTCTGTGTATGTGGGACAGCAGAGCTCGTGAGAAGCATTGGGTGGAGTCATATTGGCCTCCAAGATCTGACCTCAAACCTGGTGATTCAAACATTTTACATGAGCCACTTGTTGACAGAAAGAACATTATACTCCCACCTCTGCACATAAAACTGGATCTTATGAAGCAATCTGTTAAAGCTTTGCCAACTGAAGGAGACTGTTTCAAGTATATCATTTTGGCATTTCCTAGCCTGTTGTTTCAAAAGATAAAATACCTTAATATGTATATATGGTAGCAGGACTTTACTACTAGTACACAACTTGACTTAAAGTAACAATATATAACTTCTATGTGAATAAAATAACTCTAAATAAACAGTATATTCAGATAATTTTTTTCTTTATTTTCCTTTGTATGTAAAATTTGTATGATTTTTGGGACAAAGGGAGGGTATCCTGTACCTTAAAAAGTTGACGTGATAGAGAAAAACTGGGGTCATTTTTAGATTCAGATACCAAAAGTTAGTCAAAAACAAATATTATATCTAACTCAATGAAAATTGTGTTCCTCAATTTTTTAGATATGACACCAAAAGTACAAGCCACCAATAAAAAATTAATAAACAGATGAGACTACATCAAATAAAAGACTTTTCCATAACAAAGCAATAAACAGAATAAAGAGGCAACTACAGAATGGGAGGAAAATTTTGAAAAGAGTATATCAAATAGAAATATATATAAGGAACTCACATAACCCAATAAGAAAAATGAAAACAAAAAATTTTAAAAAGTAATAACCTACTTAAAAACAGGGCAGAAGATTTAAGTAGATTTTTTTCCAAAGAAGACATACAAATGGTCAACAGGTAGGTGAGAAGTTGCTCAATATCACTAATTATCAGGGAAAGTCACATCAACACCACAGTGAGATATCCCTTCATACGTGTTAAAATGGCTAAGAGATAAGTGTTGGCAAGGATGTGGTGAAAAGGAAGTCCCAGTGTGCCGTTGGTGACAATGTAAATTTCGCAGCCCTGTGGAAAACAATATGATGGTCCCTCAAGAAATTAAAAATACAACATATGATTCAGCAATTCCCTTCTAAGTATAAATTTAAAAGACATAAATCCCTATCTTAAAGAGATATCAGCACTCCCATGTTCATTGCAGCATTATTCAAAATAGTCAAGATATGGAAACAACCTGTGTCTATCTATGGAAGAACAGATTAAAAATGTGATTCATAGAAAAACACATACATACAATAGGATATGTTTCAGCAATGAAAAAGAAGGGAATCCTGCCTTCTGTGACAACACGGACAACTTATATGTGAAATCTTAAAAAACAAAACATAAACCGAACTCATAGGAACAGAATAGAGTGGTAATTACTATAGCCTGCAACATGGACATGATGGGAGTTGTTGGTCAAATGGTACAAACTTTTAGTTACAGATGAATAAGTCTGGGGATCTGATGTACAGAATGATAACTATAGTTAACAATACTGTGTGTGTATATATATGTATATATTTAATTATCTATCTAGCTATCTATCTATATATATAATTAAATCATGTTGTACACCTTAAACTAACAAAATATCATATGTGAATTTTATCTCAGTAAGGCTTGGGGGAAAAACACACAAAATTAAGTACATGTGTACTTGGCTACATGTATAGGAATGACCACTGAAGGATTTTTCATAGTAAACACAAGCAAGAAACAACACAAAAATGTCTTTTATCAGCAAAGGAATAGGTAAGTAAGTTGTAGCTTGCTTCATACAATAAAATATCCTGCAACTTTGAGAATTAATGAACTAGATCCACATGAAGGGCATTGATGAACCTCACAAACATAAGATTGAGCACATAATTTAGAGATAAACCCCAAACTCCACACATCACTGAACTTAATTGCATGCTAGCAGCTAGCAACAGTGGAGAGCTAAAAGTAAATTTTGTATGTATGTATCTTTACATTCAGGAAAGTCTTTGGGGCTACTCTTAGTGAAAAGAAAGGATTAGAGATATTGGAGAAATATTGTTGATGTTTTTCATAGATACTTTTTAATATACAAAAGCATGTAATATTATTAATTAAATAACATGGGTTTTTTAGCCAGAAACATAAAAATACACTGTCAACCACTATAAGGAGCTATCTGATAAGCTGTGTGTTTCTACCATCCAATGTTACTCACCTTTTAAATGTATATAGGTGCTTTATGCCATCTTTCAGAAGCCTTGCATTTCACAATTTCCCATAAATCAATTTCCTTTGTACTATTTTTCATCATTTTGCCATAATTTATTAATTGTAATAGTTCATTAGGAAAGTTCATATAAATTAATTTATATTGCAGCTTAAATAAGCAATTATTTGGTGGTTTATATTGCATTTTAATAGAAATCTTGCCTATTAACAAAACATTGAAACCACAATAGTAAAACTTCTGGCATCAGATAGAAGCATATTGAAAAATTAGGACAAATAGCTGAGATAGTCTCAGATTCTCTCACATTTTCCATGAAGAAGGTTGACCTTAAGCCTCTGTATATAATGCTGATTCCATTTAATTCAGACAGAACATCTTTTAAAGGTGAAAAGCCAAATTTACACACTACCTAAAATCTCATTGTTTATGAGTCCCATACTTAGATGTAATTTCTTTCTGGCTAGTCAGAGTAAAGTTTATTAGAACAAATAAATAATTTAATAGTATATACATGACCAAATTAATGAGGTCTGCTTCTGCCTAATCTAAAGCCAAAGTAGATTTGGGCACAGATAATTTACACCATGCTGTCTTTCATGAAAAATATAATGAGTTTAGATCAAAACTGCACTATTTTAAGTGTATTAAACTTGAGGAATGTATTTATATCTATAAACTCTGTCATATTAAAATATCTGGTCAACTTAATATGGAATTAAAGATATCCTGTCAAATTCATTTTCCATCACTGATAATGTAAAGCAGAAATATGTAATGGTACTCACTTTATTTAATCTGCTTTGTATAGCAATGACAAATTGTGTAACTGATAATGTGACACTTAACACAAAGTGGTATTTGTAATCATCTAGGAAGTTCATTTACCTTCATCAGCTGACAATGTACCAGCACTTCTTAAGTCAACCTCTCATGCTCCAATATTTTCTGACAGCTGTAGCTGTCTGTATGCAATTAATTTTTTCTAAAAATGAACTTGATTTCATAGGCAGTAATGTTGTGCGTTCCAGTGAAAATGAAAGATTTCTGTCATACTAAGAAAAGTCTAACAGACAAGTTGATAAAATCTGTTTCTTCAAATCTCTATCCTTCCCTCTCTACATTAGGTGCATATAATTGTTAGGTGACTGCTGCCCCTTTCCTCCCCGCCCCAACCCCCAAAATACAAAAAACTTGAAAATCAGATTGAAGTAACTCTTATAGGAGAAAAACATGATTAATTTCCATCAAAATACCCCAGGCCGCCTCTCAGAGTTAGAAAATTTTGCAAAATATCAATTGATGGAAAGTATCTCAGTTTGATCCCAGGATTTATTTGTAGGTCAAATTTTCTAACATTAAAAAAAAAAATCATATATTATGATAGTTTCAAGAAATGTCATAAATCTATTCAATACATAATATGTGTCATGGATTTTGCAAATACCAAAATGAAGCTTAGTATAGTGGAGAAAACACTGCCTTTGCCATCACATGACCAGAGTTATAGTCCCAGGCTTCACATTACTAACCTGTGACCTTGAAAAATTATTTAAACTTAGATACTCAGTTTTTTCATGTGCAATTAGAACATCATAACTGATACATTGGAGAGTTGGGTAGATTAAATATATATATATACATACACATATACATATACACATGTCATCCTAACATTATAAAATCTACTAATGAATCTCTAAGTGCCTAGAAAAGAGACTGGCATTGTGAAAATAAAGTTTTTTTTAAAATCATGTAACTAAGAATTTAATGAGGTAGATCTTGCCTTGTTGGCAAGAATGAAATGAAATGCCTCACACATAGGTAGAAAATATAGTACTCTATCAAGACTGAAGTAGTAAGATAAAATTGGGTCCTAAGTTACAGGCAATGGAAAGTCACATATCATCTCATCAATAAAAAGTTAGAATTCTTCCTTCCATGTTAGTAGGTTAAAAAATGAAGATCGATTCTTTTACAACAATGCAAGCTCCCTAGTAAGGTACACTGACATAGTTAATATCACAAATCAGGTTTATTTGGTGTTGTGTATGCACAAAGCATAGAAATTGAAGAAAAATCAATAATGTTAACATTGGAAGTTTTACTGGTGAGAATAATAAAAAAATTTTTGTACAAGTTTTAATGACTTCTGGTGCTTTTATGGATAATTTATGTATGTCAGCAACCATAATACTTTTGTAATATTATTGCAGAGAACTTTACATGAGTGTGGTATAGAATTCTAGATTTTAAAATTAAAAATAAAAGAGAGAGAGATTGATGTTCAAGTCTTGATTTTGGTCAAGCTATTCATAGACTTGCCTAAAGAGTACCCTGCCAGTATCCTTCATGTCTTTTAACTTGTATGCTCAAATCCAACTTGATTGTCCATTGCCACAGTTCTCTGAATAAGAACTTGGAACTGGGGCTTCCCGATACATATATTACTCTCTATGAAGAAATAAAATTTCATGCAGTTGCTTGAGGATATGCCCTATCAATTTTAATTTTTTTATTGAAACTTTGTTATTTGTTAGTTATACTTTGCTTCTCATAATCTTGAATTTTCTCAATGTACTTTATTAATCCACTTCTTTTAATTATGCTTAAACTAGTGGTTATCACAAATAGTTTAACATTTTGATTCATTATTATTATTAATTACAATAAAGATTGAGGGACAGGTGGGTTAGGAGATACATTAGCTGGAGGCCTCTAAATATAATTTACCAAGACTGGAACAGGTGTTTTCTAAAGAAACATCTATGAAATGGGAAGATGGGGAGGGAACTGAAAGAGGTTGAAGAGTTGCAGGTGAATATGCAGGTCTGACTTCTGTGAGTGAGAAGAGGAAGGAAGAAAAGTAGTTTTCTGTAGTGAAGTTCTGAGAAAGTTTCAGTAGTGCCACTGGAGGCCTTGTGACAATATTGACCATCACACACTTACCATGTATCAGTCACCAACCTGCCTTAGTATCCTATGTGCAGTCAGCAGCTGGGAACAGCCCATGGGAACCTCGGCTTCCAGCAGCGGCAGTGCTGGTTTTTGCCAGTGAAGCAACTCTGGGTAACAGTCACTTATGGTCTCACAGTAGGGGGTCTGAAAATGTGTGTTTTTTTGTTTTTTGTTTTTGTCAGCAAAGGAGCTCTTGCAAACAAGGGTGTCTAAGAATTTATTTTAAATTTGACTAACGCTACAGAGTTTCACTTAGTTCCTTGCATATTTCTTCTGCTCAAGTTTCTTTGTATGATATACAATAAAAATTATACTCAAGGACTCAGAAAATCATTTTCTGAAGTTTATTTCCATTTTATTCATAATCCAAACCCAAACCAGTTTTATTCCAGAAGAACTTCTAGAATAGACATAACTTTGAAATCTAGGATCATTACAGTGTAAGTAAAATATATTATGATGAAAGCACCCTCAGTTTTATCTCTAAACATGTGTATCAAAATAGTCATATATTTCTCAAATTTTCAGAATGATATCTTACTTTAATAGTATACCTTTCATTTAATGTCTTCTCACACCTACCTGCTTCTAGAAAAATTTTAATGAACTTTATCCATCTATCTTCGAATCAGTATAAAAAATAAAAAATAAAAAAACTAAAAGAAAAATAAAATTTTCAACAATTTCTATTTATTTTCCCAGTCATGAGAATGAAGAGTTGGGAATGGCATCATATCATCAAATATCTCCACATACTCTTTAAAACAGACTGCTACTTATTTAAAATATATATTTACATTAATAAATCTATAACAAAAAATCTAAAATCTCTGAGTTTCTTATTGCTGTTATGACAATTTAAGACAATGTTAGTGCCTTAGAGCTGCTGAAAGAGTGGATAAAGTTAGCCATGATATACAGTAGTCCCTCGCTATATCATGGTTCATTTATCATGGCTTCACTGTGTCACGGGATTTTTAAAAATATTATATTTAATTATTTATTCATGGATTTTTCACTATATCGTGGGATATTGTGGTACTGTATATGTATGTTGTTAAGCTTACGTGGGTTTGAGAGTGTAGAATAAATGTAAGGTTCCTACTTCACGGAGTGGTCTGGAATGTAATACCCACGATAAGTGAGGGAATACTGTAGTTAAATATAACCTATGCATGAAGAACACGAGCAGACACATCATTATCAGCAGCGTTGCCCACAGAGAATATGCAGCACCAGAATCAGAAGTACCTCACACTCCTTGAGGAGGATCTGTCCAAACACTTCAAACCACCCAACACTCCTGCAGGATGAATTCTCTGTTCATTACAGGCTATGTTAGCACTTACTGCCAGGATATCAAGCAATCCACCGCCCAAAACAGAGGCACACTCTTCAGTGGCCCGGACTCTTCAAGAATAAAGCTAAAAAAAAGACGTTTTAAGAAAAGAAGTCAATATAAATTCTTGAGATCACATTTGGACAATTCTTGGAAGACAGACATTTGCATAATGAAGTATTTCTACCTTATAATAGAATGAAAAACAATAAAAATTGATGCCTTGAGTATCAGTGCCTTAAAACAACAAAATTCATTAACATGCAGCTCTGTCAGCCAGAAATCCAAAATGCATCTCACTGTAAACAGGGCTGCATTCTTTTTTGAGCCTGTTCGCCTTTTTCAGTTTCTAGAGATTGCAAACCTGCCACACCCTTTGGCATCCTTCCATCTTCCAAACTGGCAATGGCCAGAGAATTCTGTTACATGCTGTATAACTGGACCCCATTGTGTCATATAAAGACTCTTGGGATTACATTAGGCCACTCTGGCTAATGCAGGAGAATCCCGTCCCAAGGTACTTAATCTAGTTACATCTACAAGATGCCTTTGTCTTCACATTTTCTGGATACACAAAATTATGACTTCCTAAACAATGGTTTTATTAACACTTAAAGTTGATAGAACCAATAAGGAAATCAACTTTCTCAATCTTTATATTGTTCATTTGTTCTCTTTCTCTCTCTCACTCTCTCTCTCTCTTTTTTTCCATCAATTGTTTTGATTTTTTATAGCCCTGGCCAGGTAGTTAAGCTGGTTAGAGTGTTGTCCTGATACACCAAGGTTGTGGGTTGAGATTCCTGGTCAGAGAACATACAATTTTATAGTCTCATAGATATTTCATGATATTTTCTAGTTCTACTCTTTTGACTTTTGAACCTATGTTTATTCTTATTTTTTTTTCTTTGAATTAACTTGTTATTTTTTCCCTAGTTTCTTGAGCTGTGAGCTGAAGTTTTTGACTGTAAACAGCTCTTCTTTCTGGTCTATTTAATGCCATAGATTTCTTTCTAAGCATTTTTAAAGAAACATCCCACAGAATTAGGTATGTTGGTTTTTTAAATTCAGTTCAAAAAATTTACTTATTTAAAAGTTCTTTGAACGTAGGTGTTTAATTTGAAATTTATTTAGAACTTTATTTTTTAGTTTCCAAATATTTGAAAAATATATCCCTCCTCCTCTCTTCTTTCCCTCTCCCCCCAAAAAACAAATTGTAGCTCAACAATAATTTTGTATGAGTACCTTAAAGATATCTTGCCACTGCTTTCTGACTAGAACAGATTGTGATAGAAATTTTTGTAATTTTTATCATTATTCCTCTACATGGATTGCCTCTTTTATATGATATTCTCTAACAATTTTTATTACTGATTGTTAGCAATTTAGTTATGCATTTTGGTGTAACTTTATTATTACTCTGAAAGAGTTTTTGTATTTCTTGTTTCTATGGGTTTATAACTTTTATGTCATTTGGGGATTCTTTAGTTGTGATTTTCTTAAATGTTTTTCCTCTCCTCCTTCTCATTCTAAGATTCCAATTGCACATATATTGAACCACTTGATATTCATAAGTCACTAAAACCGTGCTCATTTTTGCAAGCTTTCTTTTTTACTTCTTTGATCCTGTTTGGATAGTTTCTGTCACTGTGTGCACACATTCATTCTTATTTTCTACTATAGTATCTACTCTTCTGTTAAATTTGAGTAAGTTTCCCTTTCAGACATTAAATATTTGACCCTAATATTTAATTTTGTTCTCTTTTTTTATACCTCCAATTTATCTTCCCATTATTCTGATGTTTTTCTTATAATTGTTTATCATATTTTTAATTTTCATAACTCTTTATATAACCCTGTCTGACATGAACTTAACAGAGATCAAATCATTTCTACAATTTCTGGAGTTATATCTAAAGACTGATTTTCACCCTGGTTATTGGTTTCTCTTATTATTTATTTATGCTTTTTCACATAATGATGTGATAGGCAAATAATGCTTCCACTTGCCTCAGAGATGTTCATTTCCTAGTATCTGGAGTCTATTAATATATTACCTTAACATGGTAAAGGAGACTTTTCTACTAAATGTACAGACTTTAAGATGAGGAACTTATCCAGGATTAGCTGTGTGGACCCAGTATAATTAAAGAAGTCATTGAAGTCAGAAATTTGGGACACTACTGAAGATAGAAAAGGGGGCAGGGGTATGTGTTAAGGAATATGGTAGCTGAGAATGACCCTGTGTTTAGTCAGTAACATTGCAAATAGAGTTATGCGTCCTTAGTCCTAAAACCACAAGGAATTGAATTCTACTAACACAAAAAATTATGAAACAGATTCTGTCCTACAGCCTCCAAAAAATGAATGCAGGCTATGAGCACCTTGATTTCAGTGTAGTAAGCCTCTTACCACACTTTTGACCTGCAGTACTCTAAATAATAAATTTGCATACTTTAAGCCACTAAATTTGTAGTAATTTCTTATGGAAGCAATAAGAAACTACTATATATTTCTAATAAAATTTCTTCCTTATCCAGACACTGCAAATATTATATTGTTGAATATTTAAATTTTTCTTTAAAGAGTGCTGGATTTACATATGTATTCTGTCACTTACAGAGCAGGTTGATCTTTTTAAAGCTTTTATTTTTTAACTTTTTTTATAAGTTAAAATTTAGCTCAACTAATAAAATATAATTCTTTTGTGGCCTCTATAACTTTCCAAAATGTTCAGATAAATATCTGTACTCCTGCCTAATGAAATTCAAATGCCTCTAAAATTTCTGTTGCTCTGGGAATTGTTTATTGTAGCTTCCTACAATTATTATATGTCTCTATCTCATGGTTTTACAATCTACAATTTTGCACATTAATGTTTAGCTAAATATTAAGGGAGAGTCATGGACAGATTTCTAAAGTTATTTCTCAAAGTTGCTTGCTCCTTTCCAGCACCTACCCCACTAGTTGCAGCTACCTCCATCTATCCAAAACCTGGTATCTACTTCCTTTTATATTAACATATTACAATGTCTTGCTTTGGGTTACCTTTCCCTTTCTGGGAAGTGCCTCCAGATAGAAAGACATGTTGTAGGAATCGTCTCTTCTTCTTTCTCTAAATGATCAGAGTTTTGCTCTGCATGATAGCCAATATGGGAAAACAATTGTTCCATAAATAATCATATTTTTTGCCTAGCTTTCCCTTTGTTTACAGCTTTATTTTGGTGAGAGGATATGTCATACTCTCATGGCTAAAAATGCAGTTTAGTCTACATATTTATTTTTTGTTTAGAGACAAAATTTCATGATAAAAATTTAGAAAAGTCACTCACACATACATAAAATCTAATAGTTATTACAAGTAATATTTTTTTCATTTTTTAATTGTTGTTCAATTATAGTTGTCCCACTTTCTTCCCATTGCTCTCCCCTACCACACCCACCTCTCCCCTGTCCCACAGTCAGTCTCCCCCTGTCATCCATGTCCATCAGTCATTTATGCTAGTTCCTTGACTAGACCCTTCCCCTTCTTTTCCCCTTTCCTCCCTCCCCTCTCCCCTCAGATCATTGTCAATCTGTTCCTTGTTTCCATGCCTCTGGTTCTATTTTGCTCATTTGTTTGTTTTGTTCATTTGATTCCTGCATTTGGTGATATCATATGGTATTTGTCTTTCGTTGCCTGCCTCATTTCACTAAGCATAATACTCAAGAGTTCCACCCATGTTGTCACAAAAAAGGAAGAGTTCCTTCTTTCTTTCTGCTGTGTAGTATTCCATCGTGTAAATGTACCACAGTTTCTTGATTCACTCATCCACTGATAGGCACTTACGCTGTTTCCACCACTTGGCTATTGTAAATAGCACTCCTTTGAACATAGGGGTGCATAAATTCTTTCAAATTGGTGTTTCGGCGTTCTTTGAGTATAATCTTAGCAGTGGAATCACTAGATCAAAAGGCAGTTCCATTTTTAGTTTTTTGAGGAAATTCCATACTGTTTTCCACAGTGGCTGCATAAGTCTGCATTCCCACCAACAGTGCAAATAATTTTTATGCAGCCATGCATCTTCCAGAGATCAGTTACTAAATTAAAAATATGCAATCTTTTACCATCCATGAACACTTGGTACTTTCAACAAGAAATTTGTCAAATGTGGACTCAGCTGGGTTGCTCAGTTGTTTGGAGTGACATTTCTTTCACCACAAAGTTGCTTGTTCTATCTTGGTTGGGGTGTGGATTGGAGGCAACCAATCAATGTTTCTCACACCTTTTTTTCTCTCTCTCTCCCCCCACCCTCTTTCCCTCTCTCTAAAATCAATAAGACATTTCTTCCGGTGAAGATTTTATTTTAATTTGTCAAATGGGAGAAAGAACTTAAAAAAGTAGTAATTTCATAAATGGGTTATTTTAAGACATTGGCTATAAATTTAGTGAGAATGTTCCCAGTTAGTGTAGTAGAGACATAGCTTTTTATTTTTATATGTATACATGCATATCTACATTCATAATCAATGTAATGAAACAAATGTTTAGTTAGCAAACACTATCTTTAAAACATGAAGGTGGCCCTGGTGGAGTGGCTCAGTTGGTTGGAGCCTAATCCCATGCACCAAAATATTGCAGGTTCAATTCTCTGTCAGGGCATATACCTGGGTTGTGGGTTGGGCCTCAGTGGAGGCACATGCTTGGCAGGCAAGGTGGAAGAGATGGGGCAGCCCATCAATGTTTCTCTCTCCATTCCTCTCTCTAAAATTCAATGAACATATCCTAGTGTGAGGGTTAAAAAAAAAAAAAAAAAAAAAAAAAAAAAAAAAAAAAAAAAAACCTAGAAGGTGATTCACTGAGAAATGTGGCTTATTACTGCTTTAATCCAGATGTAAACTTTACTGTGGCTTGAAATATGGTAAAAGTTGAAAGTCCCTAATTATCAGGGTTTTTTGCTGGTTTTAAACATTTTTTAAAAATTACTGATATCTGTCAATATTCTCACCAAAAAAAATCTTATCATTTCACAGAAGGATATTCAAATTAAAGTTAATATTTTATATTTCAAAGGGAAATAAATGATCTAAGATCAAAATTTTTTTCTCCACTAATGTCTCGAGTAAATCCATTAGAAAACCATTCATATCTAATTGTCTAATCACAATGAAGACCAAGAGTGAAATAACTAATGGGAAAATAATTGTAGTTCAGTATTTTATACTTTGATAAAGTCTGCATATAGCAATAATGTTGGGGACCATTTCATTTAATTTACTTAGAATTGAAGAGGGGGGTATTAAATGGATTCATATTAAATGAAATTTTATTAAACAATACTCATGATGGTTTTGTTGTACCTTTAAAATGTAAGTTAAATCTGGGCTTAATTATTGCCTTGCCCCTCACCTCCTTAAATAAGCAATAAACTGCATGAAAACTTAGTAGATTCTATATTAGGTAAAATAACTAATAATTCCACAGGGTAACTATATTGCAAAATCTCAGGCAAGTCTATAACTCCTTTTTGCTCAGTTGCAAAATTATTTTTCCCTCATTCCCTTAAGAAGGGATATTTGAGGAGATAGAGCACAATTCTTTTTTAGCTCCAAAATTTATGGCTCAAAATTTATTTTATATTTTAGGTTATACTTTCCTCCAATTTTCCTCTATGTCTACTAAAAATAGGTTTTTGGCTCACTTCTTCATTAAAAGTATTCTTTTCCAATAACTACTAGTAACTACACTGGCTATTACATTGCTAAATCCAATAATCTACTACCAGCTTTCAGTCCTTTTATCTCATCACTTCTCTGACTTCATCTCTTACCTCTTCTCTTTACTACACTCTAGTAGCACAGGCCTCCATTCCTGGGGGTTTCAGCATTGCCAAGTGCCTCACCTTTGTCAAGTATTTGTTCAAAGGCAACCTCTCGTGAAAATACCTCTAACCATTTATTGTGCGTGCGTGCGTGTGTGTATGTTAAAATATACATAACATAAAATTTACCATTTTAACTATTTTAAAATATAGATTTCATAGGTAGTAAGTACACTCACATTGTGTGCAGCTGTCCCCACCATCCCTCTCCAGAACTATTTCCTCTTCCCCACCTAAACGCTGTGACCTTTACATACTAACTCTCTATTTCCCTCTCCAACCAGACCTGATCAGCCTACATTCTACTTTTTGTCTCCATAATTTAACTACACAAGGTATCTCATGTAAGTGGAATTATAAAATATTTTTCCTGGAGTTGACTTATTTTTACTCAACCAGTAATGTCCTCAAGGTTCTAACCTTTGTCGGAATTTTCTTTCTTTTTAAGGCTAATGACATGCTATTGTGTATATACACCACATTTTATTTATTAATTCATTCATTCAAGGACACTTTTATTTATTGTGAATAATGGTACTATAACTATGGTATACAAATATGTCTTCAAGTCTCTGCTTTCCTTTCTTTGGGGTGTATACCTACAAGTGAAATTGATAGACCACATGGTAATTGTGTTTAATTTTTTAGGAATGTTTATATCATCTTCCACAGCAGTTGATTCATTTCACATTTCCACCAGCAATGCATAGAAGTTCAAATTTCTCTATGTATTCCATAACACTTATTGTCTTGGTTTTTAAATATGCTTTCTTACTATTTTTATATCAACCTAATTATAAAATATAATCTCCATGTGAAATTGTCTCTCTCTTTTTTCAATTATGTATTCAATGTACCAAAAATATTATCTAGCATATCATAGAAACTCAATAGAAAGCTGTTGAATCTATAATAATATTAAGGATGAATCATGATTGTATATATATCTATATACTTGTGTATATGCTTACCTATGCATGTGTGTATATATACATATGCTTGTTTATTAATAATATTATATATATGCTTATATATTTGCTTCTATGTATATAATATGTGTTTGTTTAAATATAATACTTAGAATAAATAATAGTAAATCAGAAGAGAACCTAAAAGCACTCAACTTTTCATGAAACACAATCATTGTATATAAATATATTATCACTACTTCAACTGAAACCTCTATAAAAGAGAGTCAAGGAATAAAAATAATAATATATTAACCAGGACAAAGAGAAAAGGAAGAAAAAAGGCATAATTTGTCACTTGCTGGAATATAGATGGGCAAGTTATCTAACTAAACAGATCACGGAAAGTGAACCTTAAACTTGTCAGTGGGGGTGGTAAATGCCTTGAGTGAGCATGTGCGCTGCGTGGCTGTCGCATTCAAAATGACTGAGTGAGTAGAGCAAAAAATCCGCATCACATTTTGCATTAAGCTTGAACATTCCTCCAAAGAAACTATTTGGATGATTCAGAAGGCTGCACCTATGGGCAGCTGGTGATGGGCAGCTTCATCAGGACAATGCACCCACTCATGTGTTGTGTCTCCTGTAGAGTTTTTTTGTGAAACAGCAAATCACCCAGGTGACTCAGTCCACCTATAGCCCAGATTTGGCACCCTGCAACTTTTGGCTTCCCCCAAAACTAAAATCACCTTTGAAAGGGAAGAGATTTCAGACTGTCAATGAAATTCAAATAGAAAAATACGACAGGGCAGTGGATGATGACTGGGAGAAATGTGTGTGGTGCCAAAGTGCTTACTTTGAAGGGGACTGAGGCATTATTGTTCTATGTACAATGTTTCTTATATCTTGTATTTCTTCAATAAATGTCTCTATTTTTTATATTATATAGCGAGATAGCTTCTGGACACACACACACACTATGTATATATAATATGTACATCACATATATATAATCTCCTACACACTGTTTTTAGGAAAAGTTTTAGGGGCACACATTTGGAATGTGTAGAAAAAGAGAATATTTGAGCTTAATGAGATTTAGATGATACTTGAAAGTTACATATAGAATACCGATTTTCAAGGAAAAAGAGTGACTATAGAAAAACAATGTAGAAATTTAGTAGAGTGACAGTAAAAACATAGAATAATAGAATATAGAACATAAAGTAAAAAGATTCATAATTAGGAAATAGAAAGAAGACTTGATGGTTGATAAGTGAATGAAAGAGAAAAGTCCAGGGTGAATTTATTTTGTGATTTGGTTAACTCTTTAGAAAATTATTCCATCCATCAAAATAAGTACTACATGAGGAGTACTTTGGAACTCTATTAAAATGTCTATTATAATTGATTTTTATAAAAATTCATTTTAATCAAATAGTACTTTTTAAATTTAAAATTTTATAACTTTGGGAGATTAAATATTACCCAGATAAGCAGGTCCAGTCATACTGGACTTTGACTTTCTGGAAGGCATAATGCTCTCAGACTAAATAACATAAATATGCTCATAACCAAAAATATGAAGTTAAATAGCTCCTGTCAGACAACTGATCAATTCCCCAATTATTCTAATGTAAGTATAAGTTTTCTATATCAAACAAGGATGTTTATAGGTCTAATCAATCCATCTGCCCTTTGAAAGGCTTAAAGGTGCCTTCAAAGTAAAAGCATATTTTAAAAATTGCAATTGATGAACACCTTAGGATCTGAGATTAAAACTAAAGACTAGTATTATCCAAAGAAATATTCAGTAACTACAATGAGAAGGGGTATTGAGTTCTGAAAATATTTTATAATTTCTTGAAAATAAATATTTATAACTGAAACCCTAAAAAAAAAAAGCATTATTGCTTTTCTATGTCAAAGTGTTTTTGTAAACTTATGCCGTGATTTCTATGCATGCTCATGGCCACCACTGAACAGCACCTGCCTCTGTGAATCCTATGCTAATCCGTGCACTTGTGTTTCCTCATACATTGTCAACACGATGTTATTTGATGAAATCTGCTTTTTAAAGTAATATATTTTAGTTGTCTTCATGCTTTGACCTTTGAATTAAAATAAATTTATTTTTATTAGGCTCATATAAATAAGATACATGTTACTAGTTATTACATAATAGATGAAACAGTGAACTCTACTTGTGATTCCTAGTAAAGGAACATTTAGATATTTCATGAATCATCTCTTGAAATGAAATCATCTCTGATTAATACGAACTAGTTCCACTCCTCATTGGTAAAAACCATCTCTTGGGATCAGAATTTCTTTTATCTATGAGAGCTATTTTGTTTTCTCTTTTCTTTCCCTTCCTCTTGTTCTCCTATTCTTCTATCTAACATTTATTCAGTCTGCCACACATGGACATCTGCAAAGTACTATGCCAGTTTCAGGGGAAAAAATGAATAAAATACAATTTCTTTTATCAAGGATCTAGTAAATCAGTAAATATATGTGGATTAAAGATCATAATCAATAATCAGTAGTGAAATGTTATAAAGTACAATGGAAACACAGTGAGGGGAATAATTTACCCTGAAGTGGAAAATCAGATTCCAAGTGGAACTGAAATTTGAGTTGGGTATGGTGAGAAAAGTGGATAAAAAACATATTTCATACAGAGGCCAACATATACAAATGTATGAAAGAAATGTACTTAAGGAACCACGCTGCAGCATAGTCAGTATTACAAGGAGTGGCTGGGATGTCTCTGGGGATTTAAATGGAACTGGATTATAAAAGCCTTGAATGTCATCACAGGAAGTTTAAATCCATTACTAAGAAGTGGTAGTCAACAGATGTAAAGTTATCCATACAAACTCGGCAGAGAAATATGCTTAATGTGGGGGATTAAAGTCATATTAAAAGTATCTTGACAATGGAAAACAAAAAATTATTATAGTTAAGGAAGAATGTAGGTGATTAAATATTGATAAAGTTGAATTAGATTGCATATAAAAGTAACTGAACTCAAAATAGCTTAAATAACAAAGGAGTTTCATTGGCTCGTATAACAAAACTTAAGCAGACTTCAGAATTTAGCTTGAAAGTTTTAAAATACTGCTCGTGGACCAGGTGTTCTTCTGTCTCCCACTGCTTTTACTTCCATGGTGTCCATTGGCTCTGCATTGTGGTTGCATGATGATTGTAAATAGCACCTTAAGTGTCATTCTTCATTATACAAGTGGAATGATCAATATAACACTTGGAGGATTGTAATTTGTGGTCGAAGCACATCAGTAGTATTCTTTGGCTATTCCCTATATCTGCATTAAGAGGACAACTGTGTTTTCAGTGCTCACATATTGGTGTTAAAACAGTTGTAAAATATACCCTGGGACTCCCAGCCAAGATAGAGGTAAAGACAGACACACTGCATCTCCCTCCACAACGAATAAGGACTACAACTACCTCAAAACTAGAGATAACCAGAAGTTCTAGAAAATCGAGCTACATGGAAGTCCAACAAACAAAGATATAAAGAAGAAATATTCATCGAGACAGATAGAAGGGGCTGAGCTGGGGCAGAGAGGATGCGGTGTGACGGTGGTGGGAGCAGTGTTGGCAGCAGTGGCAGTAGCAGACCAGCAGAAAGTGCAGTCAAACATTTAAGAAAGTCAAGAATGACACCTGGGGAGCATTCTCAGCACCAGACCAGACTGCACAGCTCACGGTTGCAGCTAGGGAAAATAAAGCCTCATTGCTTCTGACTGTGCAAACAAGTGGGGGTTGGGACAGAGGAATAAACTGCCAGTCTCTTGGAAGAGTCCACTTGTTTAAAGGGTCCCCATGGCCCTAGAACATCCAGAGACACAGTAATTCTGGGAACAATGGCCAGAGCAACAGCTAGAGAGGCGCCAGTCCCACACAGAAGTGGGAGAAGTGCCTGGAAAAAGGCAAGTGCTAAGCAAGTGGCAGTGTTCTGAGATCCCTCCTCCACACAATGTGGTGAAACAGATCACCCTGTGCTGATGAATACCTAAGGCTTCACCCCTTACAATGTAACAGGTGTGACAGCTCTATGTAAGACACAGAGGCAAACAAACACAGGGGCCTGTCAAGATGAGGAGACAGAGAAGTATGGCCCAAAAGAGGGAATGGATCAAAGTTCCAGTGGGAGAACTAAGCAATGAGAAAATAACCAACCTAACAAATGAGGAGATAGCCAACCAAACAGAGGCAGAGTCAAAAACATTGGTGATAAAGATGTTCATAGACTTGACAGATATGCTTAAGTATTGCAAACGCATAAGAGAAGAATTGAAGGCTATGCTAAAAGAAACTGAGGACAATTCACACAAAACCAATTGTGAAGAGAAGGAAACTGGGGTTCAAATCAATGGTTTGGAATATAAGGAAGAAAAATACAGTCAACCAGTACAAAATGAGGAAACAAGAATTTTTAAAAATTTGGAGAAGCTTAAGAACCTCTGAGAAAACTTTAAACATGCCAACATCTGAATCATAAGGGTGCCACAAGGAGAAGAGGAAGAGCAAGAAATGGAAAACTTATGTGAAAAAACAATGAAGGAAAACTTCCCAAATTTAGTTAAGGAAATAAACATACAAGTCCACAAAGCACAGAGAGTTCCAAAGAAGATAGATCCAAAGAGGACCACACCAAGACACATCATAATTAACATGCCAAAGATTAAAGATAAAGAGAGACTCTTAAAAGCAGCAAGAGAAAAAACAGAATTACCTATAAAGAGGTGTTTATTAGACTATCAGCTGATTTCTCAAAAGAAACTTTACAGGCAAGAAGGGACTGGCAAGAAGTATTCAATGTGATGAAAAGGAAGGACCTACAACCAACATTACTCTATCCAGCAAAGCTATCATTTAGAGTAGAATGGCAGATAAAGTGCTTCCCAGACAAGATAAAGCTAAAGGAGTTCATCATCACCAAGCCATTATTATATGAAATATTAAATAGACTTATTTAAGGAAAAGAAGAACAAAGCTATGAACATTAAAATTACAACAAACTCCTAACTATTCAACAACTGAATCTAAAAAACAAAAACAAAAACATACTAAGCAAACAACCAGAATAGGAACAGAATCATAGGTGTGGGGATCATTTTCAGAGTTATCAGCTGGGAGGGGAAAGGGGTAGAAATGGGGAAATAGTGCAGGGACTAAGAAGCATATTTGGTTGGTACAAAATAGACAGGGGTAAGTTTAGAATAATATAGGAGAGAGTAAGACAAAAGAACTTATATGCATAACCCATGGACATGAACTAAAGGGGAGTGGTATTGCTGGAGGGAAGGGGGGTACTGGGAAGAAGGGAGCAAAGAAAAAAGAAATCGGAACTATAGACTGTAGCAATATAATCAATAAAATATACTTAAAGTAAAAGAATACTCTGGTTTTGGGATTATAAAGTGATATAAATTACGGTTCTGGCTCTATTATCTGACTTTGAAGCTAGATTTGAATTCTAATAGAAAAATGATAATAAAAACTTGAAATAACTCAATGGCATGGACTGAGCTGGGTAAAAGTTGTATGATGGGAAGATAAGAACCAAATTCAAAGCACAATGTATGTCCTTCAGACCTGTAGTTGGTATCTCTATATGGTACATTGTATTATTGAAAGTTCCAGAGCCATTTCATGTATTTGCTGAAAGATAAGATAAACACAAAGATAACGTTTCCAAAGGGAAACTTAAGTATATACTACACTTACAAAATATAGATTGAATATTTTAACGGTATAATTATAATTTTTAATTTACTACATATACACATTTAAAATTACATATTACACAAAATAATAGTGAAATTATTTTATCTGAATTTTAATTTTCAACATCAGAGTCTTTCACTTTATCAGAGTAACTTTTTACATTGATGAAACACATATTTCTATGAAATATCATCTTTTTTATCATTTATGCTGTGTAGGAGGTGACCAATGTTGAATCCATGTATTACATCATCACTATGAATTTTATCCAAAGGTGTTGTATAACAGGGCATTATTTTCTCCTCTTAGAATATCTTTGCGATCTCTGCTACATAACTATTTTCTCTATTTCTTCTGTAAAGTATTTTACGAACTTGTTGGTAATGACATGAGACCTTTAAATTTGTGAGGTTACACCCCCAGGAATAAGGACTAATTGGTGTTGGTTTTATTTGCTTTCCTTGTTACTTTTCTATTGATGACCTCTATAAGTTTCCAAATTAGTATTGATTGAAGTCATTTCAGGCTAATGTGTCATCTTTCAACATTATTTTAATGTCCCAAATAAAGTAATTGAAAAAAAAAAAAACCCTTCATAATGTGAGAGATTTGGTAGGGACTTAAATACAAAATAGATTTTTTTTGGAAGGAGTGTGAGGGGAGAAATCCTCTTGTTATAGTTAGGCATATAAGGGACTCAAATGCATACAAATCTCCTTCTGAATGTTTAAAATGTACCTCACTTTCAATATGGCCAAAGTAGAACTCAGCATCTTTTCTTTAAATATTGGATTTCTTTCCTATATTCAGATTCTCAGAGATTAACAACAATATAGAACAATTTCTCTTACTTATCTCTTATATCTATTCTGTCTCCAAATCCCTCCATTTTTAGCTTCTTGGAACTTATCTTTTTTCTCTTTCCAATGTTCCTGTCTCATTTTAGATATTACCATTTAGTCCCTGCATCATTGTAAAAACCATCAAACTGCTACCCCATTTCATTTGTCCCTCCTCTGAGCCACACTATATTGTTGAGTTAAACTTTTAAAATATACAGTTGAGATATTATTTCCTGACTTAATAATAAATAACTACCTTTAGTTCCTTGAACCTTTGTGCCTTTTAACACTTGTGAAATTTTTACATGCTGATGTCTTTGTTAAGAATATTCTTTCCAATATGTGTGCCAGTATGTATTCAAATCTATGTGGCCTTATTTGGTACAATTACTTTGTGGCCAATTCTGTGCCTGCAGCATATGAACTACATTGTTCCTCCAAGCATTCACCATGATGCACATATTACTACTTACCTATGTGTTTTTTCACCAGTCTGAGTTCTTCAAGGGGGAAAAACATATTCTATTCTTGTTCCTCCAATATAAAATATTGATATTTTGCTGAATGAATAAATGAGTGACGGCAAGAAATTAACTCAGCTCATGGTATCTGTTTCTTTGTTAAACAGGAAAAAAAAAAGCATTTGCTATAAGGAAAAAGTAGAGATTGTGTTAGGAAATTTGATGAGTGTTAACTGTAAATGCCTTGCAAGAACTCCAACTGGAGACAAGCAGAACTGCCCATGTGTAGTGAAAGTTCTAAACCAGAGTGTAAGTTCTATGTTTTCATATCCTAGACAGTAGAATCTTACATTTTAGCATGTAGCAGCACTGGAGTGCAAAAGAATAAAAATGACTTGAGAAATCAAGGTACAATATTTTCTTTGAAATGAGTCACCATGATTTCTGAATGAGAAACACTCTCAGGAATGAGGAAATTGAAAAGAGCGACTATTATTTTTTTCTAAGAATGTTTAGAAGAATTACAAATGCATGAAAGAGGTAGAAGAATGGGATATTGTGTCTTGAGAATAGATTTTTTTTTTTATGACTTATGTTCAAGGCACCACTATGAAAGAGGACTGCCATAGAGAGAGATTACAGTTACTGGACAGGTTCCAGAATAGAAGCATTTTTACATGAGATATTTACCTTGTGTAGCTGATTTGATAAACTAGGGTGCCAAAGTAGACTGTCAACCGCTAAGTAATAGAAATTGTGTAGCTATAGAACACACGTGATTATGCTGATTATTTACATATTAAATTCTTTTTTAATGTATTTTATTGATTATAGTGTTACATTTGTCCCAATTTCCCTTCCCTCTGCTCCCCTCCACCCGGTGGTCCCCCTCCCTCCAGTTGTCCCCCCCTTTTAGTCCATGTCCATTGTTTGTGCATATAGTTCTTCTCAACCTCTCTCTGTCTATTCCATTCCCTCCTACCATGCTCCTTAATTCCTATATCATCTCCCTCCCTCTCCCCATTCCCCTTCCCTGCTGACCTCCCCCCCAATATGTTCCCCGTACCTATAGTTCTTTTTCCACTCTCGTTGCCTGTTTAGTTTGCCTTTGTTTCAATTCCCTAGCTTCTGTTGTTTCTTGTGATGCAGTTTTCACTTTAGATTTCATTGTCTTGATCCTCCTTTTTCTAAACCAGTCCCTTTAACATCTCATATAACAGTGGTTTGGATCTAATGAACTCTTTCAGTTTTATTTTGTCCTGGAAACACTTTCTCTGCCCTTCTATTCTGAATGACAGTTTCGCTGGATAGAGTATTCGTGGTTGTAGGTTTTTGCTTTTCATTACTTTGAATATTTCTTGCCAGTCCCTTCTTGCCTGCAGGGTCTCCCTTGAGAAGTCAGCTGATAGTCTAATTGGGACCCCTTTGTACATGATTCTTTTCTTCTCTCTTGCTGCTTTTAAGATTCTCTCTTTATCTTTAACTTTTGACATTTTGGTTATAATGTGTCTTGAAGTGGTTCTCCCTGGGTCCAGTTGTTTTGGAACTCTCTGTGTTTCCTGGACCTATAATTCTATTTCCTTCCCCAAGTTTGGGAAGTTCTGCTTTATTATATTTTCACTTAATTTTTCAATTTCTAGTTCATCTTCTTCGCCCTCTGGCAAACCAATGATTCTTATGTTGGGCCTTTTATAGCTGTCCCAGAGGTTTCTGATCCTCTCCTCACTTTCCTTGCTTCCTGTTTCCTCTCTCTGCACTGGTTGACTGTTTGCTCCTTCTCTGTGTTCCGGTTTGTTGATTTGAACTCTGGATTTTATTTCCTCACCATCTGTCTCGTATGTGGTTTTGTTCCTTTCAGTATGAGTGTTTTTCGATTCTTTCTCATCTTTTTCCAGATCTTTTGTTAATTCTGTAAGCCACCTGATAACAATGGCCCTGAACTGAGCCTCTGACAGGTTTCTTATTTGTTCATCTGTCAGATTCTTCATCTGTTGCCTGGTGAGCTGCGCCACCGGGATTTCTATAGTTGTCTGCCTCATTTTGATAGATGCGTTTTGTTTTCTTGGGCCGGCTATAGGGGGCAGTGCCTGTGTACTCGTCACAACCCAGGGACCAGTGGCGATATGCAACCTTTTTCTCTGCGCTGTGGCCCTTTGTGGTCACTACCCAGCGACCAGCAGCGGACCAGCAACCTTTTTCGCTGCGCTGTGGCGCTTTGGCATCACTGCCCAGTGACCAGTGGCAATCCGCAACCTATTATGCAGCGCTGTGGCGCTTTATGTGGAGGCAGGGGTCCAAGATGGATTCCCGCAGTTATTCCGCTAGGAGACCGGGATCCGTCCTCCCGCCCTCTGGGCCTCACTGTTGGAGGTGATGTGGTGCCTGCTTTTCCCAGCGTTGGGGTCGCGAGCTGCCGGAGTTCGACTGCAGCTGAGACTGCTCTCCCTGCTGCTGTCCCAGATGCTACCGCAAACAGCACCACCCCCTTTCGCTCTTACCTGCCCAAAGAGCGTCACTGGTTTATAACTTTGTACGTTGGGCGTCTGTGTAGTTTTATTTTCTGGAATTTCTAGTTATCTTTTGTTTTGAAGTAGTTGTATTCCTCTCTAGTTGTAGAGGGAGACCGACCATGTCCGTCTAAGCCTCCATCTTGGCCGGAAGTCCATATTAAATTCTTAATCACTAACCTTAAGTGGGCATAGCAAGCATACTTTATCTCTTTAGTATTTTGACATTTCCACTGTTCTAGTCAATTCTTTTATGCCTTCAACTGCTTCTTCAAACATATAGCCTCATCCCCAGCTTCCATACCCTTAGCTGAAAGTCTGACTTTAATTTTTCTGAGAAAACAAAGCAATCAAAATGAAGTGTCAACAACTGCCCACCTCTTACCTGCCTCTGAACCCATAGACTCTATTTTTCTCTTCTATTATTTTAGATTAATCATGTACCCTACATCTCGGTCCCTCTTACCTATTTAAGGTCATGTACAAATTCTTCCCTATCTTCTCCTTTATCAAGTCCCCATTCAATGTTCTTCTTTCCATTAACTACAATAATGGTATTAGTTTAGCTATCTTAAAAAGTAAAAAATCCCTAGACCCAATAGTGAGAATATAGAGGTAACCAGGATGCAAACCTGAACAGGCTATGTTAGTCAACCTGGTCAGAACAACAGCAAAAAGATGCAAATTATCTACTGAATGTGCTAATATGGTGACCTCACCGTCGCTGAAATGTGTGACTGGCAAGTTTAAAAAGAATGCCTTCAGAAGTGCTGGGGGATGGGGTTGACTCCTTCAGGCCCACAAGGAGGACTGGGAGTGACCCCTTCACCCCCTTCCCCTTTTCCCTCAATAAACCCATTGCCTACTCCCACAGTGGTCTCCAGGCAATTTCTCAAAGCAAGGCTGCTCTGACACCAATGTCACCCTCCAGCTACTAACACATTACTTTTTTTTTCTTTTACAATGAAATTATTTGAAAAACTTGTCTTTACATTATTATTTTCTAGTTTTCTCCTCAATTTCTCCCTTGAGCCCTTTTCTATTAGACTGTTCTTAAGCACTACACCAAAACTGCTTTAATCAAGGTCACATACAGTTAGCTAAAACCAAGAGACATTTATTTCACTCAACGCATTTGACTCACCTTGTTTCACGTGACCTCCATGGCAACATGGTAAGTGATCTCTTCCTTTCTGAACTTGTCATTCCTCATTATTTTCCACGCAAAGCAGTCAAACTTGAATTTTGTTCAGACTTTGTCTCTCCACTGCTAAAACCTTCCAATGACTTCCTATCTCATTTCAAGAAAGCCTCAAGTCCTTAAAAAGGATCTAGGGGGTCACATTAGCCAAGTGCTTTGTTATGTCTTTGGCCTCATGCTCAATTTCACTATTGGGATCTCTGCCTTTCCTGAACATACCAGGTGAACTCCTACTTCAGGGAGATATTTGATTTGCGTAACGTGTTCTTCCTAAGATATGTGTATTTTTTGGTCATGAGTTCCCTTCAGGCCTTTACTGAATTTTCCTTGTCAGTGAGGTCTTTCCTTGCCACCATATCTAAGAATCGCAACCCTCTTCCTTACCGTCAGTACTGTCTGATATATTATATAGTTTAATATTTCATCTTACTGATTTACTGTCTGCTTCCCCGTGCTACTGTAAGATGCACAAAGGGAGGGATGGTGTTCGTTTTGTTGTGCTATGCTTCTAGAGCATACAGCAATCTCCAGTGCACGTTGGTTGCTGAATACCTGTTCCCTGACTGAATTATGCTTTCCTTCTCCTTCCTAATGTTGTTTGCATTCTCTTTTCTTTCTTTATCGTTTTTTCAGTTTTGCGTATTTTATTGGTCTTTTCCAAATTTATATCTACTTTAATTTAAAGTAAACCTTTCGACTTAGTATGGCTTTATACAGTTCTTTATGCTTCTTCTCTTAGCTTCTTGAGTTGAAAACCTACTGCGCCGATGTTTTTTTTCCCTTTAACAAATTTTCCTCCAAGGAAATATCCCATGTCGTTTTCTTTGCAGAGATTTTATTATGTTGATATCTAAATAATTTTTGTTTTGATTATCCCTCATAGTTTAGAAGATGTTTTCTTTTTCTACTGGGTTTTATAATTGCCGTTTGTTGGTTGGTTGGTCAACTAGTTTATATTTTCCAAATGAAGGGAGTATTTTTGGGTACTCATTCATTATCCATTTCTAATTCCTTACACAGTAATCAAATAATATTTTTGCATGTTTTCTACTTTCTCACAATTTCTAGGTCATTTTTAAATCTTTTATATTACCCTGTTAATAAGAATTCTTCTGCTGTATGTAGCATTATCTCACTTAACACCCCATCATTAGCCATCACGTTGGCATCTGTCTTACATTTCTCATGTTATCTTTCTTTGACATATTTTAAAATGTATTAACACAAAGGCTCAAAAAATTGGGGGAATAACCAGATTAAATTTAGTTGCCTCATAGTGTTGTGGGAAAAAAAATTCAGCAGCTATCTTCTAAGCTCCTTAATCAATTGGTGAAGAGTAAAAAAAAAAAAAAGATACAATATTTTACTGTGTGACACATATATTGATTATAAGAAATGTTGACGCAAGAGAAATTTTCAAATAGAAAAATTCCAGGTTTCATATTATAATCATTTCAAGAATAGAACACACACACACACACACATGCAAGACGTGACTAAATTAAATCCTTTACCTGTGGGAATTTGTTCTTTTCACACAAAGAGCAAGAGACACATTTCCCAGTATATCATGAACTGATTTTAAAAACATGTAACATAAATTGGGTCAATCAAATGATAAATCTCATTTATTTTCAATCTTATAAGTCCAAACATGAATCTAAAGCGTTGAGTGCTGTGATATGAACATTTTAGTTTAATTCATATCTTTTTCTGAAGTCAAAAATTATTTTCATTATAATTAATGTTCCAAAGCAAAAATTCTATTTATTTGGCTAAGTTCAGTTATAAACTAAGTTAACAGAAACTTCCTATTGAAACTGAGCACACAGGTAAATTTATAAAGTAAAATTTATTTCTTTTTTACTCTCTACTGAAGAAAAGACTATAAAATGTGCTTAAAGTTCTATAAGATAGAAAGTGACTTAAAACATATGTATATAATTCTAAATGACCTTTGAATGGAGTCTCCCTCAATTTGGAGTAACAGATCAATATTGTTCTGAGATTAAAACAAGGACAGGCTGTGGGGTTTACTTTTAAATATATGTATTCAATTTAATGGACCTTATTAAATTTTTAGTTTACCACCTCATTTTTTTGTGTAAATATTTTGCTTTTACAATATTCTATGAATTAAGCTTTTAAAAATTGCATTCACTTATTAAAATAGAAATTGGCAATATTGTGGATCCCCAGGTGAATCCCACCCAAGAATTCAAAATATTTGGAAATCAGGGGCTGAAGGTTTTTCAAGGGCAAGGGGAACTGGTATTGACCTAAACATTCTGTAAATCAGCCTTTCTTTTATTGAGACACAATTAAAGGGCTTTTCTTCATATTTATTTTATGAGGAAGTACAAACTTTCTATGCATTAAAATCCCTTCTAAATTCTGTGAGCAAATACAGCTCTCCTACTTTTCCCATTTGTAAACAAAATGTTAAAACTTATGAATACAGTAGAGAGTAATAGAGGAAAATTGTTTTTTACTAGCCCCTCCCCCTCCCCCAAATGGCTAGCACCTCCTGCTGTGAAGAGCAAAGCTTACTGAATTCTAACTGGCAATTCACAAAAGAGCTCTCTGTAAACAGGAACTTAACATTTAACTTCCAACATAAGAAATTTAGAGTAAATTAAATTTTCTATGGCCTTCTGAGTCTAGCAATGGAAATCAACAAGCTGAAGATGCCACACTTAGCTGTTGCTAAGTTACAGTGAGTACCCATTTAATGCACATGGATGTACATTAATTCCAAGAACTGTCATTATGCACTGTGGTAATACAAAGAAGAACAAATAGATTAAAAATAATTTTTAACCCATTAAATTAAACACAAGCCATATCCTGTTCCTCACTTTTTGTCTTCAAGGTTCTTTTATTGTTGTTATTAAAACATAACATTAAAAGAAGGAAGGGAAATGTGGCTGTGCAGGTAGTAATATAGCATAACTGTTTCTGCCTATAAGACAAGACAATAGAAAGATGTTCTAAAAGAGAAATAAAGTGTGCCTATGAACAATATAAATATAGAATACTGTTAACATTTTCTTACTGCTCAGTGACAACACGGTTCTCTTTGTGAAGCTTACTTAGAATGCATTTATTCTGAGGCAGAAATGTACAATTTCTACCCTTAGGCTCATAGTGCCTAAAGTGCAAAACCCATTAACACCTTTAGGTATTCATGACCCAGTCCTGAAAAACTGGCACCACCTTTACCTGTCAATCAATATGGAACCCCCACACCCCAATCCCACCAACAATATATGTCCTCAGAACAAAGGACTTCTTCTCTTGGCTCTTGGCCCTATGGCACTCTTGGCCTTCTGGCTGCAGGGCTCTGGTCACCCTAGGGCAAGCTTGCCACCCTGGCCTTTGGCCACCCTTGTTTTAGCTCTTCCATTCACTAATAAATTTTGTGTACATGCTAATAGGCTCACTGATCTGTAATTCTGTACTGTATTGTAAGAACAACCAGGGTTTCTCCGATAACATCACTGAGTTCCCTAAACTGAGAGATAATTGTTTTATATCATTTGAGAGTAGAGATGTTTTCAGTGGAAATGGGGTCATTTCAAGGAGTCACAAGAAAAGCACTTCCAAGGGCCCACACATGGGAAGATAAGGTGTAGTGGTAAGATTTATTGGGGTTGAAATAAATGACTGTGCTCAGGTTCCCAGTGTTTTATCTTCCTCTGTCCCACTGTGAAAATCCAACTTTGTCTTCATCAAGCCCCCACAAAAGGCCAGGGTCCAGAAATTCTGTGTCATCAGTTTAGTCCATGCAAAGCTTAGTCCCATTCAGTTTCTGTCCCCATCAGCTCATTTAATCTGGGTTCCTGGCTGTGCTCCCTCTAGATGCTGTGTTGCTGCAGGCAGGTTTGCTCTTGGAGCCTACACTCAGAGTGGAGTCCACGTGGCTGCAGGTTCCGCTCACTGCTATAGAGAGAACACCTGGGCACAAATAGGCAAGCATGTGTTACCAAGAGAACAGCCTTTGTAAAGCTTGGTTTGTATTGCCTCCTGCTCTCAAATTGACCAATCTCTTTCCCAGTTCTTCATGGGCTTTGCTGGGCCCTCCCCTAACCAATTTGGTCTGTTCCCCAGATTAGACACCTCCATTTTATGGTCATCATCTTGGGTGCTACTACACATGCTCAGAGTAGAAGGACCTCCCCTTGTGCCATCTTGGCTTCTGCTGATCATCTACCCAATAGAGAAATTTCTCTTGCTGTTTCTTGACTCCCCCTCTGTAACCCTGTTTAATAGTAACAGATGCTTCCTGCCCACTTTGGGGATTAAGGCCCCTTGGTGGAGGATGCAGCTAACCCCTGAGGAGCCTATGAATGGTGCAACTTCCTATGGAAGCAGGCTTATTGTCCAACCCAACTTCCTAGTTTATTATGTCTAATGTCTGTTCCCTTTGCTTCCTTCCTGTATTTATAACTATCTAGCTACCTGTGCTAACAGATATGCCTTAAATAGTCTGTTCACTCTAAGGCCCAAATTGCTGGTGTAAATACCATATCTTCTTGAAAAACATTTCACTCATATCTTCAAAAAGACAACAAACTTTTAAAAATGGATTATCTTTATGTATTATTTATACACAACATGCAATATATTAAACAAGCTATTTCTATATAATCTGTTATAGCACATATGTCTCTTACAACAGTAATATTATCTAGCTATATCAATACTATAAGTATAAATAAATTAAAATATTTATATTAACCTATAATCTCTACTGTTTGAGGCCCATGCCTTTTTTCTCTTTTTTTAAAGTTGCTAATCTGCTTCTCCTATCCTTTCTATCATTCTCCACAGCATTTCATACCTCTCCAAATTGTATCTTAACTATTTATTTTCTTATTCATTCAATCAAATATTTGAATGCCAATCAGCTGTTAGGTCAGTGCTAGACACTAAGAAAACAATAGCGAGTAGTATCAGGTAGGATTTCTGCCTTCTAGAGCTTTGACCTAAATGCAAATATTATAAATGTGGCAAGTGCTGTGGAAGAGAGGTGGAACATACTATGAAACTACATACCAGAGAAGTTTGTGCCAGTCAGAGAAGTCAAGTAAAGCTGACTTACAGAAGTAAGAACTGAGGTGAGAGTTGTAGGATGAACTGGCATTCAACCAGGCAAAGTAAGTAGAAGTAGAGATTTTTAATCAAAGTCATAATGATATATGATATGATACAATTAGGGATCAAAATTGAGAGCAATACAGAGAGTGAATAAAAAGCCTATGTGAAATGAAGTTAATAAGATAAGAGCCAGTTCATATAGTGTCTTAAGCAACATGTTAAGGAAATTGGTGTTTATCCTAATAGCTATGAAAAGTTATAAAAGTGGTTTAAGTTGTGGTGGGAAATAGAGTTTGAAAAGTGGGAAGAATAATTAATATGGTGTACCACTTAGGAAGGTATCATCTTAACCAAGTTTAGAGAGGATGACTGTTTACATTAAGGTGGTGTTAACGAGATCCAGGAAAATAGCTAGATGTGGAAACATTTATAATTAATATTAAAAATAATGGTAACACATAGGAAATAGGATGTGGGGGATGGAGGTGTTAAAGATTACTAAGATGATGGTTGCAGTATATGGTGGAAACTGAAGCAGTAAGGATATGATTTATTAGAGAGAATATGGAATGAGAAAAGAATAGAACTCAGGGAAAACTTTGAGGGATTCCAACAGTTAATGACCATGTACTGAGGATTATTTCCAAGAGAGTCTAAAGAGTGACCATAAATGTCAGAGGAAATTCAAGAAACTGATGTGTATGGGGAAGAATATTTCAAGGAGGGAGAATTCAGAAATGTTTAGTGTTACTAAGAGATCAATTAAAATGAGTACTAGAATATTTCTACCAAGTTGAAAGATAAGGAGGTAGGTCATTGATGATCTAATGAAAGCTGGAAGTATGGATAGACTAGAGTGAGTTGAAAGTGAATGAGAAGGTAAAAATCAGGAAAGAATATAGAAAATCCTTTTGATGCATTACTACTTTCTTTAATTGTTCAAAACTCAGTCTTTAATATGGTTCTATGAGTCTGTTGTTTTATTTCTTATTACATAATTTAAAAATATATGCATGCTACTCTGCAACACATAGGTGCTACATTGTGTCTTTTCATAAAAAAAATAATGCTACAGAATGCAATTACTGCTATACTTGGGCGTATTTCATAGGTCTTACTAACATTGAACAAAGGAACAGCAGTCAGATGTGGAAGTAACCATATGGCCCTCCTTAATTTTTCAGAGTTCTTATTTTTTGTTTGTTTTATTGTTTTTTTAATGGTTGCTTCTGTCTCTCCATAATAATCCAAGTTTTAAAATGGTACATTTTCCCTTGACTTGTGATTATGTCCAGAATTCATGTGTTTTACACTAACATAACTACTTCCTAAATTCAGAGGGGAGAATAAACCAGTATTTATTTTTCTATCGTTCCTAATTCCCCCATGTTAATTTTCCACCTGGACCATTAAGTTGGGAACACTAACTGAAGAATTAGGTGTCTTCATAGTCCCTGGACTACACATTCGATAAAAGTATTCAGTGGTTTATTAAAAAATATAAATTGTCTCCCCTTGTGACAGATGAGAAGATGAAGCAAGTTGGTAATACATCTATTCTTCCCCACCAGTCCTTAATTTTATCCTCAAATGCCTTAGGAAATTAAAACAGCAGTTAAAGAAACTCTTCCTTATACTCCTGCCCTCCTTTTGGACCTGTGATGACTACACAGTAGCAGTAACTTACAAGATAGAAAATAAATGGACCAATTGCCTCTTTGGAAGTAGAGTGGCCTAAACTGGGCAGGAAATCCAAAGGGAACATCAACAAAGACAATGTCAGAAGGTGAATTGGAGTTTGGGGTTAATCTGCCCTATTTTTAAAATTATCTGAAGAAAAGTTCCTATATGATATAAAATTGGAAAAAAAAAAAACCCAAAGCAGCCTATTTTCTATAGCAGAATTAGTGGTCTCTCAAGGCAAGTTAAGGAAAGGCCTGTGGTCAGGTTCACAGTACCTCTTGTAAAAACATTGGACCATGTTTGGAGAAACTAAAGTTTGTGGTGAGAACAGGGTTAGGGCCCAAACATTAGAGTATATTTATTCTCAAATCTCTAACCCTATGTATGCATAAATACATAAAATACACATAGACTTATTTACACACAAATGCACACAAACATATACACACACTTGAAAAATATGTTTTTTTAAAAATTAGTCGATGTATAATGTTATTTAGTTTCAGGTGTAAACACTGATGAGACATTTATATAACTTACAAGGTGATCACCTTGAAAAATCTGGTATCCATCTGACCGTGTTTTATTAATACTTCCTGGAGGGAGAGAAAGAGACAAAATCTTATGCCATAATTATCTCCTAAAATTGTATAAATTTAATTGAAACAAGTCATAAAAATCAACAATTCATTTTAGCAATAAAATAAAATTTGGGCCAAAAAAATATCAATACTTTTGGAAATCTTGCTTTTCCATCACCCCCTCCCCCCTGCAGGATGAGTATAAATGTATTCATAGAAGAAGAAAAAAAGTGCCTACATACTCACAGCACTACTTTTATATACTACCTGTTACTGCCTGCCATTTGTTTTCATATGCATTCATTCTACTGCCTCCAGTATTTGGAATACTCATCAAATATAAGGCTATACATACTTTTATTTTGTTTTCAAATTCAGGTAATAATTTATATTTTGAAAGTATGATGTTGCAGGTAATAGGTGATAAAATGATTTATTTGTATACTCAGGTATTTAAATGTAGACTTTATTTCCTGCAATAAACTTCAGATTTGTCCTTGATTAAGACTAATCAGACAATTAAAATATTGTATGTTTGGCTCCTAATCTTATCTTTTTTTTTTCTTGCTTTCCTCAAATAGTGTAGATTATAAACTCAAATAGTGTTTTCTCCTAATTTTCCCATTTCAGGTTCACTAATATCATTCTCACTAATTAAGAAATATGAAACCAACTGTTACTTTTGTACTAGTACCCAATCCCACTGGAATTATCCTCAACATCATTCACACAGTTAAGTGATTGATTCTATTCGATCTATGCCTTCTTCCCTTAATTTGGGATTGTGTAGATTATATTGTTCATATGTAAGTCAAAACCTGTATTAGTTCGTTTTTCAGACAGATTTAATTTTGTGCTCTTTATTGCAATACTCGTCACTTCACTACTGCACGCCGATATTCTCTTCCAATGTGCACTGACTCTGCTACAATAGAGCATTTCTCACAGCTCTGAGAGAAATCATTTACTCCCTCTTCGCTGTCACTGGCTATGCAGCCCTAGTGAAATCAATCTGTGTTCTGTAAATAAACTGTTAATAAACACACCCTTTTATTGGCATCAGCCACAAGAACGGATAAAATCCCCAGCCAATTATTCCCCCACTCTAGGAATCAGGTACTGGATTTGCAGTTAGATGTAGTGTCTTGATATCCTACTTAGGTTCTCTGTGGTAATGCTTCCTGAACTGCATGCCTATCAGCCCATCACAGAAAAACCCCAGAGCAATCTGAAAGTCTCTAGTTTATGCAAAATCAGAGAAAGCTGCAAGGTGCCATATCTTCATCCTTCTTCCTAAGAGATGTATAATATTTTGCCAATAAAACAAGCCCTTAGAAAAAGAACAGAAAAGCAACTTGTGCAAGCAGCATATATAAATAAAGGCAAGGGAAAAGTCCTCTCCCATCTCCCTTTTCCCTTCCACTTCCTCTACTTCTAATTCCACCTGTGATAAGATGGAGAATCACATTCCCCAGAATACCAAGGGGATTGCCCTCCCTGAGAGCGGTGCCAGGCAGCAGTGTAGAGCATTGACTTTGAGAAGGGTCAGGGATATAATCAGAAGGTACAGCTGAGAGAAAAGCTTAGTGGTGAGTAAACTGTGTGCAAAGACAAAGATGGAGGAAGAAATATTTAGCACACAAGATAAAAATTTTATTGCAAAGTTCTTGGGTATTGATGTCCTAGTTTTTTGCAGTATGTTGCAAAAATATTGTCTACCTGATACTGACTTCGAAACACATCAGGTTTCTTTGCACATTGCCTACCACATAATCAATTGTGTGCACGTGTGTGCATGTGTATATTCCCTGGAATCCCCCCCAAATAGCTATATAGCTATCCTTTCTTGTTGGATTTAATGTGCATGTGTATGTATGTGTGTATGTATGTGTGTGTGTGTGTGTGTGTGTGTATACACACACACATAATTTCTTATTCAAAGCTCTGGTACCTTTACATACCAAAAATAATGGTAATCTATCAGTGCCTGGGGGTGGGGATAAAATGTCCCACTGTACATTTTGATATAATTATGGCTTCTTGTCTAAGTTCTAGAATTTTTACTTTTTTAAATTCCAAGCTATACATTTAGAGCCACATAAGACCGTTATCTTTTTTTTTTCCTTTTACCAATACATAGGGCTCCATTTCAGTGCTTGTGATGTTTATATTTTAATTTCACTTTTGGACATATGGATGTCTTTGGTATGTATTTTACTATCTTTTTAAAAAAATTTACTTATTTATTTTTAGAGAGAGGGGAAGGGAGGGATAAAGAGAGGGAGAAAAATATCAATGTGAGAGAGAAACATCAATCCACTGCCTCTCAGATGGGTTCTGCCTGGGGACCAAACCTGCAACCCAGACATGTGCCATGATGAGGCTTGTTTAAACAGGATTTTTTAAGAAAAATGGTATTAGATTATAGATATATATCTAACACGAGGAGGTCTCTCTTTCTTTCTCTCTCTTTCTCTTTCTGTGTGTGCCTCTCTCTGGCTGAGTTTTATGCATTTACATTTTTTATAATACTATTATATTAGAAATTATTTCTGTCATCTTATTTTGTGCTTAATGTTGTATATTTTCCTACCTTTTACAATATAAATCAAATTTTTGTTATACAGGAGTTTTTAAAATTTAGTTACAATTTATTCTAACTGAATTATCTTTAGCATTTTCTCAGGCTTATCAATATCTATGTGTTTCACTAAAAAGCTACAAAAATTTATCATATTCTCTATTCTGCTGGGCTCCCTAAACCAACCTCCTCCATTCACTGGATAGTTAAATATGGATTGAGAATACATTTAGTAACTCCAAGATTCAGATAATATTTTATCAAACTATAAAATTCATATGCAGTGTTATTTTGCTCTATCAATTTCAAAATTTTATTCAATAATCACTATGCATCCAGTAAAATATTGAAAAGCCTGAGAACAATCCACACTGTTCCTTCATAGATAATCTGCATTTCCTTTCTTTTTGTATATTTTATTGATTGTTGTTATAATAGTTCCAATTTTTCCCTCTTTGCTCCCCTCCGTCCAGTACCCCCCTTCCCCCAGCAACCCCAACCCCCTTAGTTCATGTCCATGGGTCATGCATACAAGTTCTCTGGCTTCACTCTTTCCTATATTCTTCTTTCTTTTTAAAAATTAATTAATTTTTTATAACAATAAAAAATAACATTCCCCCTCTCAAACTTAAGACCCTTTATAATCTTATAAAGGACAATGGGCAAAGGTCTCATGCTCCTCTAGCTGCTTCAAGCTGGACATGATCGTCGTCCTGCCTACCCTTGTGTCCAGAAATCCCTAATAAGAGTGGGGGTGTGGAGGGGAGGGTGGCCTTCCCACATGGGGAAGGATCGTGCAGACTCCAGGTCAGTTGGCTGTCCCTGGACAATGGCGTGCTTGGTTTAACAGGCTGGCATCCTCGTATGCTGGGAACAACAGATTTGGCAACAGGGTTAAAAGGCATCATTCAATCCATAACCACTAGGTGAAAAAAGGCAGCGATTAATTTTTCAATGTCCCATTTTAGGGGGAAAAAAAAGTCTCTTTGGAGGAAGGTGTGTAAGGCACATCGCACCTGTCCAAAGCCCTTTTGCCCACTATACTTAGTTTGGGCTGAGGGGAATATTTTAGGTTTCTTCTCTCTCAGACCTTTGGGCCCTTTCTGTCCAAGCCTTTAAGATAGAAAAGAGAAACCAGTTTTAAAGTGAAGTGCACATACCACCCCATGCTTCACCAACCCAACCACTTATTTCAGCAAAGCTGTTGAGTCTCAGGAGGCAGCAATACAGACAGGATTAAGGCCTATAAGTATGGACAATCACTTAGGTAATGAGATCATAGGCTTATGTCCTATGAAAAAAAAACCACATGTTAATTTATGCAACATAACCCACAAATCAGTCTATATCTGCAAGACACTCTTACTGGAAAGACATCCAGTTGCAAGACATTTGACACCGTACTTGCCTGTAAATTAAACATATTTGATGATATCATAGACTAGTTTAACTTTCAAATGAGAACAAACTTTAAATGAAAATAAACTTTAAAGACAGCTGCACTATTTATAGTCTACCACTGAGCATTGTGGTTTTCCTTGAATCGCAATTTTTTTCCTTAAGATTATCCTCCTTGTCATTAAAGGGACCACATTACGTCTGGTTTTCATTTATCCTATTCATTTGCATAAACACAACAAGAGCAGCAAATGATCACATATGATCTTTATGTCTGCTTTGCTGGAACTTACACAAGAAACCTTTAAGATGACTTTCAGTCTGCCCTTCAGGGCACAGGAGCTGAGCCACATACCTGCCATTCAGCCTTGCCTATAAACACTTGTCTTTTCCAAGTCCTTCAGGTTTTCCATTGTGCTTTAAGGTCCTTTTTAGCCATTTTTCAGGAAAGCAACCTTTGTTCCTTCCCTGGAAAGATCGCCATGGACCGCACAACCAACCAAGGTACCAGGCCTTTTTTCTCGTGGGATTTTATTACCTTTGAAAGTCAACCCCCGTTCCTCAGGGCTTTTTGGTAACAATCAGGGCCCAAGCATGTCTCCTTTAGGCATGACATTCCAATCAAAGTCTTGGTCAACAAAAGCTCTATTAACAACTGGTCTTATTAGTTCTATGCAAAGAACCTTATGTCATTGCTTACTTCTTCAAAATACCAAATTCTGGAGGGATCAGGTAGGGATAAAAAATGTACAATGTGAAGGAAAATCCTTGTCCTTTTAATATTCACTAAAATTGCATTTCTATACTTTACATTTTCTTTTGTTCACTTTCCTACATGTGAGCTGTTTTTCTTTAAGGGGGTGGTTGGCTGGCTCATTTATTTATTTTGCTTTCATTTTTTTCCCTACTAAAATTTTTTTTGATTGTTTTTCTATTGCAGTTGTCCCACTTTTTTCCCAATTGCTTCCCCGCACCCTGCCCACTCCTTCTCCCACAGTCTCCACCAAGTTGTCCATGTTTGTGGGTCATTATACATGTTCTTTGACTAGATCCTTCCCCTTCTTACCCCCTTCTCTCCGTCCCATCTCTCTCATTGTCACTGTTAGTCTATTCCTTGTTTACATACCTCTGGTTCAATTTTGTTTGTTTGTTTGTGTTGTTCATTAGTTTCCTGTAATAGGTGATAGCATAAGGTATTTTTCTTTCATTGACTGGCTTATTTCACTAAGCATGATTCTTTCTAGTTCCATCCATGTCGTTACAAATGATAGAAGTTCCTTCTTTATTTCTGCCACAGAGTTACTCCATTGTGTAAATGTACCACGGTTTTTTGATCCACTCATCTACAGATGGGCACTTTGGTTGTTTCCAGCACTTGACTACTGTAAATAGTGCTGCTATGAACATAGGGGTGCATAAGTTCTTTTGAATTGGTGTTTCAGATTCTTTGAATATAATCCTAGCAATGGAATTGCTGGTCCAAAAGGTAGTTATGTTTTTAGTTTTTTTGAGGAAATTCCATACTGTTTTCCATAGTGGCTGCACCAGTCTGCATTCCCACCAGCAGTGCACCAGGGTTCCCTTTTCTCCACATCCTTGCCAGCACATGTTGTTTGTTGATTTGTTGATGATGGCCATTCTGACTGGTGTGAGGTGGTATCTCATTGTGGTTTTTATTTATATCCCTCTGATGGCTAGTGATGTTGAGCCTTCTTTCATATGTCTATGGGCCCTCTGTATGTCCTCTTTGGAGAAGGTTTCTTCAGGTCCTTTGCCTATTTTTTAATTGGGTTTTCTGTCTTCTTGATGTTGAGTCATATAAGTTTTTTTTATATATTTTTGAAATCTATCTCTTGTGTGAGGTACCATTGGGAAATATATTTTCCCATATGGTTGGTTCCCTTTTCATCTTGCTTATGTTTTCTTTTGCTGAGCAGAAAGTGTTTAGTGTGGGGGGGGTAGGGGGGGTCCTGAAAAGTTGAGTTGAACATCTAAAAGCTAAGAATATTTGCTCATTTGAAAATCAGATTGAAAAGAAAGACGAAAAGAAAGAAAGAAAAAAGAAATAGAGACAGAGAAAGAAAGAAAGAAAGAAAGAAAGAAAGAAAGAAAGAAAGAAAGAAAGAAAGAAAGAAAAGAAGAAAAGAAAGAAAAGGACTTTTCTCTTGAAATATTGAGTGGCTTAGCTGTAGACAAGAAAGGAATAAAATACATGAGTTAGTTTCCAACCAGAGATTTAGAATTTAAGCTTGAAATTAGATTGCAATTATCTTTTGAGTCAAATTTTTACCTGCGCTAGGATAAACAGATGAGTGTTATTTGGAGTATTCTTTATAGAGGTAACACGAGGAAGTTGTCCTAAGGAGCAGAGCAAGGAAATAGAAATTAAGTAATTTTTATTTTAATCTGCCAAAACTGTTTACAGGGGAGCTGGAAAGTCATCATGGACAGGTGACCGCTCCAAGTAGCTATATGTAGGTTTTTCAGCAGTTTTTGTATTTATTGTCCCCTCCACCCTCAGTAGGTGTAATTGTCAGTTAATGATGTCAACAAAGCCAGAGATGTCTTACAGAAGAAATTGAGGGGAAACTGCATAGTAGAGAGATTCATGCCAAGTTTCATAGTGTAAAATCAAAAACTTAAATAATTATTTGAATAATTTAAACTAACAAAAATGTCTTCTCTTGACTCTTTTGGATTTCAGTAAGAAAGATTTAGAAAGAAATCAGAGATTCCTTTCACTTTGGTATTTTTTAGACAATGTAAAGTCAAAACATTCGACATCCTTTAAGACATTTAAGAAAAAATAATATTTGCATATTAATATTGTGTTGTTACAAAAGTGATTATATATTTTTAAACCTGATTATAAGAGTCAGATGTTTTGAAAAAAATTGGCAATAAATATGACATATACAAGGTCTATCCATAAAAAGTCCAACCATTATTCATATAACAGGGACAGTTTGTGTAACATTGATGTAACCTAGCAGCTAAGGACAGTGGACTGGAATGCGCGTGTGTGAACAATGACTTCACTGAACTAGTCAGTGAGAGCAATAAATGCCATTGAGTGAGCTTGTGTACTCTGTGGCCATCACATTCAAAATAACATAGCTAGGAGAGCAATGAATCTGCATCAAATTTTGCATTAATCTTAAACATTCTTCCACAGAAACTACTTGGATGATTCAGAAAGCTGCAGCTATGGGCAACTGGGCAACTGATGATTGGCAACTTCATCACAACAATGCACCCGCTCATGCATCACGTCTCATGCAGAGTTTTTTGGCAAAACACCAAATCACCTAGGGGACTCAGACCCCTACAGCCCAGATTTGGCACCCTGCAACTTCTGGCTTTTCCCAAAATTAAATCACCTTTGAAAGGGAAGAGATTTCAGACCATTGATGAAATTCAGAAAAATATGATAGGGCAGTTGAGGATCCGGAGAATTATGTGAGGTCCCAAGTTGCTTGTTTTCAAGAAGGCTGGGGTGTCATTGTCCTACATACAATGTTTCTTGTATCTTATATCTTCTTCTTATATGGCTGGATGTTTTCTGGACAGACCTCATATTTAATATATTTATAAATGTCTTTGATCTTTTGGTTCTCCAGCAATCACATTTAATTATCATTGGCATGTCTTCAGTTATATCTCTTAGAAAAAAAACTTTAAAATATCAACTACATTAAACAACTATTAAGGCCAGACTAATTTAAGAGCACTTTGGGGAGATATAAGAAATGGCTGATGGTGAAAACTGCTAATTGCTCTAATTGATTACTATGGAATATCATGTTGTAATTGTCTTTTATAAAAAATTGAATTTTGTTTCAACAACTCCAGAACTCTTTCAGCCCTCAGGCAAATGTTATAAGGTCAAAAATGAGGTCACTATCATTACAAAATAGTTAATTTAAAAAATATTTATCAAAACATATAAAGTGGAATATATATAAATGTCTGCATTTCCAAAACCAAAAATACAGAATTTAACCTTTTATGCAGTCAAATTCAGAGTTTAGTTACATGTTAGACTCATAAGAATTGAATGTACAACTACACACATAGGAGGGATAAGATGAGAAATTCAAAGTTTTTGTTTTCATTAACAATGTATTGAAGTGACATTATCAGAGCATCTTGAAAAGAAGATTTATGTTTACTACTGCAACTTACCATGACAGGATCTGTGTTAGCCTTTGTGCCTTGTTCTCTAGTTTTCTCTCATTGCCATATAACTTTACTGTGCAGATTTTATAGCACATATACCTCCAGTATATTGCCCTTCAGACACTATTTCGATTTGTTTTCTGCTTGACTGGTTCTGCATCATCAGAAGCCTTCCTGTCAGATAGTCAGTGGAGATGCTGCTTTTATTTCCCACAACAAATAAAAATTATCTTCCCTCTTTAAAGCGTATCTGTGACTCTGAGACACTGCAAGTTCAACAGCACTCAATGCCAGGAGGCCAAAGCACCAATGTGTAGATGACACAATGAGATTATGACTATTTGTTTAAAAGATTTAGGAACTCACTAGCCATAACAAACCACTATAAGTGCTTCATTTTCTTCCTTTAGAAGGACAGATAAATCAAAAGATAATATGAAGGTGTGTTATGAGTAGATAAGACTGGGAAATCATTAAACAAAGATTTCCAGAAGATGAGAACTCAGAGAACCCCAATTCTAAATATGAAATCAAGGATTGTTTGAGAAATAGGTCATTAAAATCAAATGAAACATTTTATCTTAAAGTACTACTTTTTATCATTGAAACCAATGAACTTTAGTGTATTTCAGAAAGTGCCTCTGAAGCAACTTATACACTACAGATATTTTTTAAACGATGATGTGCATTACTGCTGTGTTCTTATGTGATATAGAAGAGGAAGCTTCTGATATATATGAGGGAAGTTCACAATTTGAAACATGGTAGGGGAAATATAGGAGATAAACATGATAGTAAATTTGAGGTCTGGAGATAAATCATTAGGTATAGTTCTTAACAGTTTTTAATATATAGAAAATTACAACTCAAAAGTTTCATATTAAAAGTTAATTTCCTCCCAGGTTAAGAAGAAAGTATTGGCTTTATAAATGTAAGTATGTCTGTGTTCTATATGCCAAATTCTCTGATTATCATTTTACATCAGTCATCTAATTCAATCCTCATAACAACATACGAGCTGGGAACATTCATTATCATCCATATTTTACAGATTAGATAATTCAAATTTAAGTCATGTACTCAAAATTGCATCTTATTCTAGGCTGATGGAATTTGAATACAAACAGCTCTGGAATAAAACAAACAAACAAACAAACAAAAACTGTAGGGATACATTTGATCATAAAGATAGAAAACTTAAAGCAAACTTATAATGATTCAGCATAAATGAATTTTATAGGACACCCCCCAGCAGACTTACTACAAATTTAACTTTGCTAAAATTAAAATACTAATAACAACTACAATAACCAAAGGGACATTATAGGACATTTATGTAAAAAGGTTGATTCAAATAGAAAAAGATAAATATATTTTCCATAGAAAGTTAATAAAGAAAAATAATAATTTGCTGAGTAAACTACTACAGTTTACATAACTATACATCTTTTTCCACTGCCGTGGCAGAATTAGTGATGTATGGAGGCAAACACAGTTGTGTCATATTCAAACAAAGAATATGTATGTGTATAAATACATGCATACACACATATATACATGTGTATATACACACAAACCCCACTACAAAAATTCACCACTATACACACAGAAACCCCACAGCAAGTACAGAATTACTCCTATCAAGACAAATCTGAATTTCAAATTAAAATTTTTATTGGAAAAGTCTGCAGTTTTAAGAGCATGGTCATAGCCGTAGCTCAAATATAACTGTTTAAAAAAAATGTTAAGGGATGAGAAAAACCTATTTGCCTCCTTGAGAAAAATGTTCAGGTAATTAAAATAATAAAATGCCTTTTTATAATATCTAGAGGAAATAATCGATATTAAGTTATTGTCATAATCATTTCACAATATATGTAACTCAAACCATCATGCTGTGTGCCTCAGAATTATACACTGATGTATGTCAATTATTTTTAAATAAAATTGGAAAAAGTAATAAAGAAACAACATCAATGCTTGACAGTAATTGTTTTAAATCAGGTACACCCTGCATTTCTGCTATTATTTCTTCATTATATAAACCAAGCAGACATATTCTTTTCTTAGCCTGGGCCCCTAAGAACCTCTCAACACAGAGTCACTCGATAGCAGTTAATTAAATTTGATGTATATGATTTAACACACCCAGAAGCTCAGTGTAGGTACATTTTGAAAATCTGATATTAAAATTCCTAGATTAATGCAAATATGTATGTTCTTAAATAGTATAAATATATATTCAATAGGACATCTATCAAATTCATAGTGTTAATTGTGCTAATGTTTAAAATTATTCAGTATAAACACACTATTACCTTCGTACTTAATACAGAAAACAAAGTTAAGAAACAATCTCATTGACTCCATCCTCCTTACCGGTGGTTAAGTGAGTTATAATAAACTAGTTTTTCACTTGTAAAGAATAAAGACAAGGAACACTAGAAATGAATCCATATCCATATGAATTATAGAGGTATTACAAATTTTTGTAATGAGGTGCTTCAACTGTTTTCTTTTTTATTTAATCTTTATTGCATTTATTCTATTACCATTTAGTCCCTTTATACCTCCCTCACCCCCAGCAATCACCACAGTATTGTTCATGTCCATGACTACTTTTTCCTTTTGCTCACCTCCACCCTCTCACATCCCCCACCCAAACTAGCAGTCATGCTGCTCTCCATCCATGAGTCTGTCCTCATTTTCCTTGTTAGTTCAGTTTGTTCATTAGATTCCACATATGAGTGAAATCGTATGGTATTTATTTGTCTTTCTCTGACTGGCTTATTTCACTCAGCATAATGTTCCCCAGGTCCCTCCGTACTGTCATAAAGGGTAAAATTTTCTTATTTGTATGTCCAAGTAGTATCCCATTTTGTAAATGTCCCATAGTTGTTTTATCCACTAATCTACAATGGACACTTGGGCTGCTTCTATATCTTGATGATTGTAAATACTGCAATGACCATAGGAGTGCTTACCTTCTTTTGAATTAGTGTTTTGGTTTCTTTGGGCATATTCCCAGAAGTGAGATCGCTGGGTCAAAAGACAAATCCATTTTTAATTATTAGAGGTATCTCCACACTGCTTTCCACAGTGGCTGCACCGATCTGCATTCCCACCAACAGTACAAAAGGGTTCCCTTTTCTCCACATCCTCGCCAGCACTTGTTTTTTGTTGATTTATTGATTATTGTCATTCTGACTGGTGTGAGGTGGTATCTCATTGTTTTTTTAATTTGCACTTCTCTGATGATTAGTGATGTTGAGCATCTTTTCATATGTCTAAGGGCCATCTGTATGTCCTCTTTGGAGAAGTGTCTATTCAGGCCCTTTGTTCATTTTTTAACTGGATGCTTGCATTTTGGGGGTTGAGTTTTGTAAGTTCTTTATAAACTGGATTATAACCCTTTAACAGAGGAATCAGTGAATAAGTTCTCCCATTCTGTGTGTTGTCTTTTTATTTTGTTGATGATTTCCATTGCTATGCAAAACCTTTTTAGTTTGATGTAGTCCCATTTGTTTTTGTTTTGTTTCCCTTGCCTGTGCAGAAATATGTGATAAAATATTGCTACAAACAATGTGTGAGATTTTTCTGCCTATGTTTTCTTCTAAGATTTTTATGGATTCGTCTCTGACAATTAAGTCTTTAACCCATTTTGAATTTATTCTTGTGTGTGGTGTAAGCAGGTGGTATAGTCTCATTTTTCTGTACATATCTGTCCAATTTTCCCAACACCGTTTACTGAATAAACTATCTTTAGCCCATCGTATGTTGCTTCTTTCAAGTGTTAATTACTACAAAGGTATGGGTTATTTCTGGGTTCTCCATTCTGTCCCATTGAGCTATGTGTTAGTTTTTATACCAGTACCATGCTATTTTGATTACTACAGCCTTGTAGTATAGTTTGATGTAAGATAGTGTGATTCCTCCAACATTTTTCTTCTTTTTCAGGATTGCTGTTGCTATGTGAGGCTTTCTGTGGTTCCATACACACTTTTGAAATATTTGTTCTAGTGCTGTAAAATAATGTCATTGAAATCTTGTTATGAATTGTGTTGAATCTATAGATTCCTTTCAGTAGTACGGACATTTTAATGATGTTAATTCTTCCTACGCATGAACACAATATGTGCTTCCACTTGTTTATATCTTCTTCTATTTCTTTCTTCATTGTCTTATAATTTTCCAAGTACAGGTCTTTTACATCCTTGGTTAAGTTTATTCCTAGGTATTTTATTCTTTTGGTATCAATTGTGAATGGGATTTTTAAAAATTCCCATTTCTATTATTTTGTTATTGGTATATAAAATGCAGCTGATTTCTGGATATTAATTTTGCATCCTGCTACTTTGCTGAATTCATGTATCAATTTTAGTGGAATCTTTGGGGTTTCCTATGTACAATATCATGTCTTCTGCAAATAAAAACAGTTTTACTTCTTCCTTTCCAAGTTATATGCCTTTTATGTCTTATTCTTGACTAATTGCTGTAGCTAAGACTTCCAGTACTATGTTGAATAAGAGAGATGAAAATGAATATCCTTGTCTTGTTCCCAATCTTAAGGGGAACACTTGTAGTTTTTGCCCATTGAGCATGATGCTGGCAGTGGGTTTGTCTTATATGGTCTTTATTATGTTTAGGTATGTTCCTTATAATCCCACTTTGCTGAGAGTTTTTATCATAAGTGAGTGCTGGATTTTATCAAATGCTTTTTCTGCATCTATTGATATGATCACATGGTTTTTATCCTTCATTTTTTTAAATGTGGTGAATCACATTTATTGATTTGTAAATGTTGTACCAACCTTGCATTGCTGGAATAAATCCTAATGGACAATGGTGTTTGATCATTTTGATGCATTGCTGTATTCAGATTGCTAATATTTTGTTGAGGATTTTAGCATCTATATTCATCAGGGATATTGACCTATAAATATATATATTTTCTTTGTTGTGTCTTGACCTGGTTTTGGAATTAGAAAAATTCTAGCCTTGTAAAACAAGTTTAGGAGCCTTCCTTTTTCTTTAATTTTATGTAATGGTTTGAGAAGGAGAGGTTTTAGCTCTTCTTGGAATGTTTGGTAAAATTCACCTGTGAAGCCATCCATTCCAATACTTCTGTTTGTTGGGTATTTTTTTGATTACTGCTTCAATCTACCTATGAAGATTCTCTGATTCTTCCTGATTTAGTTTTGGAAGATTGTATGTTTCTAGGATTTTATCCATTTCATCCAGGTTGTCCAGTTTTTTGGCTGCAAATTGTTCATAATATTTTCTTAACAGTCCTTTGTATTTCTTTGGTGTCAGTTGTTATTTCTCATCTTTCAATTCTGATTTTATGTATTTGGTTCCTTTCTCTTTTTTTCTTGATGAGTTTGGTTAAAAGTTTGTCAATCTTGTTTGTCTTTTCAAAGACCCAGCATTGGAATTTGTTGATTCTTTGTATCATTTTTGGACTCTATTCTGTTTGTTTCTGTTCTGATCTTTATTATTTCCTTTTTTCTACTTTGGGCTTTGCTTGCTTTTCTTTTTCAAGTTTCTCTAAGTGTGAATGTTGATTGTTTATTTGAACTTTTTCTTGTTTTTTTGAGATAGGCCCGTAATACTATGAATTTCCCTCTTAGAATTGCTTTCCCAGTTTTCCACAGATTTTGAATTGTTGTGTCCTCATTTTCATTTGTTTCAAAGTATCTTTAGATTTATTCCTTCATCTCACTTTTGACCCATTCATTGTTTAATCACATGTAATTTAGCTTTCATGTTTTTGCGTGTTTTTCAGTATTCTTCTTGTGATTGATTTCTAGTTTCATAGCATTGTGGTCAGAGAAGATGCTTGATATGGTTTCAATATTTCTAAATTTATTGAGACTTGTTTTTCTAGCATAGTATATTGTCTATCCTAGAAAATGTTCCATGTGCACTTGAACAGTATGTATATTCTGCTACTTTGGGGTGAAGTGCTCTGAAGATATTGATTAAATCCATTTGATCTAGTGTGTTGTTTAAGGCCACTGTCTCTTTGTTCTTTTTCTGTCTGGGAGATTTATTCATTGAAGTCAATGGGGTATTGAAATCTCCAACTATGACTATATTTTTATCAGTATCTCTCTTTACATTCATCAAGATTTGTTTCACATATTTGGGTGGTCCTGTGTTGGATGCATAAATTTTACTAGGGTTATATCCTCATGTTGGATTGTTCCCTTTTTTGTTATGTAGTGTCCTTCTTTTTCTCTTACTATAGCCTTGGTTTTAAAGTTTATTTTGTCAGATATAAGTATTACTTCCTCAGCCTTTTTACCCTTTCCATTTGCATGAAGTATCTTTTTCCATTCCATTACTTTTAGTCTGTGTGTATATTTCAATCTGAGATGGGTCTCTTGGAGGCAGCATATATATGGATATTGTTTTCTTATTCAGTTACCTTATGTCATTTGGTTGGATCATTTAAGCCATTTATATTTAAGGTGATTATCTATAGATAGGTATTTTTATTTGAATATATGTCGATTGAGTCTACACTTCTCTCAGAAATGATAGGGACTAACATATCACAAGATGAATTTAGCATAAGCATCGATCTTCCTCTGTACTTCCTGTGATCATATCATTTCTCATCCTGGTTGCCACAAAGCTAACATCACATAAGCCAAGACCTAATTTAACTAAAATTAATAATTTTAATAAGCAAGAGTTATTGTATTGCAATTGTTTAAAAAACAGTAATTAATTTAGCTACTGCTATAAAGCATTCTTTCACAGCAAAATTAAAACTTCACATATGCCCAGTTCTTTGTGTTTAATGATACATAAGGTGTTTTGACATTTTTAAGAGAGATTAAGCAATATAATAAAGCAAATTTATTTACTAAAAGAAGTGATATAGTAAAGTTTTGTTAACAGCTGTGTATTTATCTTTTGAAAGACAGTTGGAAAGGTAATTATAAGATGCAAATTAGTTTCCATCGAGCTGCATTTCAGAATTATGTATTAATGTACAGTATTCTAAGTCACAACCTGTGTTTGGGCTTTCCCCACATGGGCAAGTCACTGAGACTTTTGTCTTAGGTTTGTGTTTTCTTTGATAATCACTCCTTTGTGTTATTTTATTTGAAGTCTCTAATGTCTTTGTCTAAAGTCTATAGAGAAAGGCTATTCTAGTCCTGAATTTTCAGCTTCTCTCTTATGTATTCATCAGTTTCATGACTAGGGTTCTCTTAATTTATCAACATGTGCAATATTGTCATTAAAGTATAAACAAAATTAGGATATAAATCAATCTCAAAGAGTTCAATGATAGGTACTGTCTATATCAAGTTTTTGTTTACAATTAGTCAGTTTTTATGATTCATTAGCATTTACCACAAGGTTATTGGCTATTCTGAGAAAAAATGTACCCGTACCCGTGATTTAAGAATTTTTTCAATGCTTTCATTTTCTCATTAAAACCAATAGTCATTGCTTTTGTCCTTGTTTAAAACATTCACCTATCTCATACACTCTGTGCTATATTATTTGTAGTTGTTACTAAAAAATCACTGAATAATATTGTTCACATAATATAAGCCTTGTCCTTGGCTTTGCTGTGCATATGTATTGTCATTTATTCTTGTTTTGAAGCAGATTTCCATTTGGGTTATTAGAAAATGGTCGGCGGCAGCAGCGGCAGCCGTCCGTCTCGAGAGACGATGGTGTAGCTTCTTAAGAGTCTATCTGCACCGCTGAGAATGGCTGTGCAGTCCAACTCGGGAGTGACACGGTATCTGTCTCCTCCCGTGTTGAATCGACATCTTGTGATGACGCTGGAGTGTCCTCTCCAGTGAAGCTGAAGCTACAGAGCCAGGGCAGGGTGATATGGAGGGTCTGCTGTTGCCCATGCAGCAGACTCCCCCCTCTCTTCGCAGCTGAAGGGTCCAAGGGAAAGACGGAGTCAATACAGCTTGGCTTCAGGTGCGCCGCAGGAGTTGCCGGTGTTGACTACAACGTCGAACCGCCTTAGGGACTCTGGCTCCGGATTTTCTGTCGGGGTTTACTCCCTTAGCCTTTCCCCTGAAGAGGTATGCCGCAAGGCAGCGGAGGTTTTTTGGAGTCAGAGTTTTCCTTCTCTGTAGAAAATGGTACAAATGCCTTATTTCTAAGGAAGGCTCTGAATATTTCTTCACTTTACTGTGCAGTTAATGCCTGACTTATTAGTAACTTTCATATTTTGTAGCCCCTCTTCTATTCACCACCAATCTTCCACCAAATACATTCTCATGTTTCCTAGTTCTTCAGAATATTTACATGGAATCTGAGGGGTTTTTTAAAAATGTGTGCATGAAAATGTTCAAGGGTGTTAATGTTCTTGAGCTTCGTACCCATTTTTATATTAGATATAAAGAAGACTCTTGTATTTAGCACCTAGATTTATTGAACCATAATATTTTTAAATTTTTTTATTAAATATTTATTGTAGAAACTAGTAAAATATAACAAATATGTAATATCATCTGTGTAACCAAACCTACTATCAACCATTTTTATACTTCCATGATAATAGTTATTCAGACATAACTATTATTCTGGACATTTTTTATTTTCTGATTAGCTTTTATTATTTTATTATCTATGTAAGTGCCTACAAAAAATAGTTTATTAGTGTTCAATAAATGGCATGTATCTTTCATGACTTTTTTAAAGTATATTTTATTGATTATGCTGTTCCAGTTGTCCCAATTTTTCCCTTTGTCTCCCTCCATCAAGTACCCCTCTTCCCCACTACAACACCTTCCCCTTTAGTTCATGTCCATAGTCCATGGTTCTTTGGCTTCATCCTTTCCTATACTATTCTTAACATCCCACTGTCTCTTTTGTACCTACAAATTATGCTTCTTGATCCCGCACCATTTTCCCCATTCTCTCCCTTACCTCTCTCAGCTGATAGCCCTCCAAAAGGTCCTCATATCTATGATTCTGTTCCTCTTCTGGTTGTTTGCTTAGTTTGTCTTTGTTTTTATTTTTTAGATTCAGTTGTTGATGGTTTTTTGTTGTCATTTTAATGTTCATAGTTTTGATCTTCTTTTTCTTAAATGAGTTCCTTTAACATTTCATGTAATAATAACTTGATGGTGAACTCCTTTAGCTTTACTTTGTTTAAGAAGCACTTTATCTGCCCTTCCATTCTAAATGATAGCTTTGCTGGATAGAGTAATCTTGGTTGTAGGTCCTGCTTTAAATCATTTTGAATACTTCTTACCAGTACCTTCTTGCCTGCAAAATTTCTTTTGAGAAATCAGCCGACAATCTTATGGGAACTCCTTTGTAAGTAAGTCTCTTCTTTTCTCTTGTTGCTTTTAATAATCTATTTTTAACCTTTGACATTTAAATTATGATGTGTCTTGGTGTGGTCCTCTTTGGGTCCAATTTGTGTGGGACTCTGTGCTTCCAGGACTTGTATGTCTATTTCCTCCACCAAATTAGGGAAGTTTTCTTTCATTATTTTTTCAAGTAAGTTTTCAATTTTTTCTTTTCTCTTCTCCTTATGGCACACCTATGATTTGGATGTTGATACATTTAAAGTTGTTCCAGAGGTTCCTAATCCTCTCCTCACTTTTTTCAATTCTTGTTTCTTGTTTCTGTTCCAGGTGAATACTTATTTCTTCCTTTTGGTCTAAATCTTGGATTTGAATCCCAGCTTCCTTCCATTCACTGTTTGTTCCCTGTATATTTTTCTTTATTTCACCTTACATAACCTTCAATATTTCCTTTTATTTTGTGGCTGTATTCAATCCTTTCTCTGAGCATTCTGCTCACCAACACTTTAACTCTGCATCTGATAGTTTGGCTGTCTCTGTTTCATTAAGTTCTTTTTCTGGAATTTTTTTTCTGTTCTTTCATTTTCTTATATGTTCTCTTCTAAAAATTTCAGAGTTGCATTTTACATTTAGATCTCTCATCCATTTTAATTTCTTTATGAGTTGTAAGGTCTGCATCAAGGTTTGTTTATATATTTCTTTTACTTCTTTTTGTATATGTACATCTGACTGTTTATGTCCCACTTGTTAAAAATTCTATCTTTTCTCCATTAGCTTGTTTTTGTGCCCTTGTCAATAACTAGAAAATAGTTTTCTTGGATTTTGATGTGACTGACTACATCAAACTACTTATCTGAATTTGGGGAGAATTGACATATGAAAAATATTTTTTCCAATAATCACACAATATCTCTCTATTTATTTAGATCTTTCTTGGTTTTGTTCATCAGTGTTTTATTTATGTTTTCTATAATTAAAGCTTGTACTTAATTGTGTATATATATATATGTATATATATATATACATATTTCAATTTGCAGGTGCTATTTTAAATGTATTGGGTTTTTTTAACTTCAAATTTGAATTGTTAATTATTAGTATATTGAAAAAGAGTGGATTTTAGATATGGACATTGTGTACTGAGAGGGTATACTCAGGAATATATTTGCTGCTTCTAGGAATTTATGCGTATCTTTTTAAGAATTTCTTCATTTTATTTTTTGCTTAATACACTGTCTACGACTTCTAGTATATTCAACAGGAGTAAAAAGAAAGGACATCTTTGCCTTGTCTCCAATCTTAGAAGGAAAACATCTAATTTCTCACTATTAATGCTGTTAGGCTCAGCCACAAAACTTGAGTCGCAGACCTGGCACTCACTGCAGCTTCAACCTGAGTCTCGGCTTCTCGCCTTTCTCCCTGAGCAACATGAGCTTCAGCACACGCTCCAGCTTCTCCACAAACTACCTGAGCCTGGGCTTCCTGCAGTCTCCCAGCCACCGGGTCCGGCCGGCCAACAGCGCGACCAGCGTCTATGCAGACACCGGGGACTCCGGTTCCCGGATCTCGGTGTCCCACTCCCCCAGCGTGTGAGACAACTGGGGATCCGGGGACCTGGCTGCAGGGATGGCCGGGAATCTGGCATGCATAGGGGGCATCCAGAACGAGAAGGAGACTATGCAATGCCTGAATGACCGCCTGACCACCTACCTGGAGAGGGTGAGAAGCCTGGAGGCTGAGAATAGGAGACTGGAGAGCAAAATCCGGGAACACCTACAGAGGAAGGGACCCCAGGTCAGAGACTGGGCGCATTATTTCAAGATCATCGAGGACCTGAGGGCTCAGATCTTTGCAAATTCTGTGGACAATGCCCAGATCGTTCTGCAGATTGACAATGCCCATCTTGCTGATGATGACTTCAGAGTCAAGTATGAGATGGAGCTGGCCATGCGCCAGTCTGTGGAGAATGACATCAATGGGCTCCGAAAGGTCATTGATGACACCAACATCACTCGGCTGCAGCTGGAGACAGAGATCCAGACTCTCAAGGAGGAGCTGCTCTTCATGAAGAAGAACCATGAGGAGGAAGTAAATGGTCTACAAAACCAGATTGCCAACTCCGGGCTGACTGTGGAGTTGGATGTCCCCAAATCTCAGGACTTCAACAAAATCATGGCGGACATCTGGGCCCAGTATGACGAGCTGGCTCGGAAGAACAGAGAGGAACTAGACATGTACTGGTCCCATCAGATTGAGGAGAACACCACAGTGGTCACCTCGCAGACCCCTGAGATAGGAGCTGCTGAGATGACACTCACGGAGCTGAGACATACAGTCCAGTCCTTGGAGATTGACCTGGACTCAATGAGAAATCTGAAGGCCAGTTTGAAGCACAGCCTGAGGAATGTGGAGACGCGCTATGCCATGCAGATGGAGCAGCTCAATGGGATCCTGCTGCACCTGGAGTCAGAGCTGGCCCAGACCCGGGCAGAGGAGCAGTGCCAGGCCCAGGAGTATGAGGCCCTGCTGAACATCAAGGTCAAGCTGGAGACTGAGATTGCCACCTACCGCCGACTACTGGAAGAAGGGGAGGACTTCGATCTTGTTGTCGCCCTGGACAACAGCCACTCCTTACAAACCATCCAAAAGACCACCACCCGCAGGATTGTGGACGGCAAAGTGGTGTCCGAGGTCAACGACACCAAAGTTTTGAGGCGTTAAAGGCAGCAGAAGTAGGGAATCTTTTTGTGGGCAGGAGGACAATAAAAAGTTCAGAGTTCATTGAACAACAACAAAAAGGATGCTGTTAGCTTCAGGATTTTGTAGATAGTCTTCACGACAATTAAATTTTTGTATCTTCCTTATTGTAAGAGATTTTACCATTAATGAACTTAGTGGCTTGTCAATATTTTTTTTTTTTACAAGTTGTTTGTTGATTTGTTGATGATGGCCATTCTGACTGGTGTGAGGTTGTTACGGCTACATAGGCGAGATTGAACACTCTGAAGCGGTGTATAAAGTTAAGCAAAGGATTTTTAATATTGGCCAGGAGTTGGGCAGACCCTGAGCAGGTCTCTAACATGCTCCAACCTACAATGGAGTCTAAACGCTGGGCTTTTATACTGGTGCAGTCTCTTTGTTTCTTCTTTGGCGGGAAACAGCCTTAGGAAGAGGGGACTGGGCAGGACTGCAGGAATGTCTTGGCAGTAACAGGAACAGAAATTCGCAAGGCTAAAGGTTATCTTCGACGGCAGCATAGCTCTTCAGCCAGGGACGAACTCCCTGTGAGGCAAATTATTTTCAAAGGGCTAGACATTCTGCAAAGCACAACCTTCACAAATGTTATAAACCAGACACAAGCAAGCAAATGGGAGGTGATAGAGGCTGAAGTCCTTTTAGCTTGTAAATCACTAATTGCTATAACACTCCTTCTTACATTCCTTTTTCCAAGGCCTTTTAGCAAGTCCTTGCTACTTCTTACAAAGAACATTTAAAGCCCTTACATACTTACATATTGAAACTTTTTACAGGGAATATTTGGTGCCCCTACAAAGTGGTATCTCATTGTGGTTTTTATTTGCATCTCTCTGATGGCTAGTGATGTTGAGCATACTTTCATATGCCTATGGATCCTCTGTCTGTCTTCTTTGGAGAAATGTTTGTTCAGGTCCTTTGCCCATTTTTTAATTGGGTTGTCTGTCTTCTTGGTGTTGAGTCGTATGAGTTCTTTATATATTTTGGAGATCAATCCCTTGTCTGAGATGTCATTGGCGAATATATTTTCCCATATGGTTGGTTTCCTTTTCATCTTGCTGATGTTTTCTTTAGCTGAGCAGAAACTTTTTAGTTTGATGTAGTCCCATTTGTTTATTCTTTCCTTTATTTCCCTTGCCTTAGGAGATATATCAGTGAAAATGTTGCTACGTGGGATATCTGAAATTTTCCTGCCTATTTTTTCCTCTAGGACTTTTATGGTATCACGGCTTACATTTAAGTCTTTGATCCATTTTGAGTTTATTCTGGTGTATGGTGTAAGTTGGTGGTCTAGTTTCATTTTTTTGCATGTCCCTGTCCAGTTCTCCCAACACCATTTGTTGAAGAGGCTCTTTTCACTCCATTTGATGTTCTTTCCCCCTTTGTCAAATATTAGTTGACCGTATGAACCTGGGTTTATTTCTGGGCTCTCTATTCTGTTCCATTGATCTATATGTCTGTTTTTATGCCAGTACCAGACTGTTTTGATTACCGTGGCCTTGTAGTATAGTTTGATATCTGGTATTGTGATTCCTCCTACTGTGTTCTTCCTCAAAATTGCTGTGGCTATTTGGGCTCTTTTTTGGTTCCATATAAATTTTTGCAGTATTTGTTCTAGGTCTGTGAAATATGTTGTTGGTATTTTTATAGGGATTGCATTGAATCTATAAATTGCTTTGGGTAGTATGGATATTTTAATGATGTTGATTCTTCCCATCCATGAGCATGGTCTATGCTTCCATTTACTTGTATCTTCTTTAATTTCTTTCTTCAGTGTTATGTAGTTTTCTGAGTACAGGTCTTTTACCTCCTTGGTTAAGTTTATTCCTAGGTATTTTATTTTTCTTGTTGCTATGGTAAATTGAATTTTTCTTTCAGTTCCTATCTCTGAGTTTTTATTGTTGGTGTATAAAAATGCCTTCGATTTCTTAATATTGACTTTGTATCCTGCTATTTTGCCGAATTCACTTATTAGGTTGAGTAGTTTTTTTGTGGAGTCTGTAGGGTTTTCTATGTACACTATCATGTCATCTGCAAATAATGACAGTTTTACTTCCTCTTTTCCAATTTGGATGCCTTTTATTTCTCTTTCTTCTCTGATTGCTGTGGCTAGAACTTCCAAGACTATGTTGAATAAGAGTGGAGAGAGCGGGCATCCTTGTCTTGTTCCTGATCTCAGGGGGAATGCTCTCAGTTTTTGCCCATTGAATATGATGTTGGCTTCAGGTTTCTCATATATGGCCTTTATTATGTTGAGGTATGCTCCCTCTATTCCCATTTTGCTGAGAGTTTTTATCATAAATGGGTGTTGTACTTTATCAAATGCTTTTTCTGCATCTATTGATATGATCATGTGGTTTTTGTCTTTCATTTTGTTTATGTGTTGTATTACGTTTTTTGATTTGCGAATATTAAACCATCCTTGCATCCCTGGGATGAATCCTCCTTGATCGTGGTGTATGATCTTTCTAATGTGTTGCTGGATCCGGTTTGCCAATATTTTGTTGAGGATTTTAGCATCTATGTTCATCAGCGATATTGGCCTGTAGTTTTCTTTCTTTGTTGTGTCTTGACCTGGTTTTGGAATTAGGGTTATACTGGCTTCATAGAATGAGTTTGGCAGTCTTCCCTCTTCTTGTATCTTTTGGAATAGTCTGAGGAGGATAGGAGTTAGTTCTTTCCTAAATGTTTTGTAGAATTCACTTGTGAAGCCATCCGGTCCTGGGCTTTTGTGTGCTGGGAGATTTTTTTATTACTGCTCCAATTTCACTAGCTGTTATTGGTCTATTCAGAATTTCTGCTTCTTCTTGATTCAGTTTGGGAAGACTACAGGTTTCCCGGAATTTGTCCATTTCCTCTATGTTGTCAAATTTCTTGCCATACATTTGTTCGTAATAATTTCTTATAATCCTTTGTATTTCTGTTGTATTAGTTGTGAGTTCTCCTTTCATTTCTGATTTTATTTATTTGGGTCCTCTCTCTTTTTTTCTTGATGAGCCTGGTTAAAGGCTTGTCTATTTTGTTTATCTTTTCAAAGAACCAGCTCCTATTTTTGTTGATCTTTTGAATTGTTAGTTTAGACTCTATGTCATTTAATTCTGCTCTGATCTTGATGATTTCCTTCATTCTACTTGATCTGGGCTTTGCTTGTTGTTCTTCCTCTAATTCTTGTAGCTGTAGGGTTAAATTTTTTATTAGAGATTCTTCTAGCTTTTTTAGGTAGGCCTGTATTGCTATGAACTTTCCTCTTAGGACTGCCTTCGCTGTATCCCATAGATTTTGGGTTGTTGTGTGTTCATTATCATTAGTTTCCAGAAACTTTTTGATTTCTTCCTTGATGTCATTGTTAACCCATTCATTATTTAATAGCATGCTATTCATTCTCCATGAGTTTGAATGTTTTTGAGTATTTTCCTTGAGGTTGATTTCCAATTTTAAGCCATTGTGATTTGAGAAGATGCTTGATATAATTTCAATTTTCTTGAATTTGTTAAGGCTTGTTTTGTGTCCTACCATGTGGTCTATCTTTGAAAATGTTCCATGTGCACTTGAGAAGTATGTATATTTTGCTTCTTTGTGGTGAAAACTTCTATATATATCGACTAAGTCCATTTGATCTAGAGTGTTGTTCAGTGCCTCAATATCTTTGGTGTTTCTTTGCTTCGAAGATCTGTCCATTGTTGACAATGGGGTGTTAAAGTCCCCTACTATGAGTGTGTTGCTGTCTATATCTTACTTGGAGTCTTTCAAAATTTTCCTTATATATTTGGGTGCTCCTAAGTTGGGTGCATATATATTTATAAGGTTTATATCTTCTTGATGGATTTTTCCCTTAAGTATTATGAAATGCCCTTCTTTGTCTCTTTTTATGGACTTTGCTGTGAAATCTGTTTTGTCTGATATAAGTATTGTTATCCGGCTTTTTTTTCATGTCCATTTGCTTGAAATACTTTTTTTCATCCCTTTACTTTCAGTCTGTGTAAATCTTTTGTTCTAAAGTGAGTCTCTTGTAGACAGCATATATATGGGTCATTCTTTCTAATCCATTCAGCTACTCTATGTCTTTTAATTGGAGCGTTTAATCCATTTACATTTAAGGTTATTACCGATAAGTACTTATTCATTGTCATTTTTCCCCTTTGTTCTCGTGTTCTTCTCTCTCTCTCTCTCTGTTTCTTTATCTTCTTAAAGCAGACCCTTTAGCATCTCTTGCATTGCTGGTTTGGTGGAGATGTATACTTTTAGCCTTCTTTTGTCTTGGAAGCTCCTTATTTCACCCTCCATTTTGAATGAGAGCTTTGCTGGGTATAGTATTCTAGGTTGTAGGCCTTTGTTTTTCATTGCTGGGAATATTTTTTGCCATTCCCTTCTGGCTTGTAGTGTTTCTGCTGAGAAATCTGAGGATAGACTTATTGGAGCTCCCTTGTATGTTATTAGTTGTTTCTCTCTTGCTGCTTTTAGGATTTTCTCTTTGTCTTTGAATGTTGCCATTTTAATTATGATGTGTCTCGAGGTGGGCCTGTTGGGGTTCATCTTCATTGGGACCCTCTGTGCTTCCTGTATTTGCGTGACTCTTTCTCTCCTCATGTGAGGGAAGTTTACTGTCATTAGTTTTTCAAAGAGGTATTCTATCCCTTGCTCTTCTTCTTCTCCTTCTGGAATTCCTATGATATGGATATTATTATGTTTCATGTTGTCCTGCAGCTGTCTTAGAACCTCTTCATTCTTGTTCAGTCTTTTTTTCATTTTGTTGCATTGTCTGGGTGTTTTTGTGTACGTTGTCCTCCAGCTCGCTGATCCGATCTCCTTCCTCTAGCCTGCTTTTAATTCCTTCTACTGTGTTCTTCAATTCAGAGATTGTATCCTTCATTTCCTCCTGGCTCTTATTGATAGCTTCTATGTCCTTTTTCATGCTCGTGTAATTCTCTGTGAGTTCCTTGTAGTTTTTTTGGAGTTTCTTGTAGTTTCCCTGGAGTTCTTTGTAGTTTCCGCTGAGCTCATTCAGCTTCTCCATAATCCATGTTTTGAATTCCGTATCTGATAGTTCACTCCCCTCTATTTCATTTAGCACTCTTTCTGGGGATTCTACCTTTCCTTTTGATGGGAGGTTGTTTCTCTGTCTCCCCATTTTTGTGACTCCTATTGTTTGTTGGTGCTTCTTAGAATGATCTGCACTTCCTGGATCTGCCTCTGGTGGCGTTAGATCATGTACCAGTCTGGCCCTAGGCAGCCTGTTGGAGACTTTTAGGGATCTACTGCCATTGTCTGTCTTCTTTAATTGTTAATCTAGTCAATCTGTGATTAGCTGTCAGGCTTAAGGACCATAGATGTGGCAGCTTAATTCCTGTAGGCAGGGCTTTTGCTTCCCCTCAGGCTGAGGCCACTTGGAGGGGAATGGTCTACCCGCAGTACTGGGGATGAGTCAGCACTGGGACCCAGTCGGCTGCTCCTCCAGTTCTCCCCTCAGAGCCACCGTGCCTAACTCTCCCCAAGTGTCTCCAGTCCTCTCTGCCTTCCCTCTGCTTGAGCCCAGGGTAAGTGGGGGCCAAAATATTTTCATATGTAATCCACTTAAGAGCTCTTTTCTCCTGCTGTTTCTCTCTGGTTAGCAAGCTTTTCAGTGGCTTGTCAATATTTTTTCAATCGATATGAACTTATGGTTTTTATTCATTATCCAGTTAGATTGACTGATTTTCAAATGTCAAACCAGCCTTGCATACCTAGAATAACCTGATCTGCATGTGCTCTATAGCTATTTTAAAAACTATTTTATTCAATTTTCTAATATTTTGCTAATTACTTGTACATCTGTGTTCGTTAAAGATATTGGTATGTGTCTTATATACATTTGCATGGACTTTTGGTATTAAAATAATGCTGCCTCACAAAATAAATTAGGATTTTTTCCTCCTGCATCTATTTGCTGGAAGAGATTGTGGAGAACTGATGATATTTCTCCCTTCAATATCTGGTAGAAATCAACAGTGAAACTAAACTTAACATTTTCTTTGTTGGAGATTATGAATTACTAATTCAATTCCTATAATGAATTGATCTTATTCATGTTATTTGTTTCTTCTGTAAATTTCTGTTGCTTGTATCTTTTATCTCTTAAGAAGATACAAGCATGTTATTAAATTGGTGAACACAATTGTTTACAGTATTTCTTTATTATCCTTTCATTTTCAATTGGAGCAGTAGTTATGACCCTTCAAATTCTGATATTGGTAATTGTGGCTATATGTTTATCATGTTACTGATCTTTTAAAAAGTGAGCTTTTGATTTCATTATTTTTTTCTATTGTTTTCATGTTTCAATTTCATTGATTCACGGTTTAATTTTTATTATTGCTTGTTCCAGCTTGTTTTAGCTTAATTTAGTCCTGTTTTCATAATGTCCTAAAGTGGAAGCTGAGGTTATTGACTCTAGGTTTAATTCTTTTCTAATGTATGCATTTAATGCTATAAATTTCCCTCTAAGCTCTGCATATGACACATTTAGTTAAACATATATTTAATTTCTCTTGAGACTTTTTGATCTATGGGATAATTAGAAATGTATTGTTTGGGTATTTTCCAGATATCTTTCTGTTAATAGTTTTTAGTTTAATTCCTTTGTGTTCTGAGGACATGTATTTGTATGAGTTCTATTATTTTTTTTAATTTGTCCAGTGTGTTATATAAGAAAGGGTGAAATTCATCTGTACACTCTGTTTTCCAAAGACTCAAACCTGTGATATTTTTGACAAAAAATAATTTACTTTAAAATAGGGTTTTCGAGCTGAAAACTCACCAGCCAGCTAGCTGTGAGAACTAGATCACTGTTGGTTGGTGAAGTATCAGTAGCCTCTGACATGATGTAGCTGTGCAGTTATTAAATCTTTCACTGGCAGTGAATTAGAATGCTATACTTTTGGAGGGGATGCACTTGAGTGTTCACTATTCAGGCATTTGAGAGATGTGGAGAACGTAGTAATTATAAGAACTATGAAATTAGGTGTTCATTGCTCATGGCTATTGATGGAAAAGAGACAAAGAAAGACTGAAAGTAATTAATCATTAATTTGAGACAAATTGTGAAAGCCAAAAGGCCTGTTGGAAACATAAAACAAAACTTTTGCTCCTTGCAGCTGGGAGGCAGAAAATAGAAAGCTGAGGATCTGGCAGAGAACTTAATCAAAGAGCAGCAGCTCCAGAGAAGATTAAAAACCTGGCCAAGGCTGCTCCACTAAACTCAGAATTGGAAAGAAGTGGGTGATGACATTTGGAATGGTAACATCTGGATTCATGCACCGGGGATTTTTGAATGATCAGATTTCCCTGAACTCTCAGTGCCTGGCTAAATGGTTACTTCTCCCTGGAACACTTTGAAAAGCAAGAGTGTCAAAGAAACAAAAGAAAATCCAGCTGTAGTTAAAAGAGACTTTATTCAATAAGTATTGCAGTAAGGGGAGTGGAACTATTGTTGCAATAAGGAGGTGGAGCTTATGTTTGGAGAGAGCTCCAAATGTAAGATCACAAGTATTCCAAAGTTCAGGCAGTAAAGACTGTTTCTTTTATATGAAGGAGTAAACAAGGTCAGAAAAAAACTGTCTTCAGGGGCATGGGATGAGTGAGGGGGCCTAATCAGGCAGTTGATGGTTGACCCTGACATCAGTGGAAAGGGGATGAGGGGGGTCTTTGTTTCAAGGCCCAATTAGGCTTAGGGGTGAGTGAAAGTTTAGGGCTCTGTGAGGAGAGAATTTGGTCAACTTAAGCATTTTGTTTTGATTGATAAACATGAACAAACAGTTAACCAGTCATTTACGAGACAAAAAATGGGAATTTGGAGGACCTGTGTCTGGCCTTGTCATATGTGAACACGAGAGTTATCCCAGAGCTTTAACGCATATGGGGAAGAGTGGTTGTGTGAAGTAACCAATTTTCCTAAACACAAGAGCCAGGGTATTTTGTTAACCATCATTGTTTTCTAGGATCACAGGGCTCTGTAATGTTAAAAGAAAAGACCTGATGATACCACAGTAAGTGAACCCTTAAAGGGAACTGTAGCCATTTATTCAGATACTGGTGGGAAAAAAGATACCAAAGACTGATTGACAGAGGGGTTGAGTTTGTATTGCTAATGAGGGAGCCAAAGAAACATCACGGGGTCTTTGTTAAAGTGGTAACACATGTAAGCCAGGTAATGAATGAAGTCTTGACACATGTATATTTCACAGTGGATTTACTAGGTTCATGAAACCATCCAGTGGTCATTACCCCAATCCTTAAATTTACAACTGAATTGCACATACTTGTTGGCAAAACTCATACACCTATTCCTTGCTTTTGGAGTAAAAGTTATAGTTGGGGAAGGCCGTGTAGGAACATTAGAAACTGTCCTCATACCAGAGCAAGAATTAACTTAAAAGCAATTATTTCATTCTTGTGGCAATGGCAGGAATTATTACCTCTCTCAAATACCTAGGTATGCCTGGATGGTGATATTCATCATATCCCTATTTCATTCAGTAGTCTGATCCCTGCAAATACTGAATAGATTCTAGAAGATAGAATGGCCTACTACAAATACAACTAATTAGTAGTTTAATTGTAGCTAGCTGTTGTGCTCACTGTGGTGTTTTGCTAAAACAGCTTAGTATAGCCTCAGATGGATGATATGTGTAACTGATCTTTTTTTTATTTCTATTCAAATCTAGAAGAGGGTGTAGAAATTATTCACATTCACTTGGCATGAATAACCATATACACTTACGGTTTTGTTTGTGGGCTATGTGAACATTTGCACTCACTATTACAGTGTAGTTCAAAGGACCATGGAAATGTCTACCTGAATATTCTGTATAGTATCACATTGGTTCTCTACTTTGATAACATTATATTAATCAGACCATGTAAGCAAGCAGGGATATGCACATTGGAAACTTGGTTAAGACACATGAATTCTAAAAGGTAGGAAATAGATTCCATAACTCTTCAAAGACCTACCACATGAATTAAGTTCCCAAGGGTCCAGAGATGTGGGAGGGCATTTCCTCCAAACTAAAAAGCATTGCTGAAATATATACCTGTGCTTGAAAAGTAAAAGGAAACACAGATTTGAATAATTCTCTTTGGATTCTGGTTCTGATTTTGGTTCCATGCTTGTGATTATTTCTCTGAGTGACATGGAAGTTTTCCTGATTTGAGTGGTATCCAATGAATCTAGTCTGTGGTACAAACAACTCTGCTACTTTGGCCATACAACCCGGTAGAACCTATGGTATTAGAGGTATCTATTGTTGTAAAAGTACTGTGTAGAATCTATGGTAAGCTCCAGTAAGAGAAGCCCAAACTAGATTTTTATTGATGGGGAGCAAGACCATGCCACCTGCAGCAGATAATTAGTTGTGATGCTATTACACCCTGATTCATATGGAGTGCTTGTCTAGGGAACACTGTGCTAAGAACCTGCCATGTGATAAGTTCAGGCAGACCTAGGAGGAATCCACTCTCACATAGTGGTGTCACACTCATAACTGGGCATGATCAGGGCCAAGAGACACAATTATGCCTCAAGAGTGGCTAGCTGGTCCAGATTCCCATGATTTCCACCATATCTGCACTAATGCCTCTTCCAGAGGTCAAATGGCCATATGATAAACCCTTTATCATCAGCTATTAGAGGTAAAAATGTCAAGCTTAATTCATGGGTAATGTAGTTGAGTATGTGAGTGTAAGTCAAAAGTGGAATTTGATTGTAATACTTTCAAGGATGGTCTCAAAAGACAGAAGGAAGAAAATCTTCCCACTGAGTCATCTGCCCTGTTCAGAAAGAGAAGCAGGTATAAAGCTTATGGGAAGGGGCAAGCTGCTTGTCTTTTTAGTAAAGAGAACAATGATAAGATTGGTGGCAAGGAGATTTGAGGAAGTTTATGGATAGGTTGATGGGAAAGGCTATGAAATATGAAAATTTTTGCATGGCATATTAATGACAACCAGGATAGTCACAAAATGACTCTTCCAGTTGACATCAGCCAGGCTCTATCATTGCTATCATTCCCCATTCTTCCCTCACCAATGTTAACACAGTGGGAGCATGAAGGGAATAATCACAGGAGAAGGATTGATATAGTACATGAACCTACACTGCTGCTTTCAAACGCCCAAATTGCTACTAAGAGAAATGATTGCTGAGCCCTGTATATGGAACCATCTTTAAGGAGACCCAATAACCACATGGTGGTACTTTAATTACTTTCCCCATGTAAGAGGCAGTAATTTATCTTAACTAGAATATGCAATATTGTAAATGTGGTTTTCCTTTCCTATTCAAAGGCCTGTAGAGTGTTTAACCCACTGACATAGGATACCATATAACATTGTATTGCAACAAGGAACTCACATTATAGCCAAAGAGACTCAGTGGTCCAGTTACATTCTGTCTTTATGGAGTATTAGCATGGCACTTTAAAAACACAGCCTGTGTAGAACAGACACCCACAAGGATGGGAAGTTACTATACATAACATTATTCACTCCAAGTCCATGGTCCTCATGTGGCACCATGTCTGCAATGGGTAGGAAACAATGGAGGTTCTGAAATTCTGGTTCCCAAGAGGGAATGCCACAAATGCCATCTTGTTACTTCACATTTCATATGCATTAAAGCAAGAAAAAAAAGTTACATTCTGCCTCTTGAAGGTAGGATGTGATTATATAATGGGAAGCAAGGAAGAATATATTTTTTAATCAGGTAATCTACTGAGGATCTGTGGGTTAGTCTCTACCCAATCTTGATAGTGAATGGACCAGTGCAGTGACCGGGACATGAGGAAAAACAAGATCATTACAGGTGAGGATGTTAAGGAACCAAGAGTCAAGATGCTAAAAGAAGATCATCACAAATGTTTAGATCACCACGAAAGATGTAATGCCATTGAGAGAAATACCAACATCTTTAAGACTAGAGAGACAGTGACTGGCATATTGGTACAGAACCAAAACAAGAAATGGTGCTGGTGGTAAAGTTTGATGTCTTAAGTTTTCAGAGAACTAGAGTGAAGACTTGGAGGATGGGAAAAAATACACTAGAAGCAGAAAAGGGAATAAACAGGATGCTACACTAACTTCCAAGATCAGTGATAGAGAGAAAGCCATGCCAAGAGATTTGCAGGGAACCAGTGTCCTAAGAGGAGAACCAGATTTTATGCAGAGGAAGGAGAAACAATCCTCTAGAGAAAAAGGCTCTAATAAGAAGTTTTAATGATGACAGATACTGAGTTTCAGAGTGCAGATGTTTAAGGATGCAAAAAGTGTTGGGAAAAGTATATCAGGTGAAGGGATGTACAGAACTGTTTAAGTAAAAGTTCAAGAGATGTGTGTTGGCCTTGAAATCTTGGGCTTGGTGGTGACTGAGACAAACAGGAACATACCACATCAATGGATTCACCCTGATGGGCACTTCCTAGAGGGGAAGTGGATAATTAGTTTCACTAGAGCTTCTCTTTGACATCTGGACTCTGGCAGATTGTGGTCAAAAGAAAAGGAATATGTTAGTGGCAGGGACTTTCCAGGAGATTCTGAAGTTTTCATGGCATCCTCTTTATTTCTGCCAATGATGACACTGAGGGGAATGTTGTCAGGATCATGCAGTGCTCTGTGCACCCCCTGTACATTTCTGCTGATAAGTATCATGATTGTCATCATCTTGGTAGGAAGAAGTCACAGCAGGGAGGATACCATCAACACATTAATATATTAAAGGAGAAAACCCATCTGATCATCTGACAGAGACAGAAAAATAATTCATGTAGTTTAGAAAAATGTGCTCAGCACACTAGAGATAGGAGGAAATTTTTCTTTCCCTCATATAGGATAAAAAAATTGTAGTCAATAATATTCTTAATATTGGTACCTTAGAAGCATTTTATTAAGAATCAGGATGGTTGGGCAAATGAATGCTACTATCCCTTCTACTTACCATAACAGTGAAGATCCTAGCTGGGGAAGGATGACAAGAGAAACAAATAAAAGGCATGTGGAGAAAGGAAGAAACAAAAATATTATTAATGTTTTATATACTTTGCAAGGTAATATGTGTTTGAGACTATATTTGTTATAAATATGTAAGTATAATATGCATGGACATTTTAAAAATTCATCCATTAAATTAAGGATTATGAGTTATCACAAGGGAGATGGTAACACAGGCAGTTTCAAAAATATAGACAATATTTTATTACTAAAATTAAAAGAAATCTAAAGCAAATGCTATAAAATTTTATAACTTGAGAAAACTAGGTTGTAAGTGTATAGAAGTTTATTGCATTATTTATTAAAATTTCATTTTGAAATGGTCTTAGTTTAAAAAAAAATCTGTATCTCTCAATATATCTTCTGATCCTTTCATTTGTACTTTAAGAATCATTCCTAAATAGGAAATCATGCAGCCATTGTAGAGTATCATTTATAATCTGTTTCAGCATTACCTAGACTTGGTAAAGGCACTTTAAGACTCAGAGTAAATGTCACTTCTTTACACACTACCCTGGCCCACCATTCTGGTTAGGGTTCTCTTACTTTTTAATGTGTTACCACCCAGGGCTCCTATCATTGCATGCATCATGCTGGATTGTAATATTCTTGTTACTTATGTGTATCTCACCAAGTACATTATGAATTCTTTGAGGAAGGAGCTTAGCCTTTATCTTTGTATATCCAACTTCTGGATATACAGCAGCATATATTAGGGAATGAATGGCTTTTAAATGAATAAAATCTACTTAAAGTTAGGAAAGACATACTTCACTAGAAGCCAAAATTGAGCAATTAAAGTGATATTACTAAAAAAGAAAACAGAATTTTACCTTTGTCTCTCTTATATTCTGAACACAGAATTTTGTTGTCTCCAAAAGAAAGGTCAGCTCTCATTTACAAAAGCTAATCATTATAGAAGGTTGGTTTTCCTGCTTGGACATTTACCTGTGTGATAATGGCCTACACTTCTTGGATACCTTGTAGCTATTATTTTATGTGAAGAATCATTTGAAACATACAGAGTCTCATTCATCTGCAACTGCAAACAACAAAAAGCTGAACATTTTAATATGATTAATTTACGATTAGATGCACTAAACAGCAGCCTGAAATAAGATGTCTCCACATTATTGTTCTTACTGAACTGTAGTTTTATTTTCTTTTATTTATTGGGGTGACATTGCTTAACAAAAAATTATACAGGCACGATTCCACAACACATCTTCTATACACTGTATTGTGTGTTCACTATCCATCTCCTTCCATCAATATTTATCTCCCCTATATATCAAAATGTTGGCAATAGTTCTCAAAAACAATTAAAACTTCTCCACATTTCTCCTACAGGAAAAAATCCTGTGACTTAATGTATAATTAGCTAATGTAACTGCTTCAATGATACAAAGACACCTTTTGTGCTTGTAAAACTCAGAATTTATAATGTTTTGTACTCTTTACTTATGACTCATAGAGTACCTAAGAAAGGGTCTTTGGCATAGTCTTAAAAATTGTTGAGGTCAAATGACCTAGGTTCAGGGTTCAATTGCTAGTTACGAATTCTTTTGTGTGGCCTTTGGCCAGCCAGTTATTGCAGCTCATCAATTTCCTAGTCCCCATTTGGACAAAATCACACATTTGCATGGTTTTCTGGTGCAAACTAGTGGTGTTATTATTGCTTCATGAAGCTTAAAAAGTATATTGAAGTGCATAGTACCTACACATATCTGATAATTATTTCATACTGTACAAAGGTTAACCTTTAAATATGTATGAGATTATTATTACCTCAGGCCAATGGCCTAGGGGCCAACACATGCAGTAGGCACTAATTCTGTTTATGCTGTTGGTGTTACTAATATAAATGTGAAAAAAGAGCCCTGGAGAAATATAATAGAAATATCTGTGATGATATATTAGAAATGAATAACAATACCAATCTAAACACAAATAATTTGTTTTTAATTATTGTTGAAACTAAATAATGAACTAGTAATTTAACTCAATATTTAATTAGTACTCATGTAAATAAAGCATCCATTTCATCTGTTGATATATTTAAAGTATATAAAATGGGTTGTTAGTGAATGGCTATAGGTCAAATAACTCCTTTGGGAGAGTTTGCTGGTATGAAAAAGTTACCTATTATTAAAACATTATTATTTCTATATAGACCTTTTGGCACCAATATGCATTATGTTTTATAATAATGACAGCCTGTTCAATAGATCATTCATCTGGAACAATCCTTTTTGTAACTAAAATCATATAGTTGCAAAAAAATGACTGATGTTAAGTGGAAATCTTAATTAAAAGCAACAAAATCAAAGAGGTCAATAGTAGAACAAAACTGATTGCCTATGCCTCATTAGTACTGAAGGCTAATCAAATGAATTGAATAACTTTAAGTCATCACCCACCAAATCATGCATTTTGAAATATTTTTTCTTACCATGGATGTTGCTTTTAAATGAGGCCTACATAAAACTAAATATTGACTTTCAGGAGGGTTTTTTACATGACTGCGAACATCTGGATAATTTATATTAAGAATTTTCAAATGAAATATTTGATTTTTTTATAATTGTTGTATCTAAAATGAAAGGTGGTTTAATGCTTTTAGTAGGTGACTAATTGTTGGTTTCAGCATATTGATTTATAGTTTTTAATATCTGCTCTTTTTGCCTGGCAGCCATCTACTAAAAAATTTATAATTGATTATTCAAATAAAATGGATTATTTTGTTATCTCTATTTGCTTATTTAGCATGGTAATGCATACTATGCACATATAATAATATCAAGAGTGTATTTTTAAATAATTGAATAAGACAATTTCAGTTTCTGTGAAATCAATTTAATAAAATGGATTTTCAAGAATAGAAAATGAAGTGGGAATTTGAAAACACCTAACAAACACTAAAGAGGCTCTTTCATAAAAATTTGCTTTCTGATAAAATTTCTGATAATGCTGGTAAAACTAAAATGAATGGAAGAGAAAGAAAACCTTACCTCATGCTTGTGGTGAAAGGGACGTTGGCAGGCAGAAAATGACAATAGAAGTGAGGTCACAGTCAAGGTATGAGTTTAAAAAGCCAGAAAGAAGAAAGCTGGAGTAAATAAAAAATAAAAAGAAATGTAAAGTCAATGAATGAGACAATAGAAGAGATTTTTAAAAATTGAAGGCAAGCTTATCCTATAATAAAAACAAGACAACAAAGCCAAGAAACAATTAGAGGTTCTTCACTTTTACAAGGATAACTTTTTTTAGAGGATAAAATAAAGTTTAAAATAGGGAAACTTTACAAGGACTAATACTTAAATTTATTTTTTCTACAAATATCTCCTGCTTACTTTGTTCAAGCATTATGGAAGACTTTGGATGCAAAGATAAAAAGATACGTTTGTTCAATAAACAATTATAAAAGCATAATTGCTTCATGAAAGAAGATATAATATTCTGTGTGAGTGAAGGGTAGAAAGATGGTCTAGTTTGGTAGGAAGAGAACAAATAATTTATTCTAAGACTGGGAACTTAGATAAGCATTTTAGAACATAGGATGAGATAAATCTGATCAGTGAGGACAGATTAGGAGATGTCTTAAAGACTTTAAGAATTCTAGCTTAGTAGTGCAGTGCTATAGTATGCACAGTGATGTTAGTACCTAGAGACGCAAGCAGCCCCAGATAAGTAATACTCATAATGTGCCTGTGAAGGAGTTCTAGAATTTATGCTAAACTAAAGGAAAGCAGCTGAGTAATTTTGAGTCAGAGAGTGACTTAATGAAATTTGCTATAAAAAGATGACTTCATGAAAGTACAAAGGAAGAATGAGATATGGAAATATTAAATGCAGAAACATTATTGAAAAGGTAATTGAAACATTGCAGGTGAGAAATTATAAAAACCTTAACTGAGGCAATGGTGATAGACTAGGAAAAGAGGAGATAAATATTTAAGGCACAGAGTTAATAGAACTTAGTGATTGTGACTCTATATTTATGAGTATTGGATGTACCTAAGATCCCTTCCTCCCCAGTACATCTGAACTGTATTGTCCATTTACTATGATCATCTGGATAATTAACCTTTTGTGAATTATAATGTTAAAAAAAGTTGGAAATTGTCAATCAGTTCTATTAATGATTTTTCAGAAGATTTTTAATAATAAAAAATGTTGCAGTTCCTAAAATATTTATTTTCTGTTAAAAAAAATCCATTAGATTTAATTAAAACCAGCACAGCATTATATCACTGCTACGTATCTCTGTTGTCTCTGGTCAAGGTAGAGAAAGCAGATATTAATCAGTTGTCTACTTCCTCCCAAACTTAGGAAATTGTTTTGCATTCATTATGCCTTACAATGTCATGAACATCTAACTAAGCATCAAGCACTGATTTTAGACACTGGAAAGACAAACATAGTAAGAAGAAAGGGGTCGCTGTCCTTCTACAACTCAAAGAGTTGGAGAGAAATATGATATGAATACTAAAAGGAATGAGTACATAGTTATCAATCACCCAGTGCTATTAAAAAATTCAGGGGATAATAAGGCATTTTAATGGAATGATTTTTCTGCAATATATGAATGGGAAGGAGCTGAATGGGTCTGGTCAGAGATAGGGTGAAGTGAAAGCTTATTCTACGAGAAGAAGTATATATCTTATACAAAATGCTTCTGGTCCTGTAGATACTGATTAAAGGCCAGCATGGTAGGAGCCAAGGAAGAACGTGACAGACCCATGACATGGGATAAAGGCAGTTAGAGGATGCAGAGAAAAGACAAAGCAGGATATTTCTCACCTAAGGGATTCTGAGTTTATACTTAGACAATAGAAGCACCTTTAAAAATGTTGACCAGAGAAGTGATATGATCCAGTTCCTATTTTAAGATCTGAAAGACATTTTAAACACTGATATAAGATAAAAGACAGTGGAAGTGAGAAGGTCATTGAAGAAACTTATAGCGAAGAGAAGTGAATGAATCTAAGACACATGATGTAGATTAAATGGATGGGATTTGGGACAATGTAATGACTTGACTCCAATTTTAACCACCTAGCAAATCTTAGCCCATTAAATTTATTAAATTCATTATCAAGAGAGATTGGCTTAACTAGTTTGCCAAGCTTCCCAGGTCCTCATTTTAAAACTATTTATATTAAAGGGTTTTATACAGTAATCATTTTACTTTGCTTTGCTTTTCCTTTCATTTTTTTCTTTTGAAAAATCTATTGACATCTTATAATTAATTCATAAAGACTGAAAAAAAAAACACATTTCTAAATCAATGCATTCAAAGACATGATTTCACAAGTGTGACTTACATAATCATACATAGACAGAAATAAAGTATTTTGTATACCAAAAACTTTATTAATCTTATATATCCATGAGAAAATATGGGGAAGGCAATATTTTCCAAGGTCTAAAGGAGCAATAGTTAACACCAGCTAGCCCTAAGTAATGAAATGTCAGAGTGGGATAAGTCTGTAATTGAGCATACTTCTAAAGAATAAGGGAGAAAAATATGACTCCTGCACCTTCTTCCATGTTCTTGCTGCTTAATTGGAAAATTCAATATAGCTTTCCCAGTTCAGAATGAACGCTCCATTTGACTCCCCCTCGGTATGACCATCACCTCATTTCCTCATTTCTGAAAAGAAGAATATATATATATATCGACAGAGAGAGAGAGAGAGAGAGAGAGAGAGAGAGAGAGAGAGAGAGAGAGAGAAAGGAAAGGAAGTTCAAATATTCACTGACTAGGAAACAGTAAATAAAATTTAAGGTGAGAGAGGGTCAAATGTTTTTAAGTACTTTGTCTTTTAATTGATTGATTGATTGATATTGTGTGCATCTATGTATATATGTGAATATAACGGCGAGAAAACACATGAGTAATGAGTAGCTGTATTTTAGGTTCAGTCCTGTCTTCCAGATTAAGAAATAAGCCACTCCCAACGCCTCCACTTTTTTTTTTTGCTTTTATTGTAGATATAGTAACTGACTTAACCTTTAAGGACAAAAGTTATCTTGTTTCTTTGCTGCTCGCTGTTTCTTTTTTGCTGTATTGTTTGGCAGTAGGAAGAAAAACTTTCATTTCATAAATATGGATTGAGTTTCTGGGCTTTCAAAGAGTGTGGAGATAAGTTAAACTTGAACTAGAGAGTAATTTGAATGACTCATCTGAGCTCCTGACTTTTCTAACTTCACTATTTTATCCACTCCAAAAGACCTTTGTCTAATTCTTAAAATCTGAGTCTAAGTATGGAGATGCACACTCTTTTTTGTTTTTGTTTTTGCATTGTACAGAGAAGTGAGAAGCAAGAAGAAATGGTCACTACAAAAATTTTATGAGTCCTTTTGAATTTTATAATAGTAATGAACACATACTAATCAGGGTCTATAATAACTTCATTTCAAAATCACAAACTGGCTATATGAAAAGCTAATGTGTCCAATTTGAAATATAGATAAGAGAGAGGTGGAAATTGCCATTTAAACTGGTTATTAAACTATAGATATTATCATCTCCTAATGGTAATATTTCATACATCACAATCTATTAGGTTCCCTTTATAACATAATTTTTTCCTCTTTTATAATAGTTTTGTGGTGAGCATCACTTTCTTGCTTTGGATTGCCTTTTTCTTTCTTACACTTATAAACTTATATGTTGTCACACTCTTTCCAGTACATTCTTCAATTCCTACTAATGACAGCACTAAAACTTCTGTTTTATCAAATGACTATTTCCCCATATTGGTGATCTTTATGCATCATTACAAGAGTTTGATTAAACAGATGGGCAGTCTTTAGAAAATACTGTTATTTTGCAAGGAAACTTCACTTCTTGATAATGTTTACTATAACTTTGCACCTATTTTGTTTCTATTTCTGTCAGCTGTAAGTTTCTTTGTAAGGTAAGCATGCAGAAAATCTTTCCCAGCTATTAAAACTCAATGTTTAGTCCTGGCCAGTGTGGCTTAGTTGTTTGGAATGTCATCCCATAATTGAAGAGCCATAGGTTCAATTCCCAGTCAGGGCACATGCCTGGGTTGCAGTTGCAATTCCGTCCTGTCAGGATGTTTACGAGAGGCAACCAATCCCAACCAGTGGAGGTTTCTCTCTCACGTGGATGTTTCTCTCCCTCCTTTTCTTCTCCTCTCTCTAAAATCAATAAATATGTCTTTGGGTGAAGATTAAAAATAAAATTAATTAATTAATTTTAAACAATAAGTGTTTGTCTCTCCATATACAGGGTGGGAAAACATAGGTTTGCCGTTTTGGGGGGGGTGGAAAATAATACAATAATTAATAAACAATAATACAAGAATAAACTCTGTGTTTTGTGCACTCACAAATGTAAACCTACTTTTGCCCCACACTGTGTATCTGAAATGTCATTAAGAAGTATAAGCAATATTGGTTATTTCGTTCTGGATCTCTTTTTATTACCTGTTTGTGTTCCCTGGTGTTCATATCATCACCCAATTTACTCTCATTTGTGATTTGAATTAATGCGCTGTGTACCTCTATGTCCAGACCAAAAATAAAATGTTAACATTCTTCTCGGATACTAAAACTGAATGCAATTTAATACCAATAAAGCAGTGCCATAATGTTTTTCAGAAGTGGATTGACACAATACTTCTACCTAAGGGAAATGCAGCAGCATACTGATAATGAAAAGAGATTTGGAACTTCCTTAAAAAGAATCCCTTAAAGCCTTAACTTAATCTATTGTATAGCTGTAAAGAAAGATAACAATACGATGGGTGAAATTATTATTATTATTATCCTCGCCCGAGGATATTTTCTCATGGCTTTTAGAGAGAGAAGCAGAGAGAGAGAAACATTCACGGGAGAAAGAAGTACCAGTTGTTTTCCTCCTGTATGCACTCAGACCAGGAATGGAATGTGCAACCTATGTACGTGCCCTGTCCAGGAATCAAACCCACAACCAAGTGAACCACACAGGCCTGGTGGTTGAAATTATTATTTTCTTAAGCACTTAAATTGAAAAGAAAATGACAACAGGAAATTATCTCCCATGTTATCAACATGAAAAGTTAGAGACACTGATGAGCATAATGAGTATTTTTAAAATATTAACATGAGAAAAATAGCAGACTGAAAATTTCTATTCAGATTTTCCACAACTTCAAAGACAAGCTGTATCCCCACCATACATGTGTTCCTTAGAATGCCTGATTTTATTGCTCTACACAGGTAGACAGACTTCAATTTTCTATGAGAATGCTCTCTATGAATTTCCTGATTTAGAGTAGTTTACAATACCTCAGAAATGCCCCCAAAACGTATGGGATAAAATTCCAGAAGCAACAACACCCATCCATATGGCTGGAAATCCCATGCCTGGCAATGCTGTTTGCAATTGTGACATACTTTATATTCTTCCAGCAAAATCTCATTGCATTCATGGTTTTTATAGGTATTGTAGTAATATAATTTTTCACTATTTCATTCTTATGTGGAAGCAGTGAAGGAGGAAGGTTAGATTCTGTGAAACTAAAGAAGCCTGACCTTGATTGACTGCCCTTCTGAAACACATTTATCAGCTTTATATGGTCAACTATAGCATTCTGTGTTTTAAACCCTGAAGCCAACTGAAGACACTAGTGTACTTTGCAATACCAAACCTTTTACTTTTTTCTTGATATATGAATATATGTACTTTGCTATGTGAATGAATTCAGTGTCCCTTAGATGTCTATGTGTTGTTGCTTTTTGCCAGTTTTGTTGCTCTTCATTTTAAAGTTTATATTTTTGCCACCAAAAACAGGAGAATTATATGAATTGGTGACATGTATAGTTATTGTTAGGGTATTTCTTCAAACCTGTTATTTTTAAATAATTCTTTAAGCTCACTTTCTTTTTTAAATTATATTTTATTGATTTTGCTATTACAGTCACCTCAAATTTTCCCCTTTTCTCCCCTCCACTCAGCAACTCCCACTGCCTCAGTCAATCCCCCCACCTTTGTGTATGTCCATGGGTCATGCACGTAAGTCTTTGGCTACTCCATTTCCTATACAGTACTTCACACTCCTGTGGCCATTCTGTTACTATGTATTTATACTTCTTAATCCCCTCACCTCTTCACCCATTCCCCCACATCACCCTCCCATCTGGCAACCATCAAACCTCTCTCTATAGCCCTGATTCTGACTCTGTTCTTGTTTGCTTTGTTTGTTTGTTTAAGATTCAATTGTTGATAGATATGTATTTATTGCTATTTTATTGTTCATAGTTTTGATCTTCTTTTTCTTAAATAAGTCCCTTTAACATTTCATATAATAATGGTTTGATGATGATGAACTCTTACTTTTTTCTTGACTGGGAAGGTCTTTATCTGTCCTTCAGTTTCAAATAATGTATTTGCAGGGCAGAGCAATCTTGGCTTTACGTCTCTGCTTTTCATGACTTTGAATATTTTTTGCCAGTCCCTTCTAGCCTGCAAAGTTTTTTCATGAAATCAGCTGACAGTCTTACAGGAATTCCCCTGTAGGTAACTAAGTGCTTTTGTTCTTGCTGTTTTCAAGATTCTTTCTTTATCTTTAACCTTTGGCATTTTAATTATTGTATGTCTTGGAGTAAGCCTCTTTGCATCTAGCTCATTTGGGACTCTCTGTGCTTCCTGGACTTGCATGTCTATTTCCTTCACCAAATTAGGTCATTAATTTATCAAATGGATTTCCAATTTTTTGCTCTTTCTTTTCTCTTTCTGGCACTCTTATGAGGTGAATGTTGGAATGTTTGAAGTTTGTCCCAGTTGCTCCTTACACTATCCCCATTTTTTTAAGTTCATTTTTTTCTTGTCACTCTGGTTGCTTGTTTTTTTTGCTTCCTTATGTTCCAAACCACAGATTTCATTCTCAGCCTCATCCACTCTACTGTTGTTTCCCTGTAAACTGTTCTTTATTTCTATTAGTGTATTCTTCATTTCTGACTGGGTCTTTCTTATGCTTTTGAGGTCCTCACTAAGTTCCTTGAGCATCCTTATAACCAGTGTTTTGAATTCTGCATCTGATATCTTGCTTATCTTCTTTTTGTTTAGTTATTTTTCTGGAGTTTTGATCTGTTGTTTCATCTGGGCCATGTTTCTTGATCTCCTCATTTCGGCATCTTCCCTGTGTCTGTGTCTACATGTATTAGGTAGAGTGGCTATGACTCCCTGTCTTGGTAACATGACATAATAATGTAGTAGGTGTCCTGTAGGGTCCAGTGGTACAGCCTCCCCTATCACCCAAGCTTGGTAACTCTAGTTGTGCCTTTCATGTGGGCTGAGTACATCCTCCTCAAGTAGTTGAGACTCGATTGCTGTTCGCAGGTCAATGGGAGGAATTTACCCAGACCAGTCATTATAAGGACTGGCTGTGTCCAATGACCACCCACCTCAGCTGCCATAGAAGATCAGTGGTGCAAGGGTAGGGTGGTGGTGCTCTGATATGGTCTGTAGCCATCCATTGGCTGTGCAGGCTCTGGGGTTTCCTGCATGGTTCAGGCCAAAGTCAGACCCTACCTTTGTTCTACCCAGGGCCATCCTGCATGTGCTATAAAGCAATCTGAGATGGTTGCTGCTTGTGCTGGGCTTGGAGGTTTCCATGCAAAGTCAAGCTGTGAATCTAGGCTGGCTGCTGCTAGTTCTGGGCCTGGGGCCACTTAGTAAGAGGTAAGGTGGCTGGGAGCTCAGATACCAGCTGTTGTTTGAGAGTCTTTAGGAAGTTACAAAGCTTGAGAACCACTAGCTATTCAGTTGGAAAAGTTACTGTTAACAGCTTGGGAGGGCCCATAAGTTAAGGGAAGGAGCCTCAGGGGATCTTCAGGGTTGGCAAACAGTGTTAGCCAGGTTGATGGAGTATCAGATATTGCACCTGCCTGCCGACTCTGTTGCTCTGTAGCAGGAGGAGTCAGAAAAGGTACAATGTCTTCTGCCAGCCTTTCTTTTGGCAGAAAGCTGTCCCAGATGCTTCAATTCCTCCCTATATGCTACTGTTGCCTTTCAAGCTGCTCCCTGGTTCTGGAGCTCAGAGAGAGGGAGTCTGACTAAGTCTGTGTATGGATTCGTTAAGAGGAATTCTTTGGGACTTCAGAAATGTCTTCTGGTTTTTGCAGCCAAAAGTTATGGGGACTTATCTTCCTCGCATGAAACCCTGGTCTAGCAGACCTAGTTTGGGGCTGGAACTCATTGCTCCTAAGATATCCCTCCCAAATTTTTAACTATCACTTGTGGATGTAGGGCCAGCCTGTTCTTCATTTCTGCCCCTCCTACAAGTCAGGATGGATCTGGTTTCTTTAAATCCATAGTTGTATGGCTTCTTATTCAACTCTATTTCTGATTTTTCTAAGTGATGGTTTTTCTATAGTTAAGTTGTAATTTTGATGTAGAGGCAAGCTGTGTTTACCTACACTGCCATCTTGACTGGAAGTCGTGTCTATATATTTATATGCTATGCCTTTTTCGTGTTGGGATTTTAAAATCCTTTCCTAGTATATATCTCTGCCTCTTACACTATTTGTTCCCTATTTCATTAGTTAAATCATTGATACAGATGGTAGACTGTACTGGTATGTACATGCTAGTGTGTCCATGTATACACTTGATTTTGAATACAGAAAGTTTCAGTTAAAATATATTTCTACAACTTTTTTTCTCCCTTACTGCTTTAGAACAAATAACCAACTATAAAAGACACTGTGTAGCCAGCAAATGGTGGAGGACAATTTAATTGTTTTTAAGCTCAGAGATGGTCTTTCATATGAAAACATGCAACATGTAGAATTTGCCAAACCAATAACTAGAGCATCCAAGAGGTGAAGGCAGTGAACACTTCCTCTTAGCCCTACTGGAGGGCAATCAGGGTAATTTGGGGTCTTCTCATTGTATTTGTCAAGAGTTAAAGTATTGCACAGAGCGCCATCCTTAAAGAAAAGATACTGAATAAATGAGAATGATTTTAGGCATAATTTAACTCCCCTCTTAGAATTATTTGTCTTTATCTGAAGAGATTAATTGTGAGGAGAATCTACAGGTCCCAGTACTTCTAGGAAACACCTCATGGAATAAGCTTGATTGGATGAAAACACTATCAAAATAACAGTATTTCAACTGTTAAGAAAAACACTGTCTGCTAAAAGTAACTAAGGTAATTTCAAGACTCAAAAAGTCATTGAATTATGAACGGTGAAATGTATTGAACTGGAAGACATTCCTTCATCATACATGTTACTTAAATTTGAAAATAAAGCAGAATGTGTTCAAGAAAGAGCAGGACAAGAAACCCATGTCTTAGCTACATTGAATAATGATGTTCCCTCTTCTCTGGACTTAAAAGAAATATTCAATTTATATTAGATTTATTAAAATTACAGAAAACATTTTTTCATTTTGAAACATTTGAATTGTTTCAATGTTGCTTATGGAAATGTATTAATCATAATGTTATGCAACTCATATATACTCCATAATCCCTGCACTCAATTCTCTATCATCATTCTCATGTGTCTACAAACACACATATACCCATCAAATACAAAGAGAAATTACAAAGATATGTATTCAAAGCTTACCTACACATTTTTAATCAATTCTGGCATCTAATATACATAGATATTACATTTATCTGAAGCTACTGATTTAGCCATTGCCAGCTAAATACAGGTTTTAAAATTTGAAATTGTTTTACAATCTCTCACAATAATAATTTTCTTAAATTTATGCCATTGTCATTATTTGACATTACAAAAATCTGTTTGTTCTTAAGCCAATTTGAAAATGGAAATGTTGATATATGACTAGTGTATAGGGACCATCTATCTGTCCTTTAAAATATTTCTTTACAATTGTCATGACACAAATTAGAGCTTTACCCTTAAATGTAAATGTCTTTCCCACTACATCCCTGCTATCCCATAATTTAGGTAGGCAGATAGAACATTGGTGGGTCAAATATATTAGGACTAAAATTTTAGACATTGTGTCTAAATTCCATGAAAGAATATAAATGTAAAATATTATAAAAAACACAAATTAAGATGCAAGAAAATTAGTATTTTAAATGATTTCAAAATGATTTAACAAGTGTATTCTCAAGTTGTAAATGTTTCGCCATTGCTGGCTATGGCTATCTCAGGAACTTCAGGTAATTGCTGATTTTTCTAAGCAGAAAAAGTAGAGTTCATGCAAGTACCATGGAGCAAGCTGTATATAGCATTAGATCTGTAAAATAAAGTCTACTTTCAGAAATCAGAGAAAAATAATTCTTTATTCCTCTTCAGAAAGAAGATCCCTGAATGTTCCAATTTTATTCAGAATGGAAAAGTAAACTTGCAATGAATATCAATATGTCAACTATATGTATCTTTAATTGAATTATAGGATATACTCTTTATGTCATGATAAGTAAAATAAAAAGTTCTACCTAAATCCATGGTTACATGATTGTGAGTTCAGGGAACTGATCCCAGATGCAATCTGGAATTTCCTATGATCATTGTTTATTTAGGATTATATATCAAAGAAGCAGAATATTCTGGTTTAGAGAATTTCTAGAACATAGAAGGAAGTCAAAGAATTATTTTTTTAACTGGCTTTTGTTTCCTAAGCTCAATACAGGAACACACACACACACAGTAAAATACATGTAACATAAAATTTACAATCTAAACTGTTATGTGTATTGTTCAGTAGTGTTAATATATTCACATTATTATGCAGCCAATCTCCAGAATGTTTTCATCTTGCAGAACTGAAACTCTATACTTCTTAAACAAGACCTGCCCATTCCTCTCTTCCCCCAGCCCCTGGCAACCACCATTTTACTTTCTATTTCAATGAATTTGACTATTCCAGGAGCATTATATAAGTGGAATCAGCAGTATTTGTCTTTTTGTAACAAGCTTATTTCACTTATCATAATGTCAAGTTCCATTCGTATCATAACATGTATCAGAATTCCCTTTCATTTTAATATTTAATAATATTCCATTGTATGAATATACTACATTTTTGTTTATCCATACATCTGTCGACAGACATATGGATTGCTCCCACCTTTAGGTTACTGTGAATAATGCTGCTATTAAAATAGGTCTACAGATATCTCTTTGAGGCCTTGCTTTCTAGTACTTTGGGCATGAACCCAAGAGTGGAATTGCTATACCATATGTGATAAGTCTAATTTTTTGAGGATATTGGGCTAGAACAATTCTGAAATTGAGTGGATTCTTTGCTTTTTAATACATTTATTTCCTATTTCTCTACCTTTATTTACCCTCTTCTCCATATCCAATAGCTAATCTAAGCAGAGAAAGAGGGAACTCAGAAGACAAATCAAATGTCAACTGAATTCATGTTCATAATTGAGTTTTCCTATACTATGAAATTTGGTGTAATTCCTAATATATAGAAATCACACCGATAACTCCTCATCATTATGACAGGCAGTCAGGGTTCTATAAAAGTCTGTGGCTTTCCACGTATTTGTATATGCCTTATCACCAAGCTTTCTTGTGATAGTGGCATGAATTAGAAACCTATGCTATCTACAGAATCATGAATGTCACAATAAATCTGTATGATCTGCAAAATAAATGGCTATGAAATAAAGATGCAGAGATCTCTGATTTTTTTAACCTTTGTATTTAACCAATATAATGCAGATTTGTTGTTTTTTAACCATAGATAATCCATAAACCTTTTTAATATTTCAATTTCCTTTAGAAGAATCACACATTTGCCTTTGGATGCAATCTGATGAGATAATTAATTATGTTCTCTGCTTTACACTGACCTAAAGGAAAGTAAGAGACCTAAGTTAGAGCAATCAGATCCATACTCCAAAATGGAGAAAAAAGTCAATAGGTTAGAATTGATTAATCACATCAGTAGTCTGAAAACCAAAATATTAATAACATGAGGAGTTTTCCAACATTCAAGATGACTAATTCCCCAAGCTTATTTTCAGTTGAAAAGGGAAAATGACTCCTTATGTCTTTCCTCCAGAATGTATATGGCAAGAATATGATTGTGTAAGCAATTCTATTTCAAATGCCACTGGGACCCAGTTCTGATTTTGTTTAACTCTGAGTACACTGCAATATTGAAATCACAGTGTTCATGGAATCTTCTTAATGATGGTTTTTAATGTTTTGGTTTAGTTTGTTGATTTCCATATTATATTCACTATTACACAATCTTTGTGGCTTATTATGAGTTTTCATGAAGAACACATAGCTATAATACCCATAGTGGGGACAATTTTTTAAAAAATTTTGACTGTATAGGTTTTATAGAGTTATATATTATACATATAAGCATGCAGATTATATTTGTTTTATTATGATATGTTGTGTATAACAATATATAACAATATAACTTTATATACCTATATATAGAATAGAAGGATTATGTATGATAGTTTTCTTCTTTACTCTCTCTAAATAGAATGGTATAGCTCATATTTTTGAAATATACAGGATGCTATCTAAGAGATAAAGGATAAAATAATTCTGGTTTATTCAGCCAATAGATTCATATATTGATCTGTGTATTTACTCATTAAACCAACATTATTGAGTACCTACCATATCCCAGCATAATATGAATGTTCTTTAGTTAAATTTCCTTAACTTTTGCATTATTTATGAATGAACCCAGGATGGTGTAATTTGAGGACATATAATATTTTAAATATTTACATTGTTATCTGAAATAATTCCAGTGATAATTATGGTACAGCTGAGCATGATGGCTACTTGCTTCTTTCTACATTACAATGAACTAATAATTGGGACTGAAAAGAAAAGTGTGTCTTTTGCAAATTCGTCAGGAAGAACAAGATAGACATCCAGCAAGATAAGAGTATTGACAAGATTCCTAAAGATGCAAGAAATAGTGCATTTTGAAAACTAATTCTAATGATGATAAATAATCAACATTTTAAATTAAGTACCTTGTTAACAAAAGATACTGAACACAACAAATGACTGTTATAATAATGAATGGAGAGATAAAAGTAAAGAGATTATTTGGTTTTTTTTTAATAGAGATGGATACATAAATAAATAACTGATTGCTTGATGTATGCAATGAGAATAGAAGTGTAAAGTATAATCTCACCTTATTGACATGTTATCTCTAAGTATTATATATTTTTAAAAAAGCATACTAGGATCATTGATTGGGGAGAAGATAAAGTGATTAAGACTTAGACCTAGAGAATAGAACAGAAACTTGTACAGATCTCGATTTAGGTGAATGAGCTGTCATGAGTCAATAAATCAACTTGAACAATAATTTGATAGAGAACTATGGAACACCTAAGTGTTGAGGGCTAAGATAAGGTATAAAATCTACTGTTTTTATTTACTTGTGTGTTATTCAGTAACATATATATTATTCAATAAGCATGTATTCAGTATATGTTGCAGAAACTGGGGGTGGGGGACAAGTTACAAGAGAGTTTCTTCCATTGACGTGTATTCTACAAATATTTATTGCATTCTACATATATTTATTGTGCACATACTTTTAGGTGACTGGCAGTCACAAGGAATACAAAAATGATAAAGATAGACAAAGTGACCTGCCTTGTAGGTTCCACATTTTGATGGTGGTGGGTTAGAGGTAAATGGTCTTTCAGAATAAAAGACAAAAGCAAAAAGAACAGAATGGGCAGAAGAAACAAAAATAACAATATAATTGAATTATTGTAAATGAAAGTTTGAGTTCCATTAAGCTTTTATTAGGAATCATTAAATAGTATTGAGGACTACTTAAGTACTAATTTAATTTTCCAGAGGTTACAGAGAATCATGAAAAATCTAAAACCCAACCTGCAAATGTGGTTGAATTAGCTGTTCATAAAGAGATTATTGTGAGTTTGTTACAGAAACAGGGGAGTCCAAAAACAAACCCCAGAGTTTGCGGCTGGGAGATAAGGAGCAGGAAGCAGCTTTCAGGATGCCCTTGCATGCCTGGAACTAGTGGCTGGAAACATTGTTGCAAAGATCCGCTTCACTTCCAAGACTCAAGAAGATGGGAGGGATCTTGGACTGTGGGCTGGTACGGAAGAAGCAGACAGAGCCTACCTAGGGTTCTGTGAATGGTCAGGACAGTTTGCAATACCCACTGCGTGAGAGGATGCAGGGAGAGGGAGGAGGCAGGGAGGAAGAGAGAAGCAGCTGCGGACATTTTGGGCTGGCTCTGGCTCTAGGAGGCTCTCTCTCTCAGGCTCTCTCTGGCCCTCATGCCCTTACTCTCTGGCTCTTGTGGGCTCCCTCCATGTGGCTTGGAGAATGGGTCTCCAGGCTGCTTAAAGGAGAAGCTCTTGCCAGGCGGTTTTGAGAAGGAGAGGAGTCCATGTGGTTTGCAGGAAGAAGGCAGTTTGCAAGGAGGCTGAGAATCAAGGCGGTCCTGTATTGAGAGCTGAAGGCCACCACAGCACAGAAAGGACCTCCCCAATCAGAACTGAGTGATTGGCAGCTACTGGTAAAGCTGAACTGTGCCTAGGAAGTAGGGAAACAGTGTTTCTGACTTTCCTAAGACTGGCCAGGTCTGGAAGGGGGAGGCAGGACTATGTGTAAATAAACAATTCTTTTTCTTTTCACCAAACTCTGGTATTAAGAGTTATAATTCTGGTGGCGGGCAATCGGGCCCCTAGCTAAACAGCCCGTGGGTTCTGTTTCAATTGGAGCAGCCCAAGGGTTCTGTTACAAGTTGAGTAACACCTAAAACCTTATTTACATTGTACAAGCATAATATGAATGCAATAAGTAGTTTAATGCTGTAAAAAAATCCATGTTCTCTCAGTTGATCATCAACCAAAAGAAACAGGATCAGGGGTTTTAGGAGCCCAACCCTTCCTTAATCCCAATTGGAGTCTACATGTAATCTTGACCTTTTCCTACACCAGGAAAAGGAAAAAAAAAAAAAAAAAAGAGTGGAAGAAGATTAGCTGAAGAAATTTCCAGCAGATTCTAGATGAGTTTAGTATGGGTATCACCTTGTTTTTATTTTATTGAGTCACTTTTAATTAAACTCAAATGTTTTCTCTTGTGCATTCTCTGCACACTGACTCTGCAGAAACAAAGAGCTTTCTCTTCCAGAAAAAATCAGATTCTGGTTTTGGCTGGTATGAGTTTTTTTTTTTAGTTAATTTGTTTTTAAATTTTAATCTCATTGATCTTCAGAACTGAGATTTATTAAAAACCATAAAGAAAAATCATGTAGAATGTCCAACATTTAAATCTCTTGACACCTACATGTTACTCTATATATTTTACATTAACCATAGTGTTTCTGAATTATTGCTGTAATATTTCAGTAATGGGATAGAAGCTTTCAAGGTCAGACCAGCCTCATAAGGAAGATGTATAATGAGAATGTTAGATCTGAAAAGTACAATCATAGGTGTTCTAAGAAATTTTTTTTATTTATTGAAGAAATGGACCAAATGACATCATATAGAACTTGAGAGCCCAGAAAACACCAGGTAGCAACTGTGCTCAGAGATGAAAAGTAAGTTTTTGTTTCTGTTTCCTTTATATTTTAGCACATAAAACAACCTGGCACCTTTTCATTCCAAGTAAATCTTATATGTAATATCCATAAAGCCTAATGAAAGTGTTTTTTCTTCAGAGAGATCGACTTAATGACTTTAAATTGGATTTTTAGTCCACATATCACAGTGATACTATTTGCAACGTGTCTGGTAGTCTGCAGGAGGAGCACTGAGCTACACAAATGTTGACGTGCTCAGCATCCTCCAGTGTGAGCCTCAGACATTTCCTATCTTGCTCTGGAAGGTCACAGTGAGTAACTGGGTACAACCAATAGGAGCACACAGCTTGGTGCTTACTCTTTTCTTACCTAATAAGACACAGAATGTTTTATCTATAAGTAGTCCTTTCTCATTTTCAGTTGTTCAATCAGCAGCCAGATTTCAGGTCATGGGATAAGTCTTTCTCATCTCAGCACTCTGTTACAACAGGAACACACACAAACAAAAAAAGAAAGAACAACTCTTAGCGATAGATATTCAGTTGTAACCCCACAAGCCATCCACATTTGTATGGCATTCATATATTATTAGAAGCCTTTGTTATCTATGTTCCCTTTTGCTCCTCACATGAACCTGGTTAAGTAGAGTTTGCTGTTACCTTTATTTTGCATCTGAAGACTCAAAACTGTGAAAATATATACCACATAGCTCATGATTACCAAGTCAATAGATCTTAGATCTAGGACCCAAATCAAGACACCCTCATATTAAACTGTGTAGTCTTTTATCTGCACTTAGACCACTTGAAATGTTCTTTCTTGCCCCTATACAGTACTAGGATCCCAAAAAGGTCCTAGTGAGTTGGAGCCTGGAAGAGTTATGCAATCCTAGAGAAGAATGAAGCCTTCACCACATATGTTTTCCTTTCTCAAAGTCACTTAAATATATGTTTAAATATTGATTTTTTTCCATTAAACTTTTATTATTTTTTCTTATAAAGTATTCTATATAGATATTTATATTTTATTTTTGTGTAATAGTTACATTAATAATGCCAACGGAAAAAACTTTTAAGTCATATTGCTTATTTTTTTTCTTTTATCACACTAGACATGAAATAAAGCCATTGGAACTTTTTCATTAAATCTTTTCATAGAATTATGTTGACATACAAAAAATAAGGTCATGTTAATAATGTTTAATCATTGCTGTAATTTATTAAGTGAACCCATATACCTTGACCCATCAAAATGCTGTTTCAATGAAGTCATTGGGCCAGAAAATGTTTAGTTTTTTCATCATTTAACCAACAATGATTTTTGCAATGTTTTATGTGTAATTAAATGTGTCTGTGAGTCATTTGGGCCATCTAAAAATAAAATATCCATAAAAAATTTTATTTGGCAATAATATAAACATGAAACATGAATGTTCTCAGGTTTTCTGAGAGGAAAAGCTTTTCCTAAGAAACATTAATATTTTGTCACTATGGGGTATTTATTTCTTAACCAAACACAAAACTAATTACTATGTTTAAATAGCATTTAGAGACTTCATTTTGGCATAGTGTTTTAATTATTCTTGACTGAAAGATTATTCTAAACAATCAACAGTTTCTACAAATAAACCAATCTTCAATTTAGAATAATTATTAGCTTATTCCAAGAAGAATTTCAAATAATAGGCATTATTAATTTGAACAATAATTAAATATCTTAAGTAAGATTAGCACAAGGCCAAACAAAAAGCTAATATTAGCAAAGGATCCAAAATCAGTCTAGATACCCAAACTCTCAAAATGTAGGTTTCTAAAATTTTTGTCTTTTTTTGTTCGTTTGTTTGTTTCTGGGTTTCTTTTTCTTTCTTTTTTTTTTTTTTTTTTTTAAGGGGTTTGGGGAGAGTTAAAAAAAAACAAAACAAAACAGGATTCTCCCTATGGTAGAATGACCAGAGACACCAATATTCTTCCCATACATTTATCTGTCTAACCTCTGTGTATTAGGTCAATTATATCCTGTCCACCCCCCCCCCAAAAAAAACCTTGGTAATTATTGAACAGAATGTTTAAAACATTTAAGTAGTTTTTATTTACATAGTATACAAGAAAAGGTATATTTTCACCATATTGACTTGACTTCAAACACAGTCCATATTTAGCTGTTAGATTTCAAGCAAACCATTTAAATTTTCTTGTTATATTTGTTCTTCCTTAAGATAAAGAATATAGAAAACTATGCATCATATGTTTTATAGATTCCTTAGAATGATCAGATAACATAGTGCATCCAAAGCATCTAATAATTCCTAGCATATAATACATACACAAATAGTAGCTATGACTTTGTTTATACTCCTTACATGGTTGTGGCTGGATCACTTGTTTAGTTTTCAAATTTATTAAGCTATAAGATGATTATTACATCCCTTTAGAAAGTTATTGTATTTTTAAATCATTCATTCATTTGTTAAACGTTTATCGAACACATTATGTATGAATACCCGGATACATAAATTAAGCACACTCTTTGCCTTAAGAAATTCACAGTATTATTAGAACCATAACATCCCCACTTACTGAAAGCATATCATATGAAAAGAATTACATTAAACACTTTTAAGACATTATATTAGTTAGTGAAAATTGTTTGAAGTTAAGATTTGAACCTCCATTATAAACTGACCTTAAAGCCCTATTGATAAACAGCATTCTACTATGGAAAAAGAGAGCACATTTTAATACAACTAGAAAAGAGCAATAAGTGATTTGTTTAAGAAATGCACTTTTTACCATTTGTTTTTCAACAGCATATTCGTTTTAGGAGAGAAAAACAAGTGGGTTATATATCCTTAATTTTTTTTCTTTTCTTTAAGCAACACATTCTCTCAACAGTTCTGAATGCTGGAAGTCTGAAAGCAAGGCGTCTGCAGGGGTGTGCTCCCTCTGAAGGTTCTACAGAGGAAGGTTTACTTGCATCTTCTGTCTTCTGTTGGTGTTAAGTATTTCTTGCCTTGTGGAGCCTTAACTCCAGTCTGCCTCTGTCCTCACACGGTCATCTTCTATGACTCTGTGTCATCTCCCTTTCTCATTAGGTAACTAGTCATTAGATTTATAGTCTACTCTAAATTCAGTATATCATCTTATGGTCTTTACTAACACATCTGTTTATTTTCAAACAAATTCATATCCTGAGGATCTAGGTAGATATGATTTTTGGGGAAGAAACACTCTTCTATCCATAACATTTATAACATAATTTATCGGTAGTAGTAGAAACTGTATTTAAAATGCAGTAGTATGCATTCATTTATTAAGCTGACACAACTTATTAAATTTCTGGGGCATAGATAATATAGAATATGTCTCTAACTAAGAGATGCCTTGATATTTGTTCTGCATACCTATTAACATAGTGATAGATTTGGTACTTCACCCATACCTCTCAGTGATGTTAATAGATATAGGCAGAGTCCCAAATTCATGGACTACCTTACAGTTGTAAAATCTAGTAAAGAATACAAGCATATATCAAATAATTACAAAAAACTATCAAGTTATATATTTATATGGAAAACAAGGCAATAGAACAAATACTATAAACACATATATCAGGTTCGATTTATCAGGTAGGCCTGACCTAATCTTGGGAACTGGATTTCTTGAGGAAGAAATACCTAAATTGAGATTAAAAGATGACTAAGAATTAGCTAATTAAAGAGCATTTGTGTGTGCTTCTACTATATTTTCTGAACAATCTGTAGTTTAAAATCAGCAATTCCTCTTTTCTGAGAATCATGTTAATTATACTCCTTTCATTTATTCACCCATAAAATATAACCTAATATCCCCAAAAGAGAAATGTATGTATTGCCCTGTGATTAGACAATGTGACCTCACTTTTGTGTTAACTTTTGGCATTGAGATGCAGCTGAATAAAAAAGTAGGATAACTTTAAGGATAGAACTATCCTTAATTTAACCTATTAATTCTGGATCTCTAAAGTCTTCTGAAAAATCTTGTTCTGTAACAATATACTTAAAGGTAAAAGTCATCCAATGTAGCACTAAACCAGATTCCATGGTAGGTATCAGTGAACTCCCACTTGTAAGGAAAAGCTTATAAATACTGTATTTATCCTAATATAGATGCTTTTACGATTCTGCATAAATGAATCTGCTGATGAATATATGAGGAGAAAGCCAAAAAAACAGAATTTATTTATTTAAAAATTGTGTATTTATTCTTACATATTTAAACTTCAGTCACCTTCAAAGTGCTCTCCATTTGATGCTATTTACCTATTGAGATGTTTCTCCACTGGTCAAAAACAGTTTTTGAACTTGTGATTTTGATGTGTTTTAGTGCTTCTGCCATTTTTTTTTTTTTGTTTGTTTGTTTGTTTCATCTCTTCCACATCTGTGAAATGTTTCCCTTTGAGGAGACTTTTCATCTGGGGAAACAAACAAACAAAAGAGTTGCTTGGGGTGAGATTGGGTGAATATGGAAGGTGGGGCACAGGGTCATGCCATTTTTGCTCAAAAACCCTTGAACACTCAGTGTGGTGTGGGCAGGTGTGCTTGTAAATCACCCATCATGAAAATGGGCAAATACATTGAAAGAGTCTTCAAAAAATATTCACTGAAGTCACACGCAGCCTCCCACAACAGCAACAGTTGGTACACTGATACAGATGGGTTCCTAGAGCACTCACCTAGTGGGGACAGCCTGTAATATAAGGGGCTCACCCTCAAGAAGATAATTCTATTTTTTGGAGGTCCCCTCAAAAAATATATTTATCAGTAAGGCTTCTACCACCTATAATGTATAGTAGGACTCCTAAAAAATTATTGATTCTGCATATTCTCCTATTCCTTGAATACCTTTGATAATTCTGATAAAAAGAGTATATTTTAGAACGGAAGACTCTCTACAAGCTCATTTCCTAAAACAGAAAATGATTGAACTGAAACTCTCCTTGACTGAGACATTCAGGTTTTATTAACTATATTAAAAGGAAGACAGAATATCTGAGTAAGATTGTCCCGTATTGAAACATGTCTTTCTAATAATATGGTTGATTTCTTTCTATAAATGGCTTCCTCAAAATATCCTTGGAGCCTAGTGAGGAAGGACAGAATTTAATAAATAAGCCTCTATCATAAACAAGCAAGTCATTATGTGACAAAGAAGAAGAGGAAGGTGACTATTTAATTTAATCAAACCTAATCATATTCATATCTCCATTGTACCAAATCAGACCTTCCCATAGCTAGAGATTGTTTGCACCTTTTTGGCCTCATCAATTACGCAGTCAATTGAAACCCTGTTTCCGGAATGAGTCAACTGTAACACTTAATTAAAAAGACTGAAGAAAAACTACTTTTTGTTGGTTTAGGAGAGTTCTGCATATATCATTTGGGAAATTTTGCATGTAATTCTGTTAAATGCATGATGATACTTTATCTTTCTACTTTCAACATTGAAAACCAATGTAAAAAATTTTAATTATGTCTTTCATAGCTTTTTATGGGGCACATTTTTCTCCTTTATTTTCGCACATACTAATTTATTGCCTAGAACTGGGTGTACATTTGCTATAACATCTCTTCCATGGGTGTCAGGAAACCAAACCTCTCACCCGCAGACTGAAAAGTTATTTAAATTCTGATCACAAGACATCAATCAAGAACTCTGTTCCAATTACTGAGCTGGGATACACAGGTACATGAGTAAACAAGTCTTTTCTACTAGATCTGTCTGTACCTTAGACAAAACAATTATGCAGAACATCTTAATAACAACAGTAAAATTGTTATAAAAACAAGTGATATTTATTGGGTTCTCACTCTGCACCTGGGACTGTTCTAAGTGTTCATCCTGTACGAACTCATTTACCGGTAATTCCATATAATGTTACTGGGAAAAGTTACATGGCAAATTTAAGTAATTTGCCAAATATCACAAAACTAAAAAGTAGGAAAAACATAACCCTTTTTATGCTTCACACAAATTATTAATTAATACGTTTATATACTGGCAGATACATTTATTGGTCCTTCTGTCTATACTTTTATTCCTAACTCCTTCCACTATCTCAAGGACCTAGTTGTTTCTTGTTTCTTTTATATCAAACTTCTCCTTAAACTGCATCCTTCAGATTAACATTTAAATATGCTCATCTCTTACGTAACAACAAACACTAAATATAAGAATACATTAATCTCCTATCCTGTATTTTTTTCCAATATAAACTCCTTCTGCAATATTTCACCCTTTCCCAGAACTTCCCTTGTCATTGATATTACAATAACACCAAATTTATATCTTCATTCTTTAACACTGAGTACCATGCTATTACTGATCTGTAACATCCCCTAATTCAGCAAATGAGATTTTTATCTACACATTTTGCAACCCAGACACAGAAGTCACCTTACCTTCCAAGCCTGTCTTCCACTCTATGACAATATTCTATAACTTTTACTTTCTAATTCTCCAGCATGTTCACTTATTGTCACCTCCATATCATGGCCCCAGAGCAAGCTATGTCCCCCCATCCCCACACTCATGCTATGAACTTGGAAAAAAAATAGCCTCAATACAGATTTTCCTTCTTTCACTGTGCCATGCTACAATTTATCCCTAACTATGTAACCCAGTTGATTATTTCAAAACATAAGTGTAAGAAGGGCGTTCCTCCCATTAAACCCTTTTCAATAGCTTTAAATATCTCCTATGATAGAGATCCTTAGCATAGCCATCAAGGTCTGACATGGTCTGGAGCCTTACTGCTGGCCTGGCCATATTGGATGATGCTGTCTCTGTCCATGTCTGCACTACACCACGCTTTCCTCTTTTCAGTTCTGTGTTTCTCCATAGAGAGACTTCATATATGCTACTCTCCCTATGTAGATGTTTCCATATCACACATTTATTTTGAGCTCAAATAACATATTACATTACACTTCTTCAGAAAAATCATACTTTAAGCCTCAAAATAAGGTTATATATATATATATATATATATATATATATATATATATGATCTCATATATATATAAAATTCTAATGAATTCTAATACATTTATATTTATATTTGTTATAAATATGTATCTCTTTAATTAGAAATAAAGCTCCATGAGGTCCACAAACATGACTTTTTAAAATGTTTATATCCCTATTACTTAGAATATAAATAGATTTTTGTAGATGCTCAATTAATGTTTACTATATATGAATAAAAAATAAGTTAAAGCTTTTTTTATTTCCTAGTACTTTGATAGATTTTTCATCATAAATCCCATGCCTCCTAGCTTTTATTTCAGTTTCAAATAATTTTTCAGTACAAATTCTTTAGGTAAAATTTTTAGTTGACAATCTCAGAAAGAACAATTGTTCCAACATGTGAATTACAACTAAGAGAAACTCAAGATAATTTTTCATGGAATATAGTCTATTAGTCCTTTACTTTCTTCAGTTTTCTAAGAAAATCATTCTCACCTAAAACTCACTAGCACTAAGATTTAATGACATAATGCATGTGACAATCTTTCTCAGAAAATAAACACAAAGAAAATGAAAAAAAGTGACTGACAGAAATGTAAACAGAAGAGGACAGAAAATAAAATGTGGGAGTACATGTCTGGATAACTATATGACACTAAATGCTATTAAAAGTGACAATAGCTTCATCATCTGTCTACACTACCTTTTATGCAAAATGCACTCAAACTAGACCTGCAGTGACCTCTCCTTGGGTTTTTTGAATGCCTCTTGGATTTGTTTTTTATTTTATTCACTTTTGTGCTAACAGTGGCAATGGAATCTATATAATAATATAAAGATTGTAGACTCTTCCTGTATGATACTTAGGTCATTTCTACAAAGTTCTCATTACTCTAGACAACTGTGAGTTTGCCTGTCTGAGTGTATGCATTGGGGACAAGAGGTGAAGTAATAAAAGAGGAGCTTCAACACTTAGAAGCAACTTTTTGGATCTATATTAGATGAAATGAGAATCAGTAATTAAACCATTTAAGAAATGAAGGTAAATACCGAAGTACTTTCTGGATCATAGGTCATCCAGCTTAAGAAACCCTACAGAGGAAAGAGAGAACATGCAATTGAAATACTCTCTATGGTGTTTTCTCCTTCCTTCACCTATTTTATATTTTTCTTCAAAGTGTTGGACTATAAATCCTGACCTTCTTGTTTGTAATATGAAGTTAAGTTACCCATGGAGTTTTGCTGGATGTGGGATTTCCAATGCTCCTGACTCTGCAATTTAGTAGCGTTAGATTTTGTCTGTTTTTATGAAATGTTGAATGCAAATTCTTATTGACAGTGAATTCTACAATTCCACATAGATTTGAGAACCCAAATGTCTGAGCTGTATATAACTTTAACACAAACAAAATCTCAGTGCTGAAAATTGACCAAAATTATTTCAGACTTTCAGAACTATGTACATTCTTCCAGCATTAAGAAGGAAAGAATTTAACTGATTATTAAAAAGAAGTGTCCCATTGTTTGGTCTGAGACCTCCAAATAGCATGGGGGGGCTCTGGTCTGGTGGCAAAGAAAAATTTCCATGGAGCCTTCAGGAGCTTTTGCATGCTTTATTGGTGTGGCAGAGTCAAGAGTGCCGGCGGTACACTCTCGTGCCTGCTCTACAGTGCCATGGGTTTATATACACTTGTTACACAAAGGTGGCTTCTGGCCAAGAGGTTACATCATCTGCTGAATCAGCTACTGGAAGTGGTTACATTAGTGGTTACACAACACCTGCTGAATCAGCTAACCGGAACTTGAGTAGACCTAACTCCATCTTAAACCTTGGCCACATATAGGCAGGCGTCTTCCCCTGACACCCACAGTTGCTATTTAAAGGTGAAAAGTAAAAGCTATTTTAGGAGTTTTCTGACTCCTTATCGTGATAGTCTTTAATCTTGAACTGAACAAGATAAAGTTAATATAAAAAGACATGTTTAAGAACCACATAAATGATACAGCATAAGAAATATAGTTGGTAATACTGTAATACTTATGTATAGTGCCAGGTACACTTTGTAAAGTATATGATTGTCTAACTGCTATGCTGTACACCTGAAGCTAATACAAACTATCATTGAATGTAAACTGTCATTGAAAACAATGTTAAAATGAAGAAGAAGAACTTCATAAATGAAATATCTTTTGAGGCCATATGTTATTAAAACCACTTTTATCTATTTAATGAAAATAAGAGCATGCAAAATGAAAACTATTAAGTTGATCTAAGTAATAAGGTAAAAACAATGGAAACACTCTTAGTAAAAGTTCACTACAGGAGAAGCACCTGGAATGGTAAATGTACTTTGAGCCATAGGGGTCTGGCGCTGAGGCAAGTAAAGAAGATAGTGTTTGCAGTTGTTTGAACAAGGCATAAACACCGCTGAATATGTACGGTGCAAAAACATCCTCACAGCCAAAGGTAAGAACAACTGAACAAGAGAATGATGCAATCTCTATTGTGAATGCATCACCCATGTGGTGGAAGAACAAAGGGAGACCCAGATGGAAAAAGTGCCTGGAGGATCAGCAGAAAATAATAACAAATTTGGTGCATCTACTAAGGGAGAATTCCACTGCATTATTAAAATGGGATTCAGTTAAACTGTGGAACCCAGGACTTTGTTTACTGTGATAAATGGCATGCTATTAGTAGTGTATTTAGAGTTTCCAAGATTAAACTCATTGGCAGTTCTTGGGAAGAGAGAATGGAACGGCTGAGCTTTTGCAGTGTTTTCAGACTTCCTTCTCATTTTTAGGACACTTTTCTCTAAAACACTTAATGCAAATAAAACATATAAAATCTTATAAACAAACACACACACATTTAACTTATGGCATAAATATAACATAGAACAGTTTCTGTGCATTGATATTTAGAAAAGTTAATCCATGACCCCCACAACAACAGCTGGGTGCATGACATCTGTTATGACAGAGAGAGGGTGCTATGTTCTCAATCAAATAATGCAAATTAAGTCAATATAATTAATTGGATGCTATAGTGAAAAAGAAATATTAAGCAATCAGTGCTATAAATCATAATAAATCCTCTAGGATTCAGATCCAGAGCCACTGAGAGGAAATATATCATAACTTCTGTTCATCTGTAAATCATCAGACAAAAAAGGATGAGAAGCATAGGAAACACTTTATATTTCTACTATAGACTCTTTTTTACCCTTAGTATCAGGGAGTTCAAATAGATTTTTAGTTATAATCACCTTTTAGTCTTACTGTGATCAGACAATATTATATAAACTAGTACATTCCCACTTTCTTATATACCTAATTATACACTGTAACTTGAGCACAGGATCAGCTGGCACTCATGAATAATTTAGTATATTAATTCATCTATATCCAAGAGGGTAAATTACATAATATGTGCAAGTTGATCCAGAGGAACTCACTTATACTATTGAACATTCGAAACTTATATTTTGGTATAACTAAATGCATACTAAAAATAAAACATGGTCCTGTACAAAGCAATGCCACACTGTAATATAAACATTTTAATAGAGATATCAAAATGTTAACAAAAAGACAAAAAATTGTGTGGTTCCTACTGACAAGATTGGAATAAAATCTAATATCTTGGGTTTGTTCATCGAAGTTTTCATTAAACTCACTTATTCAATAAATTTATATTTATTGGAATACTATTCTCTTTTAAATATAGTACAAAGTATTTGAAAAAAGATTTTTCTCAAAGTGTTTAAAATGTGATAAAAAGTAACATTCAAATAGATAAATGATTATAATAAAATGTGCTATGAGAGATAGAAACACAAGATACTATTGGAGCAGTTAGGATGTTTCAGATATATGACTCCACATGTACACCTGAAACTCATACAAAATATCATTGAATGTAAACCGTAATTGGAAACGCTGTTAAAATTAAGAAAAAGAACCTCATGAATAAAATATCTTTTGAGTCCATATGTTATTAAAACCACTTTTATCTATTTAATGAAAATAAGAGCATGCAAAATGAGAACTATTAAATTGATCTATGTAATCAGGTAAAAACAATGGAAACACTCTTAGTAGAAGTTCACTACAGGAGGAGAAGCCCCTGGAATAGTAAATGTACTTTGAGCCATAGGGGGCTGGTGCTGAGGCAAGTTAAGAAGATAGTGTCCTTGAGTCACAATAGAACATGCAGTTCCAAGGGAATTAATGGTAAAATGAAAGTAAGATGTGGGAAGAGATAAGACTAGGCGAGTAAGGCCCAGTTAATGAAGAACTGTTTATTTCATTTCAGTGAACACAAACATTGATATGTAGACCCTGAGAGCCAATAAAATATTTGAAGCAAGAAAATGACACCATACAATTTGTATTTAAGAAAATAAATTCTAATAACTGTAGAAAATAAGTAAGCATTTGACAAACTTGAAAAAAAAGATAGTAGAAAGATGAATGTTTCAGAAATTTAAAGAAAATGATAAAATTTAAAATAAGGGAGTAAAACATGTTGGAGAAGGAAACAAAACCAATAAATAGAAAAGAGGAAATTCAATAGTAAGGGAAATGAAAGAATGGCCAAGAGCTTGGGGCTTAGCTATGTTATGGATTGTTGTGCTATTCATAAAGAAGGGAACACCAGAGACATTACAAGTTTGGGTAAGGTAAAATTAGTTCAGCTTAGGACATGTTGATTTGAAGTATAAGTGGAATGTTAAAGAGTAGATACTCAACAAATAACTGAAGATGTACTTGAAGCTCAGTAAAGAAGTCTTGACTAAGGATATATATTTGAAAGTCATCAGCATACAGGTACTAATTAAAATAATGAGGAAAGATGCTATCATTCATAAAGAGTAGCAGAATATGGGGTAAAAAGCAGATTGATGGTGAAACATTGAGGAATTCTAATAATTTGGGGACTGGAAAAAGAAAAATCCACATAAAATATTAAGAAAGAACCCTAAGTAAAGAAAAAGAAAAAAATCTAGGAGATTTGTCTATAAAGTCAACCAGAATAATAAAAAAAAAAAAAAAATGAAACTGTAGTTTGGTCACTAGAGGCAATCTTATAAGAGTTTAAATTAGATGAGAAGAGAAAAAATTCCCATTTTACTTAACAATTTTAGGTAGTCCTTATAAAATTAGGGTATAAAATATCTAATGACAAGGATGAAATCAAAATTTCCAAGAGTGAGAGGAAGTTTAAGACATTATGAAAGTTAGCTTTTCTTCAATAAGCCTGCATGTAGAAGACAGGAAAAAAAAAAAAAAAAAAAAAACAGGTAGTATAGGAATCAGAGGACAACATGAGCTCTAAAGAATAATTTTAGAGAATAGATTTATAAAAAAGAGATACGTTCTGGAGCAAATTGCTTAGGAAAAATAAATAAGATAGTATTCAGAACCATGGCTGGTAATTGACCTTTAAATGCAAAAGAAACTTCTCTTCCACTCATAAAAGGGTTAAACAATGACTCTAGATATACATTGAAACACATATCTGTGGGCCACAAAATGTGAGGCACTTATATGTGTTTATCCCTCATACTCTAAAATTTCTCATAGGAAAGGGGGCATGATATTTTGATAACTGATAAATTGGAGGGGGTTAGGTAAGGTTATTGAGTATGATAATGACTATTTGTAAGAGGTATTATAAGAATTAACAAGAATGAGAGCAATAACAAGTAAAATGATTGCATATAGAACTAGGTGTCCAGTGAGTATGAATATGAAGAAAACAAATACATAGAATCGCTAATCTGCAAAGATTATGATTTTCTCTAGAAACTCTCAGGAAATACTAACAAGAGGAGGTAGAAAGATTCTCAATGTATTTAGGCCAAAAATCACATAAACAAGTCAAGAAAATAATCCAAACAAACAAATCAAATAAGCAAGCTGCAAATAAAATGTTGAAATGATTCACTGAGGCTAGGATTCATAGGATATAAACTGAAGGAATGAAAATAAGAGTAAAGTGAGGGAAGAATTCAATATCCAAAGACACGATAAAGATAAAATGCTCCATACGGAAAGTAATGAAGCGAGGAGCTAAAAAGAATGGAAACTGTGGTCAGAGATTAATATTTTGTATTTCATTATATTAGGGGTAATTAAAAATATGTGATGATAAAATCCAGCTGTGACCAGGGAATGGTTGTCTAAAGCAGGGTGGAAGTTAAGAGAACTGGAACCCAGGAAGTCAAACACCTATGAGAAGCAAGTATCCTGTGGGCTAGACATATATTCTTGGAGGTCATTATGGAGGCTGTTAGGATTTGAAATAAAATAAATACTATGATCCATGTGCCCAAGGGCCTCAGCAGGTAATAGTATCAAAGGATGACAGAGGCAAAAATGTAATAATAGGAGTTTTTGCATGAACTAAACAGCAATACTCAGAAAGTAGCACTGATGATTAAGAAAGAGCAGATTCCAGCTATGACAGCATGGTAAATGGAGTGGGAATAAATGAATGATATCCTCTGCGGGAGGAACTGGCAGGCACAGGGGAGAGTCAGATTGTAGCTAAATCCAAATGTTGAAAACATATTTGGATGATAATTGAAGCATGTTTAAAGGGTTGCACAGACATGGAAAGATAATCAGTGGGGAAGAAATGCAGAGTAAATTAAGGATGATATTATAGAAGAGGGAAGTTGATCAAGGAACCAGAATTTTACATATAGCTATAAATGGCAAATTATAAAGTATAAAGAGCAACCATAGTGCTGGAAAAAAAATAAAAAGGCAGTCTAAATAATGAAATTTAGTGGACTATGTTTAAAATTGAACATTTTGAAATACAAGTGGCATAATCTGATTTGTAATTTAAAACATTATTCTGATTTTAGTGAGAAATGACTGGGGGCAAATGTTGCTTGTGGTAGAGAAAATAATTTATAAGGCCATTGTAGTAAACCAAAGGAAAGATAATGATGGACAGATTTAGAGTCACTGAATAGTTTGGAGAAAAGTGGGTCAATATAAGAGATACTTTAGGATGGTTACTGAACAAGTTGTCATTTCAAACTCACTATTTCTTAGATGATATATGAAAAATACTGATATAAATGACACTGAAGCTAAGCTCTGTTAAAAGTAATTATGTAGGTTTTATATATACATTTCTATTTTCAGTTATCTGAACTATCCTCTGTCACAGTCTGGAAACCAAAAACCTGTAGTATTTCCCAGAATCCTTTGCCATCACATTCCTACTTAATATTGCAACAATGAAAGTAATGTTTTGAGATTCAAAAATCAGAAGAGAAGAATATGTGTTTTCTTCCTTTAGAGCAGTGATTTTCAAACTTTTCATCTCATGGTACACATAAACTAATTTCTAAAATTCTGCAGTGCACACAAAATATATTTTTTACCAATCTGACAAAAAAATAATAGATATAATTTTGATTCATTCACACCAGACAGCTATTGTTGTGTTGGCTGTTGTCTTTTTTTTTTTTTTTTTTTCCATTGGACAATCTAAGGGAAAAGAGGTCAGTGCCCCAGACTAAATAGTGAGATATTGCATGTGTTGTGGAAACCAAGGCAGATTCTTCTTGTCCAGCAATCAGAAGAATATGTGAGGCAAGAATGAGGCATCTGACATTTCCTTTATTGTGGACATTACATCATCCACGTGTGCCCTGCACTGCAAGCATGCGCTGGACCACCAGCTGACTGCCAGTCAGAATCCCTCCACTCATTGCACTGCTGCTCAGTGCTGTCACTTGCCATTTGCTCACTGCCCACTGCTCACTTGCTCACTCCCCGAACACTCCCATGGAGGTTCCTGCCCCTTACAGACTATGCATAGACAAAGCTGTCTACTAGCCAAAATATGACATCAATGCTTATATAACTGCAGGTGCACTGCACATGAGAATCTAATTATTACCTCTAAGCAGCCCACACCTGGGCATCCTGGGTGAGGAAGTCTGACAGACTCTATTGTCATCACGGCATATTTTTAAATTTTTTGCAGCACACAAGTTGAAAATGGCTGCTTAAGAGGCTTCAAGAAAGTAGGCTAACCCACTACATATGTGAAGCTCTCATCAGTTTCCTAAAAAACTCCTTTGATTCTTGAACTTCAGGGCTTCAGGAGCCTGAGATAATTAATAGTAATTATCTTCAACACTTGCCTTCCTGTAACAGAATCCATGGGCTGCCTCAACTGAAACAAAACCCATGGACTATTTAGTTATGAGGGGTCCAATTGCCTGCTGCCAGAAGAATAACTCTCAATGCCAGAGTTCGGTGGAAAGAAAAATAATTATACAGATTTAGATTATTGGCAGATTTCTGCCCTTAAGTCGTATTTTCTTTAAAACACCCACAAACACATAGTTCTGCCTCCTCCTGCAAAACCAGGCTAGTTTTAGAAAAGTCAGAGATATAGTTTTCCTACTTCCCAGACACAGTTCACTTTTACCAGCAGCTCCCAATCATTCAAGCCTGATTGGGGAGGTATTGCCTGTGTTTTGGTGTCTTCCAGCTCTTAATTCAGAACCACATGGAGTTCCCAGCCTCCTTATAAAGTGATGGAGTTCTCCCTTTCCTTCCAGAGCTGCATGGTCCTATCCTACCTCCTTGCAAATAAAGTGGATCCCTTTCTCTAAAATGGCTGCTGCCTTATTTTTAAATCTCTCACCATGGCCTGTGATGCAGTGGGTGTGGTAACCGTTTCTAACCATTCACAGAATCTTGTGCAGGCCCCTATGCTCTTTTCTCACCATTCTATGGTCAAAATCCCTCCCATCTCCTTTGGGCCTTGGAAGAACTAAAGCCATTTGCATAACTAAGACACTACCTACCAGCCACAGATATGCAAAGACATCTTGAAAGCTGTCCCCTTCATCCATCCCCCAACAGCAGGCTCTGGGGAATTTTGGGGACCCCACTCTGTAACACGAAGAGAGAAAGAAAATGCTGCTCCTCACACAAACTGCTGAGAACAGTTTTTTTTAAAGAAGTTGAGGCATGAAGTCCAAGTATGTAGAGGCAGGGACCATTTCGTACTTGCTCAGTACAAGTATATGTTTCTTCATGGGTCACATGTTTTATTAGCATGTTAAATCTCTACCCAGGGGTGTTGTTTATTATTAAAATGAGTATAAGGTTGCCCTATGGCCATCTTGGGCAGAACTGCAATGCTCATGCATTAGGGTTAAGAAAGTCTTTTTGGCCCTGGCTGGTGTGGCTCAGTGGATTGAGCACTGCCCTACAAACCAAATGGTTGCCATTTTGATTCCCAGTCAGGGCACATGCCTGGGTTGCAGGCCAGGTCCCCAGTTGGGGGTGCTCTAGAGGCAATGACACATTGATGTTTCTCTACCTTGCTTTCTCTTTCCCAACCCCTCTCTCTAAAATAAATAAGTGAATGAAAACCTTAAAAATAAAAAAAACATAAAATAAAATGATACTATTAAAAAAGAAAGAAAGAAAGTCTTTTTGCTGATGGATAAAGTGGCATCTTGTGCTTGCTGCCTCTGCTTTGTCTGGTTGCTAATTAGATGCAGGATTTGAGGGGCAACCAAGGGAAATTCCAATCTTTTCAGGAGAGGCTCAGCCTATCTCAGTAGGAAACTGGAATTGGCTTATTTGATCCAGTGTTATTTGAAAAAAGTAATGAGATTATTTATTGCTAATGTAAATGAAATATTAGTAGACTCCAAAATGCCTACTGTTGCCTGGAAAAAAATGTTTCTTCAAATTCTGGCTTTGGTATAAACCACGATGATTATTGCAATAGAACTTAATTGTGGAAGTAAGGCCTACAAGTACTACAAGAAGGCTACTTTTGGCGATGTGGTTATGTAACCGAGTGGCGGAGCTGCAGGGGGCTCCTCCCCCAAATCCCCACAGCTCTTGGTTTTGGGGATGGGGAAGGAGATAATACAGCTTTTAAGATACTTTGCATATCTATAGCAAGTCTGTAACTAGATAATAGCTGTGCTACAGCCCAGGGCAAAAAGGTGGATGATAGGCTTAAGGCTTAAGATGCTTTTATACTGCCCCCAGGTAAAAAGGCCAGATATAAGACCAAAGTTAACCACTCAGGGTCCAAAATTATAATTAGCTGATATTTACAGTCATTTACAGACTGTAGGTTTCTGACATGAAACTCAAAGCATTGAGTGGAGGGCAATGTGACACAGAAATTTGGAAAGGTGCTTTTGGTGAATTCTTATGATTATGAATACAAGGATCTTAGAACTTCCCTATGTCCTCCCTGCAGTGGAGTCAATGCCTTTACATGAGTCTTAGATCTGTTTTCTTTTGTTGCAAGAAGCTATGATGAGACAATTAGCTTCATTCAAATGGGTTACTGATTCTCCTCAATACCCATGACTATCAAATTTTAGTGCCTACACACTCACTAAAAAAATAAATAAATAAAATCCCAGTTTATTCTAAAGAAATGTTTCCCTCCAGCTTGCTCTGGAAGAAGAGAATGTATAAACCCAAATAATTGTAATGATTTTGCCAATGTATATCAAAGATGAATTGGAGAATAGCTGTAAACATGGATTTTGAAGGAACATGCCAGAAAGAAAAAACACTGAAATTCAGGGATTTGATAAACAAGCTTTGTTTTTGTCCCACCATATTAAAGTTGGATCAGGGAATAGAAGTAGCAAATAACCCTAACTGATTTGGTAGGGAACATGCTTGTCATTGTAAAAAATCAGAAGCCAGAGGCATGCCACCTTGATCATGTTATTAGTCATCTAAAGATTAGCAAAATGTCCTTCTAAAATGAAAGACAAATTACTGCCCTTTACTCCTCATAGCACTGAAAAAGCTATAAGACTTGTTGGGACTCTTGGAATTCTGCAAAGAAGTAACATATGCGAGCATACCACTCCTTACCATTTATTGAGTAGCACAAAGCCACAGGATTTGAGTGACGAGCAGAGTAAGCAAATGCTCTGCAGGTAGTAGAGACTTGATCCAAGATGCTGAGCCAGTTGGACCTTGTGAAGCGGAAGATTCAAAGATGCTCAAAGTACAATATCCATCACCAATTAGGATTCAATATGCCATCATCATTCATTTGAAGCAAAGCATTGCCCTCTTCTACAAATAACTATTTTCCCTTTGAAAACCAACTCCTGGATATCTATTATGTTTTTACATATTAACTAACTTAAAAGTACAGCAATTATTATACAGAGATGGGTACAATAAATCACAAGAATTTTTGTTCTTTTTTAGCAGACAGTTGAGTTCATAGACAGTTTGTACTTTCTGATTTCCCCAAAGCCCCCAGTGTTCTCTCTGACCTTCACTCATCCAATGTTCCAAATGGTTTTGTAAGAATCTATTCCCCTATATTAAATCCTCACTACCAAAATATTTAGATCTCTGACAAACTGACTTATAGAATATAATAATATGGAAGAAAAGTGAACTCTAATCAATTTTAATAAATAAATAAATAAATTTGGCTTTACAGTTGTAATATTTGGTTCTGACATGATTCTCAAACGTGTATCATGTATTTGCATGTGTCTTGTTCTTCAAAATCATTCAGTCCTTTAGAGGAAATGTCTCCAATTTTGCTAACTCCACAAAACAAACTATTTTTGAGCAACTGCTGTTACCACTTTAAAAGTTTAAAGGTCAGGAAACAGTTAAGAGATATACATAATTGGCACCAATTACTCAAAATAATCTTTGTAAAACTCAGTGTCCATATAAGCAACAGGAAAATAATACCTCGAAGAGAAGGTATAAAAATTAAATGAAAGGATATATGTTCAAATTGCATCATTGCCAGTAATTTGCATTATGATTGATAGTTACTATTATCATGTGGATTTATATCTTTTTAACATTTTAATCATTATTTAAACAGATGTGCCTTATAATGTGGTGATTTCCTTATGAGAAATCTGCCATAATAAAAAGAAAAATGAAGAATATTTATGTAGCATTCTTTCTGGGAAGACTCTTATTAAAGGAATCCTCCGAATATGCATTCTAAATTGGTTTCCCAGCTGTTTCCATCTTATCCCAGCCACTGCAAGATGCCAATGACTGTTGCTCTGGACTCTTATTCTCTCCACCTGGCCCTCATGGAAACGCCAGCTGAATAAACCAGCAGAGCGTGGCTGGTGAGAAAACTAGTAATTACACAAAATGTCCTTACAGTAAATTCATGGCCACTAATCTTAAAGGGGTCCTTGATATTGCTGAATTTTTATTTTATATTTATTTAATCTATTTACTCTCTTTATTGGTATTTCACACTTTTCCTCTATCTTGAAATTTTGACAACATATTATTTATTTTAGAAAATTAGGGTTTTATATTACTTAAAATATTTTTTATTAAACTTACGGAGAATTCCTACCAACTCCGGTCATATCTACACTCCTACATGCCTTCTTTCTGTTCTCCCTTTTTTACTTTTATGAATAAATTGTCCCTATTCCTAAGGGCAGCCTCCCCAATTTCTGTACTAAGTATTGTATATTTTGAGCTTTTTAATGACTGGAGTCCAGTACCTCTCTAAGTATCAATTTATCCTTCCCTATTATTTGTAGGAATATACAAACATGCTCTTTATCCTTCATGTTAAGAAAATACCACAAACTGGGTAGTTTAAATGAAAGAAAAATATTTTTCCAAAAGTTCTTCAAGCTAGTTCAAATTCAGGTTATTGGCAGGGCTGGTTCCTTCTAAGAGCTGTGAAAGAGAATGTGTCCCATGCCTCTGTCCCAGCTTCGAGTGGTCTGCTGGCAATGTGGCATTCTTTGGCTACTAGACACATTGCCTCACCTCTGTCTTCATTTTCACATAGCTTTATTCCTGTGTCACGGCTGTGTCCAAGTGTACCCTTTTGATAAGGCAAGGACATATTAGATTAAGGACCCACCCCACTCTAGTATGACCTCATCTTTATTAATTACATCTACACTAACCTTATTTCCAAACAAGGTCATATGCTGAGGTACTAGGAGTTAAGATGTCAATATACAAATTCTAAGTGGGCATAATTCAACCAAAGAGAAATCATTTTCTAAACATACATTCATATATATATATATATATATATATACATCAGCCAGCAGCCGTCCGTCTCGAGAGACGATGGTGTAGCTTCTTAAGAGTCTATCTGCACCGCCGAGAATGGCTGTGCAATCCAACTCGGGAGTGACACGGTATCTGTCTCCTCCCATGTTGAATCGACATCTTGTGATGACGCTGGAGTGTCCTCTCCAGTGAAGCTGAAGCTACAGAGCCTGGGCAGGGTGATATGGAGGGTCTGCTGTTGCCCATGCAGCAGACCCCCCCCTCTCTTCGCAGCTGAAGGATCCAAGGGAAAGACGGAGTCAATACAGCTTGGCTTCAGGTGCGCCGCAGGAGTTGCCGGTGTTGACTACAACGTCAAACCGCCTTAGGGACTCCGGCTCCGGATTTTCTGTCGGGGTTTACTCCCTTAGCCTTTCCCCTGAAAAGGTATGCCGCAAGGCAGCGGAGGTTTTTTGGAGTCAGAGTTTTCCTTCTCCGATGTCTATACACCAAAGAGTCCTAATTTATAGCCCAGGCCAAGCTTCATTTCCGAATTTCAGATTCATATATCCAAATATATTTCCAATAGTTCTACTTTGATATATAACAAACATCTTAAGCACAGCAAATAGTCTTATAAAATAAACTCATATAATCCCAAACCAGGATGATAACATAGAAAATAACAAGCACCCTAAATGCCTCCCACGTCTAACCATTATTCCCAAAAGCGTTATTCCCTCCCTCCCTCAGTAGTAACTAATATCCTGACTTCAATGTCATTCATAGCTTTTATTTTTTAATTATTCATATCTAAATGATAGAGTCCACATTACTATTTAATTGTATATAATTGAAATTATACATGATATGTTTGGTTGTGTCTCATTTCTTTTATGCAAATTATATTATTAAGATTTGCTCATGTTGTCGCTTTTCACTGTGTTTTATTCATTGTGGAATAGTATTTGATAGTGAGACTATCTCATAATTAGTTTATCTATTGTATTATAATAAACTTTGGGGCTATCTTCACATTTGGGCCATTATAAACATTGCTGCTATGGACATTCTTGAACATGTGTCCTGGTACAAATAAGCATGAATTTTTATGGGCTATTTGCACAGGAATAAAATTACAATGCCACAGTTATGTTCATCTTCACTTTTACTAAATACCGAAAAATATTTTTCAAATTCGTTTTATCCAAATTTGGTCAGGAAACTGGAAGGCACCCTATGTTTTACATATGAGGGGTTTATATTTCACACAATCATTTTTTATTGTCTCAATAGCAGAAGCAATTAAGAAATTGAAAAAGCCACCCAAACAACCACACCCATAGGATGCTTATGTTAATAGCTGGTTAAGAAATATTCAAAAAAAAAAAAAAAAAAAAGAAATATTCAAGATATTCAATATGAACAAAAATAAATAAATAAAGGTACAGCCCTCTTAACACAATAATATAAGGAAAAAAATTAAAATGGGAAATATATAAAAAGTTTGGCAGACAAAATAACTCCAGAAAAATCTTAGATCAAAGCAGAAGAAATATAGCAAAGTATTGTTATTTGTTGTGGTATACTAATTGCAATAATGTCCCTAAAAATAGTCTCTTTCCATGGTCTTTGCCCTATAACTTTGTAATTCCCTTCCATTCTGACTTTGAGCTTTACCATGTGACTTGCTTTAACCAATGAGATGTTCAAAATATATCAGCAAAACTTTACAAAACTGTGTGTGTATTTTTAATTGCTCTATTAGTTTTTGCCTCTGCTATGAGAATAAGCTTGTGATAGCCTACTGAAAAATGAGAATCCACATGGGCAGATATTAAGACATCTCAGGTGAGTCATAATGCACCTGCTAACCTCCCATCTATCTGCCAGCTCAACAAAGACATGCAAATTATCCCAGTTAAAATTATTTCAACCTGGCCCAAATATTAGAATTCAGGTGCTGACACATGGATTTGGTAGAAACTACTAAGTTTCAGACAGGTTGTTATACTGTTATATTGATACAAGAAATTACTAATACAAACACCATGAAAAGAATGCAAAAACTCAGGGAAGAGATTAGAAAAACAAGAGGAAAATGTGAAATGGAACGACAGGAAATAAATTAGAAAAAAAAATCTTTGAAAATTACTTTATAAATAAAGACTTATGAGATGTATGAAGGAGATTATATATGATCAAAAGTACAACTTTAGAAACAGGCAAAAGACAAAAAAAAATACAAGGAAAACAACAGAAAATAAGAAGAGGTCTAAAAATAGATGAAAGAAAATAGAAAACAGCAAAGGATCTTCAATATAGTACATTAAATGTTCTTGAGTATTTTTAAAATATTAACTTAAAAGAGTTTTCTTACTTTTCATTTATGTTAGCAGGTTTTCCTACATTTTCCAGGTGTGAAGTTATTTATGACTAATTGGGCTTCCTAATTATGAAGATTTATACTGTCATAAATTCTGCAAAAAATGCCAGCTATCATCTATACTGTCCTCACCTTATCATTCTTTGTTTCTTTCAGGAACTCAGTTTGAGTATTGGTAGAGTTCTCATCTCATCCCCCATGATTCTTACCTTTCTTTTGTTTTTTCCACTGTTGGTTCCTCTGTATTGAAATTTCTTCATATCTGTTTTTAATTTCACTGCATTTTTCCTTTGGCTGTTTCCAAAGCTCTATCTAAAAATACCTGTAGATTTCTGAGAAATGCAGAGTATGGAACTCTAAGCATCTATTCCTCCACAAAGACAATAACTTTTTTTTAGCAAAATTGTCAAAATTAGGTTTATCAGAACTCAAAGATTTAGAGAAGCCAAATGAACTCTTAATCAACAAAATGGAGACCAGAACACGGTGGAAGAGATGTGTGGCATTTTAACTTACCCCTGTCTCGGCTACCCTGCCCAGTTCATTGGTGGTCCTCAGTGGGATCCTAATTCTAGAAGCAGCAAAGCAGAGTTGTTCTTAAGAAATTACAATTGTCCCATTAAAAATATATAAATTTGGAGCCCCATGAAGAATAAACAGGAAGAGCTTGCCTTCATTTTCACTGATTATGAACTATATCAATGTAGAAAATCAGCAATACTGAAGACATTCCATAAAAACATTGAAAGGCAAATGAACCATTACCACCTGGGACAAAATACAACATTGAGTCAAACAAAACACATAGTGACAGTCTGGGAGAAAAAAAACAAGAATGTTATACTTTAGGGCAGTGATTTTCAACCAGTGTGTTGCAAGAATTTTTAAAACACACAATGCCTATTTAGTCCAGGGAACTGACCTTTTTTTCCCTTAGACTGTCAAACAAACAAACAAAAAATGACAATAGCCAATATAATAGCTGTCTGATGTAAATGAATAAAAATTATTCCTATTTTTGTCAGATCAGGAAAATTACGATGAATTTTAGGTATACTGCAGAATTTTAGTAATTAGTTTATGTGTGTTATGAGATCAAAAAGGTTGAAAATTCGTTGCTTTAGGGAATAGGACCTGTGTGAAGCTCCCATGTGTGTTGGGGTATATAGGTTATAGTCATGATGAAGGAAGGTCACATACTCAGAAGACTTGAGAAGCCCCAAGCATTCATCTCTGGCTGATAGTTTTAAACTGCTTCTATCATTTTTAAATGTACGGTTCAATATTGTTCAGTGCATTCACACTTATGTGTAACCAGTCTCCAGAATTCTATTCATCTTGCCGAACAGAAACTCTGTATCCATTAAACAACAGCTTTCCGATTCCCTTTTCTCCCAGCACCTGGTAGCTACCATTCTACATTCTATTTCTATGAAATAGATACTTTAGCAACTTATATAAATAGATCATACAGTATTTATATTTTTGAACTGGCTTAAGTCACTTACAAAATGTCCTCATGTTTTGTCTATGTTGTAGCATGTGTCAGATATACCTTTCTATTTAAGGGTAAATAATATATTCCATTGTATGTATATACCACTTTTTGCTTATCTAGTGATGACATTTTGTTACTTCTATTTCTTACATATTATTAATAATAATGCTATAGACATTCATGTGAAAACACTTCATTCTGCTTTCAATTTTTTTGGTGATATACCCAGAGATGGAATTGCTCTATCATGTGGTAATCCTATTTTTAATTATTTGAGGAAGCATTATACTGTTTTCCATAGCAATTGCAGCATTTAACATTGATAGCCACAATACACAAGAGTGGAAATATCTCCATATTTTTACTGACATTTATTATTTTTGAATTTTTTAAAAGTTTTTAAAAAATATCCTTTATTGATTATGTTATTACAGTTGTCCCAATTTCTTTTCCCTTTGTTCCCTTCCACCCAGTGACCACCAACCCTCCCTCCAGTTGTACCCCCCACCCCCATGTCCATGCCCATTGGTTATGCATATAGTTCTCAATATCTTCCTGTCTACTTCACTCCCTCCTACTATGCTTCTTAATTCCTGTACAATCTCCCTCACTTCTCCCCCTTCCCCCTCCCTGTTGACCTCCCCCTAATATGCCCCCCATACCTATAATTCTTTTCCCACTCTCATTGTCTTCTTAGTCTGCTTTTGTTTCAGTTTCCTAGCTTCTGTTGTTGGTTGTTGTGATACAGTTTTTATTTTAATGTTCATAGTTTTGATCCTCCTTCTCCTAAACAAGTCTCTTTAACATTTCATATAACAGTGGTTTGGATCTAATGAACCCCTTCCGTTTTACTTTGTCCTGGAAGCACTTTCTCTGCCCTTTTCTTTTCTGAATGACAGCTTTGCTGGATAGAGTAATCATGGTTATAAGTTTTTGCTTTTCATTAATTTAAATATTTCTTGCCAGTCCCTTCTTGCCTTCAGAGTTTCTTTTGAGAAATCAGCTGACAGTCTTATTGGGACCCCTTTGTATGTAATTCTCTTCTTCTCTCTTGGTGCTTTTAAGATTCTCTCTTTATTCTTAATTTTTGACATTTTGATTATAAAATGTCTTGGGTCCAGTTTTTTTGGAACTCTCTGTGCTTCCTAGACCTGTAAGTCTATTTTCTTCCCCAAGTGAGGGAAGTTCTGCTTCATTATTTTTTTACATAACTTTTTCATTTCTAGTTCTTCTTCTTTACCTATGGCAACCCTATAATTCGGATGTTGGCCCGCTTGTAGCTGTCCCATAGGTTTCTGAGCCTCTCCTCATTTTCCGCACTTTTTGTTTCCTCTTTCTGCACTGGTTGACTGTTCCTTCCCTATGTTCCAATTTGTTGATTTGATCCTTGGTTTTCTTCCCTCACCAGTAGTTTTGTATGTATTTTCATTCATTTCAGCAGGACTAGCCTACATTTCTTCCCTGTCTTATTTAAGATCTGCTGTTAGGTCTGTAAACATTTTTATAAGCAAAGCTCTGAACTGTGCCTCAGAAATATTTCCTATCTGCTGCTTCATTAGATTAGATATTTGCTGTTTGGTCACCTATGCCACCGGGATCTCTATCATGATTAGTGCCATCCTGACAGTTTTGTGTTTACCTTTGCTTCTTGGGCAAGGACCTCCTATGCTATAGGGGGCGGAGCCCCATGCACTCATCACAACTGAGCAACCCTTCTCACCACCCTGTGGAATTTTCTGTGGGGGTAAGGGGATCCAAGATGGATTTCTGCTGTTCATTCTCTGCCTAGAGACTGGGAGCATCCTCCTCCATCCCCACCCCCTCCAGGCCTCACAGTTCAAGACAATGGGGGTCTGCCTTCCCCAGCACTGGAATCACAAGCTGATATGTCTGGTTTGCAGCTAGGGGTGCTCCCCAGGCTCTTCTTGCCTCCCCTTAAATACAGGTGTCTGTGCTTGCTGCCATCCCGCCACCATTGCTGCTGCTGCCGCTGCCACTGCCACCAGCACAACTTGACCTCTCCACCCCGGCTTCGCCCCTCCTACCTGTCTGGATGAGCATCACTTCTTTATAACTTCATATGTTAGACTTTCATTTATTTTCTGGAAGTTCTGGTTATTTCTGGTTTTGTGGTAGTTGTATTCCTTCTTAGTTGTGGAAGGAGACAGAGCATGTCATTCTAGGTCTCTATCTTGGCCGGAAGTCTCCTGTGTGTGTTTATATTATTTTTGAATTTTTTAAACAATAGTCATACTAGTGAGTGTGAAGTAATATGTCATTATGATTTTGATTTGTATTTCTCAAGCAATTAGCCATTTAAACATCCTTTTCTATACTTGTGGGCTCTTTGTATATCATCTTTAAATAAGTGTTTATTCAAGTATCTTGAACATTTTTGATACTATTTTGTTGTTGAGTTGTAATTCTTTATATTTTCTGAATATTAACCACTTACTTAACATACAATTTTCAAATAGGTTCTTCTTTTCAATGGGTTACATTTTTTGTCTGTTGATTTTCTCTTAAAATGCACAAAAGTTTGAAAATTTAATGTAGTTCCATTTGTCTGTATTTGATTTTGCTGCCCCTGCTTTGGGCGTCATATTAAAAAAGTCATTGATAAATCCAATGTAATGAAGGTTTCTCCTTTGTTTCTCTTAGGAATTTTATAATTTTAGGTTTAACATTTAGGTATTTAATTAATTTTGATTTAATTTTTGTGTCAGAGTCCAACTTCATTTTTTTTCTCTTATTCCATGGTGATGGCAGGCGGCAGGACCCCAACTAGCAGTTTGGTAACAGATATACAATGGATTATTATTCAGCCACTAAAGAATGATGATCTGCCATTTGCAACAACATGGATAGAGCTTGAGGACATTATGCTGAGAGAAATAAGACAAATAAGAAAAACAAACACTTTATAATATTATTTATATATGTAATCTAAAAACGCAGACCTTATAAAAACACAAAGAAAAAATGGGAGTTATCAGGGTCTGGGGGCAGAGGAATAGGATAAGTATAGTTTAAGAGTGCAAACTTGCAAATAGTAGATAAATGAGTCCTGAAGATCTAAAGCATAGTATAGTGATTTAGACAATAAATTTATTATAAACATCAAGTGTGCTAAGAAACTAGACCTGAATTATTACTACCACGAAAATGATAATTTTATAACATGGTAGAAGTGTTAGCTAATGCTATAATATATGAACGTATCAAATTAACATTTACAACTCAAAGTTTATTTGTCATCAGAAACAATGGAGACCACAGGGAGTGGGATGATATATTTAAAGTGTTGAATGAAATGAAAGCTGTCAACTGAGATTTCTGTATTCAGGAAAACCATCCATAAAAATGAAGTTAAATTAAGATATTCTCAGATCAACAAAAGCTGAGGGATTCTGTCACAAGTAGACCTGCCCTACAACATATGTTAAAGGAAGTATTTCAGACTGAAATAAAAGAATATCTGACAGCAAAGCCATATGATAAAATAAATAGTTATAGTGTTTTTATATTTTGATTTGTATCCTATTCTTTTCCTATATGTTTTAAAAGACAAATGAATAAAACTGTAATTATAATTCTACATTAATGAGTATATAAAGTTTAACAAAAATAACAATATAAAGATATGGGGAAAGACCTATAGAAGTATACTATTGAAGTTAGGTTCACATTAAATTATTGTTATGGATTTGTTACATGCAACACCTAGAAAAACCAATAATAAAATAACTTAAATATCTATAAAAGGAAATGAGAAGGGAAACAAATTAGTACATTACAAAAAATTATTAAACAAAACAGCTGTAATGGGAAAATCAGGGAACAAAAGAGATATAAGACTTCGAGAAAACACACTGCAGAATGACAGAGTAAATTGACTAACCCTTCCAATTTAAGGTTCAATATTAGCAAAATGTAGTTTTAAAAGACATGTGTCAGTTCTATGCTATTTACAAGAAAATTATTTTAGATCCAAAGACACATAGGTTGAAAGTGAAAGGATATCAAAAGATGTTTCATGTAAAGAGCAACTGAAATAAAGATGGGTGGTCATACTTACATCATAAAAATTAGATGTTAAGAAAAAGCTGTCACAAGAGACAAAGAAGGACATTATATAAGGAAGAAGATTATAAAGACATTGGAGGATAGATATTGATCAAATATATATCATTACAGCTCCTGAATATATGAAGCAAATATTTACAGAATATTTACAAGCAGGTGACTTCAGTGCCTTGTTTTGTTTTTGTTTATTTTATTATACTTGTCCCAGTTTTGTCCCCCTTTTGTCCTCATTTTTAATAATAGATACAGCTCTAAGTGGTGTGGTTTAGTGGGCTGGGTGCCATCCTGCAAAAAGAAAGGTTGCTGGTTAGATTCCCTGAATTGGATAACCTGGATGAAAGGCACAGATTTTTAGAAGTACACAAACTCACAGCACTGACTCAAGAAGAAATAAAATATCTAAATATGACTAAACAAGTAAAGGCAATGAATTAGTAATCAAACGCTTTTCCAAAACAACAACAAAATCTATGGCCAAAAGACTACTAGTGATTGTACTAAACATCTAGAGAAAAATTACCATCAATGCTTCTCAAATTCTTTAGACATATAAATAAAAGAGGAGGAACACTTTCTTGCTTAATGTGTGCAAGGTTTTTCCTTTTGCGATGGTGAGAAAGGTATCGGGAACCAGACAGTGGTGATGTTTGCACAACTATGTAAATGTACTTAATGTCACTGGATGGTACACTTTGAATTGGTTAAAATGGTAAATTTTATGTTAAGTTCAATTTATCACAATTTTTTAAAAGCCTTAGAGCTTTAAATGTTAATGATTATATTTTTTCTTTCTAAAATTTATAGTTGGATATTTTTCAACTGTGAATTATCTACTTTTATTCTCTTTTCCCTTTCCATATTTTAGGTGATCTCTGTTATTTTTAATACATTAAATCTCAGGGTGTTAATAATAATTCCCATAGCTAAAATCTTTTTTTTTATTTTATATGACTACATATTATGTCAAATGACTATCATTTGTATTGCCTTACTGCTCCATGTGCTTTGTGATTATTTTTATTGGGAATTCTTGTTTGAAAACAACTGTATTTGTGGGAAATCTCTGTGACCAAAACTGAAGTTTTATTCCTTCAGAGAGTATTTGCATTTATTTCTGCTTTGTGCCTAGAACAGTGACAACACATGATCATTTCATGGGATACTCTAAACTCTCTTCTCTTGTGGGGATGTGAGATGACGTAGAAAATATGAACTTGGAGCACAAAACTACATGAACACCAACTTGTGGTTGAGAATTATGAAATCCAAAGCTGAAACAGGCAAGCTTTCAAACTATCTTTGAAAATGATTACTTTTCTGTTTTATTTTTTCTCAGTTTTACTCTTTCACTTAAATTGTCACCCATGAATCCCAGCTTTGTGTGTGATCCTTGATTTGATCTTTCACTTTGTGGGAGCTCTGGGCACACATGTGTTATTAAAATCAAAGCTCTATAGAAAAGGATATAGTTTTTCCCTGGGAAGCCATGGGATTTGTTTCACTTATTAATGTGGATTTATACTTTCTTCTTCTTTTCTTCCTCTAAGAATTTTTCTGAGTTTATTGCCAGCTTAGATATGCATTTTAAATTATGCTTTTTAAATAGATTCAACATTTTCTGGCATTTTTAGAATAAAATAATTTGCGGTATCTATCTTGCCATATTTATGGACATGATTTACTCTCACCTCGTTTTGGTCCAGAGGTAGAAAAAAAAAATAGGGACTGAACATTGTACCATCATTCTCCAAATTATTCTAATGAAACAAATCCAACAACTTTCCTTATCAGTCTACCTGTGGTGATCATTAGTGTTTTCACCATTTTCAGTTCTTTAACTTTCACATGCAGAGTAAGATTGCTTGCCATCAATTTTAAGATATGGTTGGCCATGTACCTTTATTTGGCTGTTGTGAGAAAAATATATATATGTATATATATATATATATATGTCATTTATGCTCAGAAAAGTTCAGAGACAGTGAGTGAGTCAATGCATCTCTTTCTTACTGGTGCGTAGGTCAAGAACAGGTCAAAGGAATGCCTTTGTCCACCTGGACCCTCAAAGTATGGTAGTGCCACAGGCAGTCTCTCCCCATTGCTGGTCTGCACTGGACATGCAGGTTGTATAAGATATTAAGTTTCAATATTTTGAGCCACTGAGATTTGGAGGAGTTTTTGTTACCATAGCATATTTTAGTCTGCACTGTTGGCTATACTGTCAAATACTATTACTTTTTAAGCTCAATCTAATGCCACTTCTTCATAATGCCTTTGATATTGCACAAAAAAAATAGTCATTCCTTTCTCTATTATACTTATCAGAATAACAATAAAAATGACTAATTGCATTTCCTATTAGTAAGTTGTTATGTTAAGCATTTTACTCACATTGGCTAGTGTAATATTAGCACAGAATCATGGAGATGAATTATTACCTCTATTTTACAGTTGAGGAAAATAAAACCTGGAGGACATTATGCTAAGTGAAATAAGCCAGTCAGAGGAAGACAAATACCATATTATTACACTCATATGTGAAATATAGTGAACAAACTGAACTAACAAGCAAAATAGAGATGGACTCACAAAGAGCAGGATGACAGCTAAGGGTAGTGGGGTTGGGGAGCAGGGGTGGAAAGATTGAGCAAAAAGGAAAAAAAGACCCACAGACACAAACAAGTGTGGTGATTGCAGGGGTGGAGATGGGTGGAGGGGGACCAAATGGTAATGGAAAAAATACAATAAGAAACAAGTGGAACAACAAGAACAAAAAGAAATAATGAAGGAACACATAATATTGCTCATGTGACCTTTGTTATTTGACTGAGATCACAATTATTGATTTATTCTTGTATTATCCCAGTTAAATTAGAACACCGATTTAATTTCATATCCACAAATTCCAGCCTAGTGGGATAAATAAAGTAAGTTCTCAATTTTTAAAATATTTCTAATTAAAAAGATATACTGAAAATTGAAAGAGGAAAGAAAATATAAATAAAATAAACACTAAGTTTATCACTGTGAGAAAGTCTTAATAGAAATTTTTGGTTTATTTCCTTCTACTTTCTCTATGCATATATAATTTGTAGATTGTTGGCACAACATGCTGTATGCAAATTTGTAGATTGAATTTCATCTTTAAATTCAAATATGAAGTGCTTCATGATCTTAACATCTGTTTTAATGACTTAATAAAATGCAATTATATTGGTAAATTTACTTAACATTTCTCGTAATGTTAACTTCAATTTTTAATACAAAGATAGTTATTGAGCTCCTCTTATATTTCAGGTACTCTTCTAGACACTGGCTACAAGAACAAAAATAATCGCTGTTCATATAGAATTTGTTTTTAGTGGGAAGAGAGATAGATAAACAATAAATATATAAGCACTGTGAAGAAATAAAATGGGTTTAAGTGGTAGTGATGGATCATTCTATACTTTAGAAAGTTTCAACGTTTTTTTGTTGTTGTTTGTTTGTTTGTTTGATGCAGTGAGAATGTTTGAGGGAAAAGTGGAGTGAAGTGAAGGATAAAGCATCCAGTTTTTGAAGGAAGGAAGTTCCAGGGAGATGGAATAAATAGCAAGTGTAAAGAAAATTCCTAAGGTAAGTGCTTGACATTCTCAGGAAGCACCAAAGAGCCAGGATGGCTGGAGGAATCCATTGAGTAAGGAGGATATTTTTACAGATCAGAGAAAGAAGGCAGATTTTATAAGCCACCATGATCTCTGCCTTTTACTTTGAGTTTGTAGGAAAGTAATTGAATTATTTTGATCATAAAAATGATATGATTAGAAATGTTTTTTAATAGGATTTCTCTGGTGGCCCTATGGAGACTATGTGGGGTAGGGGGATTAAAAATATAAGCAAGGGACCAGTTAGAGGCTATTGCATGAGGCAAGCTGCCTCCAACAGCCCAGCTCAGTGGAAAACTCCTTGTCCAGCAGAGGTTTCAGGATCAAGGATGAGAGAATAAAATTATGCAGGACACTGCATTTTGTCTGGAGGGAGGAGAGGTGGCAAATCTCTCTAGTGGAGAAGAGCTTTGAACACTTTCTCCTGGTCCCTTTTATTGAGGAGGGGATTCAGGAGATACAAGGTCAAGACTTATGAATCATCAATGAACTTTAGACACTTGGGTTACAGTTGGCAGTTACTGATTACAGATATCAATGTAAAGAACACAGTGACCACTCTGTGTTAGGGTTTATTAAACATCCTGATGCCATACTGATATCAGGTGCAGGGCTTCACATATTCTTTGCTACACACTGTTTATAGTTAACTAAGAGAGAAGAAAAGCAGAGCAAGCTCTAAAGCATAATATACATTCTTCAAATCCAATTCCCATGGAAACCTCCTGAGTGGCCTTCGAGTCATGTCTTGTGTTTAACCCTTCCCAGTGTTCCAGTTGAGTGTGACAAGCCTCTCGGGAGCCTGGCTCATAGTTTGGGCTACAATTCTTTAAACCACACAGAACTGTGCCCTACAACTGCAGAGTTCAGGCCAGAGATGGTGGCTCAGAACAGAGTGGCACTGGTGTAAATGATAAGATGCAAATGTTTGGATTATTTGGGATATATTTTGTATTTTATTGCATTTATTTATTTTAATCTTTACATGAGGATTTTTAAATTGATTTCAGAGAGATTGGAAGGAGAAGAAAGAGAGAGGGAGGGAAAGAGAAAGAGAAAACATCAATGTAAAAGAGAAACATTGATTGGTTGCCTCCCATACACACTCTGACAGAGGATCAAACCCACAACATCTGGTGTACAGGATGGTGCTACAACCAACTGGGCAACCCTGCAACCCAACATTTGGGATATATTTTGAAGGTATAGCCTATAAGATTGTCCTGATAGATTGCATGTTAGGTATAAGAGAGTTAAGGCTGATCCCTAGCCCACGTTTGGCTTTGATTTATGGTATATAAGGTTTCCAAAAATATATAATAACAACTTAATGGCTGTCATTTGCATAACTGTCTATATTTTTTAGATATGTCTAGTTTCCTTAGAATATTTCCCTAGAAGTGGAATTACCCATTATGTCAAATTTTAAAGAAATCACTTGTAAAACCATTGGCACACAATGGTGTTCGTAGAGGCATCTATTTGAAAACATTTACTTTTGTTTCACACTTATTTGTGCATACTTTCTCCTTCTTGTATTAGTTTAATTAGATATCAACTCATATAATTTTCATTGATATATTTAAATTTGTTTTACTGTAAATCATGCGACTGATTTTCATCTAGAATATTATCTGCTTCTATATGTGTAGTCATATCTCATTTGCTTCTAAATTAATTAATGTTATACTTGATTAGATGTAGAATTTCCCTTCAACATGGCCTCCACTAAATCTTCATATATGTCAGCTCCTTTCATGATTATATTCATGGCCTTCAAACTACTTTTCTAATTTTATTTTGCAGTTTTTTTTCCCTAATGTTTTGTGTTGAATTTTGTATTTATTCATTTATTCCATGTGTATGTTTGCCTGTATGTCAATGTGGATGTGCAAACACTAGCATACATCTGTAAAGCTATGGAATCAAAACTACTATATTCCACTTTCAGATATATTTAGCATATATTCACATGCAGTTTTCAGGTCTTTTCATCTTTCCAAGGCATATGTAATTTTATTTTGATTTTCTTATTGGTTCATTCACTTAGGAATATGTTTTAAAAATTCCCAATAGTTAGGTTGTTTTATAATTTTCGTATTAACTAGTTTTACTGTAAATTTAGAGATGTAGCATAGGTAGTGTCATAGGTATCTTCTTTGGATAAATCTTGTCTATTATATTATCCAAACAGTCTGTTACCCATAGTAGTAAGCTAAGTCCAGTGATGCGATACATGAATCCAAATTCTCCGTCAGACTTTAATTGCTGCTAGGGCTCATAAGTTAATGGGTAGAGACACTCTTGAGGCAAATGAGTTCCTGCTTATTTTGAAATCAGATCTGTCCTCTTCCAGCTAGAAAATTGTCATATTACTGATGTTACTGATGAGAAGTCCTTTATACTTACTAAAAAAAAAAAATTCCCTTAAGATCTCTCTTTCATGCTTATTATATTCTGGGTCTTCATCTTGGATTTATTTTGCCCTTAATGTATGAAGAAAGGGGATGGAAAAATCAAAACAATTTTTTTTCAAACAAATAGAAACCTCTTCCCAATTAAAAAGAAGGAAGAGGGGTAGCAATGAAGGAAGAGAGGGGGCAAGGGAAGGAGGGAGGAAAGGAGAGAGAAAAAAACCCTTCCCCTTTTACTACACAACAAAATAAGATCATAAAAGGGAAGAAAAAGCAAAGCCAATTGAAGACATAGGAAAAAAAAAAAAAAACACAGAAATAAGAGATTGTGACTTAAGGGCTCTAGATGTGAAAAAAAGTGACTGTTTTGTTTTTTCAGTAAAGAGTACATCATCAGGGCCATGGCCCAGTAGTTTGCCCTTGATCTGAATCAGAAATCCCCATTCACACAAATGGAGTGATGACCTTCATGGTGACCATGGAGGACAGAAACCTTTGAATTTCTATATGCTTCATTATAATAGGAACCCCTCACCCCAGTTTAATTCTTTTTCTCTTCTCCTTCTTGCCTCTCTCTGTGTCTATGTCACAGAGTCACATTTCTCCATTATTCAGAGAGGGCACCATCTACTAATGTACAGCATCACTGCACAGCCTGCCAAGTGGTTTTATCTCTAAACACATTCTGGAGAGTACATGCTTGTTAAACTATTCCACTCAGGGAAGAACAGCTACTATATGAGCTTATCCTCTAATGGTGTTAGTCTTGGGATGAAGCCCAGGAGTGGTGGGTTTCTGCTTTTTTGTTCCTACCAATGCTGGGAGGGGTCTCTGTTACTTTGGCTTGCTGCATGTAGAAAATATCACTCCTAGACAAAGCCCTGCTGCTATGTTGGATTTCTGCTTCATATGTCCACTAACTCCCTGGGTTATAACATAATCTTCTCCACTTACAGTGAAAGAAATAACTAATTATGCCTGCAAGACTAGGGGAAGGATATCCAGAACAGATGGTATTTGAGCTGGCTTTTTGTAGGACGAATTGCAACCTGCTATATGGAGAAAGGCAAGGAAAGAATTTTCAGTTTATAGGAATGACATCTGCAAAAGTTGTGTTCCAAACTATATATTTTCATGTTCAAAACCAGGTATACATGATGTCTCTGGAATGCTCAGTTTATATGAGTTTTCAAAGAAGAATTTATATGCCATGCCATACTATAAACTTTATAGTATGTTGGTGTCAAAACAAGGTTACATGGTTGTATTTTTAGGATGATAATTGTGATGCCCTAATTATTAGATTAATCACCAAGCATCTGCTAACTCTCTATGTGTCTCCAGAATCAACAGGGTTCATTCAGACCAATCATAGCACCCACCTCACTAGAAATTGTGTTTTAAAAGTAGCTTTAGCTTCTTCAAAGAGCCTGCAGTCCCCAACTGATTCAGAAAAGAAGATAAACAATAAACTCCTTGAATATTTTGTTTCTGGCTAAGTGCCCACTCACACTTTAGAGTCTGGTTCTCAGCCAGATAATTTGGATTTCTTTCCAATTTTATTCTTCTCAGTCCTATTTTGGAAAATTCTTTCAATAATCAAATTCTGCCTGAAAAATTTCACCAATTATGCTCTGCATTCTGTAATACTCAGGGACGAGTGCATTTAGTTGTTTATGTAAAGGGCCAAATACTAAATATTTTTAGATTTTGTAGGCCACATATTATCTGTCACAACTACTCAACTCTACCATTATGGTACAAAAGCAGAGACTGACAATAAGAAAAAAAAAAAAAAAAGTATGACTAGGTTTCATTAAAGTTTCTTTGTAAAAAGAAGCACTAGACTAGATTTGGCCAACTGGCTGCCATTTTTGATTCTCAGTCTAGACTTTTCTGACCTTGAATCTCAAGTCCTGCTTGGACTCAACTAAAGTTATTACACTTGATTTCTTGGAAGTGTTCCCTGCATGTTGATTTCATTTTGGGGAACTTGCCTGGCTCCCATTGTACTGTGCTTACAAATAATCCTTTCTATTATTCCTGTATGGGAACAGCAGGGCTAAAACTTTGCTTCCCCAAACTCTGTGCAGCTAATACTAATTACCATGTGGCTCTGAGGAGAGTTGATGCTGTAAGAGCTCAGGCAACAGATTATTAGTGCCAGAATTATAAAGGATGGGAGTTGATAGATAATATTATCTAGTACCTTTAAGTGTACTGTGTGTCAGACACTGATTGTTTACATAGAAAAACTCACTTAATACTCATAATAATGCTATGAATTATCATCATCTCTCCGTTTAAGGGAAAAGGAAACTGAGACAGATAAAGTAGGTAATCTGCCCCAGACAAAACAGCTGGGAAGAGGTGGAGCCAGCATCCAAACCCAGGCAGCCAGCTCCAGAATCAACATCAGTAACAGCTACAGTCTCCTGAGAGATGCTGCATGAGAACATCCTACAAGAGAGAATGATCAGCACTTGGCAACCAACTAGAGAGATACAGCGAGAGTGGCCGAAGAAACTGAGGGCACATTGCAAATCATTTCATTGGTAAATTATTTAGAAAATGCAGGAGAATATTTGGTAACTCTGTTAAATATTCAATTATTTATTTTTATTTTTTTTAAATTATGTGTAAAGAGGTTTTTTTTACAAATTTCAAAGTAGGTTTCTTATAGACAGACGTAATCACTTAGAGTAGGTTCCTGTCTAAAGACAGTATTAAATCATTTTAGTCTATCAGTACTTCTCAAAACATATGAATCATCGAGGGATCTTACTGGTCTGCAGATTATGATTCAATAGGTCAGAATAGGACTCAAGATTCTACATTTTTAACAAGATCTCAGATTGCGCCCCATTCACAAGTGTGTGACCTATACAGTTTCACAAAGACCTCATACTGATTTAATGTTCTGCTCTCAGCATTAGAATATTCTTAGTAACTTATGAACAAAGAGCTCTACATTTTTATTTTGCTTTGGGCCCCACAATTCTTCTCGCCATGTTGCCCACAGGGAATGTTGCTGCTGCCAGTTTATGTACAACACTTAGAGTCGAAAGGGTCTATCTAGTACAGGGGTATGCAAACTATGGTTCACTGAGCAAACTCAGCGAGTTGCCTGTTTTTGTTTTGTAAATAAAGATTTATTAGAACATAGCAACACCTATTTGTTTATATATTGTGTATGGCTGTTTTGTGTTACAACGTGATTTGTGTAGCTGTGACTGACAAAAATGAGATGATTGTCAAAACCTAAAATATTTACTCTTTTTCTTTTACAGAAACAATCTGGTTTCTTTTCTAGTAGATGATACTAGAGGCCATAGGATCAGAAATAACATGTGGTGAAAATTGTTTTTCCAATATTTAGTAAAATATTTTCTTACATTTAAGTTTTTTTAAAAAAACAATAATTTTAAACATTCATTAACCCAATTTCTCTCATCATATCCCTTTGAAATAGATGTTATATTTTTAATTGTATCTGTTGAAAAGTGAAGTTCAGAGGGCTTAACACACTTGTCTAGAACTATGTTACTATAGTTTGCTTAAAAACAAGACAAAACACTAAGCTGTTTCTATTTTCACACCCCTTTCACATGCTCTAGTTCTCTCTAATGAGCTTCTTAGAGAATTTTTTCTCTAAGTAGAGGATGTCGGTACTTCTGATTTTATCCCACAATGACATCATTTTATACAGTAATTAAGTGGTTATCAAACAACATTCTACACAGCAGAGGGTTCCCACAGGTATTTCAGAGGCCAACTGAAAATGGGCAAAGTACACAGAGAGGGTAGACCAGCAGGCCCAGGATACCTCACTTACTTTCTGTTAGAGACCTCTGTGTTATGTTTAGTCTGAAGAGATATTTCCACTTTTGAACACTACTTTGATAATTATTATTTCTCTTTGTTTTGTTGCTTAAACTGCTCTTAATTTTCTGGAAGCATCTGCTTTTCTTTCTTTGTCTCCCTCTTTTTCAAACAATGTAGCAGAGCTCTGTTATAAATTGGTACACCATTATCTTGAACAAAGTTGATTATCTGTGAATCACATTGCTCAACATGACTACATTAAAGCTTTATGCAAATTAGGTCTATTTTGTTTTTTCTTTTTGTATATGGAGGGAGGCTTGTTTAATTAGGAGTAATAGTGAAGATTGATTAGACATTACATCTATTGTAACCAAACAATAATTAAGACAATGGTTGAAATTTTCACAAATATATAACAGAAAGGCATATTTAAAAAATGATGTTGAAACAAACTTAAAAAATGAGACATTATATGGTTTTAGAGCTTTCAGCCAGAAAGAACATAAGACTAAATATTACTCTGGAAGGTATCATATCTGGTTGTAATAAAGACAGTAGAGTCACCTATACTTTTTTTTATAAGCAACACATAGCCAAGAGGAAAATGAACTTTCCTTATTAATATTTCAAGGCTAAGTAGAGATGGGAATGTGTCTTTTTACCTTACGGTAGGTTTATCAGAGATTATTTTAATAATTTGCTCAATTAATATTCAAAGAAATCTATTGCCTATTGAAACTGGCAACCAGCTCAATACTGTTGCCTAGTTTGTGGTACTCCTGTTTCCCAAGAATGGGTCCTACTTTTATTTCTTCTCATGAACTTCAATCCATACAATATTTCAGCATAGAATATTCATTAACCTCTCAGATAAAAGCATCCCCCACAAAATACCCAGTTCACAGAAATGTAGTTGTTTAAAATGGACAAATTTCAGAGACCTTTATTGGATGGAAAGTAGGTCAAGGTCAAAAGACCTTGAATAAATGAGAATTAAGACTGAATCCAAAATACAGAGTCTGATTTCTACTACTAATTATAATGTGTATGTGTATGTGTGTGTGCACAGGGTGTCTCTTTTTTATTAGGCTACTCTTTGTGAATTTTGGATCTCTAAAAGATAATATAAAAGAATACCATATGATTTGTTAAGTAGAACACATATAAAAGCGATAATCTTAAAGAAAAAGGTCAACAAATTGGATAAGGTTTCTGTTAATTGATTAAATTCAAGTCTAAAAAACAATCCACCAATTGGTTTACATGGCCAATTTTATTGACAATGATGAGGGGCAACAGGAATTCTCAAACCCTGTTGGCTGAAATCTAAATTGGATAACAAGTCTAAAAAATGTTTTGAAATTACCTATCAACATTATAGGTATGGACTGATAATATCATCACTATCTTTAAATGCAAGTTAATAGCATGTACCCAGAGATGTGCACAAGGATGTTTATTAAGGTAGTTTTATCTGTAATTGCCAAAATTAGAAACAATCAAAATGTCCATCAACTATAAACTAGATAAATTATGGTGTATTTATATAATAAAATTCTATAAGGTAATGAAAATGAATTGCTTCTATAAAGTTAAAACAATGATGAGCAAAAAAAGAAAAATCAAACACAAGAGTGCACTTATAGAGTTGTTCCATTTATATAAAAACAAAGATACAAAAATTCTACCTCAGTGCTTAAAGTCAGAATAGTGGTCACCTTAGGAAAAACAGTGGGTAGTGATTGTAAGGGACATGAGCATGGTCTTTGAGATGTTGGTAATGTTCTTTTTTTCTGGACCTGGTGGTAGTTCCTTGGGCTTTCATTTTGCAATAAATCATTGATCTCTATATTTATGTTTCATGTACTCATGTGTGTATGTGTGTGTGTGTATCTGTGTGTCTGTATTATATTTCTTTTTGGAAAAAGGGGAAATTACAGTGATAAGATACAATCTATACAGTAAAAAAAATTTACCTTCCTCATTACTTCATTCCAAATAGTGCAAATTTGTGATAAATACAAATTTGTCACAGTTCAGCAGAAATGATTAGTTTTCTCCTTATTCTAGAAATATATAAACATCTCAAGTCAATTTGATTGAACTAATAATGCTAAAAATAACTTGCAGTAAATTACTAATATAAAACAATGGTAGAATGGATTTTCTATCTATCTGTAAAGAGATATTCAAACTGATAAAGTTATAAATGAAATAATTTAAACTTAAATACCAGAAAGATACCACTTGAATTAGCATTTGACATATACATCTTGAAATGAGATCCATCTGGTTTCTGTAGAGAATGAGAAAAGATCTTCCTTTCACAGAACCCTTAATGAATATCGATACCTGTGTGTGTGTGTGTGTGTGTATAAAGCTGTAAAAAAGAAGCAACAATGTATATTACTTTTATCTAAAGAAAACATTCTTTAATATAAAAAGGGAAAAAAGTAGAAAAAGGCATACCTGTGCTAATGAAATAGTTTAGAGTTGACATCAAATGGTGGCTTCTAGAATCCGTCGTCGTCGGCGGCAGCCGTCCGTCTCGAGAGACGATGGTGTAGCTTCTTAAGAGTCTATCTGCACCGCCGAGAATGGCTGTGCAGTCCGACTCGGGAGTGACACGGTATCTGTCTCCTCCCATGTTGAATCGACATCTTGCGATGACGCTGAAGCTACAGAGCCTGGGCAGGGTGATATGGAGGGTCTGCATATGTTTAGCTCATCAACCAGGCAACAGGTTATTTCACTTGAACTCTAAGAAAGATTATGAGAATGATCTGAAAAAAAATAAGATTAATAAGTTCCAAAAAATTTATTTGGTAGAGTAATGAACAGATTGGGGATTCAAAGAACTCCAAAGGATTCATTTTTTAAATGCAGGAAAGGTATGGTCAAGGCCAGCAACTTTTCACAGATTGAGAAGATGGACATATTTAACAAGAGGCAGTACCTAAGAAAACAAGATCATTAATTAATTGCTACTTTGAAGAAATAGAGCTGAAATTTTAGTAGAATAGTTAAACAGCAAAAGATCTTAAAGGAGGTAATAAAAGGGAACCTGAGCCATTTCTACAAGGATCCTCCCCGGAAGTAATGTCACAGAGGTGGATAGTAAAGACACGAAAGACAAAGTGAGAAATACCAGGCATGGTGCAGAGATGTTGCTATCAAAATAAAAATAAAATGGAATATAAGTTACACTGCAGTTTTCAAATAAGATAATTCTGGCCTATTGTCTGATCACCTTGTGTGAATATTATTCTTAGAATTCTTTATTTTCCTTGAAAGAAAATAAATACAAACCAGGTGACTTTTTCACTACAACCCTCAATCTGTGATCAAAATGAACAGCCAAGCACAGAGGTCTTACGTGACAGTTGGGCCACAGCAAAATGAAGCTTCTCGATAAGTGTATGGTTGTTTTATAAGATCCTTTGAAGTACCTAAATAAGGATATTGCTTATTTGATATTGTAGAATTAAATTAACATGCTTTGAATTTTAGGAATATAATTTGCTTTTACTTTCTAGAACTTAAATCATCTAAGTCCCCAAACAGGCACAAATCAGAGAATTAGAGCGGTGGAATGAAAGTGATTCTCTGAGTGTGTAATGCATATAAAGAACTATGCTTATTTTAGGTACATGGTCTATTTCCAACAAGTACTTAGTACTATGTGTGCAGAATGAGGCCCACAAAGATTAAGTAAATTGCTTGAGGCCGGTTAATGTTAAGTGCTGGAATATAAAGTTGAAAACATACTATTTGAGGCATCCCTTTTACCTCCCATTACTACTTGCTGTCTCTCTGAAGTCCAGAAAATGAGCAAACCTACTAGGCATTGCATGGTTGACTTTACTGTGAGGTCAAGGAAACAGTCACTTAGGAGACGTAAAATTTTCTCTCCCCAGCTCTAACATTTTCTGAAGTTCCTATTGTTTGCATCTGTATTTAAAGTTAAAGGCATCCATTACAATGCAATATTTTCAAATAAAGTAACCTTCACAGTAATTCCTCAGGCACTGGAAATCCAGGTAGCCTTACAGAATTGCTGAGAAAGAGGTCTAGAGTACTATTCCATCTCTTCCATTGTTGCCTGGAGACAGTTGTTCAGTTGCTACAGTTATAGCTTTTTAAAGTGTAAATATTATCAAGGACATGCACCTCTTAATAGTGGCTCTTAAAATAAAAGTTTGATAAAATATTTTTGAGAAACACTGTGATTTGATATATTAAACCATTTCAATTTATTTCATATATATATATATGTTTATTTAATAAATATGTATTAAAACCACTATATCAGGCATTGTGGCATGTTCTGAGACCAGGTAAATAAAAATAAATTTTTTCTGGGGTCTGAACTTAAGAAACTTAAATCTGTTGAGGAGACAGACTATTCTTTGCACTGCAATCCTACTACTCTTGCTTCAATTCCTTAAGCATGCCATCTCCCTGAAGCCACACTCCGTAATGAGCAGCACTTGATTTTCACCCTGCTCCCACTCTCTCACCCAAGTACTTATCCTTGACATTCTACCTGAAAGGTCACCTCCTAAGAGGAGACCTTTATTTTCTGGTCTAAGTCCTAGAAAGGAATAAATATTTGTTGATTACTTGAGTGATTGATTGAAATAACAAATGAAACCAGCTTGAGGAGAATTGGAAGTTTTTTGTCAGAGAAGAAGACCAGAATGGGGAATTTCATTACATCCACTGGGATCAGCATATGTTCAGCTGTGGATGGATAAGCTCTTTGTTTTGCTGGAAAATTATCTAAGCAACAGGAAATAGTGTCAGTGATTTCTAACCATGTAATACATCACAGTCCTCTTTGAATCTTTTATCAAAATATGAATAGCTGAACCTCACCATCAGAAATAGTGATTTTAAAACTCACCCCCTGTGTCATCTTTCCATGGAGACTTCCTTGACCCTCCATCTTCTGTCATTGACACTAAAACTCAAAACCACTGAAATCTTTTTGTCCAGCTCATTTCTGTGTCTCAAGTGCTTAGGATGATACCCAGAGACTTTCTCAATAGTTGGTTGAGAGAATGAATACCATTTTTTAATTTCCCACTTGCATCAACTTATAATAGTCCAAGAATTATTTACCAATTGTGTCTTTCCTGTAAGTGTCTTGAGGACACAGTCAGCATGTTCCAATTACTTTCATGTACTGATGAACCAGATTTACATATATGTGCATAATTCATGTTGGTTAAGTACACAGTCCTACTTTCTTATTCGGGAAACGCACATAGGATGCCCAGTATGTAGAGGATGGACTGAGAAACTAGCAGCTAGAGTTTCTCAGAATAGCAGAAACATAATCACAATAGTACATAAAAAAGATTATTTGTGCATAAAATATATTAGCAATAAAAAGGGGGATAGAGGAAGGAAAATGTGATTCTTTTGCTATTTGATTTGGCATAGATAAATCAAGGAGAATGCATTAATAAATATTTAAGATAATTTACAATTTTGTAACATAGACAACATGGGTACCATTAAACAAAATAGAAAATGTGAAAGAAAAATCCAGTTGGCAACAGAAACTATGCCACTAAATTAAATTGGAAGCAGAGATAGGATATGTAGGTAATTATATATTTAGACAATTGTAAAAGCGGGCCTACGTGCATTTCTCAGGAATGAGAACTAATTTCAGAGGACTGAATTAGTTATATGGTTTTGAGACGTGATAGTTGATGCCATACAGCAAAGCAAAAAGAATGAGATCAAGGCTGAGGAAAATATGCAGGCAAGTATTTGTACAGAGGGCATGTGGAGGCAGAGTAATGCAATATTCAGTTCAGACAACTTAAATACAATTAATACAAGAAATGGAACAATAAGAACCAAGGTAAGAAAAAATTTCAAGGAAAGAAAGATGATCTGCAAAGCAAATATACCAGTTGAGTATTTACTAAATTTAACAAGTATTAAATAATTTTGATGACTAAAATTAGAAAGAAGAGAGAAAAAAATAGATCAGTTAAGTTTAAGTATGTTTCAAGAGGTTATGTTAGCTTCTGTAAATACAAAAAGGAATAATACACCACTCTTATTCTGGAGCATTTGGTGGAAGCAAATGTGGACTGTAGAAAGTGTGTGGGAAGACAGTGAGGGAAGCTTTTTGGAGCAGTCATTTACTGCTTTCTCCTCTGAAAGACAGATTGAAATCTGGAAGCTTCAATATTGCCTATACCCTGAGAGATGATATGCATTTTAGGATGGTTGTTTCTGATATAATTTATAAAATAAAAGTATTTTAAATAAACTTTGCAATTTGTGTGAGGGTTTATATTAAGATTTTCTACACAACACATATTTTTAAAATATTCTTTAGAATTAGTGAATTACATATATAAGGATATCCTCTAATATAACCAACCAGTTGAAATTTCTAAGACTGAATTCTTTGTCTTTTTTTCTCTGTAAAGTAACTCAATCCAGAAGACACTGTACTACAGTATCTATTATAACTTAACATCTGCACACCTTATGACCTAGAATATCCACTCCTAGGTTTATAGTCAGCAGACAAGTGTTCTTAGGTTGCCAAAAGACATGTATAAGATTTAGAGCAGTACTATTAATAATAGCCAAAACCTGAGAACAATCCAAATATTCAGTAGTAGTAGAATGGATTAAAAATTGTGGCATGTTTGTACAATGGAATATCATAAATCAAAGAGAATAAACAAACTGTAACATACATGAATGAATCTAAAACACATGTATTTATATATTTATTTATTTATTTTTAAATAAAATATAAGATGTAACGCTACATACAGAGAACCAGATGTGAATAGTTTTGTTGACTTAGGGGTTCATGTGTCACTGTGCATCGACTGACTTTTTTTAAAACTTTTTAAAATTGAGGTATAATTGACATAATATATTATTTTGGGGCGCATTACAATTTAATGACTTGATATTTGTATATATTTCAAAATGATCACCACAAGTCCACATGACATCCATTACCATACATCATTACAGTTTTTTCCCTTGTTATCAGAACTTTCAAGATCCACTCTCCTAGTTACTTTCAAATAAGCAGTACAGTATTATTAATTATAGTCACTATGCTGTACATTTCATTTCCATGACATTCATTTTATAACCAAAACTCTGTACCAATAAAAACATTTATTAAGTGAAGAAGTCAAACACAATGGAATACATGCTGAGTTATTTCATTTATATAAAGTTCATATATAAGTACAAATAATCTATAGTGATCCTATCAGGATATTAAATGCTATTAGGCAGGGTGGTGGCTGGAAGAAGACACCAGAGGGGCCTCTAGGCTACTGGTAATATTCTGTATCTTGATTTGGGTGCTGTTCACAGTTTGCTCACTTTGTCAAAATCCATCAAGTTGTACACTTAAGATATATGCATTTTAATGTATGTAATGCTTTAATTAAAAGTTTATATTAACTTGATAAATATGGGGAACTGAAAATATAAGTATACGGCAGGCCCTTGAGAAATGTCATTTTATTGAACATTGTTTTATTATACAGTTGATGAGAAAAAATTGATTTATGGCTGGTGCCACCATGTATGTGGAGTTTGCATGCTCTTCCCATGTTTTCATGGGTCTTCTCTGGTACTCCAGTTTCCTCCCACATCCTAAACATGTGCACATCCGCTTAACTGATGTGTCTCAATTGTTCCAGTCTGAGTGAATATGTGTGTTTATGTGTGTGTGAGTGTGTGTGTGTGTGTGAGAATGGGCCCTCCGATGGAAGGACGTCCTGTCCAATGTGGGTGCCCACTTGTACCCTAAGCTGCCAGAATATTGGCCCCTACCACCCTCAACTCTGAACTGGAATAAGTGGGTTGAAAAATAATTATCTTACTGTTTTTATTGATCTTTCTTAAATTTACTTCAATGTTTAATATTAAAAGTTTTTTAAGTCTTTATTTAGAAGTTTTGCGATATTTTTATCACCAGAAATTTGCAAAACAAATTTAACTCTTGTTTATATCAATTAGCTTGTGGCAAAACAGGTTTCCTTGTATGTCATTTTGCTTAAAGTTGCAGTTTTTATGAACCTATACACAGTGTTTAGTGAGGACTTACTGTATTGGCAAGTCACTCAGGAAGGATCCTAGTTCTAACAAATATTTTTCACCTCTTTAGCTACATTGTGACTAATTGTTCACCATGAGTACAGGGTATGGGGAGAAAGGTCAACAAATATCTACATACCATTTGTATGCTTAATTTCAAGAAATTTTCTAAATTGGTTTACTTGTATAACCATTGTCAATGTGTGTTAATAGGGATGCTTAGGAAGAAGATAAATTCAAGTGTTTTGATGAGCAGATTGCGAATCCAGATGAGGCTCATTAGATATTTATTCACAGCTCCCCAGATGCATATGAAAATCAAGATTTTTTGACCTTCTTAGAATAACATAGACTTCATTTCCTACTTCCATTTTCCCCAGGAAAGCATTGTTCTAATAGAATATCAAATCTAAATTTACTGTTAAATTTTATATGAGTTTTCTTCTGCTGGATGAATGGAATAATGTTCTGCTTAGGATAAAAGGTCATAAAATTATGTCTATAGTAAATAAAAGAACATCATGTTTTAAAAAATATGACAGCAAACTATAAACTGAAAAACCAAAGGCTTGCATGGTAGGAGATGCCATATGGAAAGAACAAGTCAATCTGTCAACAAACATTTGTTGAGCATCTACTTTGAGCCAAACATCTTTCTAGCACTGAGAATACAGAAGCAAACAAAACACAGGCGGCACCTGCCCTCAGGGGGCTCACAGGAGAAGAACTATGTCTAGTTAATCAAAAATATTTGCTGGAATGAAATGTCATTAAAATTATGCAAACAAAATTTAAGAACTTGATTTTATTTTTAACACATATAAAAGTAAAATATATATTAACAGTTGTTAATATACATATTTTTCTCTTATTATATATCCCTATGTTGGAGTTATGTACTTTATTTATTTATTTACATTAAGAATGCCATCAGATAATTTATGATATCCAGGCTCATTTTCTTTGGGTAGAGCAGAAACTTAACAACACTCTCAATTCAGTTACCTCTACAAATATAATTTTTAAAAAGGATAGTGTCATACCTTTATTCATTCTTTCCTAAGCATTTAACTTAATTTTCATACAAAACAACTTTATTTCCACACTGATATTTTATAGAATAATAAATAATTCAATTAATTAAATTATTATAATGAAAACATGTAACAGACATAAACAGTTGTGTAAAAGAATACAAGGGATTCTTAATGAACATACGATTCTACTTGTGGGTGCAGATGTTCTTGGAGGCAGAAAGACACTGTCTGCAAGTGCTGGGCATTTATTATCCCACAGTACATTTTAGTTTCAAAAGAGTACAGAGAGCGGTTCAACTAAGCCGTTTAAATAGGTGTACATTAGAAGAACTACTATAGCTGTGTTGTTTAGTAAGGCAGACAATAGCCAAATATGGCCTTTGAGCTTTTAAAATGTGGCCCGTCCAAATTGAGATGTGCTATAAATGTAAAATACACACAAGAGTTTTGGGTTCATTTTTGTACATAAAAATGTGTAAAATATCTCATTATCTTTTTATACTAATTACATGTTCAAATAATATTTTGAATATATTGTTAAGTAAATATATTCTTGAAATGTATTTTACTTGTTTCATTTACTTGTTTTAAAGTAACCACTAAAATATTACATTACATTGGCTCACATTTACGGCTCTCAACCTATTCTATATATTGGTCAGTACTGTTGTAATGTGTATGTTTGTGTGCGAATAAGAAAACTGAAGAACAAATGTGTTAAGAAATGTACTCAGTGTCACACACAGCAGGGAGTAAAGAGCCGGGCTGGAAATGAGGCTCCTAGTTTCTAAGGCTTATCTTTTTAAGAAAAACCTATGTGGCCTCCTATTAACATATCCTTGACACTGGTACAACAATTTTTATATGTTCCTCCAATAAAATGAGAATTTTAAACAGGCATGTTACATGAATCGGTTGAAAAGACTTCAATAAAAACCAGAGTTTTGGAAAATGAGTAAGATGTAATATATCAGGAACATCAGGGAACTGAACTCCCCCTAGTGCTGAAAGGGCACAGTAGTTTCCAGAGCTTAGAAGAGTCACCAAGAGGACTGCAACTAACTCATGGTGACTCAGTAGAAAGAGTTCCAGGAGAATATATATCCCGACTTCGTTCTTCTCCTGTCTTCTGATTTGAGGCTAGTGTCTCCCATCGAAGAATGACAATAGGAAGCCAGGGGACAAGGGCACCATTAAGCAAACGACAGATCAGCTTCACAGACCACAAAGGAGAGTGAAAAGAGGATGAAGTATAGCTCTAAGCAAACATTTGAAATATCTAGCACTCAAATAGATTACGAGCTTAATTCTAACCGTAAACTCTAATGTTGGATAGATGTACTTTCAATGCAGTAAAAGATCATCAGAAATGTTATTGCATCTAAATTTTGTGTACACTCAGATGGAGCTAAGGAAGAGGCAATAAATACAATGTGACAATAGCTTAAAGCACTTGGCTGAAATTTATATATGGATTTTAGACTCAGGTCCACAGCTCAATAATATCTCTTTTTTACATGTGTTAAAGATTCATTTCATAAAGCAACAAAAGTATTGCCCCAGCTGTGTAAGAATACTGCTCTAAGGATCAACATTTCACTATTTGAAAGGTATAAAACCAAGAAGTAGTATATAATGTAAGACAAATGTCTTTGGGGAAGATTAGAAATGAAAGAGACTAATGCCTGATCTACTAGTCTAATGCTTAAAAGTGCCCCCACCAAAGTTGCTGAAAATATACAGGGGGCCTATTTTGTTATACATACATCATTGTTCTCCCCCTTTAGCCCAAGCTTTAAACTTGGTTATGTGTTTATCATCTCATTGACCTTCACTTTCTTTGTGTTACAATGTGAAACAAAATTTCTTTCTCAATTTTTATTAAGAAAATGAAGTCCCACTTGAAACTAGATTTGTGAGTGAAATTGATGAGGGGACTCAAGAGTTGGAAACTTTTAGTTTTAGGTAATAGTTAATAAGCCTAGTAGTTAATGCATTTAAAAAGCTATTGTTTCAGGAACTGAAGGTACGGCCCACCCTGACTCCTGAAGACCACAAACAATTACACCTTTGTGCTCCAGAAGAAACCATAAGCAATCAAGATGATATCTGAGCCACTGTGTTCTAGGGAGTGATATTCTAGCCCAGGACACAAATAAAAAACATCACCCAGGACAAGGACACAGGACCCAGATAGAAAATCACTGGTCAGCAGATGACAGGATGTTAGGGAAATTGCTGGAATGCAGCTTTTATCTGATGAACCTTTCTCCTGAATTTCAGATCCCTTACCTGCACTTTTTTCCTTTGAATTCCAAATCCCTTACTTACACATTTTTCTCCTTATAAAAAAGCCTGACTTGAAAGGAAATGTAAGATGGTCTATTAGGGTACACAACCCGCCATCTTCAGATTGCCCGCTATCTGAATAAAGTGCCCATAAATATTCAATCCCTGTCTCTGCTTATTGGTTCTGGCAGTGACAGGCAGCATGAACGCCAACTTTTCCAGTTTCAAAATGCGCTTGACTTTCAATTTGAAGGCAAACTCACCCTAGGAAAGTAAATACAGTGCATTATTATTATAAAGCACTTTGCAACTTTGGGCATGTCTTAATATTTCATTTAAGAGTTGGAGGGAAGGAGGGTAGGTGGAGGTAGAAGAGGATATAGGGAGGATAAACAGAAATAAAAAGATAAAATAAAAACAGACAATTCAAAAATAAATTAGCTAGAGGATCTTTATAATTTTTGAGACTATTACATATAAATAAAAATATGATCATATAATCATAAAAACAAAATAATAGCTTGGTCGAATATATTCATTTCCTAGGGGTTATGTTATTGTTTTGTAACCACAGTAATATATTTGTCAATTATTGAATTATTTATTATTAGAAAGGAGCTAAAATGAGAATTTTTGAAAAATCATAATAACTTCCAAACCACTTTTCATAATAAAACCAACTTTTCCTCTAAATCTCTACTTGGATTGTCAGTAGTGCCCCACTATAAAATGCCTCAATAGTGCTTTCACATCCAAAATAAATTTTAAACTCCCTGACATGGTACTTCTTGCTTACCATTCCAGCTTGCTCCAATACCTTCTACCAAGATCCTCACTGTTCACATTCATGTCGTATGAAATCCATTAGAGACACATTTCCTCCCACAAACCCACATGCATCCTCTACGTTTCTCACTATCGATATCGAGGCTGATTTGGAATTATTTCTTCATTGTGTTCTCTTCTATAGTCAGTATAAAACAACTACAGTAGACCCACTATAATACATTATTATTGTCTGTTTATTTATCTCTCTCCCTATTAGACTTTATGACATTTCAGGTCAGAACTTGTGTTTTAATCACCCATATACTATCTCCAATACCTCAAATAAATGAAAACTATAAGCATATGAAAAACTAGTCACTGACAGGAAAAGAAAAATCACTTATAATAAATATGAAAATTGGCCAGATTAGATAAACAAAAGAAGCTTCAAGAAAAAGAAAATTACATTGAAGGCTAACTAAAGAGCTATTTCTTCAGCACAGAGATGTGTTAGTACAACCCCCAAAAGCTTAAAATTAGGATGACAGTTTCAAAGTAAATTACAATACATTTTGAAGAAATGAAGCTATGAATGAAAAATAGTCTTACTAAGTACGATTCAATAATTTTTGTCAAACTCTTCTCTTTGTCACAGAAAATAAAATGTGCCCAAGTACACAGTGGCTGTTTTGTTCATGAGCATGAACATCATATCCATTTAAAACAAATGCTTTCTCCATGCCCATATATTTAGGCTACTTCAAAGGGCTATTTATAAATGCCTAATTGTTCTCAGAGGGGATCATATACCTGAGCCTAGCATCAATAAAGTTAATTGTAAATTCACATCACAAGGTAATTTCCAAAGGTTCTGCCAAAGAAAAATTGCATTCGGCAAAGTTAAACAGTCAATGAAAACTTTATTCAAAACTGTTGCAATGGGAGAAAGATTGGACTCCAGTCCCTTGAAACAAAAGGCAGAAGAATTTCTAAGGATTGAGAGCAGGTGGGAAATTAATGGAGGACATTAGGGGAGGGTTTGGTCAATGTGATTAGGCCATCTGTGTTTGATAATGGGCACTTATCAAAGTTAAACTCCTATCCTCCCACAAACACTGGTAAACAGAGGCATTATCTTTCTTGATGATTACATATCAAAGGAATGGTTTCCAGGTCCTTAAAAAAGATAGCCCTGGGTGTTACAATAAAACAGGCAGAAAGTTGGGAGAAGATCTACACCTCAAAAGGCCTGAGAATTTATGATTGCAAGCTTTCTGAAATAAATGTTTGAATCAAAGGGAGGTAAGGAGCTTATAGTCAGAAAGGAGCCTGCCTAAAATCTAGTGAAGCTGAGGGGAATTTTAAAGCTGTCTGAGTCACCTCAAAATCTTGTCTTTCACAGAGGGAATTCCTTCCCCAGAGAATAGGTATACGTGATACTCCACTGTAGGTCAGATTCTTTGTCTTTCCTCTATTATCCACACTGTAAAGAACAGGTGCCAGGAGAAGAAAAAAAACAAAAAAAAACAAAACAGGACATGAATCTTACAATATCTCTATGAATTGCCTTTTCTTAAATAGGGCATGGTGTTTTCTTACACATACGTAAAATAAGTGTTTGCTAGAAAGCAATTTTATCTCTCCTATCCATCTTTTACACTCAGATAATCAAAATCACATTTATTATATGGCTTCTATAGTTTAGTCCTTGACTTAGAATGACCCTAACTTTTAAAATGTCCTAAAAATACATTAGTATATCCACTTTACATAAGAGGACAATAAGGTATAGATGCAGATGCTTTCAATCACGCTCTACATGACCAGACATTCTAATGCATTATGAGATTTTGAGAACACATGTGTTCTAAGCAATAGAAATATTCTTTTATTTTTTCTATACTGAAACTAGTTTGATATCAATATTTTCTTATTTGCAAGAAGAGTTAATAGGATTAAAATATAAAAGGTAATATATCTGATCTGTTCATATTCTACTGATAGGTAGATGGCCATAATATATTCAGTTAAAAGGTATACTTAAAATAGTAACAAAAAGATAAATAGTGTAAAGTAAATTTTAAAAATTTAGTAAGTTTTATTAGGAAAAACTTCAAAACACTGCTGAAAGAAAGAAAAATAGAAAATAGAAAGAAAAATAGAGTTAAGTAAATGCAAAAACATACTTTGTGTTTCAAGGTTGGGACATCTCAATATCATCAACATTTTTAGAGCTCCCATTCAGATGGGATGGTAAACACACAGTACAATATATGCATAATGTGTTATAGAATTGTATACCAGAAAGCTATACAATTGAATTAACCAATGCCACATCAATCAGTTCAGTTAAAATGCAATGGAAAATAATAGATTTTAGGTTTCCCTAAGTTAATTTATAGATGTGAAACTATCGCAATAAAAATATCACAGGACTTTTCTATGGAAATAGAACAGTTGTCACACAATAATAGCCATGGAAACACTAGGAAGAAAAAAAAACTATAAGAGAGAATAAGGAATTAGCTCTAAAAGAAAATAATATAAATTAGAAAACTGTTATAATTCAAAGAGTGTGCACTGGAACATGGAAAGACAGAGAAACTAATGAAACAGATCAGAAAGTCCAAAAATAGACAAAACTAGTCAGAGAAGTCTAGTATATGTAAAAAGTATAATCTAAATTCAAGTGAGGTTTTTTAATTTTTTTAATAAAAAATGTTGGTTTAACTGGCTATTTTGGAAAAAGATAAAATTAGATCAATTCATCACAATATACACAACAATAAACTGCAAATACATTAGGTATCTAAATATGAAACATAATCTAACTAGTAAAAGAAAAAGAAGATGAATTCCTATTCAAACTGCATGTATGGAAAGGTTTTTGTTTTTATTTTAACTATGACACAATTTTTAAAAATCAGGACAAAAAATATTATTTTACCACAATAAAAGTAAAATAAGAACAATCAGATGACGAAATGAGAAATATATTTGTTACATATGTCATAGGTAAAGAGATAATATCCCTAAACAAAAAAAACTTTTAATAATCAGGCAAAGTTCCAAGAGTGTTATATTAAAAAATGTATAAAGTACACCAACAAACAATTTATATACATACATGCGTTACTTAGCATAAACTTTAACCATACAAGATTAAACATAAAAAGATGTTCAACTTTATTTATAATAAGAAAATACGAAATAAAATTACATAGTTACAATTTCTCACCTATGAAACTGGCGAAAAATATAAAGCTTAATAATGCACATTTTGGCAAAGCTGTGAGTAAACAGCCTCTCTCATACATCCATTGCTAGAGAGAATTCAGAAATTGTTAGGCGTTTCAACCCCAGTGGAAGGAAATTTGGCAATATCTAAGAAAGTTACATATGCATTTGCCCTTCCATTTGGGAATCCTTCTTTTAGGAACTGACCCTGAAAATGCCTCTAACGGCTAATGAGGGGAGATGGAGGCATAGACAGACATGCTGCATCTCCCTCCGCAACTAAGAAGGAATACAACTACCTCAAAACTAGAAACAACCTGAAGTTCCAGAAAATCAAACTACATGGAAGTCCAGCAAACAAAGATATAAAGAAGAAATACTCATCCAGACAGAAGCGACAGCTCTCCCTGGGATGCTGAGGCAAACACAGGAGACTTCCAGCAAGATGGAGGCCTAGACTGACACGCTCCATTTCCCTCTACAACTAAGAAGGACTACAACTACCGCAAAACCAGAAATAACCAGAAGTTCCAGAAAATAATTGAAGTCCAACCTATGAAGATATAAAGAAGTGGTGCTCGTCCAGACAGGTAGGAGGGGTGAAACCAGGGAGGAGAGGTCAAGCTGTGCTGTCCATGGCAGCAGCAGTGACGGAGGCAGGATGGTGATAAGCACAGACACCCGTATTTAGGGGGAGGTGAGAAGAGCCTAGGGAGCATCCCTGACTGCAGACCAGACACATCAGTTTGCGATTCCAAAGCCATGGAAGGCAGACCTCCATTGCCTTGGCCTGTGAGGTCTGGAGTGGGTGGGGACGGAGGAGGAGGCTCCCGGTCTCTCAGCGGAGAGTGAACGGCAGGAAACCATCTTGGACCCCCACCCCCGCAGAAAATGCCACAGCGTGGTGGGATGGGTCACCCAGCTGTGATGAGTGCATGGGGCTCTGCCCCCTATAGCATAGGAGGTGTGATAACCCTGCCCAGGAAGCAAAGTTAAACACAAAATGGTCAGGATGGCACAGATCATGATAGAGATCCCGGTGATGCAGCTGACCAGACAGCAAATATCTAATCTAAAGAAGCAGCAGATAGGTAATCTTTCTGAGGCTCAGTTCAGAGCTTTGCTTATAAAAATGTTTACAGACCTAACAGCAGATCTTAAATAAGACAGGGAAGAAATGTAGGCTAGTCCTGCCGAAATGAACAAAAACACTTACGAAATTAGTGGTGAGGGCAAGAAAACCAGGGATCAAATCAGCAAACTGGGACATAGGGAAGGAACAAACAGTCAACCAATGCAGAAAGAGGAAATGAAAAGTGAGGAAAATGAGGAGAGGCTCAGAAACTTATAGGACAGCTATAAGCAGGCCAACATTCAAATCATAGGGCTGCCAGAAGCTGAAGAAGAACTAAAAATTGAAAAATTATGTGAAACAATAATGAAGCAGAACTTCCCTCACTTGGGGAAGGAAATAGACTTACAGGTCCAGGAAGCACAGAGAGTTCCAAATAAACTGGACCCAGGGAGAACCACACCAAGACACATTGTAATCAAAATGTCAAAAATTAAGAATAAAGAGAGAATCTTAAAAGCAGCAAGAGACAAGAAGATAATTACATACAAAGAGTTCCCAATAAGACTGTCAGCTGATTTCTCAAAAGAAACTCTGAAGGCTAGGAGGACTGGCAAGAAATATTTAAAGTAATGAAAAGCAAAAACCTACAACCATGATTACTCTATCCAGTGAAGCTGTCATTCAGAATAGAAGGGCAGAGAAAGTGCTTCCAGGACAAAGTAAAAGTGAAGGAGTTCATCAGATCCAAACCACTGTTATATGAAATGTTAAAGGGACTTGTTTAGGAGGAGGATCAAAACTATGAACATTAAAATGAAAACTGTATCATAACCACCAACAACAGAAGCTAGGGAATTGAAACAAAGGCAGACTAAGAAGGCAATGAGAGTGGGAAAAGAATTATAGGTATGGGGAACATACTGGGGGGAGGTCAGTGGGGAGGGGGAAGGGGGGAAAGGGAGGGAGATGGTACAGGAATTAAGAAGCATAGTAGGAGGGAGTTGAGTAGACAGGAAGATGTTGAGAAGAACTATATGCACAACCAACGGACATGAACTAAGCTGGGGGAAACAATTGAAGGGGGAGGGGGGTTACTGTGTGGAGGGGAACAAAGGGAAAAGAAATTGGGACAACTTAATAGCATAAACGATAAAGCATATTAAAAAAAGAAAATGCTTCTAACAACATTAAAATTCATATTCACAGAGGTTATTCATTGTAATATCTCTTTTATAATTGCAAAATATTGGAAGTTACTGGAATCCCAAGTGTAGGAAATTGGTTAAACAAACAGTGGCATCCACACAGAATTGCATGCTATGGTGTTGTTAAAAATAAATGAAAGGAAGAAAAGAAGACGCAAATCTTTATAAACTGTTATAGAGTGATTTCTAGATCATATTAAGTGCCAGAACCAAACTGCAAAGCAAATGTCTAATGTTTCACCTTTTTTATAAAAGGAAAAACAAACTTAAATCTACTTAACTTTTTATAAAGAAATGCAGAAAGTACATTAGTAAACAGTAACATTTTTGATTCAATAGATAGAGGGAGGGTGATGGGGCAGAAAGGATGTAGGAGAAAAAGGTGTGTCTTTGAGTATAACTTTTTTGTATTGTTTTGACTTTCAGAAATATGTTAACATGGTACCTACTCAAAAAATAGAATTATGGGCTTTTTAAGACTCTTATAAAAATGGCAACACTTTTCAGCGACATCTACTATGTAGATGACAGCACCTCTCAGTATCACATTTTTACACTTGTGAAGTCAGTTCTGGGCTTTACTCTGTCCTCCATGAATCTCTAAATTAGTGACCAATATATTGTGCTGTTTCTTTCATAGCCAAGGTTTAAGGTCTGGGAATCAAGGGGTGAAGTGGGTGCATTTTTTAATCACTACTTTCTATTGAAAGATTGACTTTCCATTGGGTACCTTTAGATTTTGCTAATCTTAAAGTCTTGGTTTCCAAGGAAAAAAGTGCTTTCTAGGGGACCCAGCAATTGAGCCATTAGAATAGAATCGAAGACTGCCACATGAGCCCTTATGTAAGTGAAACAGAAGGGGGTTACTCATTTTGGCTAGAATTGCTCAGACTGAGTACTAATGGAAATTAGATTGATTTTACACAATGGGAATAAGGAAGTATATATCTGGAATGAAGTCATTTAATATTCTTATATCTTGTGATTAAAGTCAGTGGAAAAGTGAAACAACTCAATACCAATAGGATTGCTAATGCTCCAGATTTTTTAAGAATGAAGTCAAAAACTATGACTCACAAAATAGCTTGCTGAGAACAGAGAGAATATGAAATGCATTGTAGGAAAAGATAGTTACAAATACCAGGTACAACCACCTGACCATCTGCAGGCAAGGTCTGTAATAATTGTGAGTATTTATTCCATATTTTGATATAATATGCTTGGGTATATATTACTAATTTCTTTTTTCCTCTTTTACCCCACTACCACCTAACATACTATGAACCAAAAGCACTTCACCTTATATCTCAGTATTAAAGTCCCAGGATATAAAAAGAATGTCTCAGCTAGAGAAATAAACATAACTCAAAGATGGAGGAACTCCATTTTGTGCAGAGGATTTAGAATGTTTTTGCTGTGCAAGTGACAATACTATTAAGTTAGAAGCATTTTTCTTTAACTGCAGTTTTTCTGAAGTTAGGCATGGTAAAAGAGGTAAATATGGATGCCAAGTTGACAAGGGATTGTGGTGGTTTACATATGTCAAGTTAGCTAAGCTGGAACTGTATTTCTCAGAATTCTCTTTAATGATTAGGTGCATGCTCATAAGTATTGTAAGAGACTTTTCCCAGCCGATTGGGAAGGCAGATAAAAGGAGAGGCTGTATTCTTTTTAAGCAAAGATGGTCATTGTTATACATGATGCACATTGCCACTTATCTGCTGCTCCTGATAGGCTTGGGAGCAGCAACTAGGCCAATGACTCCTCCACTTCCTGAAAATTTGCTGTAGCTTCTCCAACTCCTGGTCCAGTAGGAGCTTAGCTTTGTGATGAAAGAAACCAATGCAAGACAGCCCATCACTGAAGCTGGAGACTTGGAAGTGGTGAGAGACCAATTTGGGTTCTATTCTCTCCGTAGGGATTCCACCTCAGTCTCACAGAGTTAGCTGTTTCTTGCTTCTCTCACTTTATATCCATCTTGTTTTTCTTACATCCTGTCAATTAGCCTGCAGCACTAATCAATAATAAATAACCTGGTATCAACTGTTTAGCTAGTTCTTACAATTATTCAAATCCTTAAAATATAGTGGTTCCATTTTTCTGTAAATATATAGATAGAGTTACCTGTATGAGTTGTAGGAGAATGGGGTAAATGGAATAGCACTTCTCTGAAGACATCTTTTTGTACAGTTGTACCAATTGTATTTCAAATTAAAATGATAATTAAATTAAAGAGGGAGAAAGAGAAAATAAAGCAAGAATCCAAGTAATGTATGAACACAGAATTTGACTTTGAAGTCTCAGTCTTTGACTATGTTAGGGAAAACTCAATAGATTTGTTTTTTGAGGAAGAGATATAGACAAATCGATTATGGATATGTTTTACATATTTTATTTCATTGACAAATGCTAGGGGTTGAGATTTTCACATGGAAAGAGAGAAATAAAAATATGGAAAGGATGGGAAGAAGGAACTCTGGTGAGATGTATTGTAATTGGAAATATTCATATAAACTCATGATTTCTAGCATTGGCTGGGTAGCTTGGTTGGTTAGAGCATCATCTTGATACATAACGTTGCGAGTTCAATCTATGGTCAGGGCACATACAAGAAGCAACCAATGAATGCATAAATGAGTGAAACAACAAGTTGATGTGTCTCTCTCTCTAAAAATCAATAAGTATAAATAATAAACTCATGATTTCTAAAATATACTTATATCTCTGTATATGCATGTGTCTGCTGTATCTGCTGAAAAGACCTAGAAGAAAAAAATCTAAGTGAACTCAGCTAGACCCCAAATATTAGTCTCTAGAACCATTCTCCACTAAATTAAATGAGTCGTCGGCAGCCGTCCGTCTCGAGAGACGATGGTGTAGCTTCTTAAGAGTCTATCTGCACCGCCGAGAATGGCTGTGCAGTCCGACTCGGGAGTGACACGGTATCTGTCCCCTCCCGTGTTGAATCGACATCTTGCGATGACGCTGGAGTGTCCTCTCCAGTGAAGCTGAAGCTACAGAGCCTAGGCAGGGTGATATGGAGGGTCTGCTGTTGCCCATGCAGCAGACCCCCCCTCTCTTCGCAGCTGAAGGGTCCAAGGGAAAGACGGAGTCAATACAGCTTGGTTTCAGGTGCGCCGCAGGAGTTGCCGGTGTTGACTACAACGTCAAACCGCCTTAGGGACTCCGGCTCCGGATTTTCTGTCGGGGTTTACTCCCTTAGCCTTTCCCCTGAAGAGGTATGCCACAAGGCAGCGGAGGTTTTTTGGAGTCAGACTTTTCCTTCTCTGATGTGCCCTGACTGGAAGATCGAACCAGCGACACTTAGCTCGCAGGCCGACGCTCAATCCACTGAGCCAAACCAGCCAGGAAATTAAATGAGTAATACTAAGATAATCCATTAATTTTGAAGCCGGGAAAGAGGAGATAGAAGATCTTAGAAAATGTTGCTATGCCAGAAAGCAAGAAGGTGCCCTTAAAACTAATGGGTCATGCCTCAAGAATTCAAGAGCTAGCTTATGTGGAAATTTGAGTAATGAAGTAATTAAGTACAGTGATGAATTATTCACCATGGGAAAAATTTCATGTGTCCATACTGATAATAAATAGACAAATAAATGGGGAAAAGTGGAGGGTCTTTGCTTATAATAGATTGCTGAGTGATGAGTGTGGTGAGAGTTTTGGAAGTAGAAAACTAGCATTTTGTGACCATCATAGTTGATTGATTCTAGCAAGGATCATCAATTACTGTTTATTTTGATGGGGAGCAGCATATTTGTATTGCCCTAAAGTATCAACACCAGACTATTTATTAATTGTAAGGAAAAAAATAAAATGTAATTATCAATGGAAAAATCAACAATCATTTGACTCTGATTCAAATTAAAATTACCACTGAGGAACACATAGATATCAACTTTCTCCAAATGTGATAATCTAAGAATGACAAAATATCACTTACATAATATTGTACCTGGAAATGTATAACCTGAACCAAACATGAATATACATCAGACAATCCAAAATGATGGTTTCCATATTTTAAAAAGTATTCTTCCAAATGCCAATTTCAAGATATAAAGAAAGGCTGTGGAAATGATCTGGATAAATGGAGAATAAAGAGACTAACTGACAATTTTGAAAAATAATGTTTAAAAAAAACCACTTCAAAATGGAATCAAAGCTACCATTCCAGAACTGCCTTGCATGTCTTACTCTTCAAACATTTGGAATATTTAAACTTGGCAAAATAACCTTTGGATTGGGCCAAAGCTACATTGTATTCCAAACAACTATTTGCAAAGCTAACAGGAAAGCAGACATCCTGACTACAGGACTGAAAATTAAAGACATTCTCTAGAATTAGCACCACCATGGAGAGCTAGAGAAAAATTTAGCTTGTTTGCACCAATAAAAATTTCTTCTTTGGCTTATTAACATCAATAGAAATTCTTTCCCTCCGTTCATGTAATTATTTCCCTTCCCTTTCTCATAAAAAAACCCTTGCTTTCATCCTGTAATCAGAAGAACGTTTGGGTTTCTGCCTAAATGTTTCCCATAATTGCAGTTCTTCTTGATCTCAAATAAATGCTTCTTGCCTCTTTTTGGCCTTTCATTTTTTGGTTAACGTATCTAAACACAATAATTGATCCTAAACTGAGTCCTATACTGGACGGGGAAATGATTCTATTTAGAGCATTATTGACTAAGTTAGCAAAATTGAAATATGAATAGATTAGCTAAAAGCACTATTTCCATTTTTAATTTACTGAATTTTATAATCACACTCGTTATGTAAGAGAATATTCCTATTTTTAAAAATAAATAATGGAAAAAGGTGAGATGAGTGCAATATTCTCCCTAATGATTCACAAAAATACTATGTGTGCATGTGATTACATAAGGAAGAAAATAAAGTAAAATGTTAACAAGAGTTGAATCTGCTGCTAGTTGTTCTATTCTAATTCTTGCAAATTTTTTTGTAATTTTAAAATTATTCCTAAATAAAAAGTTTTTTAAGTGTATTTTAAATCAAGCAATAGTTGCTATCTAAAAAGGTGTCTAATCAAAATCTTAAATGCCCTTAATTCAATGACATGAATCTTATCTCGAGATGAGTACACCAGCACCATACCTAACTTATCTACATAAGAAACTGAGTATTGTAATGTTTATCCATAATGAACACTGAATAAATGGTTTCCTGTATGTAATCATTGATGCTTTTGCTAGATTTTTTTTCTTTGCTCTTTCTTTTGTCTTTCTTTTTCTTTCTCTGTTTATTTTTCTTGAGACACTTGAGTTGGAAATGTATAGGAGAAAATGAGTAGTATTTTTCAGAACTATTGACTTATTTTTCACATTTTTTCTAGATTTCTGGCAAATTTCAAGAATAGATTCCCATTCATACTCCTCCCAAAGGTCTTCAAAGAGTCAATGCTAAGCCAGCATCTATGACAATCTCAGAAATCTTTTCCTTGTGTGCTGAGACTAATCCACCAAAACCTTTTTGGGAGTAGTTTCCTTATTAGTTGACTTTGAAACAAACCAAGTCATCCCAGATAAATGTGTGCTTAGGTGAGGCAATCACTTAGTGCTTAAAATGGCTTGCCAACTCTTGATTCATATTGACTGAAACTATTTAAGAGTAAATCATTGCCAACATAAGTTGTAAGTTTTATGACAGTTTAACTTAAAATGGTTTATTTTCCACTTTGCTGTATTAGTAGCTATCTGAATGTGGGTTAAACAATGTGTAATTTTCCTGACTCAACAAAGATGAAAAAGAATCCTTGCGAGTTTTTAATGAAAGCCACTTTTAGTCAGTTGCTCTGTTTTACTTGAATTGAGGAATCTATGAAGTCAGATCTACAACTTATTATGTTCTTATTCTTTTCTTTGGCCAGGACCCCAGAGTCCTGATAAAAGACAAGGAAAACATTACTTTCCTCTTCTCAGTAACTCTGTGAACATGCAGGCACCATGACAAGATTATTTTTTGAGTAAGGGTACATTTTTCTTTCACAGTAGACTAGTAAATTTCTGTGGATCAGGAGAACCATTGTGCTTGGATAATAAAACTGATGGGGTTCTATTAAGGTTTAATATTATAATAGTATTTTGTCCAGAAATTTTGTGAATACCCAATTTTTATCTACAGCCTATCATTCTTTTCTGCAAGGCTCCCAAGGGAAGTATACATACAATACAAAGAAAACATAAGAAAGCAGAGTTTTATACTTTCCTTTGGTCATAAACCCTGAAGTGAAATTCCAGGAAACTAAGCTGAGGCATATGAAAGACTACTTCATTTTAAAGATAGATATGTTAGTATCTATTTAAATCTAAGAAGATGAGATCTGTTTCCTCTATGATCCCAGAACCCAACTCCTGATTCTTAAATTTATTCCTTTAATGGCACAAAGGGGACCACGACTGTAAGGGCCACAGCTTTCAAGCCTAGAAAGATACTGCGATATGTTAGGATTATTCAGATTTATTACATTATCTATAAAATGTAATCCAAAGAGTGGCCTCAAATCTGACTAATCTAGATTAAGTTTTCCTTATCTTGGCAATGGAATAAAATGCGAGTAGGAGTGTTACAGAACCCCTGGATTGCTCCAATTGAAAACAAACCCACGGGCTCTTTAGTTAGGAGCCCGATTGCCCGCCACCAAAATTATAACTCTCAATACCAGAGTTTGGTGAAAAGAAAAAGAATAGTTTATTTAATAGTTATATAGATTTAGTTATTTGCGGATTTCTGTTGTTAAGTCTTATGTTCTTTAAGACACCCATAAACACATATCCTTGCCTCCCCCCTACCAAACCAGGCTAGTTTTAGAAAAGTCAGAGAAACCCTTTCCCTACTTTCCAAACACAGTTCAGCTTTACCAGTAGCTGCCAATCATTCAATGCTGATTGGGGAGACCTCTCTGTGTTATCGGGTCCACTAGCTTTTAATCCAGAACCTCATGGATTCTCAGCCTCCTTGTAAACTGCATAGTTAGTCCTTTTGTAATCCGCACAGTCAGCCCCAGTCTTAGTCAAATCCACACAGTCCGCCTCAACCTTAGTCAAATCCACACAGTCAGCCTCAGCCTTACTTAAAATCCACACAGTCCGCCTGGCTAAAAATGTCCCCCACTTATTTTTAAATCCCTGACTACGTCCTCTGATGCAGTGGGTGCGGTAACCAGTTCTGACCATTCACAGAACCTCACGCAGGTTCTGTGTGCTTTCTCCATACCATCCCCTGGTCCCAGTCCCTTCCCATCTACCTGAGGCTTTGGATGCATTAAAGCCATTTTGCATAAAAAAGACACTAGCCACCAGCCTCAGGCATGTGGAGGCATTCTAAAAGCTGCTTCCTTCTCCCCATCCCCCAGCAGCAAACTCTGGGGATTTTTTGGAACAACCCTGTTTCTGTAACAGGAGGACTTCCTCTTTATGGTGACTAACTAAGCAAGTGGTATATGAAAATATTTATTTGTGAATTTGCATGAATTAGAGATATAAGAACCTGCACTGATACACATCTGTGTTCTAGAGGCACTGTGGTTTATTGGAAATCTAATCGCTTTAGGAAGAGCTCTAGATTCAAATTCTGACTTCATTACTTATTGCCTTGTTAAATCCCAGCAATTGTTCTAAACTTCATCCACACGACTAAAATGTGAAAAACAACGTCTATATCAAAGGGTTATTACGAGGTTCAAATTCCATGTAGCAGACATGTATTGCATGACAGGCACTATTCAGAACACTGAAGATTCAAAGCTAAATAAGATATGTGAGGTAAATGTTCAAGTGAAATACAGATATTTTGTATGTAGTATAGTAAACATCATCACACTATTATTCAAAAAGGAATGGGTGTATAGAAAAGAGGCATTTAATCCAGTTTAGAGGCCCGACAAACACTGATTAAAGAAGAAGATGGTTATCTTAAGCTTTGACTGATTTGTAGGATCTACCCAGGAAAAAAAGTAAAATATGTATTTAGAGTGTTAAGAGGAAGAAAAGAACCCAGGCTGGTGTGGCTCAGTGAACTGACCGCCGGCATGCAAACCAAAGGGTCGCTGGTTCAATTCTCAGTCAGGGCACTTGCCTGGGTTGTGGGCCAGGTCCCCAGTTGGGGGCGTGCAAGCGGCAACCACACATTGATGTTTCTCTCCCTCTCTGTCTCCCTCTCTTTCCCTCTCTCTAAAAATAAATAAATACAATCTTAAGAAAGAAAGAAAAAGAGGAAAAGAACAGTGAGGAATTTTGTATTTACTAGAACAAAATACAAAGGACAAAAATCAGAATTAAAACTTAGGAAGTAAGAAAGGGTCCCGTCTTGAGAGATTGTTATGTTGGTTTAAGAAGCTTATAAACAATGGTAGCTTTTCAATACACACACACACACACACACACACACACACCTGAAATCAAACAAATACAAGAAAACTCTGAAAGCCTGGAAATGCTTTATCGTTTCAATGCTTGCCTAGCCCAGAAAGGTTTTTGAAAAAACAAAAACTTAATCACTGATTTGGAAGCAATAATGTTCATGGCTGATTTTCCCTAAGAGAACTGCAACTATTATTTTATGCATCAGGCCATTCTCAATCCTGTTCTCAAGGAGTCACTCTTCTGGTGGCCAACTACTGATCTATGCTGGATCCTTTATAGGCTGAGAGAGGAGTAGTATTCACAATTCAACACATTGCAACAAATGCAAGCAAAGATGCAATTTCTGACCTACATGATTAAAGCTAAAGGAGTCCAGATTTTTTTTTCAAAGAAAGAAGAAAAAGAGGAAGAGAGGTTATAAAAACTGAAATTGGGTAGACATTACTACCTAGTTGCACAAACCATTAGTGGGAACATAATATTAAAACAATCTTCTGAAAAGCAGTTGGGTACTATATCTCAAGAGTTCTAAGCATGTTTCTACTTTTGATCCAGTAATTAAACATCTTAGAATTTAGCCTAATGAAATAGTCTCATGTTTGTACAAATATATATGTATACAAATTTTTATTTCATTTTCATTCATTAGAAAAACTTCTAAAATTATTTTTAAATGATGTACGTTTCTAAGTAGAAAAGTGGTTAATTGAGTGCATAATCAAATGATGGGAGATTATAGCTATTACAAAAGAGCTTTTCAAGAAATATTTGATGAAATGGAAAAATGCTCAAATTAAAATCTGCTCCAGGAACTTACTGTCTTTTGATTTTCTCTGTGGTGCGTACTGCAGACACAGCTCATCCTACTTTATACCCATCCTCCATTCTCAAATCCCAGTCCTCTGTTGGTTTGTTGTTGGAGTCTTAATAAATGGAGCTCGACAGAAATGAGGGCCAGCTATACTCAACAGCAATCAATATGTAAATGCAAAGAAGACAAGGAGGAGACGGGACACTCCAGGGTGGAGTTAGGAAACCCATACCAGAGTTCCTGAAGATCCCTACTGAAGAGTCAGAATTAAATAGTCAATGACCTTTTATTTTATTTTATTATTTTTTTTATAATTAATTTTTATTTATTTTTAATTTTTATTTTTTAGAGAGAGGGAGAGAAACATCACTGTGTGGCTGCCCCTCACTTGCAGCCCCAACTGGGGACCATAATGTGCAACCTAGTCATGTGCCCTGACTGGGAATCGAACCAGCAACACTTGGCTCGCAGGCCGACGTTCAATCCACTGAGCCACAGCAGCCAGGGTGTCAATGACCTTTTAAATCACAGATTAAAAGTTGCCTCAAATGTTATAATAAGAATATGAAAAAGGTTTTAAATACCTTAGCTTACACCACCCAGCTCTGTGATGTGGTTTTTGCATCTATCTGCTTACTTTGGAGTTCTGTGGCATTAGAAACCGCCCTGTACCACATCATTCTGTATTTAAAATAAGTCCTTTCTCCTGCTTTAAATTCCTGTGATTCTACAATACAAATATTGCAATTTTTTCTATAGAAATTGGAAAAAAAACATTTGCTGAATAAAATGGGATAAGGTATACAAAATGTCTTTAAAAACTATAAGTTATAAACAATATAATATTAGGATTTATAATATTTGTTGTTGAAGGAGTAATCTAAAATCATATTTCTTTTCTGCCTATATAATTAATTTTATTAGGAGTACAAAACCATTTAAATGCACATCTAAGTTAAATATAAAAATCTTTATATTTGGTTTATTTGTAAGAAGAAGGTTAAAATTTTACACTGGCTTCTAATACTTAACTATTAGAAAAGGAGTTCAAAAAGATAGCAATATTTATAGTTGAGAAGTATGAACATAATTAGATGTCTAAAAACTTATTTTTCAGAAGTTCAGATTTTGATTGCACAGAATTGTTTTATTTCCATGGGAGCCCATCAAATAGACACAAAGTGCTTTTGTAACCTGAAGGCAAAATCATTCCAACTGGTATATAGGTCATCAGTTGTTTTCTGGTTCTGTTTTTTTTCCAAATAAATAATTCTTTTCACTCATCATTGACCATTAAAGCCCACTACCATTCTTCAAGTGCTATTTCTTAAATTGTTTTCCATCAGTGAAATCTCGAAAATCTTACGAAGCAGAGTTTGGAGTAGGCGTCAGTTGAATAAAGACGACTCTAATGGCAAGTACAAGAGGCTCAGCAGAAGGGAGGGTGGTGTAGGGGTGATGAAGTGTCACACTGTTCTCTAGCACAGATGGAACAGACAGCCCTACTCAACGGGATTCAACAGCCTCTTAAACTCTTGCTGTCATTAACATTTCCCTCCTTAATCTGTTTTAATTCTTTCTTCCCCACTTACTTGGTCCAGAATTTTTATTTTTAGATTCTCAGTGATTAAGAATATAAAGGTTGAATAACCTCTTTATGTGACAGCTTGGTACAGCAGTAAGAACACAAATATTTCTGCAATCAAACCCTTTTTGGAATCTTGGCTCAACTCCTAAAACTTAACCTATCTGGACCTCGTTTTACCAAAATGTGAAGGGGGAAGAGGAGAATATCTTTACTACTAGTTTAGGGTTGCTCTGAGGTTCAAATGTTATCAATGCTACATATGACAATGCTTTACAAACCATTTTTTACAATGTCATTGCATAGAAATTAGGCCACTTTAAAATTTGTACTTTAATGAAGTAGACAGTAGAGGGCCCTCTACCTTCTTTTGCTGCACAACGACTTTTTCTATTTAGTTTATTGTCATCGTCTGGAAGAGGGAAGTGTTTCAAGACAGGTAAATAAGATCTGTGACAACAAGCTAGGAGGAGAGTTCCCATACCCTACCCCTGAGGGGTACCAGTAGCCAATGGACTGGCTCATGAAGATTGAGAGCCCGGCTCCTTTGCTTCTGCATGAAGAAGCTTGAAATTGAAATATACATCCAGAGCACCTTGTAGGAACTACCCGTGTTTGTACTTTACCTGAAATCACACTTTTGCTGTCTCTTTCCCCTTCCTATCTTGCTCAGCACCCCACCTTTACCCCCTGACTGGCTTCTGCAAGGAGCACATCCTTGATAAATCGTTGCAACTGAATCCTTGGCGTAGGGTCTGCTTCTGGGAGAAGCCAACCTAAGAAACCCAAGAAACTGGTTTTTCATTAATTCAACAAATATTTACTGAATATCTTCTAACTGCCAGCACTGTTCTCTTCCAGATGGCAGAGGTAAACAAAACAAACTCCCTCCCTGTGTGCCCCAGACTGTACTGGAAAGAGTGAGAAAATGAATAAATGGATAGGTCTATAATACAATTTGTGTTAAAATTATGATAAAAATACTATGACAAAAATAAAGCAGAGTAATTTAGGGAGGGAATTGAGAAGGATAGAAAATACTATTTTAGATAAGAAGTCAGATAAAGCCTCTCTGAGAAGTGACCATTGAATATGAACAGAAACCATCTTCCCCATAGTCTTATTTGTTCTTACATTTCAATATTGAGAATTACATCCGTCTAAGTCATGTAAGAACTTAATATATACTGGCACTCTTATAGGACTTTGGAAGATACTTCCTCACAAAAGAAGGGGAGGGCATGTGGGCTAAAATTAGGTTTAGGTCCCTGTAAGGGTCAGGATTAGATGACAAGTACATTTTCTACCTCAGCATCTTAGCAACACAGGACAGCAGTGGGAGGACATTCAGAGATGTTGGGGTATGTTGGTAATCCTGAGGAAGCTCTGAGTTGTTAGAATCCAAGAAAAAGTTTTATCCCATTGCTTTCTTGCTTTCCTTTGAAGGAAAATAAAAGTATTCTTATATCGTTGTATGCTCTCTAGTGATGTGGATGCCTTTCTACACACAATAGGGGTTCCTTCAATGCCACTGATTTAGAGATTGTGTGTTTATGCAACATGTTCAAATTTTTATACACATGGAGGTATTAGCTAGAGTTCACCTCCTGAAAGTAATGATTTTCTTTAAACCATGATCTAAACTGATTAAAGTGAATATAACCATGGGAATATACAATTAAAGTATATATCACTATTAATAGAAAAAACTGCATATTATTATTCTCAGTTTACTTTTGTACATATGGCATTCTCCTTTTTTGTAACTCTTATTCTAATAATTTAATTGTTTTTCTCCACAGCATTTGATTTTGCCTGAAATTGCAATACGTTCATGTTGAAATATAGCTAATACATTATATATCCCAGTCTCCTATCTATTTCAACCCTTGGAAACAAGTCAAAACTGAAATGTAACCCATGCTTTATTCTTTAAAATGTAAGTTTCCTATAATCTTAATGAAAACTCCTCAAACTAAGCATCCAAAAAAGGGTTATTTAGTAAACAAGTACTGAGGGCTTTGTTTCCTGGGAGGAAAGGCTAAAAGGAATGTTTTAGGTAAATCATAGAGGCAAATGTGATGTACAGAATCTTTGTGCATTTCAAGAACATCAGTTCACTGGGCTGCACCAGTAACTAGTCTAAGATGAATGAACCATTTGCACTTGAAGTTGATCTGGATGGAAGCAATTCACCACAGGTTATTTTTTCCTGTGAGATTGCATTCTTCTTTTACTTTTTCTGTGCAGCAAGACAAACTAAATAGGCTTAGCAATGTAATTTCTTATTGTATTGATCAGACTTTTGGTATTAAAAATGTCTGCCCTTTAACCTTTCTCTTTTCAGAAATCTTTCAATGACCCTGACGTGCATGACATGAATATGCACCCAAGAAGACACAATGAGCAATACTATTTTTTATTACTGATGATGTAAAAAATGGACATGTTTTAAACTTTCTTTAACTACTATTTAAAAGCATAAGACATGATTGATCACCAGATGGAGCAGTAAAAATGAAAACTGGGCAATAAAGTTAGAATACAAATATTTAATCATAAATAGAAAAACAATAAAAATCTGAAGATAACTATATTCTGCTTGCAGATAATAGCCTTTCATGTGATATTGAGTCACTTATAGTTTCTAACATAGGAACATAAATTCAGTCGCATTATGAATACACATTTTTGCCTACAACACTCTTGTTTATGACCAAAGCATTTTGTTTAGCTATTTTAATTTAGAAAAGTCTGATATATTAGAATTTTTACATCACATCTGTCAAGAAATATTACTTCTACCCAAAGAAGTCATTTTTCCCATAATTTAAAGAAAATATGACAGTATCTTAAAATATTTTGAAAGCTTTCAGACAAAGGATTTGGATCCGTAATAGTAGAAATCTTATATGATACTTTCCTTGAGATAGAAAGACTTTACTTCAGCACTTGTGTTCCCCAGAATGTTGATGAAATTGTAATTTATTTTAAAATACTTCGCAGACGCTATTGCATTATTACTTTAAGCAATTAAAGTATTTACAAATCACTTATTCATAAATGTGTTAGACCATAATTTAAATCATTTTACCAGAAATTAATGACCTACCTTATCAATTGTGTTTAGTTTAGTAATAAAACACTAATGTTTAATTTTATTATGCAATGATAAGTGAATGAGTATATGAATTTTCTGTAGCCATAACAAAAAATCCCAACTAAATTATGAGACATGTTATAAGTTTTCCAGCACTTAGGCCAAGCATTAAAATGTAGTATTTATTAAGAAAAATATCTGTTAAATTTTTGAACCCAATGGGGAACTCTGCCTACAGTAACATCCATTCACTATCACATTGTCCACATTGCAAATGGCCCAGCATTTGAAAGTTTATGACTTGGCATATGTCTGAATGTACTGTAACAAATGAAAACACTCACTGAGATATATGGTAGTCTAGGAATGTCTTATATGATTGTGCCAAATATGAATTTTATATTTGTTTCTATTATGCTTGATTGCAGTTTGTCCTCCAATTTGGGACTAATTTTTCAAGTCTTCAATTTTATGTACTTAATACACATCCCCTGGTTCACTGACAGTGAAGAGGCAGGGAGGACAGAATTGTAACTTCTTGTAAGACACCCCACGTGAGAGGTCCACACTTTCCTTTTACAAGCATGAATACTTAAGAGGCATGAATGGCTTGGTTTTCAAAGACAAAGGAAATTTATACAGGTCTTGCTTCCCTACTTACCCATGAAACTGAGCAGGCAAACACATTAATGAGAGTTCAGCTGACAGAAGAGAAACAAAGAAAATTCCTCCATTTTCACCATCTTACAGTGAAGGATCCAAACTAAACCAAATAAAATATTTTAGCCTTAATTCATATGCATTATCTCAGTGTAAAGCACTTTCCCAAATATGATCTAGTACTTTTATTATTTTAATTTTGAATTGCTTCTTTATCCAAGTTAGACAAAATTATATACCTGTGCACTAAATTCACTGGATGAGGTCAAGATAGTAACTAACTTGAAAGGATCACAGCAATCTCACCTGTTGTGTGATATATGATATATGGTCTCCCCGGAAAAAGTCCAGCCATTTTTAATGTAACCAGAACGGTTTGCATAACATCTATGTAACCTAGCACCCAAGGAAATAAGAATGGAATGTGCATGTATGAGCAACAACTTCACTGTACTAGCTAGTGGGGGCAGTAGACACCAGTGAGTGAGCATGTGTACTGTGTGGCTGTCACATTCAAAATGACTGAGCAAATAGAGCAACGAATCTGCCTAAAATGTTGCATTAAGCTTGAACATTCCTCTACAGAAACTCTTCAGATGATTCAGAAGATCATAGCTATGGGCAACTGGTGATTGGCAACTTCATCATGATAACATTCCCGCTCATGCATCACATCTTTTGCAAAGTTTTTGTTTGCAAAACATCAAATCACCGAGGTGACTTAGGCCCACTACAGCCAGGATTTGGCGCCCTGCAACTTCTGGCTTTTCCCAAAACTGAAATTACCTTTGAAAGGGAAGAGATTTCAGACCATTGATGAGATTCAGGAAAATATGGGATAGATACCTACTGGACAAAAGCAATGCTGGGGCCTTAATATAAAATTTAGTCTTTTATTTTTACTTATTTTAGTTTTTCAGTCTGCCAGTATCCCACTGTTTTCGGTATGTCCAAATTGTAGCTCACAGTCTTAGAATTTAGGCTACTCAATAAGGCCAATGGTTATTCACCCAAGAATGAAGTTCACTCACAGACGATGTCTAGTAGATCACAGAGTAATCCATAACAATCCTCCCTAGGGTTCTTATCTGTCACGTTAGGGTAATACCAATGTGAATAAACAATACTTTCCTACAGGAAACCATTTGCTCTGTTAAACTACAGCTTTTAAATTCTTAATGCTCTATGATTTCTTGTTAGGTCTATTAGCTTTCTGGAGAATATAGGAGAGTGTCAGCTATTTTGAATCAAGTCATTGCCACCTCTATGATGGCTCATCAAGAAGTACACTGTCTGCTTTGTTCTTTGCTTTTCTCCTGAAACAAGTGCCAAGTCCTGGGTACCTGAGTAGTAACTGAATTAATAAAAAGATACCACTTGATTGAAAATAGAAAAAGGGGTATATATCTTTGATAAATACAATATTTAACAGTAATAAGCTTTGAATAAGTTTATCTAGTTTCCTGAATGGTTTTGTAGTTGTTTAAAGGATTATACATTAGAGAAAAAAAGGTTTTTTAGATAGAAATTGACTCTAAATGTAAAATGGTTTAATAATAGCTATTAAATGTACGAATATTAAATAAAATAATGCATGCAAGTTGCTAAGGATTGCTGTCTAGTTCAATTAGAAATGTTAAGTAAATGTTAATTTTCATCATTATTAACACTCAATGTAGGCGAGGCTGCTCACAAATACCACCAAGAGTAGAAATCAAGATATCCTGTTCAGTTTGCAACAGCAGCTTGGTAGTTAAAGTGGGCCCAAAAGAAAATAAAAATGAAAGAGAAGTCAAAAGTCTTTGCTAATTTTAGTTGATGGCATAATGTAGCTGTTAAATGTTGCTACCTTTATCATAGAAAGTTGTCCAGCGAAAAGAAAAACTGTAACTGGAATTTCTGTTCAAATCTGAAATTGTCATGAGACCGCCTGGTTACCCAAAATCCTCAATGATGACCCTGACCTGAATCAGCTTCTCCTGTATTTCACCATACTCAGGACAACCCAAAAGTAAATGGCCAAAGTGAGAGGCCACAAGCATTTGAAATTCAAAGAATAGCTATTCCGTGAGCTTGCACACAGGCAGAAACCCAGTGTTCTGATTAGAAGATGAAGGAAAAGGGTTTATGTAAGAAAGGGAAGGGCACCAATTACATGAATAAAAGGAAGAAATTTCTATGGATGTTAAGATAATGAAGGGCTTTCTAGAGGTAAAGATAAGCTAACACAGTGATGTTAATTCTAAAGAATGTCTTTAATTTTCAGTCTTGTCAGGATGTCAGCTTTCCTGTTAGCTTTGCATTTTGGAATACAGTGTAGCTTTAGGCCCAGTTCAAAGATTATCTTGCCCAGTTTTAGCATTCTAAAGGTTTGAGAGTAAGATGTGCTAGGCAATTCCTCTGGGATGGCAGCTGTGACTCCATTTTGAAGTAGCTCTGTTTATATCATTCTTTTACACTCAGTGTATTTCAGTCTTTCTATCTGAAGTTTTTCAATTCTGTGTATTACAGTTTTGACTGGAATTCTTTGTATCAGCTAGATTATCTGATGTTGTTACCTAAGAGAAAGTGATGGGGGACTCAAATGTTGGAAAACCTTAATTTCAGGTTACAGCTAATAAGCTTAGTCAATGTATGTAAAAAGCTATTGTTTCAGGAACTGGAGGCATGACCCACCTTGACTCCAGAAAACCATAAGCAGTTCCACCTTTGTGCCTCAGGAGGACTGCAAGCAATCAAGGTGGGGTCTGAGACACTGTACTCCAGGGTGAGACAACCACACCCAGGACACCAAGACCACTGTCCAGGGCGCAAGGACCACCGCCCAGGACACAGATGAAAGAATGCTGCAGCTTTTATCTGATTAACACGCCCTCTGAATTTCAAGCCTCTTACCTACACTTTTCTTCTCCTTATAAAAAGGGCCTGTTTATAATGGAATTTAAGACAGTCTGTTAGGGTACAATTCCACTGTCTTCTCAGATCACTGACCATCTGAATAAAGTGTCAATAAAGAGTCATTCCCTGTCTCTGTTTATTGTGTCTGGTAGAGGACAGGCAGAGGAACACTGGCTTTTCTGGTTTCAAAGGTGCTGATGAATAAAAAGTGGTTACTGTCTGCAAAGAGAGAGAATATTTGCATTTTAATAGTGTTCTGTTGTTGACTTGAGGCACTCACAAGAGTGACAAGGGAGGGGTCCAGGATATTCCACTTCCACCCTGGCTTCTCAGATTCACTCTTTCCCAAAGAAACATCCATCTGATGAGTGAAATTGTGTCTCCTTTAATCACACATTTACCCCTCCATCATAAGGTCATACTGTAGGCACAATCTATACTGCAGGGGTCCGCCCTGAAATTCTGGATGCAAAGGCTAATTGGCATGATGACAAAAGGAGACAGCGTAGAAGCGTGGTTCCAATTTGGGACTAAGCTACATTTTCCAATCCAGTTTTCACCAGTTTAAAAAAATTGATTTTTGATCCTCCCTATGACTCCTTTGGCTTATTTCGCAATTACTTCTGGACATAGAGAGGGAATGAGTAAGATTATTACCCAGGTTATTGGTATACATTTTTAAACCTACAGGAAACAACCTATTTCTTTGAGTTCATGAGAGACAAGTTTATAATTTTCTGGACACATAATTTAGGAAAGAAAACAAAAATCTTGATGTTTAAATATCACAATATAATAATGATAGAAGAGTTGATTAGCATTCATAACTAAGAAAGGTATATCTAGTAGAAAAGATATATTAGAAGTTGAGTATCCACCATCCTTCCAATAATATACGTCGAGTTTCTGACTCCCAGGGTGAAAAGCAGACATGGATGGTAGGTTTTTATCAATAACTCCAGCTTTGAAGATTGCTGCTTTTCACTTTCTCTTCTATTCACCATCTCTTACACTATTTTTGAAAGGAGGCTGAGCTGAAGATATCTGTGTGGGAGCTGAATATTTATAACATTGAGGTTTCTTGCCCTTATCCTCTAACAGTCCTTATTTTGATTTTGATTTTGTTAAAGTGCTGCTGATTTTTAATGAGAATCAAGTCACTGAGAATAATTGCAACATGGATATCCCTTTATATTGATTGAAATGTAGAGTCAAATTTTATTTTTAAAAAAGAGGTATCACATATTTAAAATTAAAAAGTATTCTCAAGAGTGAGGAAACCACTCTCTTTCTGTAGTAGAAAACATTATATTTGATTCACAATGAAAAGGCTTTTCTTTTTTTCCTTGACAGTTACATGCTTTGAGCCTAACAGCATTATAATAGGTAGGTGTTCATGGAAAAAGAGAAAAATGTATTTTGTAATATTACAGGTTGTTAGTTGTTATTATTATTACTTTAATATTTCCTAAAGTTACAAAATGGTTAACAACATATATCAATCTTAAGGGATCTTCATTCCCAGAACAATTCTATATGTTCACTAATATATATTTATATATATATTTTATTTTTATTTTCAATTCATGGAAAAATGAAAGTATTGACTTTTATTTGATGAGTAGATTGCTTAAAATAGTGATATAGCTCTTTTGTGGCTCACAAGAAGAAATGGTTTGTCATTCCTTTACCTGATAGATTTTTTAAAAATTAGGATGTATTTTGAAGTTTGTCATTTATCATTGACAGTAAAATAAGAATTACATTTATTTTGCAGTTATAAAGGTTGTTGAACATTCTTGTACATATAGTATATCCAATGGGACAGTAACAATATATGTTGCACAAATTTCCATAAGTGGGATCACTGGATTAAAGGGTATGTGCATTTACAATTTTAATAAGTTGCTAAATAACATCCATAGGGATGGGATCTCATTACGCCCCAGCCTACACTTCTGGAATTCAGAAAGTTAGGAAACTTGAATTTCTGTTAAATAGGATCATAAAAAAATGCATCAGTGAAGTCTTTGGATTTTTTTCCTAATTATGAGTGAAATTAAATATATATTTAATGTTTAAGGGCCATTTTTAAATTTTCTATTCTCTTCTATTCTATTCTCCTTCTCCCTTTTCCTGTTCCCTTTCTTTCTTCCTCTCTTTTCTCCTCCTCCTTTCCTTATTTTGTCCATTTCTCTATTAATGTGAAGGTCTTTTCTTTATCCATATTTGTAGGAGCTCTTGACATGTTAGAAATATTAGCTATTTGTGTATCATATGGATAGTAGATATTTTCCTGGACTATTAGTATTTTGATTGTGCTATTTAAAATTTTTTAAATGTATGGAATTTGATGTAATATTTTTTAAAAATCATGTCTACCATAATTTAAAATAGCGTAAGAAATGTTCTCTTCTACATAAGGTGATAAAATAATTCTGTATTTTCTTCAGGCACATTTGTGCTTTTATTTTATATATTTGGATGTTGTAGCTAATTGAAGTTTATTCTTGTACATGATGTATGTATGGATTCTAGTTCATATTCTTATCAGTCCATTATTCACTTGCTCCCACATCATTTATTGACTAATCTACCCCTTCTCATTTATAAATGGGGGGGGTCGTATTATTATGTCCCATTGAACTATTATCTTTTTCATGTGTCAGAGCAGCATGCTATTTAATTATTGACATTTTAAAATCTTGAAGGGCAAGTTTTCTTCTATGCTTTTCTCTTTAAGTTTTCTTGCTGTATTTTCTTGTTTATTTTTTATAGAAGTGTTGATTGATGCAGCTTGTCTAGTGTCTTCTCCTTTTCAAAAAATAAAAACGACCTAATTTTATTTGCACTTGATTTATATTTAATATTTATATAAATTAATTTAGAAAACCAATTGACTTTATGCAACAGAGTCAGGATTTAGAACTCGGCCAACTCCAAATCCAGTGTGTGTCTGGCCTCTCACCCACAGATGTGACTCATTCTTTATAGATTATATCATATATGGTATAGAAAATATATTCAAAAGATTGCTTTAATCATAGCCATTCTCCTGTTCAACAGCTGTCAATGGAGACATTTGGCTTTTCTCAGCATTTCTCCACTAGCTAAATGGGCTATTAAATACTGTATAAAACACTGAAATTTTTTCTTTGCTCCCATTTTCCACCCTGGCCAAATGTCCTCCCCTTTTACTAACTCACATCCTTTTAAGAGCTTGGTTCTTTGCTTTGAAATCTGCTTACACTTCCTCTCTGTGTCAATTATTTGCTTCCAGCCTTTGACGATAAAGCTAATTACCACTTTATGTGTGGTGTCTGCTTAATTAAATAATAAATTCACTAAATAAAGAAAAAAATTCTCAAATATTTTTATATTCCTCATACAGACAACAATATGTTTATGTACTTACTTTTTTTTTTTTTTCCATGACTTTCTTAAGATTCTTCATCTCTGCTAAGGGTTTGTTCTCAGCAATTCAGCATAATCAATTCACCCCCTCATGAATTAAATGCATGTCCCTGTTCCAATAAGCAGTCAGCTCTTTCCTTATGGCAGCAATAATTTATTCAGAATCCTGCTTTTTGTCATCTATTCAGTTTTTAATCACTGACAGAATTTTCCCTCTTCTCTCCCTGTTGGTAAGAATTTATAGGTTCTTGGGAATTGACCTGACACAAGAAACAGATTTGTCCAGAGGCAGCAGCAAACCCTGTGGTCTCTGGGAGAGCTGGCCCTTAGCCTGGTCAGACGGCAAGAAAGCTTCGTGTGCATTCTCAAAGTGCAGACACAGATTCTCACTATCAGGTGATAGGATAAAAATATCTCTTAAGAGGCATTGAAAATCTAAATTGGGTACATCTGGCAACCCTTCTTTATTTACTCTTTGTTAAGCATCATAAAGTACCCTTTCAAGGCAGAGAGGAAATGATTGACATTTGCAAAGCCCAGGCTGATTTATTCCTAACAAATTTTGCTCACCCAGATGATTTGTGTTCCACCTTCCAAGATCTTTTAAACTAGTTTTCCAGGTGCAGAGGTGAGAGTTGCCAGTGTATAATTTTTGGATTATCCTTAACTTCATTCCACAGGATGTTCAACACTTTGGCTACACTCCAATCTCCAGCTATAGTCTCTGCTTGAAAGGATAAATTGCATATTTTTGTAATTATATAGAAATAAAAACACATTTTCCAGTGAGGATGCCAAATCTGCCAACTATCTTAAAACATCTTTATTCCCATGCACTAAAATCTAAAAATAAACTCTATTTCAAATTAGATCTCTTTTGCAGTTTTACCAGCTTATAATGAATCTTAAAAAAAAAAGTGCCCTAAATTTAAAACAGATAGACTTAGATAATACAATATGAGTAATGATCACTTAAGGAAATACATAGCAGAGAAATTGTTTGACGCATCAGACCCAGACCAACCCTCGGGAGAAGCGATCTTATACAGTTATTCTATAGGGACCTTTCTTTCCTCTTTAATCTTTACTTTACCAAGACACAGAATAAAGCTCACATCTGTGATTCTCAACTTATCTAATTACAAAATAAATGATTCCTAAAAGTTTTTAGTAGTGCTTACAAAATCAGGAGAAGGTAGATATTATACATGTAGAAAAAGTGTTTAAAAGGTGAGCTTCCAAGGCATGACAGAGTGTTGCTACCTTTGATGGTTAGAATAACAATATTTAGAGAGCTTGTCTGTACAACCTAGATTTATAAAACTCTCCAGCAGTAGTCCTTTAATTAGTCAACATCAGTGCATGAGTACATTTGAGCAATAAAATAATAGAACATTATCTTGGGATCATTTGGGCAGAGAGGGTGTCCCAGCATGTTTAACTGGCATAGAGGATGAGAATTTTGTATTAAGAGCTGAATCTTTTAAAAATTTTATCCAGAAAAATAACGTTATCTTTCTGTGTAAAATCATTGAGATAGTTGAATAGGAGAGAATTATTAGTAGAAAGAAAATTAAAGCCAATAAGAAATCAAAATCACACAGCATTAATCAATAATAGGTAATCAATAATATTTCATCAATAGTAGAATAGAGATATTCCCATAAGAGAGGCAAATGAACATTAAGCCTTATTAACTTTAATTGAGTAATGTGTAAATGTATACCTAGATATGATTCCTTTGGGAAAGTACATTAGCCTTTCCCTACTAAAAACCCAAATCCATGACCTTTCATTTTAAATGGTTTATCAGAATGGATATAGAGGGAGAATAATTGGAATTAGCCAATACTCTCTCCATGTGTTCATGTAGACCCTTGTATAGATATCAGTATCTAGCCCTTTTTATATTGCAATTATCTTTTAAAATATATTTTATTCAAGTAATATAAAAGTTTAAAAATCAAATATTACCAAAGAGCACGCAATAAAATTAACATTAACACTATCTCAATATCTCTCAAATCCAGTTTCCCTACCCAGAAGCAACCATTTAAAAGCATTTCTAGATTTAATTAGTCTGATGAATACCTCCAGAATTGTAAAAAGTAAAAATAAAATAAACTTTTGCTCTGATTTATGAGATATACACATTAGCTATTAAAAACTCAATCTAAAAGACCATGCTTGTAAATCACTGCTCATATTTCTAAACCCCTCTTCCTTAAATAGTTATCCCGTAATTCTGTTTCTTCCTCCACTGGTCCCATCTGCAATTTCAAATAACAATGTTCTACCAACCTTAACTATTATGTCCTCACACTGACTTCGTATGATGAGGACATAGGTGTGCCCCTACCCTCTAACTCATTTTTATTCACTCACTGTATCTTTGCTTTTACATTATCTTAAATCAAAATCAAGTCTTTCATAATTTGTCTGTTAGTTATTTAGGAAAGTATAGTGTAAATGTAAATTAGAGTTCAGAATAGGACCAAATACAATTGACTTTTAAACAACACGGGTTTGAATTAGGCAAGTCCACCTATACATAGATTTTTTTTTCCAATAAATATATAATCAGTCCTTCATATCTCTGGGTCTTGAATCCTCTAATTCAACCAACCATGGATTGGAAACAGAGAGCCGAATGTATGCACTGTTCTTGCCAGTTTACTTAACGGATTTGCGTGTCCACAAGAGATTGTGGTATCCATAGGGGCCTGGAACCAATCCACCCCCTATACTGCATATACTAAGGGATGAATGTATCAATAGTTAAGTTCTGGAGAAGTCAAAAATGAAAAATACATTTTCAACTAAGTGATGTCTGTGACCCTAACCCTTATGCTGCCCAAGGGTCAACTGTATTGTGTTAATTACATGTTTTCCTCTTTTGTTGTCCTGTAATGATCCCTGGGTTAATAAAAAGACTATATAAATATTATGAATATTTCTTACATATATTTCTTATATATATTTCCTTCTGATATCGTCGTCGTCGTCGGCAGCCGTCCGTCTCGAGAGACGATGGTGTAGCTTCTTAAGAGTCTATCTGCACCGCCGAGAATGGCTGTGCAGTCCGACTCGGGAGTGACATGGTATCTGTCTCCTCCTGTGTTGAATTGACATCTTACGATGACGCTGGAGTGTCCTCTCCAGTGAAGCTGAAGCTACAGAGCCTGGGCAGGGTGATATGGAGGGTCTGCTGTTGCCCATGCAGCAGACCCCCCCTCTCTTCGCAGCTGAAGGGTCCAAGGGAAAGACGGAGTCAATACAGCTTGGTTTCAGGTGCGCCGCAGGAGTTGCCGGTGTTGACTACAACGTCAAACCGCCTTAGGGACTCCGGCTCCGGATTTTCTGTCGGGGTTTACTCCCTTAGCCTTTCCCCTGAAGAGGTATGCCGCAAGGCAGCAGAGGTTTTTTGGAGTCAGAGTTTTCCTTCTGATACATTTCCTTCATTTTAGACCTTAGGTTGGCTACAAAATTATATTATTGGTACTTCTGTATTCTGTTTTCTTATACTTATTATTTCCTGAATCTCATGTCTTCCTCTTTTAATTTGCTGTAATACATTCTTAATTAATATACTAAGAAATATAATTCTTTACCAGATAACCTTTCTGAATTATTTCAGGTTTTGAAATACTGTACTTATTCCTCACATTTCAATGAAAATTTTCCTGAGAATATAAGTCTACACTGAAAATCATTTTCCCAAAGAACTTTGAAAGCATTTCTCCATTTTCATCTATGATGCTTAGTTAATGATGGTTTGATTATCTGTCATTTATAGGTGATTTTAGGATCTTTGATCTTTGTTTTTCTTATATATCACAATACTGTCTAGATATTATAAGGCAGAGTGCCTGAATAGCTTTTTAATTAGATGTGTTTCTTTAGCTTTGAAGGAGTTTTTGGTACTTGGTCTTTGATCATTTCACCACCATTCTCTTCATGTTCTTTACCAAGAGCTCCCATTAGTCAAATGTTAGATATCCTAAACTGATACTTTCTCTTGTATAATCCTTTGTTTTTATTGTAGTTATATCAAATGAGCAATTACCTCATATTTATCTTCCAACATTCTTACTCAACATATTATTCCAGTAATGACATAATTTCCAAGATTTTTCCTTCCTTCTTTTTCCTCCTCTTCCCTTCTCCTTCTATTTCTCCCTCTCTTCCTTCTCCTCTTTCTTCTTCATTTTAAGCATTCTGTTAGTTCATACATGATAACTTTCTCAAATTCACCTGGTGATGTTTATGAGATTGTTAAAACTTATTTTAGTTATCTGAATTACTCCTATCTCATCACTGTTCAATTTTATGTAGTATACATATATCATTCTTTTTCATGTTTCAGTATTTTCATGACCTTCTGGTGAGTCATGGTAACCAATTCACACTTAACGAGATACTTTACGTTCATTGGGAAAGGCTTTAGAGGGAGAAATTTGGGGGGTTACTACCGTATTGGGGAACTCATGACCAGATGAGAAATACTTCACTCTAGGTCTCTATTAGTTAAACTAATTACCCTTATTTTTTTCAGACAGCTTTGTTAAATTTATTTTTGTGCCCGGGACAAAGCATCCCGCATGAATTATAGGAAGAGGTGTGGGTGGTTTACTTCTACTATATATGCCGTCCATTAATCATCTTTTCTCAGATCTGTTTCCTCCTCCCACCCATCAAAGCATATGCCATCTCTTAGTCTGCAGGCCCTTTGGAGTTCCAGTCAGATAAGTCTGTTTCTCATCAGTTACAACTCCCTCTGCAAGTGTTCTAGATTGTGTCTGTCATTTGATTAATCGTTCACCCAACTATCTATTTTTGTGTACCAGAAATGTGTTGAAATCTATCTTTTACTGATGTCCCCCCATGCTCTTATTTCTGAAGTTCTCCTTGAGCTTCATTTCAATTGCATGTTGGGACCTGAACAAAGAAGAAGTAAATGGAAATGCTCTGTCTACCATCTTGCCCTGGCAAACTGTTTTCCCCAAACTAAACAGTGAGTCCCTGAAGTGCTATAATCAGCCTTCGTGTTTTTATATTTCTATTGCTTATCATGGTGCCTGGAATGTATTATGTGTTCAAAATACGTGATAAAAGAAAACAAAATAAATTATATCTTAGGTAGAGGGTGCTATCTAAATGTTGTTGCATTTCTACTGTTCAGTTCTTCAGAAAGCAAGGCTATGCTGCATAAAGCAAATGTCTCAGGAAAGTGTGCCAGCATTTCACACCATTCCTATGAAAATTTCTGAGTTAACATGTTATACAATGAAGATGTGGTACATTACCCTCATAAACAAATGGCGAAACCATGAGCCTGTTAAGTTAATAAGACTTTTTACAAATGAAATATATTTACAATGGAAAGCTAATTTTAGGGAATGCTTAATTTACATTAAATTTTTGCACAGAACAGCAGTAATGAATAAGTTTCAGTTTAATGGCATGTACTCATCAAATACTCATATTTGTGCATCATATAAAACATTTATATATAATTTTGTTTGTCACCACTGCAGGCTGTTTGTTCATAGCTCAGTAGCTCATTCTACATTATTGTTTCAGAACAGTGATCATTAAATATCACCCCCATGGTAGCTCTTGAAGGGTTTAAATGGATAACATTATTATAACTTCTAGAGTATTTATGAAGAACATATAATTTAGTTTAGCATCATAGTGAAATGCTGTCTTTTTGCAAAAGACAAAGCACACCAGAAAGTGTTTTATTTTTAAAACTCACTGAACATTTTTCAAAATGCTATTTCATATCTTACTTACATGAAAGAAAAGAGATAAATCGCTACCTGTAAATCAACTGATACTCTGATGCTATACAATTATCACCCCAGTAAACATTTTTTTTAGATCAGGAAATACAGTCCTGAGAATAGTTCAATGCACCCAGTACTACAAAGTTATTTCCAGTGTTAGAAATAAAAATCGGGGACCTGGGTTCTACTGCAATCTATTAGTCTTCACATCACACACTTTTTAGGACATATACCTATATGTGTGTGTGGGGGGGTGAGGAAGCAGGAAACAACTTGAAATATATTAGCATAGGTAGATCTTTGTTTTAAAAGACTAGACTCAGATCCTAGAACAATCAGGGTGTAATTCTCTACAAACCCTTTCCAAAAAAAAATTCCATGGAACAAAATATTCTAAACAACCTAGCCTTGTGGAAGAGAAAACTCGAGTTGTTTGGGGATTTTACATTTTGAAGTTACTGAAATAACTGGGACACTGCCAGTCCTAACTTGTATCCTCTTGCTAAAGGACGCATTTTGTTGTTATCTATCCAACACTCCTAGTGACCCATGTCTAGAAGAAAAACACTTTAAGAACTATACCTTCTTGGGTCAGAAGATGAAAGACTTGAGAGCACAGATGGTGCTGTCATCATTCTGTCTTCTAAGAGTTAGGACCTGAGAAAGAAAGATCTAAGATGTGAACAAGGACTGTGCAGATGGTATCAATAAACAGGATCTTGATTCCTGGGTAATGGAATTACATGTCAAGAATATGAGATCATAGCCTGGGGTGGAGTTCATCTCATGAGGATAAGAAAAATTATTTTTTACCAGAGCCTGGAAGACCTGCTCAAGAGGGCTTTGAGCTAAATATAAATAAGTGAGGGAGAAAAATGAAATAAACGTCACATGAGCAAAGCACAAAGAAAGAGAAGATGAATGGTTTAGATGATGTTGAGTATCATCACAAAGTGTCTAGCTGGGGTTACCTGGTTGCCCCTCTGGCCGCTTGCCCAGGAATGTACCTTGACAACCATATATTCATTTCACTCTGAGGCTTTAGTGGCTTTGTAAAAACATTTGAAACACTAGTCTGAAAAATGTAACATGATTAATAAAAGATCAACTGTTATTGTTACCCATATGGGATATTTTAGTCAGAGGACTGCTATTTTCTACAACAAAAAGGTTCTATTCAAACTTTATAAAGCATTTTCTAAGACTCGGTAAGCAGTGGAATGAGCTGTCCTAAAAGATAAAAGTTAATATTATCCTAAATATTTGTTTTAAGGGGTATGTCATCAGTAGATGTGGTACAGAATGGAGACACTAGGGTTCACAGGGTAATCTTTATATGTGCTTTCCAGCACAGCCCCTTCTCAGACATTGATGTACATTAGTGATACACAGAGCCAAAACTGCGATATCCATATTATTTTACAGAGGGTTTATCCTTTGAATGACTATAGCATGTAACTAAATTTGAGCCCTATATCCCAGTACCCTGAATTTTTACTTTGGCTTATATTTGTCTGTACTTGGAAGACTAATATTTACTTTATAATTTTTTTCATTTTTTTATTATTGTTCTATTACTGTTGTCAAATTTTCCCCCATTGCTCTCCCCTGCCCCTCCCACTTCCCCACTCTCCCACAGTCAATCGCCACCCTGTTGTCCATGGGTCATTTATATTAATGTTTTGAGTCACATAGTAATTATTACTTTACATTATTTGAGCTCTAAAAATTACTGTCTTCTACTTTAGAGATATTGTATTGAAAAAAGAAAAATTCTTCATCATGAGAACAAATGAACACATGCACACATAGGAATGTACATAAAAACTACCTTAAAAGGGCTAGAAGCAGGGACTAGATGCCTATTATGAAGTAGAAGTCAACTCGTACCAGAGATTCAAATCTTTGAATGGCTCATGGTATATATCTTTTCCCTTCAAGAAAAATAATTAAATTAAAAATTTGGTATTTTTTGGTGTGTTGTGAATGCAAGAGCTGAAAAAAAAAAAGATGTGGGAAAGGGGATATTAGAAATAAAAGTGATGTAATTTTAAGAGGATTGAGGAATAGGAATAAAACATTATTCATATTACTCCAGATCTGATCAATAGTGAACTCCACTTTCAAGAGATTGGTGAAGTAGTGTAAATTCTTGGCAAGCACGAACTGCCAATACCATATGTGATGGTTAATTTTATATATGAACTTGGCTAGGCCATGTTACTTAAATATTTGGTCAAAAAACAGTCTAGGTGTCATTGTGAAGTTTCTAGGTGAGGTTAACTTTTAAATCAATAGACTTTGAGTTAAGCTAATTACTCTCTGTGGAATGAGTGGGCTTCATTCAATCATTTGAAGACCTTCAGAGGAAAATACTGAGGTCCCCAAGAAAGAAGGAACTCTGAAGCCAGATTTTCTTCAACCTCAAGCTGCAACATTACTTCTTCCCTGTGTCTCCTATCTACATGTTAACCCTGCAGATTTTGGTCTTGTTAGTCCCTTCAACATTTGTGATCATGTGAGCGAATTCTTTAAAATCAGTCTATCTCTCTCAATTATACCATGTTTCCCCGAAAATAAGACCTAGTGCTTAGAAATATAAGGCCTCACCTGAAAATAAGACCTAGCACATCTCTAGGAGCAAAAATTAATATAAGACACTGTCTTATTTTGGGGGAAACATGGTATATCTACACATTTATACAGAAACACCTACACGAATCCTATTGGTTCTGTTTCTCTGACTAATACACCCCCTCAGTAATTAATTATTTTTGCATTTCAGAGTTTTTATCATTTTACTTACAGCAGTCTTGACATTGAAAAATAAGTTTCATCATCCATTTCAGACACTAAGTTATTAGCCTCTTGCATAAAGGAAAAGACAATCCACGGGTTATTGATTCACTTATTGCTACCCAGGAAATTTATGTTCAAGATAGTTTAAAAATTTTATGTAGCTTTTTTTCTTGAAAATATATAAAAAATAAAATAAAGTAAAAGAAAATATTTTTATATTAGATTCATAAGCAGAGTTTAACATTTTCATCTTAATTCAGATCCTTTAACATATTCTTAGATTCCAAAAATTAATATAACTTCTTAACACTGAAACATTGATGACCACTACCACTGTCCTTGCACTATAAAATATGTTACTAAGCCTTAATTAGGTATATATATAAAACCTTCAATATATGCATGCCATTGATAAATTAAATCTAAGACCAAGACATATTCTTTTCACAAAGGAACCTATTTTTTAAAATAACAGCTTTGTGCTTTTCCCTAGTCATTAAAACAATATACTGAATGAGAGCCTCAAAGTGTCACAAAGTGCCTTTTTGTAGAATTCCCTGTGCAAAATGTCAAGCAGTGAAAGGTTGCCAGTGGCATTAGAGAAAAAAGAGTAATTTTTTAAAGAAAAATACTGTGCAATTTAATTTTATTCTCTATTTAATGAGATTATTTCAATAAAATACTATTTGAAGAAGTACAATAATAGCAAGCAAATATCCAAGAAATTTTTGACATTTTAAAACCATTTTTGTTCTTTTTTAGAGTAAAAACATCTGGGATAGAAAAGAAAAAGTGATATTTTTATTTTCTTCCTAAGAACAGATTGGAAATTGTTGAGTCTTACTGTAAATGTCTAGTGCTTTATTTACTACCCTGTGTATCACCACAACAACATATAAAACATGACATGCTGTAAATGGGGGAGAAAGAAGTAGTCATACGAAATATTAAAGAAACAGGTTTCAGCTAGACAGCCTGGCCTTTCATCTTGCATTAGTATCTCTCAGAAGCCTGACAGATGTGGGTTTGCCTCTTTAGTCCCATACATCATCACAGTCCACTTTTATGAGGTCAGTGATGCAGTTAACATTTCAATTCACCTATATCCAGGGCCCAGAATGCCAAATATCATAAAAAGATCAAGGCGTGGCTGACCCATTGCAATTATTTTTGATCTTGAAGATTGTAAAAGAGTTTAAGCATCTGTTATTCCTAATGATAACTGAATATCATTTGAAAAGGGTCAGCATAATCTGTAAAAAGAGGATTCGTATCTGGAATCTCATGATGACTTCTCAGAAAATCAGCTGTATAGGATGAGATGAGTGGTCTTGCCTCTGCGTTAGCAAAACCTCACATAGTGATAGGATACTTGCATACCAAAAGATTTTGAATATTTGATACTCTACACAGAACTGTTTTTGGATGATTTATCTAGCAGTGGCCAGTATTTGATGGGCTATTTGCAACTCTGAAAGTTTCATAAAATTTAATTGGTCACAGGGAAGAAGGTCAATATGTAATGTCTTTTAAAATAAGACTTTAAGGAAACAGACAGCAGTTAGGGAGTGTCTGAGAAAAGAAAAAGGAGAAGTTTAAGAAATGCTGGAGTGAGAGTATGATCTGGTGAAAACTGGAAGAACAAGAAAGCTCCACTTCAGAGGAGAATACAGCCTACACTGGTTTAAACGAATAACATTAACTCTTCAACATTTTAAAATCTATGGAGGGGCAAGGTAATTATACTCAACACAGCTCCCAGTTAGCTATGATGAAAGTGCACATGCTTTTGATTTAAATATTCCTCAAACTGACCACCAGCCAGAAGAATAAATAACTTGGATGAGACAGAGCTTCTCTACCATGATTCAGTCATATGTTTGTAAGAATGTCTCACTCCAAGGGATTATATCATAGTAGAAACTGCTGGCATAAAGCATTCCTGTGACCAGGAACACATAGATTCAGCAGGGCAGTCATAGGTAAGATTTCTGAAGAGAGAGAGAAAAAAACCCCTATAAAGACAAAGATGGTCCACTCCTTTCCACCATTGAGATTCAGATGATGACATCGAAGCTGTTTAATGATGAAATACACTATACAAATGAAAAACAAAATTCAACATATAGAAATAACCTTCATTTTCAGTTTCACGTTTTATTAATCAAGCTTTTAGATTGAGATTACAAAGTCCACTTCAGCTAGCTTAAGCAGAAATTGGTGTCTTACAATGGGACATTGCAATAGTTTACAAATTATATGCTTAGACCAAGCAAGGAAGCCAGCCGGAATAATGCTTAACAACTTGGGCTGTTTCAGAAAAAATACTAGTACTTCTACTGCTTGCTAGCCAACTCTACAAAGCCAGAATCCATGCCATAACTGCTAAAGAAAATAAAAATAAAAATCAGAAAGACATTGCCCTTCTAATTACTATATGGACATATCTGCAAGGAGATTTATAGTAACTTGCAGAGTCCTAGCTGCAAGGGAGCCTGGCATACTTAATCTTTAGTATTCCAGGATGTGAATAAAGGTATCCAGAGTTTTGGTCACCAATACCCATAAGGATAATTTAAGACTTAATGACAATCAAATCCTTCAGGAAAACTAAGGAGCTCATTTAGGCACTAGGGGAATTATAGCCATACTTTTGATACAGATAGAGCTGATTAAGATCACTGGGGAGAAATAAGAGGGACTGTAGGAGGAGTTTGCCAAGGTAATGGAAAGCAGTCTAGGAATGGGATTGGCTGAGAAGCTGAATGCCTCCTAAGCCAGTGGAAATAAAAAGAGGGCTGGCTCTTTGGCTCAGGAGCTTTTCTGACTCCTGAGCTGTCTCTCTCAGGCTTGCTCTTTCTTGTTCTCGGGGTCTTCCTTGGGGACACCTGGATGATCATGCTGCAGCTGCCTGAATTTCCCAATGGACGGTAGTTTGTACAGGAAGGTACTCCTCTTACAGCCTAGGATCATGTTGGCTTGGCAGAGGGAGGTAAGTACTATAGAGGGGAATAGGCTCTGAGGCATAAGCCCACCATTCTTCCAAAATTGTGTAGCTTTTGAGTATTATGTTGTTTTAGTTTGTAAACTCACCCTATAGAAATAAGATAACTAAAACTTATAGAGGAAAGATAGGAGAACCCAGGTGTTAGAGTTTAGCCTTAATTGATAGGCTTAAGAAATTAAAGCTGTGACTTGACAGGCTTAAGTTACTGCTTTTGAATAAAGACTCCTTTCCTTTATCACCAAACCCTTGCTTCTGGAATTTTGCCTACAGGGTGGCGGAACCCCAACTTGCTGTTCGGTAATGCTTTCTCCAAATGTTTCTAGGAGTTTGATGGAATTATCTCTCATAGATCACATAGACAAACTATCACTCCCAGTCTAACAATTATGTATTTTACACTATATAGCTGATCTTTAACTCTTTTAAATAATTTTCTTGGCAATGTGATATGAAAAGAAACTAAAAAATATCTATATTAATATTTTATCTTCTTGTGTTAGAGATTATTTTCAGTCAATGGTAGAACTGCTAAGTTCTGAAACTTGTCAATGAGTCTTTTTATCAAATAACTTCTTTAAGTTATTTTCATACAAGAATGACAGTATTTCTATGCTGGACAATATGAGGTCATTTATATTCAATTTAGTGCATTCCATTTAGAATCAAACAAACAACAGTTCTTTCACATTCAAAATAATTTTTTACAGGAATTAAACAACATAATCTACAATATGATGTGAAGTATATGTCACAAACCTTAAACTTTATAATAGATGAGTAAACATTTAAGAGTAAGCCACTTTAATTTCTAAGTGTTTTAAAAAGAAAATAAATTTGTGAAATTCTTATGTATTTTAAAAATCTCATGGTAGGAATATCAGCTGAATTATTTGTATTTTCCTGCTGCTTATAACCACTTTGCCATCCAAACATTACTCTTTCTTTCACATATCAATTATTCTCTGCGCCATTTACCCAGCACTGAGATCAGAATATGCATGCACTTTCACCTCGCTTTCCAACCTCATCCTGCTGTTTTCACTGACAAATAGCATTGTTCAGACTGAAAATGTTGCTTCTGAGACTAATGAAATGCCATTTGCATTTGCTTACATAGAAGGAAAGATTCTACTTGCAAAACTGAGGAGTGGAACACCATAGCATTTATTTTCCCAAATTGTAATTCTCTTGAGACTCAGGCCCCTCCCCCTCCCTAAAATGACATTAAAAAGACAGATGGACAGAAAGAAAGAAATGAAGGCATGTATATATGCTTCCTAATCTTAGAGTTCCTTTTTTTTTTTTAATAAAAAAGAAGAAACTCTTGTTTTAAAGACTTCTCTTGCACTGAATTTAAACAAATGGTCTAGCTTCTATGTAGGGTCTGTTCCTGAACTTATTTGAAAACAATTTTACTTTCAAAGTATTCCTCCTGGTACTTGGAGAGACATAGAGACTGGGCATATTTTGTATTAAAGGATGATTTTTATTTTTGAAAAACCTCACAGAATGTTGTGTTTCACAAAATATTGTAAAACAGCTTCCTTTTACCAAGAAGTGTAGCTGTTGTTGGTTAACATTTCATCTGTGAATTTCACAGACAGATGTTGTGCTTCCTTTCCTCACATGAAATCCTTGCCTTTTTAGGACTAAAGATCTTGGTCCTGTCACATTAAACTATGGCAGGCCCTGAGCCATCCAGCTGATGGGGAGACTCAAACAGCTTTATTTACTTCCGAATATACTGGGGGAACTGGGGATTAAGGGAGACCATGAAAATTTTAATTTGAACCAGCTGTGAAGCTTCCAGAGAATCCCTCTGCAGCCAGTGCTGGGCTAAGATTAAACGAGGCAAAATGCCTGAAGAGATATTGAATAGATTTGATACAAATTACATTGTCCTGCTGGTTTGAAAGTGCACATTACTGGAGTCATTAACCATAATCATCCTCAATTACAAGCACTGGAAGCATGCATACAGGAAATACAGCCTTTGTTTGTCTGTGATATCCGTATTCTGTAAAGACGTTGCCTCTCCTCACTGGGTGTGAAGCCTCCTTCTCTTGGCCCATCTTCTCTCTGCTGTCCTAAGGTCTGAATTTCTCAAGCTTTATCTCTAAAATAGTGAAATTGAATAAAATATTTTCTCCTCAGATAAGTTAATATTGTTAAAAATATTCCTTTCCCCTATTCCAGGCTACAGAGTATACATTAGTTATAACACGTGTTAGAGCAGTTCTAGGAGCTTGGTCAATTTAAAAAAGAAATAACTGTATAATTATTATCAATAAGACCATAAACTTCATATCACAATGTGGAAATAAATGAGGAAAACAAATCAGAAATGTGTTTTACAACTACCATAAAACAACCTTTCATCATCAGAATCTATATGCTTCCAGTTAAGATTGAACTGAGCACAATTGGGAGATTTACATTAACTTCTGTTTTGAGCCCTGGCTGCTGTGGCTCAATGGATTGAGCATCGGCCTGCGAACCAAGTGTCTCTGGTTCAATTCTCAGTCAGGGTACATTATTAGGTTGCATGTCAGGTCCCCACTTGGGGACGCATGAGAGGCAACCACACAGTGATGTTTCTCTCCCTCTCTCCCTCCTTTCCCCTCTCTCTAAAAATAAGTAAACAAACAAATAATAAATAAATAAATTATTTTTTAAAAAAAACTTCTGTTTTGAAATAATTTTATATTAGTAGAGCAAAAAAGGACAGAGAAGCACAGAAATAGTACAAAGAATTCTCATATACCTTTCACATACATTTCATACGTTGTTTCCACTTGTTTTATCATTCTCCTTAAATTTCTATCACTGTCATTATCTGTTTATTTTTCACATTTTTAAAAGTTTCAAAATTTACATCCTACTTCTCCTTTACCACGAAATACTTAAGTATATTTATAAATTCAGTGTATTTCTAAAAACAGGATTTTACATAGCAAGAACACAATTATCAAAAGGAGCAAAGTAACGTTAACAATGCATTATTAATTAATCTATAAGCCTTATTCAGATTTTGCCAATTGTACCACTAATATTCTTTCCTATTGCAAGATCCAATCTAGGATGACACATTACCTTTAAGTTTTTATACCTCTAGAACTTCACATTACATTACATTATGGAAAAGTTCAGGCTATCTATTTTCTAGAGTTCATTTTAAGTTGGTTACCAAACAGAAACAGTTAATCCACCCAGCACTAGCAGAGCCAAATACTAAACACCGAGAATTGCAGTGGAGAAATATTGGCTATTTTATTATGAATGGCACCACCCAGGAGAAGAAGAGCTATTTCTCAAAATCCAAAACTCCCTGATCAGGGTTCTTGCAGTGGGCTTTTAAGGGCACAGGGGTAATAAGTATGCGGAAGTGGTGGTGGGGGACAAGTTCTGAATGGAGGAATTTGGAGCTTGGCCATTTATGGTAGAGGGTGTTAACAACAGATCTTCCTGGACAACAGACTATTTGTCGTTATGTCCTTTTGTTCCAGGTGAGTGTGGTGGGGCAAGACTGGTTCCCAGTGCAGCTGCAGGCTCAAGTTCTCTCCTTTGCTCATGCTTCGGTTGCATGACTTGCGATGTTGGTCTCTTGTCTCCGAAAAGCTACTTAGTATTCTGTATCTTGTTGAACAGGGTAGAAGCATTTTGAGCTGGTTTTGCAGTTATAAGTTTGACTAATGGTTCCACATATTTAGATGCTGGTTATATAATTTTTGCAAGAAAAGAGCAGATGATACTGCATCTTTCTTGGTATATCATATCAGGAGGCACCTGGTATTGATGGTTAAGGTTGTGTCTGACAGGTTTCTTCACTATAAAGTTACTATTTTTTCCCTTTAAAACTAATAAGTATCTATAAAGAGACACACTGAAGGCTATGTAAATATTTTGTTTCTCATAATATTTTTGCCACTCTCATAATAGTTTTAGCACTCTTTGATGCTGCTTGCTTAAAACTGTTATTACTATAGTTGCAAAAAGATATTTTTTAGAATTTTATGATTCAACATTTATTACTTGCAAATATATTTCAAAAGCTCTTTGTTCTTGTTTATTCTTTCATTTCTTTGTATAAGCACAGAAGTTTTGATTCCTATTTTATTTTAAGGATTATAATTTTTTTATTATCATATTTTTCACTTGGGTAATCATCCCAGATTTTGTCAGTGGGAGAAACTTCAAGCTGGCTCTTTTGTCCATTTGGCATATGCCCATTATTTTTTGAACATATTTTTATTTTCTAACACCCTACAGTGTTGTAAGTGCACCTTGTACTTTCCATATTTTTGTCCAAAAAGTCTGCCATATCTATACAAAGTTCCATATTCCTTTTATAAGAGAATGGTCTTTAGAAACAAAAATCTTGGCATGAAGTTTGCTCATTGACTCTGGGAAGTCACTGCTTTTACAATTTCTCAGAGCTAGGAAATATGCATATATACACATATACATTGTATGTGTCTACATAACTATATCTATTTCTATATCTATCAGTCTACATATTAAAAACCATAGTTTTATGCTAATTCTCTAGTTGCAAGCTAACATCACAGTATTCATTTTTCATCTTCACTCTTTCCATATTTGTAATTCCTACAGTGGGTAGTCTGGCACTTCTCACAATTTGTTATATATTTTGCCCAATACATTCAGAATTGCTCATCCACACCACTCTAGAAGCAGACCTGATAACAGGTTCTGCTTGTTTCCTTTTTTATGTTTTACATTCCATTTAAGTTCTATAAAATTTTCAAAAATCTTTGTGTCTTACTGCTTTCTTCTGTCTCTCCCACCCCCAACTTTTTGGGGAAATCTTTATCAACTAAGGTGTTTTAATTTTTCTTATATATTATTTGTTAGTAATTTTTAATAGACTTACTTTCCTTTTACTCATTTTATAAATGTGTAATGGTTTATAGGATTACTTGTTCAATGATGTCCTCTTAAGTCAGGCCCCCCCCCCCAAAAAAAAATTCAGTTTTCTTTAATGCATGTTTGTCTGTGAGGAGAATTGTGTGTCTTACTAAATAGTTATCTGTTGTCTTAAAGAACTCTAAATTTTCTTTATTCTCTTTCTTTCTCTTGACCCAACTGCCAAACAATACTTCTCCCCTATTTCTTCCTTTCCTCCCCCTAAATCTCTGCCTTTTGAAGTCAGCTGCCTCATATTGCTTTTAAAAATATTTTCACTTTTTTAGTATTTTCACTTTTTGGTAGACCTTTTCTTCCAGAGAGTGATTTTAGAGCAATTCAAGCTTGTCATTGGATCCATTTTTTCCTTTAGCATACAATGGTTTCTCTGAATGCCAAAGCTCTTGGCTGGGATATGGCGATCACATGCTGGAACTTGGTATTTGGTTGATTTAGTAACGTAAGTTGCAATTTTGGAATTCTCTGTATTTTAACCACATTATTTTTGTGTAATTTTCTTTGGTTTGCTTGTTTTTTTTTGAGGAACTGTGGGCCAACATGGATTTAAGTGGCCGCCATTGTCCATGGCTATGTCAAAGCATGAGTGGGTATGTTTTAATGGAAAAGTATTTAAACTAATAAGTATAATACATGTCAATATTTTACTGGTTTACATAGTTTGCACTTGGAATTCTTTTTAGTCAACACGTACTATGTATGCACTCTAAGAAATACTTGAGATACTTATCATTTGAAGAAATAGTCACATTTCTTATGTTTAAGGAAAGATCACTATAGAATAGGAAAAGCAAAAACTGGTGTGAGGAATATCAAGAATCACATACAGTAAAGGTAGTTATTACTAGGTTTTTGTTATTTAATCATTTCTGTGATTTTTGTTTGGACTTTTTAGTAAATCTGACTGGACTTCCTGCTCCATTTCAGTCTTTCCAGTGGGGAAGGTGCAGACTACACGGAAGTTCAGTCAGATCCAAGTGGATTCAGTTTTGTATGTATAGTTGTTGCTGAGATTTCTTGTCAGCTTTCTTTCAGCCCAATAAAACCAACTTAGCAGTATATGAAATTATCTTGAGCTTTCTAAATGACTATGTACAAGCAATAAGAGAAATATCAATGTGCTTTTTGCCAAATATACATCTGTTTGGAAATTTAGTTAATAGTTATTTGAAAGAGTGATTTTTATATTTTAAATTATGTATTATTTACTTATTTCTTCCATACTTGGGCAGGAAAGAAAGCTATTAATGTGAATCTTATCTAGAACTTTGTAATTTTGTTTTTATGTTGTTTGGTATTTTTAAATTCCAATTCTATTTTTTTTTTTTTTTTTTAGTAAGGGAAAGGGTATCTAAAACAATTCCCTCAGATATGGAGCACAGAATCTTCATATTGAGATTCTATAGTTTTTTTAATCTGTTTATGAATAAAAGTGGAAATAAGTCCCCATGAAGCATCCTAGAATTCCAAGGCAATTTTCAGATAGATAGAAACAATAGGAAAGAAAAAGTAACCAGCTGTTAAGTTCATGTTATGGACTGAATGCTCTCTCTCCCCAATTCATATATTGAAATACTAACTTCTAATGTCATAGTATTAGGAGGTGAGACTTTGGGAAGTAATTAGGTCATGAAGATGGAGCTGTCATGAATAGGACTAGTGGCCCTATAACAAACAGAGAACCCAGAAAGCTGCCTCGTCTTCTCTGCCATGTGAGATTATAAGAAAATGTGTCAGTCCATGGTGTGGAAGAGGATCCTCACCTGAACCAGACCATGCTAGAACCCTGATCTTGGACTTCTAGGCTACAGAACCATGAAAACTAAATTTCTGTTTTTTAAAAGCCACCCTGTCTATGGTACTTAGCCCAAACTGACTACAACACTTGGTTAAGTAATTTATCTGTCTTGTTATTTAGAACAATTTCTTTAAGCTACTAGTAAGGTACAAAAACCCACATAATATGGAATAATCTTCTTTCAAGAAAATTAAAACAAAAAAATCTATGCATATTTTATTTCTGAAATGTTAAACAATGAGAGAATATGTGAATTATATAAGACACTTGACCTAGCATGGTGTCTCGGTTGGGGCGACATCCCATACACCAAAAGGTTGCAGGTTTGATCCCCAGTCAGGGTACATACCTAGATTTCAATCCCGGTCGTGGCACATACAGGAGACAGCTAATAAATGTTCTTCTCTGACATTGATCTCTCCCTCTCTTCCCCATTCCCTCTTCCTCTCTTTCTAAAATAAACATATCCTCGAGTGAGGAATAAAGTTTTAAAAATTAATTCATTTTTAAAAAGACATTCACATATACCCTTGATACATGATAACAAAATCCAATTCTTCTTTCTGAGTTCAACTTCCTCATCCACATCCAAACCAAAGAATCCATTCTCACTCCATCTGCCTCCTTAAAAGTAAACCACAGAAATTACATGGGACTCACCACACCTCCTTTCTGAAAGCGAGCACTGGCAAGAACCAGAAATGCCTGATAGAGCCCGTACCTCTGGAGTCCTAGAAGCTCTTTTGTATTTAGGTCCTCTGGCACCTCAGGCAGGCACTGTTGGCAGGTCTTTCCAGTCCTCAGCCAGTGGCAATTATTGTACCCTCAGCATTTCTCCTATAGCTGTATACAGTTCCTTGAATCCCACTACTCAAAGTTAATCATAAATTCTGCAACTGGATCAAAAGCCTTTGATGAACACATAAGAGATACTAAACCATACACTATTCATTGAGGAAAATTAGTGAAGAAACACAAAATACTCACTATTAGGCAAATAAGTATTCAGTGAAACTTCATTAATTAATACCTTATAACGAAGCATACACTGTAGTGTCTTCCGATGATTTGTTCAGTATTTTGGTGGTGTAACTTTTTGAAATAATAATAATAGCTTGTATTTATATACTTTCGACAATTTTGAAAAAACTATTCAATATGTGTATTTATTTTATTCAAAATAGAACCAAGTGAGAGAATTGAAGCATGCACTATCATTATTTCACAAGTAAGAAAAATGAGTAGCATAGTTCTCTTAGTTCAAATGGCTAATAAGAATAATTATTTCTTATTTGAAACCAGATTCCAAATCTAGAAATTTACTTTCTAATTTATATTTTAATTGCTGACTCTCAGATCAAAATAGAGATGGTAATCAAGATAACCATAGTTGAGGCAAAGCAAGATTTTGCCAAACACATTCTACCAACTCTTTCTGATATTTTATCAGCTGCATTAATTGTTCACTGGCAGTGAAAAGCAGTTTTAACAACTTACTTTTCCAAGGTATGCTTGAAGTCCACATGAGATACCTTTTCTACCAGGTCTCTTTGAAACATAAAATCCACTGGATAAATTTTTATCCCTACATAATGCACTGCACTTGATGTCTGTTGGAAGTGTAAAACCAAAACAATAACAAGTACTATATTAAGAGGTCGACATTTTGAAGCTCGGAAGATAGTATGAAGATTTTCTAGCTTTATCTATATAATCACCAAAAGGACAATATAAGATAATATAGATATAAAAGCTTATCAATATATAGAGTTTAAAGGCTAATCAGGAAGGAAAAAGAGACTATTCCACACAAAGATATTCTTGTGTAACTAAATAGATACTTTTGAAAAGCAATGACTTACAAATAAAGTATAATTCAAGTGCAGTAGAAAGTTGAGATTCACAGAACGTTTCATACATACAAATCATTCTTTATACTGCTACCTCATCTCTAAAAGAGAAGATAGAATCAAACCATATGAAAACTGTAGAAAACTAGATCAAGGAATCTTTTTTAGGAATGGCACGTATTCAGCAATATGACTGAAATACTTTACCAACTCAGCAAACCGCCAAGCTTTCTACTTCTTTTTGTTTGTTTGATTTAGTATGTGTGTTCTTTTATTGATGGAAAATTGCACCACTGAAATATTTAATACTACAGTCTATTTCAGAATACCTGCAGGTTTCAATAACCTAAAGTCATTCTTTGAAGAATAGCAATTGACCTCTGAATAGGTCTTACTTTACATTGTTCTATACTTCCAAAAAAATTAGAGCACTGAAAATATTTAGGAAGTCAATCAATTTTTGTAGAAAAATAAAACAATAATTTGTCCAATAGTTTATTTCAATAATCAAAAATAAAATATAATTTATGTCAAATTTCAACTGAACTAGATTAAAATATATGATTCTCAGCTTATGGGAAGACTAACCTGAATCATACATATCCACACTGAAATAGTACAGAGATCTGTGGATTTAGATGCACATTGTGGCAATAGAATCATTGTACAAAACAGGTGAACATTTTCATGGAGTGAAAATAATATTGCATGTCTGAAAACTTTATCAGTAACACTTGCAAATCCAAGTAATCCATTTCTTATATGTGACACTTATGATAGGATTTCTAGATGTAGGGTAAGGAGATACAAAGGTATTAAAGTATTTGGCAAGTGACATTTCAAAGTAGGAAATGAAATTATAAACAGGCAAAATGTTGCACCATAGAACCAAAGTGTTTGGCAACAGCAGAGGCTCCAAAATCATTTTCAGGCTATTGTCAAAAGTATAATTTCACAGTTCATGCAGAAAATCCAAAATTTCATTGGTAGTTAACAGAAGCTAATCCCAATGACTGTGGAATAGTCTTCAAAAGCTTACAGAATGTGAATTAACTGTCCATAATGAAGAAACAAGAACTATTGTAGAAGCAGATTCATCAACTGTCAAAGGACATAGAACTGTCTATTACACTAATCAAATGCAAAGTCATTTCACTTCAGTAAATGTTGTACAGAATATACACTAACAGTAAATATCAACATAGAATGTTTGCAATCAACATTTTGTTTCACAATTAAAAAAAAAAAAACCTGGCCACCTTATATGTTATCTCTGTAATATCCACCAGAAAGGAAGATTCTATCACTGTGAACTTCAAGTTCTCTATAATATAATGTATGCAACCCTGTGTTTTCTAAATTAATTTAAATACACACACACACACACACACACACATAAAGTGTAAGCCTATTAGAAACAGATAATACCAACAAAAAAAAGTGAAAAAACATACGAAGTTACATTTAGACCTATATTAGCAACGAAAGTATTTTGTCAAACATGTTGAATAAGAAAGTATGCCCATGGGAAATTTCTACCCATCATTTTCATAATGTATAATAAGTCCCTACTTTCCTCTTAAATTCACAATGATAAAATATTGAGTTAACTTTGTTAGCCTAGAATCTTTCTTCAGAGTTAAAATTATATGATTCTGCTACCAATGAACTGTCCAATAAACTATTCAGTCAACTGAATTTCTTTGTATTTTGGCTTTGTTAGCTATAAGACAAGTGTATGGGCTTAGATAATTTCAGAGGATAATTCTAGATACCTCATGCTAAAAGCTTTTGACTATTTCAATTATGATAAATGCATTTCTTTAGACCCCAGTTTCATAAATAGATTTTACCTTGAAACACCTTAAATTGTACAAGGTATTTATAAAATACAGGTAGAAAATATAATGTACATTTAGATTAACAAATTAGAGCAAAAGAATTAATCATCAAGAGAATTGTTCAAAATCTGACATGTTTAATTTGTAATAAGTGTTTATACATCCAATAATATATTTTAATATATGTAATGTAAAATTTTCATTTTGAAATTAAACATAATATTGACTAGTAATTATTGAATGGTATTTCACTCTTCTGTTTATAACATTCCACTTACCCTCCTTATTCAGAATAAAATCCATGGTAAGCACCATGTCTGTCTATAAGCATACCACACTCAAAATGGCCATGGCTTCATCTTCCAGTCTTCTCTTCTCTCCAGCCATGTTGGCTGCCCTGACCTTCCTCCCACTTTCCAAGGACATTAATGACTCCTGGGTTTTGTGTTTTCTTGTCTTTGTTTTTCCTACAACACTCTGCCCCTAGATCCACACTTCCCTCTCTCTGCATTATGTCTGTACTTAAACAACTTATCTGAAAACTTACCTGAATATCCTGTATAAATGGACCCTTATAGCATTGATTGTACTCCATCCTCTTAGGCTGCCTAGCCCTTTCTAGCACTTATCATAATTTTACATGTCATGTATATATTTGTTCCCTTGTGTGAGATCCAAGTCTCTCAACAGAACATAAGTTCCACAAGGCAAGCACTTTGTTTTGTTCCTACCAGGCCCATCATAGGTACTACATATGTATATTGACTGAATATATTATGATTTCACATAAACTTCATACTTCATGAAACTCATTCTGGGAACTACAACTGTAAGCAGTTTTCACAAATAAATAAAACTATTTTAACCTCACCTTATTTAGTCATATTTCTACTAAATAAAGCTCCCTATCTTGACTAAATAGCTCTGCTATTTAGTTTTGAAACAAAAAAAATAACTATATATCAAATAATTTTAAGTTTTGAAAATGTTAGCAGCTCTGCTGAATCTCCTATCCATATATGTCTATATGAAAATATTATCTAACTATCCTTCAGAAAAATTAGAATCTTGTTTAGTGTATAATTTAGCAGTATTTTTAGAAGTGCACATAATTTATTTCAAACTTAATGTTATTAATAAGCCCTACCATGGGAAGATGCTGCTTCCAATAGATATATTTTGAAATCTCTTTTAGACATATATGCCTTTCTTAGAATAAAACTTCTAAGCACTTGACTATTTTTGAATATTCAGTCTTTTCATCATAAATTACTATCTCAATATAGTTTAATTGGAATAGATTTTAACTACTCAATGTGATAGAAGGGAATAATAATTTAGGGGCATATTTTCACCCTCAAATGCATTTCCCCTCATTATGTCTTCTATTTAATATTGCATTAAACTACAGAAAAGGTAATCAGATATGCCATTAAGGTTGTCAAGGCTTAAAATCAGAGTGGATAAAAAAGGTATTACTCAAATGTGTCAAAATGGAACTCAACCATACCTGATTTTAATAAGTATATTATAAGCTGTATTGATTAAGAAAGCTTGCCAGTCATTACAGAATATACCACTGTAATGTTTAATGTTTTTGAATACTTTAAGATATGAACAACTGAAATAAGATGTCAGCATATGTTTAAATGACAATCAATCAACTATTGTTTATTGAGTGAAAACACCGAGTTAAGGACCACTAGAAATATAAAGACAAATGGATATAGTCCTTGCTCTGAAGAACCTAGCACTCAAATTGGGATATAGGATGTGCACACTTGTATAAGTTATCTATGTTGGCCTAAGTTTCTTTATTTGTAAATAAAAATGTTAACCTAATTAACTTATAAGCTCTTTTTATGCCTTTTCCTATTTTTTATTTCATTTTTGAATTTACATGCTTGCACAACAACAAAAATAATTATATAAAGCATTTAGAAGTTCATTAAAATCTAATCATGTAAGCAACATCATTTATTAGTTCCTTATATATAGTTCCATGTAATTCTTCTATGTAAGGCAAGCAGATATGGATATATATTCCTCCTACTTTTTAAACAAAAGGTAATATATATATATATATATATACTGTATATACTGTATATGTATATACTATAAATAACTTTACATTTTTCCATTTAAAAGATTATATAAATATAATGCTTCACCAGTTTTTCCTACCACTGCATAGTATTTAAAAATATTTATTAAACCAATCTCTTATAGCAGACATTTAGAGGTTCTTTTTCTTTTGGATGTTTCCTGTAACAAATAATATGACAATGAATATTTGAGTGTTTTTAAAAGCCCTTGTACAGCCAGATATATCTGTAGGATACATTCCCAAAAGTGGGACCACTAGGCCAAAAACAAATTCAAGAATTTCATTCACCTCTCGACAGTTGATGTATTTCATTCCCAGTGGCAGTTCATGGAAGCTTAATTACACTCTCTAAACTGAAATATTAATACTATGTGCTTCTTTAAAAAGAAAAACAAAACCAGAGTTACCATGGCTAAAATAAAATGTATTTGTGTTAAGAAAAAATGTATTGTTTCCTTTTTATAGAACCTCAATAGCATGAAAGGTAGATTTAGTCATAGAAACCAGTTTGGTTTCCATTGCAAAAGCAGAAAACTTGCTTTTCAATGGAAGACAAAGGCTCACCATTCATCTTAAGATGTTTTCCCCTGTCTTTTGGCATAATACATTATCTCCTAGCAACTTCCCCAACCAAACTAGCCTTTCTCATATGCCTGTTAGCAATTTTGTGCATCCAAAAAACAAAACAAAACAAAAACAAACAAACAAAATAACCCACTTACTTTTAATCTGTAAAAATCCTTTTTCCCCCACAAATTTTCAATTTTGACCAATAAAAACCTCTCCTGATTCTGTAATCCATCAAGATTTCACCAACTAAAGAATAATTTTCTGCCCAGGTGGAAAAGTGATCATGAACTCTAAATACGTGATTTCACAAAAAAAAAACAAAAAAAAAACAAAAAAACTTCATTCTGTGGCAAAACAATGTTGGGAGCATTATGTCATTGTCAAGACTGACATTCTCATACCTTTACCTGACTGTATTTGTGAATGACAGGAAACCCCAGACACAAAAGCTGCAGAAAAAGGAAATGTGGGAAAAATTAGAAGAGCCAACCAAAGGACAGGGGAGTAAATTGCCCTAGTCATATTTACATATGCCAGCTTCTTATATATGGCTTTTCTTTGTTATTTAATTTAGGAAGCTTTTTTTTAGACTTATGTGAGTTGCACAGTCTTTGAAGAGTAAAGAACTCATACTTCTTCAATGTCAATGGATCTGGACTCAGAGTTCTAGAATCTTTACATATTCTTTAGCACCTTGAATACATCCCCCAAAACTTAGGAGGTATAATTTGCATTATTTTAAAATATAAAATGAATATAGGAGAGAGAGATGAAATAACATCTAAAAATTAAACACCTGGTAAGTAACATTTTCGGATTTAATCACCATAGCCTTGTTCTTCTGGAAGCAGAAATAGGAGGCTGCTTCATATTTTATTTTATATGTAAATAGAGTTGATTCTTGTTATTCATGGTAATCATGTTCTATAAAATCAATGCAAACACTGAGGTAGCAAATATTGAACCCTTACTTCTCTGGGGAATACAGAGTTAAGTTCCTGCAAAGGTGGGCCACAGCATCTCATCAACCAATCAAAAACCTTGTTTTATGTGTGTTTCTGCTTAACCATGGCTTATTTAGTATCTACTGTTGATTTATTAACATTGAATGCAGAACCAGGAACAATGTAACTCAAACCTGAAAGAAGCTTCTCTAATGTATGTGTTTTCCTTGTAAGGCATACCACAGGTTTCTTGCACTTAGGAAGACTAGAGGGTACTTCAACACTGGGCTTGAAGACCATGTTAAACAGACAAACAAAAATCAACAAAATGCATAAAAATGTAAAAAACTGAATAGACCACATAGAGGAGAGTTGTTTACAGTATGGGAGCTGACACAAGGCACCATCTCATGTTATCCTGTTATAGCTGGGAACATGTGCCAAGCAACTCTAATTGTTCTGCTCTCTGCATGTTCATGAATAACCATGAAATCACTTCCGAGTATTTATTTGGGGATTAAAATAAATTTTAGTGAGTGGATAAATTCACAAATATGGAATTCATGAGTAATGAGTGGAATGGTTAATTTTATGTGTCAACTTGACTGAATGATGGGATACCCAGGAACTGGGATAAACAGTATTTCTGAGTCTCCCTATGAGGGTGTTCTGGATGAGATCAGAATTTGACCTCCCCAGTATGGTTGGGCATCATCTAATCCACTGAGGGCATGAAGATCAAAAAGCAGTGGACAATTTGCCCCTGTATTTTTTTTCATTACTGAACTGGGGCATATATCTTCTGCCCCTGGTACTTTTAGCTTCCCAGCCTTCAGACTCATACTGAAATCTATACCATCATCTGGTTCTCAGCCTACTAAACATGGACTGAATTATATCACTAGATTTCCTGGGTTTCCAGCTTGCAAACAGCTAATTGTGGAAGTTGTCAGCCTCCATACTTGTATGATCCAATTTATTTTAATAAATCTGTCCCTCTTCTCTTTCTTTCTCTCTCATTCTCACATATATCTCCCATTGATTCCCTTTCTCTAAAGAACCCTGACTAATTATGTGCTACAATTAGGATAAAATATAAATACATACATACACACATACAAACATATAGACGTATTAATTTCAAGTTTCTGTTTCTTCATATACACAAGAGAAAAGAAACTAACAAGTATTAGTATTAACACTGGTGTATGAAGGACCCAATAGTTAATACCTTTCTAGCAAATTGAATATGGAAGTGTTTAAAAGATAAACTAAGACAATAGCTTAATTATTGACAAACTCTTACCTGGAAGAGGTAGTTTAATTTAATGCCAAAATGGAGTCCCTAATAGTTAACCCTACATATTAGACTTACCAACCCAACCAGGCAGTGCAGGCTCAAGTAGAAGCCTGATGCCATGAAACATAACAGCATGAAGGTACAGATCAAATAGATGTTCCAGAAACATTAAGGAAGTGAGTGAGGAAATAGACACATGCTGACAGTAATGTACGTCTTTCATGTCAGAAGCGAACAGCAGCTGTAATAAATTAGTGTTTCCATCTATAAAACAGTGATTTCTGCCATTTTCTAGGAATCTACCAAGGTATATACACTTTTATATACAATATATCATGTAATTTCAACTTAATTCTGAGACACATATATACAACAATTCTCATTGTATAATTCAGCAAATTGATTGTCAGAAAGATTAGCACTTTGACCCTGGCCCTGGCGAGGTACCTCAGTTGGTTACAGCATGGTCCTGATATGTGAGGTTGTGCGTTTGATCCCCAGTCAGGGCACATATAAGAATCAACTCTCTTATCTCTCTCTCTCTCTCAATTAAAAAAAAAAAAAAAAAACCTCATTGGATATTTATAAAGATCTATAGAACTCCAAAGTCCACAAGCAGAGCTGCTTTGCAGCTAGTGTAAAAATTAACTCAGCCTCTAAAATTAAATACAAGTTCAATGAGATGCTTTCTTTTTAATATGAATATGATTTTTAGGGTCAATCTTCAGATGCCTGGCTCAGTTTATTCAAATTCCTTGCAGTGGTAATTCTGGGTTCCTAGTGCCGCTTGACATGTTTATTTTCACATTATTTTCTTACTTTATCTTCTGATTGACATTTATATTTTAGTTTAGGCCGGACAAACCAGAATCAGATATTAAGAAGTCCTAGTTCTTTAAACAAACTCCTAAATATTATTTAACTTTGTAGTAATATGATATTCCCAGAATAGTAAGTCAAATTCAACCTCATTTAAGAAGTAATTATTGTACCTTTTGTTTTAGTATATTTCTGCTTCCTGATCACCTTACTTGTTTATTAATGGTTCTCTGAAGTAAATTCCCTATACCTTTTAAATTTCCCAATGCAATAAAGAATCCATTTATGAAGTTGCTACATTTAAATCACTGTCATGAATATTTTCCTTACCTCTAAAAATATCCAGCCATTCTATGATGAGTGAAATATTGATATAGATATATAGATATATGTAAAGTTATCTGAGCATCTGTTACAGATCATCTATCTCATTGAAAATAGTTGTAAGTTCTACATTTTAGCAAAAGTAATACTTTATACATTTTTTTTTTTTCATGACTCTCAGGTCTGAGGGAAGGGACAGAATCTATACTGGGGATCTGGGTCCAGTACTACCAAGGTCTAATTGTTCTTCCAGATGTGTTAATTTTTTCCTCAAAGAATCCCTCCAGTCTCTGATGCCCAGGACAGCAGTTACAGATTAAGAAAAAATCTAAAATACCAGCACTATTCCTTGTCATTAAATGTAGACCACCACCATCACTACAATAATTGGGTCACTGCCATGACAGCAGTGGACAAGCAGCTGTCCTAAGCTGAGGGACAACCTCCACTAAAAAAAATCAGCAAAGGAAGAAAGGCAAAGGCAACTGTTTTCCCTGTCTAGTTCTTGCTCCTCAAGTTTGAAGTTGGCAGTACCCCTGAGAACTACGTCAGATGATAGGGACTGTCTTATCAGCTCAGGTTGCCATAACAAAATTCCATAGAATATGTGGCTTAAACAACAGACATTTATCATCTCACAGTTCCAGAGACTGGAAACCCAAGATCAGGGTGCTGACTCATTCAGTTCTTGTGTGGGCTCTTTTCCTGGCTTGAAAATAGCCCCCTTTTCTTGTGTTCTCACATGGCAGAGAGAGACAGTGAACTCTCTAGACTCTTATCTTTCATGGATTAGGGCCTCACTCTTATGGTCTCATTTAACCTTGATTTACCTTCATGAAAGTCCTGTCCACAAATAGAGTCACACTTGGCGTTGTGGCTTCAACATATGAATTTGTTTGTTTATATGTGTGGGGGACACACACAAACATTCATTACATACCAGAAGCTAAGTTAATGAATTAGAGAGCAGAGTTGAAAATAGAAGTACAGGATTTCCTGATCATTTGGTGAAGCAGTGACAAACAGCAGTCCGATGGTGTAGTTCATAGTAAAAATACATCTACAAAAAGGAAACAAAGACTTTAATACTATTACTTTATAAGTTAGTGAAATTGGACCAATATTGACACAAATAAGCCCACTTAGTTGTTCATATATAAAGATATAGTACCTTTGGCAGTAATCAGATATATTGATTTGCATTTAACTTTTTTCATCAAAGCTAGAAATAACTTCTCATTAGGAATGGAATAGTGCATAGATAAAATATAGCAATATTCACCTCAATAAAAGACCAAAGTTTCCAAGAAAGAAAAAGATTCTATTCATTATTAAATGCAGAAAATTTTCCCCAATGTTTATGTTTTAAAGGTAGCATGAAATAAATTAAGCTTACATAATAAAGAATATCCTCTTTAGAAGGTGTTATTCAATGGTTTTATTAGCTAATGAATTTACAATATATGTAGACCCTAGGCATTTTCCTTTTCTTCCACATAATCTTTCCATTCACAACCACCACAAACAATTTCATCAGCAAGTGAATCATTTGAAGAGCACTCCTCTTTCACTGGGTTGTGTGGAAATATAGGAGGGTTACCTCTCAGAAAATGCGGCAACTCCCTGAAAGCCAAGACTGAATAAAATGTCAAAAGAAAATAAGTCACATTTTATAAAATCCTTTGATTTTTATGAAAGATATGAGATCTATATGTGTATAAATCTACATTAATGTTTAAAGTATAAAATATACACTAACATATTGCATAAGGATTAAATTTTAAAAAGATTTCCATCAGTTTTCATACATCCTAATATCTCCTACATGGTTATTTTAAAAGACCATAGAATATGTTTTTGAAAAGCAAAAGGATGATAGATAACATACTACATAAAATGTCACTAGGACATCCAACCATGTCATCCTATTTTGTAAAATCTATTGCCTATACTTACACAAATACAAACCAGGGAGTTTCTAATTTATGCAATATCCTATTGTCAGTGTATCACTGGAATTAACAAAACAGCATTAACAGAAGCAGAAACTTATTTTATATGATTAATAAAAATTTCAAATTATATTTTTAAACTTGCTCATAATAATTTTACTAAATGGAACAATCATAGGATTTGCCTTTCATATGCTTCAACTTTGTTAAGTCTTTCTATATGTACCCTGCTCATGGACTGTATTTATAAATTTTCTATTCACACCTTAAAAAACACCTGATAAATCTAAAGAGCTGCTATATATTCTGAGACATGTATGCAAGCAAATTTAGAATGCAAGGTGAGACTTCTGTTACATCTGATATCGAATGAATTTTAAAACATTTTCCAGGTGGTTTTGAAATTTTTATAAGCTGATCATAATACAGAAGCTTTATTTTTTAGTTAGCTTTGGTGTTTTTGAAATAAAAATGACAACACACACACACACACACACCTTTACATTTATCCATTAAAATATTTAAGATAGATCATAGTTCAAATATGTCAAAATGGCTAATAGGAAATGACCTTAATCCTGCTAAAGTTGACGATATATTTTCCTCCGACAAATGTAAATATATTTAAAATTTTGAATGTATTCAAAATAGTGGTGTACCGCTTTTAAAATGACTCTCCTTGATCCTTGCCCCAGGGTGTGCATACCCTTGGTAATCTCTCTCCTTCCAGTGTGGACTGGACCTGGTGACTGGTTTCTAATAAATAAAATACTACTAGGGAGATGTGATGCCACTTCCTATACTAATGAAAGGTTGTCACTTCTATCTTGTCTGAGCTTTCTTTTGCTCATTCTGACAAAGCCAGTTGTGGTGTTTTGTATTGTTCTATGGAGAAACCCAATGGCAAGGATGTCATAACAGCTTCTTTACTAAAGACCTAAGCAATAGCCAATAGGGAATTAAGGCCCTCACTCAGTTCAACAGCCTATCAATAACCACCCAGAGAGCTTGGCAGTAGATCTTACCTGTGATAGACCTTTAGTTAACTGTGGCAGGCCGAAATCCTGATTGCAGCTTTGTGGGAGACCCTGAATCCAAAGACCCATGTAAGCCACACCCAGATTTCTGATCCTCAGAACCTGTGATGTTTTTAAGCTGCTACATTGAAGATAATTTGTGCAGCAACAGATAACTAACCCAATAATCAATGTAAGTTGTTTTTGTTTTTTGTTTTACTTTAGAGCAATAATAATGTTCTATTATGTAAAGTGTTTACATGTTGTTATGGTTCAGTGTTTTTTATTCCCTACTCATTTGTTTCCATGTCTGCAAAATGAGAATGCTGAAAGAATCTACTATTGCCCTCAGATCTAAATTTTATCTTATTCACATTATCTTATTTCTAAATTCATGTCTAGTTTTGATGTCAAAATAGAAAGACCTGTAAAGATAAAATTACATTATGTAAAAGTACCTAACTCAGTGCTGCTGTTCATTGTGAAAATGCTCAGAGGTTATGAGAAAACAGATGTTTGCTCAGTATGGAATGCAGGAGGGCAAAAGTGGGCTTCCGGTTTAGCTGTTTCTCAGTCAATTTGGGTTTATCAAAAGGGGTTGAGAGGAACAGTGTGGGGCTAAAATCTTAATTGGATGATGGAAAAATTTTAGGTATTCAGCATCTTTCATAAATATGTATTTTATTTTTTTATTTATTAATTATCACCTGAGGATCCCATCTGGAGATCAAACCCACTACCTGCATATGTGCTCTGACTAGAAATTGGACATACAACCTTTTGGTTTACTGGACAATGCTCCAGCCAACTGAGCCACACAGCCAGGGAACTTTCATAGATATGTATTTTAAATAGAATTACTTTTTACATTTTTTAAGATCAACTCTTAAACTTTCTGTAAGAAAATTTTAGAATGTCAAAATAAAAATAAACCTGTGAAATACAATCACTGGCTTACTTTCTCAAGTTTAATACACACATGATTTTAACAGGGATACAAGTTGAAAAGCTAAAAGGGGCAGGAAAATGAGGAGTGAAGAGCTGATTTGTTTGATTTTTATATTTAAGATTCAAAACTTTAGAAGTCCTGGTTCCCTGGCTTTTATAACTTCTCAAAGACACATTGACTAGGATTTTTCTGTAGAATAGTTATATGAAAAGTCAACATTGCAATATTATTGTAGTGGATTAAAGATGGCTGCACATTCTTTGCTGGTTTTCCTGTTGAGAGGTAGAGGAAAAATTCATAACTTGCTTGGCAAATAGAATGTGACAGAAGTGATGTTGTAGGAATTTCAAAGTCAAGCAGCCTTTCAGCTTTACCCAAACTACTTACAATGCATTCTTTGGATGAAACCTTCATCCCCATAAGAAGTTTAGCCACCCAGAGACTACCACACCAAAGAGGCCACATGTAGGTCCATAGTTGAACTGAGTCCAGCCTTCTAGCTATCTCACCAAGGACCAAACATTTGAATTAAGCCATAAAGGACCCTACAACCATGAGAAACAAAAGAATTACCAGGCCAAACTGTCCCCTAATTCTTGATAAACTATAGCAAAATGGTGGTTGTTTTAAGTCACTTAATTTTGGGATAGTTTGATATACAGTAATCAATAACTGGAAACATCATCATGCTCACTTAGTTTTAACCTAACTGTTTAATGTCCCCCCAAATGTATAGTATCGAAGTGTAAAACACAATTTGCAACATTATTCTGAAGTGGTAATTGAGGCCCCATATTATATGGGACAAGGATGTCATTAGATACCCAGAAGAAAATCATAAAGAAAAAGAATAAATAAAACAGAATCAGAGTATTTTCATACTGAAAGCATATTGTTACTTTATAGCAACTTCATGATTAATATTATGCTACACTGTGGTACAAAATATAAAAATAAATAGATATATATATGTATCCCTGTGTGTTTATACTTACATATATGTATATACTTATACTTACACATATACATACATATATACTTAAATATATTTATTTTTATATAAAGATTTCTAGTTTAAATGTTCTCCACTTATTATTCTATGCAGACAGCTAGGTTGAATGAAATTTACCAATTTATTGCATGCAGTAAAGTTCCAGATATACAGAACAGATAAAACCAGGAAAAGAATTTTCCTGAAAAAAGCTCTGTCTTGAAAAGACTAATCAATTTTTCTGTACCATATTATTTAGCACAGAAATAATTACTTACCTCCTCGACCCAAGAGAAGAAAAATTTTTTCAGATTAACGTTAAAAATGTAGAGAATGATAGCTTGACTAACAAATTTCTACTGAATTTCCTTCTTCAAAATCACAAGTTTACAAAGATTCAGTCTGTACACTAAGCAGAACCCTAACTAAGATAAATGTCTTCAACTGATAAAACACTATTGATGATTTCACATACTGATGCATGAGCATGGTTTTCAACACCAACATCAAGAAGAAAAGGAAAGAAAAACCAAGACATAGAGAAGATTTAATGAAAACATTTATCTGGTAGCTGCCTCAATTGTAGTTCTCTTTATGGGAAACCACATTTACTTTTTCATTTATCAAATTTACTTATTTATCTCCAAATCAGCAGTATTAAGCTTAAGCTTATACTGCTACTTCATGGCTTATATTCATTAGGTACTGATAAAATTTAGTTATGTTCTGTTGATATTTTTATTGAGAAAGAATGACTTAGTTCCTATATACCATTACAGTGTAGCCCCTTTTCTATCCCCTTAATTCTTCTTAATCCCTTAATTCTGCTATTCAAATTCAAAGTATAGGCTTAACTTTGTACCCCTTACACAAATAATATAACATTTTAATACAAAATATTATAAAATCCTGACTTACTTTTGATAATTCAGCATAACATTAAATGATTTTTGTGAGGATATGTCAGTTTAAACATTAGTTTTCAAATACACTTAAAATAGAACTAAACATGTTATGACAAAACATTTTTTTAGTGTACTGATCAAATATGTCTATTTAATCCAGGCTGCTCCCTTTCAGTCACAGCTGGGGAGGTGCTTGACATTTACTTTTCAAAAGAATCATACAGGAAAAAAAACAATGAAAGGGATTTTACACTGGAAAAAGAATATCCTTGGTATAGCTTTTTAATGTTATTGAGTCTCCCAAAATCCCCAAGGCTGACACATTTTGGGATGATACCTCTCCCGCAGCTCTGAATCAGCAAGAGGCTTCTCTGTACAGGGAATCCATAATCCTCAATAAATGGTACTAAAACTGTAATGCACAAAAGTTAAGAAGGATACCTTAAACACAGTCAGAGAGGAAGAAAAAAATTCCATGAGTAGCAACAAGTTTCCGAACAGTCATTTAAAGAAGAGAGTGATGCTCTGGCCAAGTAGCTCAGCTGGTTAGAACATTGTCCCAACATGACAAGGTTGTGGGTTTGATCCCTGGTCAGCAATATACATGAAACAACCAATGCTTATGTAAGTAGAACGACAAATCAATGTCTTCCTTCCTTCCTTCCTTCCTTCCTTCCTTCCTTCCTTCCTTCCTTCCTTCCTGCCTGCCTGCGTTTCCCTCTCTCTCTTCCTCTCTTTAAAATCAATATATTAAAAAAAGAAGAGTGAAATAATGCCTTTAAAATATGAGAAAATAATAAATGGCAACCTATATTTTCATATGTGACTAAGGTATTAATATAGAAAAAGCAGAATAAAGACATTTTTAAAGAGAAAAATTTAAATCTCAAGTAAGTCTCAATGATGTATTTCCATAGAACGGAATTGAATACAGAAGGATAAAAAAGAGACCCAAGGAAGAATAATCACCGAGGAAATTAGTAAATATGTAGCTAAACATATAAATTATTGACTTAAAATAACAACAATAATGATTAATTTGGAAGTAAATATAAGAAATCTAAAATGCCGGGCAACCGTAAAATGCAGCAATGAAAGGGATAAAATTTTTTTAATGCTTCGAGATTCTCCTACAGTTTTGTTGGGTAGTAAAGGTATTGGTTTATTCTACATTTTTGTTAAGTATGTATGTAAAATGCCAGATGTATGAAAATAATTATAAATCAAATGGATATTAGAAATAAAAATGTTGAAAGTTAAATACTTTAACAATTAACATTACATAAAAAATAACAGGATAAGCTGGAAGAAAAAGTAAAAATAAGATGAGTAGAAGTTAATTTCTTCTTAATAAAGAGAACTAACAAATCCAAAGTAGTTCTATGTAAAAGTTAAACATATGGACATTCTATCTAGATTGATACAGAAAATTATTTTTTAATTATATTGAACATCATTGGCTCCAAAAAGATGACACAATCATAGGAATAAGAAGTGACTAAAAATATAATGAATATGTTTATTCAAATGAATGTAACATTTAAATGACTTGGAAAATTTCCAAGAAAAGATGGTAATTTAAAAACATGAACTCAAGAAAAAAGATTTTAAATAATTATTAAAATATTCCAACAAAACTTCCCAATCTATCAAAAATATATATATATATACAATTACAAAACAACACAAGATTATTTTAAAGCTATTTTAATCATTAAATTAAAAAAACTAATAAATACTTATATAAACTTTTCTGAGGAATTAGAAGAAAAATATTCCCTAGCCTTTTCCACAGCTAGCATGCCCTAGAATAGTTGTACTCAAAGTAAGCAAGTCTGCTGTTTGGTACTGATCAGCACTGAGATGAATATTTTGAATTGGACCATAAATCAATATGTTGCTTCCTTCACTGAGAAAGTTCTGCATTTAAAAAATGTTAGCTGAATTAAAATTAGCTTAGTGATGTATTTAATTTATATTGTGGACCAAGGTTCTTATTTCATGTGATCCAGTAATAAACAGTTCAAACCAACTCCTGCCCTGGCTGGGTAGGTAAGTTGGTTGGAGTGTTGTCCTGCGAACCAAAAGATTGAGGGTTTGATCCCCAATTGATGGAGAAGATTAAAACAAATAAACAAGCAAACAAACAAACAGAAAAACTAGCACCATAAATCTGGCACCAGTTGATACATCACACTTTGAATAGCATTGTTCTTGAAACCAAAACAGGACAAGGATAGAGAAGAAAACTTTGAACCACATTTTTTAATTTAGAAGTGTCCAAACCAAAATATTCTCAATCTGAATTTATTGAGAAATTAAAACAAACCAACAAAAAGAAAAAAAATAATGTTTATACCAATGATTTTATAAAACTGATCAGCAACTCATAATAAATGAAAGGAAAAATAAATAAGAACATTGGGGAACTTTTTAAACCAAATATAGAATACCTAAAACATACACACACAGCAACTACATGATGGTATTACCACTTCATTGTAAAAATCATAATGCATCCTTTACCATCTGTAAGTAAACAAAAATGATAATAATAATGATTTATATCCAATATGTATGTTTGGAGTAATAATAAACTAATGTAAAAAAACAAAAATAAAAGTTTGAAAGTAAAAAATGACTGTGGTATAATAACATGGAGCATTTAGTAGGCTCTAGGAAAAATTATGTGAATTAATAAGAGTAAGATTGTACAATACAATTTCTGGATGTAATTTCTATAAATCAATTCTATTACAATTATAATTTTTAAAAGGTAAACTGTTGGTGGAAATGCAGACGGGTGCAGCTATTATGGAAAACAGTATAATATTTCCTCAAAAAGATGAAAAATGGAACTGCCCTTATGACCCAGTCATTCCACTTCTTGGAATATATCCTAAGAAACCTTAAACACTAATTCAAAAAAAATATGCACCCCTATGTTTATTGCAGCGTTACTTACAATAGCCAAGATCTTGAAGTAGCTCAAGTGCCCATCAGTAGATGAGTGGATAAAAAAGCTGTGCTACATTTACACAATGGAATACCTTTCAGCTGTAAAAAGAAATGAATATTATCTTTTGTGATAGAATGGATGGACCTGGAGAGTATTGTGGTAAGTTAAATAAACCAGTCAGAGAAAGACAAATACCATATGATTTCACTTATATGTAGAATTTAATGAACAAAATTCAGTAACAAACAAAATAGAAACAGACTCATAGATACATGGAACAGACTGACAGCTGTCAGAGAGAAAGGCTGTTAGGGGCTGGGTGAAAAATGTGAAGGGTTTACACATAGATACAGGCAACAGTATGGTGATTTCCAGAGGGGAGAGGAGTTGAGATGAGGTGAAAGAGAGCAAAAATGGATTAAGAAAAAACCTCTATAGAAAATATGTAAAATGTCTATTGAAAACTTTAATGAATAGTTCATTTAAAAATATAAATGAAGAGTTTATGATAGTAAAGCTAAAAATATTAAGAATACCACTTCTCCTCAAATTAACTTTGTAATTAAGTGTATTGTCAATGAGCACTGTGTTTTAAGAAAAATGTGTTTTAAGTAAGGTGGTTAAAAATATGTATATGGGAAAAAAGCCTAAGAATCGCAATGATGATTCCATTGGATAAAAAACAGATGAGGCTTTATTTAGGAAGACATAGCAATTTAGAAATAATTCAGATAGTTTTGTATTGACCCAATTAAGAAAAAATGAATAGGACAGCATAGAATAATATTTGATAATTTTTGTTAGGAGAGATGAAGATAGAATAAGATGAAATATGATACACAAGAATAGAATAGAACTGAATTTGATAGCAAAGCATTTAGTAAAGTATCCATCAAGGTATGAAAATATTATTTTAAATAAATGGCATTGTGAAAGGTATTAAAAATTGTCACTCATTTGGAAAAAATTCAAGTCTTGGCACAAAGGCTTTAACCTAAAAATCAAAACTTTTAAATTATGATATAAATATGGAATATATAATCTCATGATCAGGGTGGACTTCTTTTTTAAAGAATGTATAGAGTACAAACCTTTAAAAAAATCTTTGTAAAAGTACTGCATAAAATTACATACACAAAGGAAATCCAAGAACGGGAGAAATACAGTCATAAAACAGACAATGAACTAATATGCTGATATAAACAATAATGAATCTGGTAAAATAAAGGAAGGAAGGAAGGCAGGAAGGAAGGAAGGAAGAAGGAAGGAAGGAGGAAGGAAGGAAGGAAGGAAGGAAGGAAGGAAGGAAGGAAGGAAGGAGGAAGGAAGGAGGGAGGAAGGAAGGAAGGAAGGAAGGAAGGAATGAAGGAAGGAAGGAAGGAAGGAGGAAGGAAGGAGGAAGGAAGGAAGGAAGGAAGGAAGGAAGAGAGGAAAGAATGAAGGAGGAAAAGAAGGGTAAAATTCAACAAAGTGTACAAAATACAGCAACAGGCAATTCAAAGAAGAGGACGTGTGATTGGTAATTTAAAATGTTTAACCTCAGTGGTAATAAGAAGAGTGCAAGTTAAAACTATAATAAGAAATAATTTCATATATCAGAGACTGGCAACATTTAGTCTTAAAATACACAGTTCTGACAAGTATGTGGAGCAAATATATTTTTTATGAATTGTTGGGCATTTAAATAGGTACAACCAATTTAAAGGGTAACTTGACAATACATAAAAAAGTTGAAGATGTACATATCTAAGACCCAGCAATCTTTTCTCTAGGAAGGAAACCATATATGAGTACACAGGGAGATATATACATGGAAATGTATGTAATAGAGAAAATTTAGCCACAACTTAAATGCCCATAAAGAGAAAACATACACATATATCATTTTTATTTAGTAGATGTGAGATGGATGTACGTAAGTTATATGTTCCAAAGTAACTTAGTCTCAAAAATATATTGAATAAATATAAGCAATTTGCAGAACAATGTAGATAACATATCATTTGAATAGACATTAAAAAAATGAAAAAATATGTTTTAAGGATAGAACATATATGTTATAAAATGTAACCCTTGCAAACATATAAGAATACTAAATTAAGCCCAGTAGGTACTTATAGAAACTTTTTCAATGCAATTGATGTGTTTTATTTCTTAAGCAGGTAATAGAAAAATAAGCATATGAGTTATTATTCTTTCAAATATTTTAGGTCTAATTTCTAGAGTGATATCTCTACTTCTGAACTCCAATATTCTGCATGCCCTCTGAGATTATATAACTCACTGTCCAGGAGTTAGGATACTTACAACTAGATACCACAGCAAATCCTATATAATTCTATTTGAAATTCACTTTGATTATAATTGCCTGGATTGTACCTCTTAAGAAATGCAGTAGTAGTGATGGGTTATACAATTCTTCGTTTTGCAGTACAAGCATAATTTTTTTTTAAATTAGTATTACAGAAAATATCCTTGACATATGTGTGAAATTTATATTTCAATTAAATAATTCCTTTTAATAGCTTAGTTCCTTCTGGAGGAATTTGGACATGAGAAAATGAACAACCAAATAAATAAATAAACAAACAAACAAATCTGCATTTTGCATGCATTTTTGATAAATTCAGTTTATTAGTTGGATTTATTTTATTTAATATTATACAAATTTTATTGAGGTATGTAATTGATTATTACAGGAAATACAGGTAAACACAAAGAGGGAAATATTCACCTGACTTGGTTGACTATTTCTATACTGTATCTACAGTGTGATTATATTGGCTAAATATATAAATATTTTAATACCATTTGCACTTATATTTAGCAATCAGTTTTCAAATTTGATTAAATGATATTGATCTTTTTAAAATGACACACACACAGAGGCACACACAAAAACAAAGCAGTATTACAATCTCAATGTACTGACAGGCAAACCACACAGGGATGCTTTATGGTACTAGGAGTTTAGATGTCAACTGATATAGCTCTGATAAAGTATTTGTTTAGTGTCTGCACTTTCACATCTCCTTCAATTTATCTGATGCTTCCGAATATCACTACTGCAAAGATCGCAATTGGGTAAAACTCTGCAAAATATGAAATATACTCCACACAATCTTCCCTTTGATTTATTTAATGGAGTCTTTATATAGTTTATTAGTGATAGAATATGTTGGTATGGAGAGTACAAGTTAATTCAATTGAGAGAGTAGCATATTATAAATTTATAAAATTTTAATACTTTTTTCTTCAGGGCAAGAGATGCATCCTTCTGCTAAACTAAAATTCTCATAGTGCCCTAAAAAATTAATACGCATTTACATTTCTAATCTACTAAATTTTTTCTAGTAATTTAGACACTATAGTGGACCTAGATCTTATTAACAATTTAAGGATTTAGGGAAGAGAGCAGGAAGATAATATATGTCTAGCAAATTTCTCAGCAAATAAAGGTAGAGGTGTGTTATTTTTAATATTACTACAATAGTAGTCCACAAAACAAATAACAATATGAATATCTAGAAATTACTATATCTGTGAAATAAGTCCAAATTTGAAAAAAAAGTGAAAATTACTTCTGTACTGCTTAACTTTTTGTTTTATGCATTTATTAGTATTACTTATATACAATTATTAATACATTTTATTATTTAGTAAAACACTTCAGAGACTCAGCTAAACTTTTTGTTTAATATCAGAAAGCATAGCTCATAATCAATAACCTGAAATCAAAATTCAGCATCTTTGGTACACATTTTTCTGAATCCATTTGCTAATTGTAAGCAATTCTAGTTGAAGAGGATGTGTTTTGTGGCTAACTCATCCTGGTGAACTCACTGGGCTTCACTTCTGCACAAAAGTGTTCTTTAAGAACCATATTAAGGATTCTTTATGATAGAATCAGACAATCGACTACTCCCACCTAAAATATCTCCCAGGCTAACATAATGCCTTCTATGTTTGTTACATAGTCCCAGACTCCATCAAAATTTAAAAATAAATAAATATGTATCGCAAAGTGTTTGGGGGAAAACTATTGACTATGCCTGCAGGTATTCTTGCATTTAACTTCCACATAAAATGGGATGGCAAATCTAAACTTGAAAGTAGCTTTTAAAAATTATATTAAAAAATGTTAAATTTGACAATGACATGTTTTTATGTAAAATGTTTTTCTTTTTAAAAAATTACATAGAATCTCTCCAGTAGGAACAGTGTAGACATCCACCTATGTAACCATTCATTGTGGTCTATTTCTCATCAAAAACTCCACTGTAGAAAATAATGTTAAAGTGGAGGGAAAGGGAATAATATAAGATGTGACAAGGTAGCTTAATGGGTAAGAAAACAAGACCCCTATATTGCTGTTTTCAAGAGACCTACCTCAGAATGAAAGATATACACAGACTAAAATAAAGTAATAGGAGCACCTAAATATGCAAAGCAAGTCTTTTTTTTTTTTTAAAGGAGAGACTGACAAAAATACAGTCAGAGTTGGGGACTTTAACACCCCAATGACTTCAGCTGGTAGATCTTCCAGACAGAAAATCATCAAGGAAACAGCAACCTTAAATGACATGCTAGAACAAATGGATTTAATTGATATCTTCAGAGTATTTCACTCCAAAACAGCAGAATATACATTCGTTTCAAGAGCACATGGACTGTTTTCTAGGACAGACCACATGTTAGGGCACAAAACAAGTCTCAATAAATTTAAGAATATGAAAACATATCCAGCCTGTTTTCTGACCATACGCTATGAAACTAGAAATCAATTACAAGAAGAAAGCTGAAAAAATACACAAACACATGGAAGCTAAATAACATGTTATTAAACAATAAATATATTAAAAATTAAATCAAGAAAATCAAAAGATACCTTGAAACACATGAAAATGAAAATGGAACAACTCAAAGTCTGTGGGACACAGGGAAAGCAATTCTAAGAGAAAAATTCATAGTATTACAGGCCTGTCTCAAGAAATAAGAAAAAATTCAAATAATTAATTTTCTTAGAGATACCTGAGACAGTACCCCTTACTCCTCAAGAAACCTTATCCTTCTGCAACATATGTGGAAACATTAGTCATACAATGGAAATCATTTTGGTTTTAGAATTTCTTCATGTTATCCACTGCAATTTATACAATTTTCAGGTATCCCCAATATTCAACCAGTAATGCACAATAAGGTGATTTCCTGTTAAAAAGTTATTTTTTGAATAAGATCCTCCTTTATCTTTCTGCTAATGAATGCCACTAGCATGAAGGTTCTGGTATGTAGTAATTAACTTGTTCACAAAGAAATTTGATTAAAACATTTTTTCTAGGTAATCTTCAGCAGAGAAGGAATGAGTTATAAATCCACTGTTAATTATTTCCTATTCAGTTGTACTATATTAAACTTGATATTTCTGTTCATCAAAAGAAACAATTAAGAGAGATTAGGCAAACAACCAACAGAAAGTAAATATTTGTTTATTGTTTTATTTTTAATGTGGATACTATTGTAGATATCCCCATGATGGGGACATCGGCAAAAGGAATATATTTAAAATAAAAACAGCTATCTAAACTTATATCTAGAATATTTGAAACCCAAATCAAGAAAAAAAGACAACACAATAGAAAAATTGAACAAGCAAACATCATTCCTAAATAGGACACCCAATAACTTATAAATTTATGAAAAATCCCAACTGTAAAGAAACACAAACTAAAATGACTGAGATATGCTTACACACATTAGAATAGCTAAAGTCAAAAAAATACCAGGTGTTAGTGAATATATAGAACCACTAGAATTCTCATAAATTGTTAATATGAGTCTATATTAGAGCAACCACCATGAGGAACTTCTTCAAGTATTTATTAAAGCTGAATATGTGCATTGCACACAGCCTCCACTATTGGTAATTACCCATCAGAAAAGTGTGAATATGTTTACCATAATGGTCAAAGCAGTACAACATATAATAATCCAAAATTTGAAATTTCCTAAATGCCTTATTAACTGCTGAATGAATAAGCAAAACTTTTCCTACAACGGACTATTATGCAGCAACCCTATTTGAATGACCTACAACTATGTGCAACAATTTGGATGATTCTTACAATGTTGAACAGAAGAAGGAAGACACAATACAATACTTGCTGTATAATTGCATTCATATTTAGTAAAACAAAAATAGCAAACCTGTCAAAACTCATGTCTACTATATGCGGTCAGAATGAATAGTGGCGAGGGAGGTCATGACTAAAAGGAAAGCACAGGGGCTTCTGGGGCTTAAGTAACATGCAGTTTTGTAATCTGGATGATGTTTACATTGTAAAAGGTATACCCTATTTACAGTGGTGTGCTATAGTCTGTCCAGAAGGTATCCATCCATGTAATATGAAAACTAGAGATATTTACTGAAGAAAATACAAGATACAAGGAACATTGTACATAGGACAATGATGCCTTAGTCCCCTTCAAAGTAGGCACCTTGGGACCTCACACAGTTCTCTCACTCCCCATTCAGCTGCCCCATCATATTTTTCTGAATCTCATCAAAGGTCTGAAATCACTTCCCTTTCAAAGGTGATTTTAGTTTTGGGAAAAGTCAGAAGTCACAGGACACCAAATCTACGCTGCATGGGGGCTGAGCAATTTGATACTTCATCAAAAACTCTGCACAAGATGTGATGTATGTGCAGGCATGCTGTCGTGATGAAACTGCCAGTCACCAGTTGCCCATAGCTGCAACCTTCTGAATTATCTGAATAGTTTCCATGGAGGAATGTTCAAGCCTAAAGCAAGATTTAATGTAGATCCATTGCTCTACTTGCTCAGTCATTTTGAATGTGATGGCCACACAATCAATGGCATCTACCGCCCCCACTGACTAGGACAGAGAAGTCACCATTGTTCACACATGCACATTCCGGTCCACTCTCCTTGGCTGCCAGTTTACATCAAGGTTGCATGAACCATTCTCGTTATATTAACAATGGCTGGACCTTTTTTGTACATACTATATCCACCTATCTGTATTACTCCTCAATGTGGTTTCTTTTTTTTTTAAATGAACACGCCTACATGGTAGAAGACACACATACAGAAAAGTAAAAGCTTCTCTTCCTGCCCACTCCTCTCCATTCAACCCAAGTCCCTTTATCCCTGAGTGTTATAAAGTTGAACTTAAATTCATGTAACAACTTCTCACACTAAGGAAGCTCTTATTATTAAGGTGGAGCACAGAGAATACAAAGGTCACATTAATATGCAGCAGTTTAAATTAATTACAAGATGATAGCATTGGTTTCAATAAAACAATGAAATTACTGATTGTATTTCCCATAGGATCTCAGTTTGACTTTCTGTTCAAATCTTTAGATGGTTTTTCTCATGAAATACCTATCTACAAGCTTTATCAATCTGTGGTCCACTCTTTTGTCTAGGAACAAATAAGTATTTATTATCTCAAAAACTTTAAAAAGAGTTAAAACTCAAAGAGTAATGGTTTTTAAAAATGTTGAACAAAAGGTAAAAGCACACTAGAATATGCTGTGTTTTAGATGTCTACAAAATTAAAAGCTGGCTTGTAGTAACACTGTGCATCAAGAAGAGGATATTCGGCCAATGCACTCTGATTTACTTAAGCATCTAATGTTATTTTTCATCCTTGTAGTCTGAAGAGCGGCAATGGCCCTGCTCTAAATAAACAGACAAACTCTTATCTGTGAGACAATTCAGAGCTGAGCTGAGCCATAATTTTCATAAACACACACTGACTGGAGACATATTATTACATTACTAATTGAAGTATTTCTTTAAAATTGCTGCTAGAGAGCCAATAAAATCTCTACTGAATTACACTCATGCTTGCTGAAAAATTACTTTCAATCAGGGTGGCAATAGAGCTATTAATAATCTTTCAGAAGCTGCTTCATACTTACTGAGGTAACCAGGGAGTTGCTATGAAAAGAGGAGCTTGACTTCTCCTACCCCGCATTTCTTGACTATGACAGTGTAATTTGGGTCTCATTAATCCTAAACGATATCTTCCTGTTATCAGCATAATTGGCAGAAACGGCTTTAGTCTAGGCTAATATTAAAATAGTGGTCATAGCATCCCCCACCCATTTCCAAACAGCTTTATTTGCAGCACTGTGATGATATGTGTAATTGAAAGCTTGCCTTTTAAAAAATTTTTTTACTGAAAATCATATTTTATCTGGTCATTTTTGTTTATAATGGAAACTCTGGGAATTCAAAATTAACTGCCTTGCCCGTGAGCATCTTATAGACACCAGAAAATTTTTCAATCTTGTGTTCCACGTCATTCTGCTGGGCTTTCTACAAATGAACCTTTATGGGCCAGATGCCACCCAGTTTCACATGGATTCTCTTGCCCACAGTTTACCTTGGGAAATCGAGACTTTCAGACTGAGGATACTGGATGCGTTTGCTTATTCTTTGTACAGCTTTTTCCAGTTGGCTTGGGCAGAATTTTCCTCTGAGCGGTAAGGACAACATGCTTCTTACGAATTTTTTCTCCAACTCGTGTACCAGCTGGACTTGGATTTTCTATAAGACTTCAGTCATGGAACAGGAACAAAGATTATAATAACTTTTCGACTGCCACAAACTTCAATTTCCTTGGGCCCTATAGCTGGACCTTTATGTCTGAGTTCATCTGTAACTCCACAGAGCCTGGGAGATGCTGGAGTGGACTGAGTCTAGCTTCTTGTCGTTGGGGTTCATGACAATGGCGCTTCAAGCAGAACGTGACCACCTGCTCAGTGAGCTCCAGCCTAAGAAGAGGACTCAGTCTCGCCAGAGTTCCTCAAATCCTTAACCATCATTTATTAAAAGAAATGTGAAGAACATGTATCAGTGTCAAAGGCAGGAAGTTGGCACCATATATTGAGTCGTTTAGCATTTGCACATCATTCAGAAAGATCAATTATTATAATATTTATGTCAAACAGTCCAAGTTGTATCCACAAAAGCAGGACATCCATCCTTATCAGTTACGTATTTTTAGTTCCTAACATTGTTAACTAGATGTTGCATACTACAGGCAGTCACTTTCTGAATTCTGAGAAAGTAATAATTTTTATTTTCATTTAGACATTTCTCAATTTATCTTTATCATGTCTTTCCTTGAATTCAGTGCATTCTTGCTTCATGAATCCTGCCTGTAAACCCTTGCTGAATAAGCTGTAGTAACTGCAAGATGTCCTTAAGTGAGAGGTATAGCTCTGTTGCCTCATTACTCAATACTGTGGGGGAAAGATTGGGTAGAATGAACTTTACTGAGTTTTCCTCATACTTGAACTTTCAGTGTCTCCACAGAATCTTTGCTTTCTATAACAGCCTTGTGCCAAAGAAACAGTGAAGAAAGAAAGGGAAAGAATTTGTAGACAAAGATTAAATTTCTAGTGACCATGTTGCCAATTGGATTTCCTTAATCCAGTTATACCTCCCTAAGTTTTCCTCTTTCTGTGGAAGGCTGAAATTTTGTGCCAGGGAACCACTACTTTTGATGTTAATAATTTATAGAGGTTGGCAGTAGATATAATCACTTTAAGTGTTACGGGAATAGCAGCTGTGAATAACTTAAGTATCTATGAGGCTTGGGGAAAAAGAAGTAGCATTCCTATTATGTATTCAGAGCATCTTTATTTACAGTGCAGAATTAAACTCACTGCCCTAAATCAAATCAGAAGACTGTGATAAATTTGGATTTAACTATACTGACAAAATGGACAGCATATGGATTTTAAAATTAAATAGATAAATAAACTGATCAATATGGAGGGAAAACTAACAAGTACCTCATAAGACAAGGAGATGAAGGCTATTATGGAATGATTATGGTGAGATATATACATATATTAAAATGCAGTAAGCTCCATTTTGTGAGATTGCTGGTTTCACAGAATTTATGTTTCATCAGTATTTGCAGCTTTTATCCTAAAAACTCTAAAAGAAGAAAAATAACATTTAACATTAATCATTTAGCTTCATTTCACTTTCAAGATATTCCTTTTACTCATAGGTAAAGTCCTGTTTTCCAGGAATTAACATTTTCTGTCTTTACAAAAATTAAGGTGGTACCTACAAGTAGATGAATTCATTGCCCTAAAACATAATGCCCAGTTTTGTGCCACTAACTGTACTTGGAAACTCTCCTTTCTATATCAGTCTGAATTCTACCCAGGGGCTTTAGGGAAGATGTCTGGAAAATGTTCTAAATATTTTCTATACTAATGCTAACCAAAAGTAATTTTTGTTACCTGATTTTCATACTTTTATTACTCAAGTAAATGGTTTGATTTGGTGATCGAATAGTAGTTGTGAGACCTTACTGCATAGGCTCAAATCTTACCTCTTCCACCTCTTGACTATGCTACCAGCCTTAAACAAGTTACTTAACATCTCTGTGCCTCATGTCTTCATCTATAAGATAGGAATAATAATAGTCCTTTCAAAAAGAATTAGATGAGGTAAGAGATTATACATGTAAAATTCTTAGAAAGGTGCATGGCACGCAGAAAGCAAATAATAATAATAATATAAAAACAACTATTTTAGCAACAGTACACATTTGAGGGACTTTCTTTACTAGGCACATTGCTATGCACATTATATGTATTAGCATATTTAATTCCAATTACAATGCTATGAAATTGATATTATCATCTCTGTGCAAGAATACATGATTCTATGACACTTACTCAAGTCACAATATTTTGGCTGGCCTTAGTTGTATTACATGGTCCTCTAGAGCTGGGCCTTTGGTTTCTTCTTTTGTATTTTAACAATTTGAAGGCGAATTATTACTGTGACTTAAAATGTGATCATTCTGATGTGCCTAGATTCAAATTTATTTAGTCGACTAAGTCCCATGTATAAGATAATATGTTCAGGAATGCTCTCAGTGTGATTTATTATTATGTATTAGGTACAAATTACTGTCCCAGGTAACTCTTCCAATAGTAAAGTTAGAAACTGATCCTCATAGAATTTACATAACTTCCCTGAGTCACTGAGATAGCAGATAGCATAGTGATAACTTAACCCAGAATATTCTAGCCTTCACATCCCTGACATGTCTGAGGAAATGGATATTTAGGGTATCTGCCAGGTATGACGACAGGTATGAAACACAAGATTACTATTCCCAGGCAAAAGGGATGATTTCGCAACACACACAAAAATTGCATATCTGGGGGAAAATATTTTGTTTAAACAAATTTAACTTGAAGTACTTTTATTTGTTCATTTTTTACTTTATTTTTCATGTATGTATTTATCACAAAAATCCCAAACAGTTTCCAAAATGCAGTTCACTACAAGAATGCAGAGCAGACCTCAGACCTGCATTATTGAGAAGAATGTGTGAGGGAAGCTACCTTTAATTCCTGAAATAATTATTCAAATACCCTTATCCCTTCTCCCTAGAAAAAAACCCCACTGAACTTGTAGTGAAGTCATATAAAAGCACAAATATGATTATAGAAAGACTAAGAGAAAGAGAAACATAAAGAAAAGAAAAATAGGGGGAGAGAAATTAGGGGAAAAGGGGACAACTGTAATTGAAAAACCAAAATAAAAAAAAAAAAAAAGAAAAGAAAAATAAAGGAAAACTGAAGAAGTCTGCTAAAGAAATGCAAAATCTCGTAAGACCTAGCCAAGAGTATGTAATAACAAGAATCCAACACTACCTAACATAACCCTACAATCTCCTGCTTTGTCATTTCAGTCAGAAGGAAAATGGAAAGGTTATATTACACTGTGAAAGACAACTAATCCACCCAGAACTATATACATTCACTCTAAGACACATACATGCACTTACTTACACTCACAAATATGCTTCTGCTTGTGTGCAAAACACTACAGAAGGTTATCCCCTGTTAAATGAGGAAAGCAAGAACAGCAACAAAAAAGAGTTCTTTCTCTCTTCAAGGATATGAATAGGCCAATCAATCTGGTATTTAAGATTTCCCAAATGAAGATCAACCCTTGCCCAAACACTCAAAAGCAAAGCCCACCTTGAAGCAGTTGCTAAGTTATTAATTATTCATTCACTTATAAATGTGAACTAACCAAACAAGACACATAAAATATTCTGGGAATTCTAAGTAAAAGAGACTAAGATAAATAGTTAACATTACTCCCAATGAAAGAGAAATGTGAAAAAAGCATATACTCTTAAAATAAGATACACTGTGGCAGAAGCAATTAGAAGAAAAGGTTGTTTTTGTTTTTATTTTTCAAATCTAAATATATGCAATAAATATAAAATTTAAAAATTTAATAAATAGAATATGTTACTGAGTATATAAGTTTAACTACAAATTTCTTTAAACTTCTCTATGTTGGAAACTTTTTATCAGAAAATGTTGGATAAATCAATATATATATATTAGAGATAAAGTTTGATAAGCTTCTCGCGAAGAGCTGAAAACAGAAGGAAAAGAAATTTAAAAGTTGTAAAAGGTACAAAGAACTTGAAGAAACAATTCAGAAGCCCCAATATGCAACTAATAGGTGTTTCAGAAAGTTCAGAGAAATTAGAGTAAAGAATCAAAAAAATATGTAAAAAAAAATGTTACCCAAATCAAGACAGATGTTTCCAGATTGAAAGAGCCCACCCAGCATGAGTGAGGAAAATATGCAATTAATTACAACATACTGAAGTTTCAGAATTGGGGGCGGGAGGGGGGGAGTTAAAAAAAAGCTAGGAGATGCAGACACAGGAATGAGACCGAAATAGCATGACTGTCTACAGCATTGCTGGATACCATGGCAAGAAAGCAATTCCCTCAAAGCTCCCAAGGGAAATTATTTGTATCTTAGAATTCTATTCACACCCAAACTATCAATCATGTATGAAGAAAGAATTCAGCTACTTTCACACATGCAAGATTTCAAAAAAATCACTTCTAACAAACCCTCTATACAGTTGAAATGCATATCTTTTGCTCTGGCAAAATAAACAAATAACCTAAGAATGAGGAACCAGACCAAAAATAGATAGAAGCTAGGAAAGCATCAATGGAATCAGTTCCCAGGATCACTATAGTTCAGAACAGTCCCATGAAGTTAGTCTTTGCAAAATTTGAGAATATATGAAAACAGAAAAGTGAAGTAAGGGGAGAAATGGCATTAGAAAATATTCAAAGTGGGAAAACTCAAAATTTTGTAAAAGCCAATGCACCATTTATGATTTGGTTCTACAGTGAATAATTTTATGTAATCCAAGTCATGCAAACATCATTTTTATCAATGTTATCCACCCCCAAATTACAAATATGTAAAAAAAAAAAAAAAAGGAATGCAGTTAAAACAAATAAAAATAGAGTGCAAATGTGTGCACCTTACAAAGTACAGATAAAAAGACATTTGATGGAATAAAAATTAAACATACATGGTTAGAAAAGGTAACCAACAGAGTAAAAAAAATTGTAATAAAGCAAGAAAATGATATGATTATTATGATGGGGTTGCCAAATGAAATATAGATTACTCTGTTAAGTTGGGTGTTTAGATAAATAATTATTTTTTAATATAAGTATATTCCATGTTGTCTGAGTCTGTTTGGGCTATTATAACAGGACATTGTACACTTGCTGGCTTATAAACAGGGAAACTTATTTCTTAAAGTTCTGGAGACTTGGAAATCTAAAGTCAAGGTATTGGCAAATTGTCTGGTGAGAGCTTTTTTCCTGGTCTGCACGTGGCAGAAAGGGGTGAAGAGCTCTTTTGGCCTCTTTTATAAGAGCACTAACCCCATTCTTGAGGGCTACACCTTCCTGACCTAATCACCTCCCTCAGGCCCCACCTCTAAATACCCTCACATAGGGGATTAGGTTCCAGCATATGAATTTGGGAGGACACATTTAGTCTATAGCACATGTAATATTTGAGGCATACTTTTTAAATATATTACTTTTTGTTTGTAGGAAATTCCAGTTAAATTGGGTATTATGCATTTTTCTTTGTGATTTATGACAACCCTATATCATCAGGAAGAGGGAGAAAAGTTGAAAGTTCGTGCAACATAGCAAAATCCTTGCCTGATAAAGCATGAAATTAATATGTAATATTGAAAGTAAATAAATTAAAATGTGGAAACATAATACTTAGGAATATTGAGATATCAGAAGAAAAACTTAAGAAGCTAATAATCCAGCCTCTGGAGACACAGTTGGAGGTAATACAGTTAGCTTAGCTACATGCCTGTTAGCTTAATAATATTATAAACCTTTAAAAAATAAGTAATTAGTGGGTCACATTTCACTGACTACATTAAACAAAAGTGAAACTATAATGATAAAGAAGAGTGAAAACTCTTGATAGCAAAACTCTGAGTAGTTCTATATATGGAAATGTGTATAGTTAGAAGTAAAAAACACAAAATTACTACTCAGAGTATACTGGCAAGGACAATTATAATATGGGACATAGAACTAAAGCAGAAAGGTAGCTTCCAAATTTAGACAAGTATAAATTTAACACAAAGGGAAAAAGCATTCCCTGAGCTATATGGAAACCATTTGCCATGTTCCTAGTAAGGATGAAACATGGGTCCACACACATGATCATAATTAGAAGGATTGCTTATAACTGGTGCACACTTTCCATTATGTGGTGTGGGTTCAGTTGGTCACCCTGTAATCTTTCTATATCTTTACATAGCCCTGGATGACCATTCTCAGACATTGTTGGGATAAATATCTTGATGTCTAGGGTCCACAAACCAGAGAGGAAGTGCCCTTTCGTAGACTATCTTTATCAGAGTTATGTTTTAACTATTTGTAGGTGGGAGATATTAGGAAACTTCTTGTTCGGGTTTCATTAATAATCCAATAAAAAAATATCCACAAGGAGGAAGAGTTTGACAATGCTTTGTGTAATCTGAGGTCTTGGAGTCTGGGAGAAAAAGTTGGGGAAAAAATGATTGCAGAATCTACTTATAGTTTAGAAATAATTGAATTAAGTTGCTAAACACATAAGAGAATGCATAGCTGTTCTCAAAGTGACATAGGTTCTAATGATTTCTAAATCTAGTTTTGGCATGTTCTTCATTAATATAATACATCATTGGCTTGGGATGAAAAAAGCCACTATCTTCAAATTAAAAACTATGTATTTGTAGATACCCTGCCTTCTTTCATGGTCCAATTGGATTACAGATCACCATATTAAAATTCAAAATGTAAATATCATTGAAATTCAAGAGCATTCTGGAAAAAAATGAATGATATCTATACTACCAGGTCTATGTTTCCTTCAAAGTACTTCAGACTTATTCCTAAATAGGCTAATTCATAAATAATGCTGCAGGTCCAGAATGTAAAAGTGGCACTATTTCAAGATTTTGCTGCACAGCACAAAAGCTAAATAAATCTAACTACCTTACCTACAGGGTAGATGGTAAGATACTAGAGGCAAAGTTATATTATTTCTGCACAACACTGGTGAAAAATAAGTAAGAAACTTTAAGGAGACTTAGCTAAGAACACACCTACATGCCTTTTGTTTTAAATAGTGCAATATAAAGTTCAACAATATTAGATCCAGAGGAAGTCATTTCTTGTAATATATTTTTTGCCTAAAGACAGATTTTAAAAACAGATGCAATTTTCTTTTCTCACTGAGACAAAACAAAATCATATGATTATTAAATAAGACAAAGAAAGGTAAAAGGGAAGCTGTGCAAACACTTCGGAAAACAGTTTGACATTTTTTAAATAAAATTAAATATAAACTTCCCATATGACCCAGTAACCCCACTCTAAGATGTTTACCTAAAAGAAATGAAAAGATATTTCATACAAAGACTTGCATAAAAAATTTATAGCAGCATTGTTAATAATTGAAAAAAAAAGTTGAAAACAATCTAGATATCCTTCAGTGGGTGTATGGATGTACTCTGGCACATTTACAGAATGGAATATTATTTAGCAATAAAAAGAGAAAGAACTATTGATTTACCCAACTCACACATGAATTAATCTCAAACATTATACTAAGTGAAAGAATCCAGTTTCGAAAGGTTACATTTATTATAGAAAATGTCAAAATACAGCAGCAGAGAACAAAAAAATGATTGCCAGATGTTGGGTTGGGGCTGGGTATGAATATGGAGGGGCAACATGAGGAAATTCTCTGAGATAACAGAATTTTTCTGTATTCTGGCTATGCTGGTTGTTATGAGAATCTATTTACATGTAAGAACTCATAACTGTACACTGAAAAATAGTGAAAGTTATTGCATGTAAATTTTGAAAAAAGCAACATACAATAACAATTTCTATCAAGGTGAAATGAAAGGGGGATTGGGACACAGATTTCAAAGGAGATAAAGCAGGGGAGATAGAAATGTGAAACACCATTGAGATCGTGTTTAGGCAAATCCAACAAAAATGAGCCTGCACCTAGGGAAACACAACCGACCATAACCTGAAATAAATATGGGTCTAACCCTGTTACAGAGTGAAAGGGGGTTCTTTCACGTGTGCCTTGGGGTAAAACCCAACAACCAGTGTTGAGGAAAACAGGTCTTTATTTACAGTATTCCAACCTGGGGAGGGCAGTGAGCACTTCAGCTCAGAGCCCTGTTCTCCCACAGGATCTAGCACTTCCCTTGCTCCCCAAAAGCTAGAAGCCAAAAACATGCCCAGAAGTTCCCTATCCCTTATCTGTCAGCTGTGTCCTTCAGGATCTGGGGTACGATGTTATCAGCCTCCAAATAACAGTCCAGGAAAACATGTGCCATGTTGCACTGGATCATGCATGGTTCTCCGTTTGCCCTTTCAAAGCCGCATGGTATTCTTCCTTCTCAAAACCACCTGCAGAACTCAGCTAAAATGTCTGCCACCTATTTTTAACCCCCTGACTGTGTCCTCTGACACAGTGGGTGCAGTAACCAGTTCTGACCATTCACAGAACCCTGAATAGGCCCTGTATGCTTTCTGTACCATTCCATTGTCCAAAAACCCCTTCCATCTTCTTGGGGCCTTGGAAGTATCAAAGCCATTTGTGTAACAAAGACACTAGCCACTAGCCACAGGCATGTGAAGGCATCCTGAAAGCTGTTTCCTTTCCCCATCCCCCAACCCACAGGCTCTGGGGATTTTTGGACACCCCCACTCTGTAACAAATCCATATATTCACATATGTATGAAATGTTCTACTGCTTAACTGTACTAAAATAGAAAACCCAGGGAATCAACAGCTCCAATCAGAAGGAAGCATGACTTACACATTGCCTGCTTTGTGGGAGGTGTTCATGGAGTTGCTTCATAAAATGTTGCTAAAATCTGAAAGCAGACCATTACTCATATAAAACAAAAACAAATTAATATCTGACAAAGGGAACATGAGCATACAATGGAGTAAAGATAGCCTCTTCAATTAATGGTATTGGGAGAACTGGACTGGTACATGCAAAAAAATGAAACTAGACCACCAACTTACACCTTATATCACAATAAACTCAAAATGGAAAAAGAACTTAAATAGAAGTCATGATACTACAAAAGTCCTAGAGGAAAACATTAGGCAGGAAGACTTCAGATATCCTACGCAGCAATATTTTTCTAATATATCTCTTAGGGCAAGGGAAAGAAAGGAAAAAATAAATGAGACTATATCAAACTACAAAAGCTGCACAGCTAAAGAAACCATCATTAAAATAAAAAGGAAATGGGGGAAAATTGGGACAACTGTAAATAGAACAACAATAAAATAAAGAAAAAATAAAATAAAATGCTCCTAGTCAAAAAAAATTAAAAAGAAAGAAAGAAAGAAAAAGAAAAGGGAACCAGCTGTAAAGGAGAACATATTTAATGACGATATATCAGACAAGGGTTTGATCTCCAAAGTATTTAAAGAACTCATATGACAACACCGAGAAGATAAACAATCCAATTAAAAAATGGGCAAAGGATCTGAATAGACACCTCTCCACAGACGATATACAGATGGTCCACATTACTAGCCATCAGAGAAATGCAAAGTAAAATGACATTGAGATATCACCTCACATCATTCAGAATGGCCATCATAATAAATCAACAAACAAGTGCTGGCGAGGATGTGGAGAAAAGGAAACCCTAGTGCACTGTTGGTGGGAATGCAGACTGGTGCAGGCACTGTGGAGAACAGTATGGCATTTCCTTAAGAAACTAAAAACGGAACTGTCTTTTGACTCAGCAATTTTGTTGCTGGGAATATACCCCCAAAACCCCAAGTCACTGATTGAAAAGGACTTATGCACACCTATGTTCATAGCGGTGCTATTTACAATAGCCAAGTGCTAGAAGCAACTTAGTGCCCATCTGTAGATGAGTAGATCAAATAACTGCGGTACATTTACACAATGGAATACTACACCACAGAAAAAAAGAAAGAACTCTTACATTTTATGACAATATGAATGGAACAGGAGAGTATTATGCTAAGTGAAATAAACCAGTTGATGGAAGACAGATACCATATGATCTCACCTATAACAGGAATCTAATGAACAAAATAAACTAAGAACAAAATAGAACCACAGGCATGGAGACATGGATCCAACTGAAAGTGACAGAGGGGAGTAGGAGGGGTAAAATGGTGGAAAGAAGGGGAAGGGACTAGACAAAAAACATGTATGAATGACTCACGACATGGACAACTTGTGGGAATTGAGTGGAAGGAGAGGGTTGGGATGGGCCAAGGAGTGCAAAGGGGAAAAATTGAGACAACTATAATAGCATAACAATAAAAAATGATGAAGAAAATAATTAGAAAAACAAACAAACAAAAGCCTATTTTAGTTGGAAAAAAGCTACAGAAGATACTGTGCTTAACAGACTTTCTATTCAGAGAGCTATTCAGAAGTGAAGGGGTCAGGGCACTTGATTAGGTGCTCTTTACCAACATCCCACAGAAGGATGGGCAGGATGTGGAGCAGTTGAAAGCCATGTAGTCAATACTTAATGCAATAATTTAGAAAAAATATTATAGCCTTAGCACCTGGGAAAATAATGATCTTAACAGAAGGAAACTTAGTTTTTGAGACTGATATGTCTGCAAGATAAATGCAAGTGCTGAGGGCTAGGGGTTGAAGCAGGCACCCTATTTTCCCACGGAAAAGGGAAGCTAATTTTCATGATGTATGGGAGAGAAATCTGATATTTCAAAAGGGAATAATGTGATATAGAGTTAGAATACAGGAACATGTTTAAGCAGTTAACAGAGACAGAGTTAAGGAAGAAAGCACTATTTCTTCCTGATATGGCAGAAGGAGAAATTTAAAGACAAAAAATGTGATGTGTGTAAAAAGTGAGTTATTATCTTGTTGGAGAAATGCAAAATTATCACCAACACTACCTCCATCCACAACCTCCTTCTCCACACAACAGTTTTGCCAACAAAATATTCACCACAACTCACAAACACACGACGCACTGAAAGGCAGAAGAGACCAGGTCTCCACACAAGTTAACATAAGGTTAAACAGAGTTGGTCCATGGCAGCTGGGCTACAGCTGATATTTGAGTTACCTAATATGTGAATGGTCTTTCCAAATGCTTTCCAAGAAAAAAATCAATAAATAAATGACTGCTACAACATTTCTGTAAATTACCTTCTGCAGCTGTCCTGATGGATTGCACAAGGTAAAACAAATAGCCTCAGTCTTGTGGAAGTTGAGGGTAGAGGTGCTTTTCCAGGGTAAATTTCATGTTAAAGATTGTCCAGTTCTATTTGGAAATCCTTTTCTTCAGGAATAGTTCTATTCCACCACCTAATATTTCTAGCTGCAACTTGAGAATTAAAAGGATTTTTTTTTTGCTTGCTGCCTTACTCAAGGTATTAATTGTGTTTTTAGTTTATATTGTTCGCCCTTTTCATATTATGTTGCCTCATTTAATACTAACAAGAGTTAAAATAAAGTAGTAGAGCAGACTTATTACCAATTAAAATATGAGAAAATTGAGGGTCAAGTATCAATGTGTGCAGAATCACACTGCTTGTAATTGGTAAAGGCACACATTAAATTCAGAGGGCTTTTTTTCCTTTCCTTTGTTGTGGTTTTGTTTTATTCAAATCAAGATAACATTCACTTATCACAACAAACTTGAAAAACTTGGAAAAGAAGTTCAAAAGAGAAATCCAAAGTTTGCAAAGTGAAAATATTGAGAGAGGTGTTAACATTAATTTCTGATGTAAGAATCGCAGCATATTCTATTCAACTAGATCAGGATATTAAAAAAAAACAGCATAACACATATAGTGTTACATTCTTGAGCTAAGAATAAATAACTACAAGGAAAAAGTATTGCTTTCAAATAAGGAAAAACACTATCTTTGCATCTTCAGTATGTGTGGTTTTGTTGTTGTTGTTTATTTAATATTTTAAAGATTTTTTTAAAGATAATTTTAGGTTCACAGCAAAACTGAGAGGAAGGTACAGAGATCTGCCACTTAACCCCTGCCCCTACATGTGCATGGGCACTACAATTAACTCTCCCCACCAGAGTGATACATTTGTTAGAATGGATAAAACTACATTGACAAATGATTATAATTCAAAGTCCATAGTTTGCCTTAGGGTTCACTCCTGGTGCTGTACATGCTATAGGTTTGGACAAGTATACAACAACATGTGTCCATCATCATGCTATCATACTTTTACTTCCCTGTAAATCTTCTGTACTACACCTATTCCTTTCTCCTCTTAATCAATTATCTTTTTATTGTTCTTCATAGTTTTCTTTTCAGAACATCACATAGTTGGAATCTATAGCATATAGCCTTTTCATAACTTTTTTCATTTAGTAATATGAATTTAAGACTCATCCATGTCTTTTCTTAGCTTGATAACATTTCCTTTTAGTGCTGAATAATATTCCACTCTCTGGATGTACCACAGTTTATCCCCTACTGAAGGGCATAATGGTTGCTTCCAAGTTTTGTCAGTTATGAATTTCAAGGTATTATAATTTGGGGCAAGTTTTTGTGTGGACTTAAGTTTACAGCTCCTTTGAATAAATGCCAAGGAGTGTGATTGCTGGATTGCATAGTAAGGTTATGTTTAAAACACAGCCAAATCATCTTCCAGCATGCACTGTGCATTCCTACCAGAAGTGAATAAAAGTTTTTGCTGTTCAACAGCCTAGTCAGTATTTGGTATTGTCAGTATTTTATTGTACATTTTGACCAATCCAATAGGTGTGTAGTGGTATCTCATTGCTGTTTTATGTGCCATTTCCCTAATGGCATATTATGTCGAGCATCTTCTCATATGCTTATTTGCAATCAATATATACATTTTGGTGAGGTGGTTGTTAAGGTCATTGGCCCATTTATTAATGAGCTTTGTTTTCTTTTTGTTGAGTTTTTAAATTCTTTGTCTATTTTGGATGCAGTTACTTATCAGATGTGTCTTTTGTAAATATTCCTCCTTGTCTATGGCTTATCTTATTGTCTTGATATTGCCTTTCACATAGAAATTTTTAATTTTGGTAACATCCAGCTTATCCATTATTTTCTTCATGGATCATGTTTAGTGTCATATCTAAAACAGTCATTGTAATATCCAAGGTCATCTAAGTTTTTCCTGTTTATCTTCTAGTTTTGTAGTTTTTGCATTTTATATTCAGATCTGTGCTCCATTTTAAGTTAATATGGCCTGGTTTCATGTATGTGTATTTCTTTTGTATGCCTGAAAATATGCACACCTGTCCATCTACTACATCTTTCGCATGGGCATCTGAGTTAACTTAGAGATGGTCTGGGTTTGAGATTTGTTATTGCTATAGTCATTCTCCTAGTACCGCTCTCCAAATTCCTCTGGCATCACTTTTGACTTAAAGTGGAAGTGAGGTTGCAAAAGTTTTTCTTCTGTTTCTTTTACTCTTAGTTTTAAAAATTCCTTTTTCCCTGTGCCTTAGTTTTGGGCTCTTTGTGCTCTTGAACTCTTCTGACAACATCCGCTATTATTTGTGACTTGATGCTGTTAGCTGGTGATGATGGTTCGTTTGGGAGAGGACACAATTCTCTTGTGTTAATTAAGCCTCAATATTAAGTAGGCAACATGTCTCTGCTTGTCAAGACTGCGATTGCAGTTCTTCTAACCCTCCTTTAGCGGTATTTCTGTTCCCAGCACGTGTATCCTGCCCTGTCCTCCCCTCTACCCCTAAGATGGGTTTTTGTGTTTTGTTTTGTTTTTTTTTGTTTTGTTCTTGTTTTTCCTGTTACTTTAACCTAGCTGCCATTTCTTTTCATGAATTCACTAAATGTGATAGTGTTTAATAGCTTTCCTCAGATACAGATTGACTTTTCATCTGTAAAAGACTAGGGAGAAAGATTCAGGTGATTTCATACCCTTCTCTTAGCAGTTACTTTTCCCCTCCTTCAGGTCTACTAAGAAGGGATACTTTATGACAGAGTTAGACAATGGGTTTTATGGAAAAAAAAAAAAAAAACTTGCAAGAGAATGTGAACTCCCCTTATGTCTACAGCCCCCAATGCTCCACTCTTTCACCAGCCTACACTTAGCCTCCACCAATTTGTTAAGTTCTCTAGCTCACTTTTTTCCCCTCACTACCATGTAGTTGCATCTGCTGACATTGCATCTTTCCCAGCTGATATCTGCATTTCTTTAGATTTCAGGCTTCTTCATTGCACTATGACCCCAACTCTCTGATGGGCTCAAAAAAATTCATAAACTTTCAGTTTGTCTAGCTACATTTTATGAAATGTGGAAGTGATGCTATTTCCAGTTCTCTGTATCCTTAGGAGAAACCAGAATCATGCCTCGATTATTTTATATTTTGATTTTTAATTTTAAACAATTTCCAAATGATTTTTAAAAGTGCCAATTGATTTAACTAAATTAAGCAAAACTGTAGTAATATCAACTTCTCTGGTTCTCTGTTAGCCACTTTACCACTTTCTCCAAACTTGAAGCAAATCTTTCTGCCTGTTTTTCACAGTCATCCTTCTGTTTCAACAATTTCATCAGTCAAACTCTGTTAAGTGGTAAAAATGTGCTCTAAACTAATGGCTCTCAAACTTTTAGTTTTTGATCCTTAAGAATTATTTCAGGGTGCTTATTAAAATGGAACTTGCTTAGTTTAGTTTTACCCATGGGAAATCAGATTTCCTAGATTTAAGATGGAGCTAGGAAATGTGCATTTCTAATAATACACTCTGATATTCTGATACAGGTAATTCCTTGACCATTCTCTGAGAACTTCTGACCTCAGCATTTATCCTAGTAGGCTACTAATTTCTTCCATTTATATTTTGTTTGGTCTCACTCTCCATAATTTTCTTATTTTTCAAGGATATTTCTTCTACTCCTATTCTCTACCTGAAAGCAAGGATGATCAACTACTTAATAATTGGTGAAGCCTCTGCACTAACCAATCAGAGCAGAGGCCATCCCAATCAAAATAGATGTCAACAATAAAGAAGTCATATTTTTGTATGTGTCAGTTTGTACATAGTTTTTTCTTAAACAGCTTTACAGAGAAATAATTTATATATCATAAAATTTAGCCATTTGAAATGTGCAATTTAATTGCACAGTGTTTCCCATTTTCTTAAAATTGATATGTGAATGTGCATTATTATTACCAAAAAGTAATTTAAATTACTTTTCTAAAGAGACATTTGTCTCTTATCTTGAATTTTCCATGGTCACTTGCCTACTCCCTCCATCTAATAGATGTTTTTTAAGCACAGTTTTATTGGATAAGTGAGTAAATAATGTTGATTCTTAAATATTTTCGATTTACTTAAGTGTATATATTTGTTCCCATTGCTGCAGTACTCAAGGGTCTAAACACACTAAAACAGAACAACAGCTACAAAAAAAATAGAAGTCCTCTTGATTGCCAAGGTTAGCAATATAGTTCTATAAAGATTTGAATGAGTCTAGGTGCAGGGCATTACTATTCTAATAAAAACAAAAGATTAAAAAATAAACACATGTACACACATATATAACCTCTCCACATAGTATATAATAAGTATTCATACATTCAATGTCCTGTATTACTCACCTGAGAATTCAATTAAGCAACTTATATACTCTCTCTAGTCAAAATACTCTTTGTAGATACTTTGTTGCATCACATACCTCCTGGAAATGTCAATATTCCAATACAAACAATCTCAAGAATGACATTTTGTTACAATACTCATGCATTTAAAAAAAAATATCCTGATGAGCAGCACTAAGAGAGAAGATAACATACATTCAATTTAACAAGTTATATTTTTTCCTACCAATTCTCTAAGGTAATTATAAGACTCAACTGTTTGGTGTACTCTCTTATAAATCTAGGATATATTCCTTAATCTCCATAACTCTGTTCTTACAAGTCGTTCTGGTTGTAACTCAGCTGTCAAGTATACTTTATTCCACTAAGACTGAAATCTTCTACACTATCTGTGTTAAAAATTGTCATAAAATATCTAAAACACAGCCACCTGTATTTTCAGTCAGGAGTGACAAAAATATTCCAGATATAGTTTATACTGTTGTCTCAAGATAAAAGAAAATAGAATTAAAGCAAACCAATTAACTGTGTATTCTTTTTCCCTAAACTGACAATTCCTTTATATTTCTTCTCTAAATATTTACTTCTGTCCATCATGCAAGTCTTTCATTTTGTCAGCCTTTATCATTTTCCTTTTATTATACCTGGTAGGAATATAATGTCAGTCATTTGGATGTTAGAGGAAATTCAAAGAAGACCCTTGTTTCCCCTTTGGTTATATAGACATCCCTGAAACCATACCTGGCCTACATACCCTGAGGATGATGAATGTTTCAATTCTTTTAGGTTCATGTCCAACAATAGTTTAGAGATGATCATCAAAGAAAAAACCCTTAGGAAGATGAGCCTTGTAATAGTTGAATGTCAGCTCATTACTGAAAGCTGCTAAGGATAAGGAATGGGCCATGTGTCATTTTTATAGATTTTTTAAAGATCTGAAGCATGTCATATCTTAATTCAATAAATATCATGTCAAGAACTGGTCCCTCATTAGGAATGCAACAGTGATTATGATAAACAAGGTCTCTACTATCATTTGGTTTTCAAGAATAGCAAGAAAATAGACCTTATAAAAATAAATCAATATCCAAGATAATTTAAAATACTGGTGATTACTATATTGACACCATCCCTCAGCTCCCATTCTCAAATTAATGAAATAAATTGCCGTTGGGAAAGACTTAGGGAAAAGCACGGCCACTTCACAGAAAGCAATCAAGAAAGTCCTTCCTATGAAGTAACCAATGGCGACGAGCCTGCATAATGAGAGGGAGCTAAGTAGTCCAAGGGAAGAGTCTTTCTTTCTGAAGCCTTGTCTCCAGGGCCAACAAAAGCAAAGACCTTTGAAAATAAACTCAATGTATATAGAAACAAGGACCAAGCCAGTGTGAATCCTGGGCAGGATAGAATGACATATGTGTGGGGAGCAAAGCAACTGGAAATATCTTTTAATATTTTATAAATCAAGATAAAAACTTAAGATTTTTATTTTCTAAGAAGAAGGATGACAAGCCATTGGAAGATTTTAATTAGGGAAATAGCATAATTTCCTTTACATTTTAAACTATCGCCCAGGTTACTTCAGGAAGAACGTATTGCAAATAAGGGAGTTGGAAACATGATCAATTAGAAAAAGATAATGGCATGAACTAAGATTATAGAATGGAGATGAAAGAAGAAAAAGATGTGTAATATATTCAAAATATGTCATAAGATGAATTCAATAGCTTTGGAGTCAAATATCTATTGGCTTAAATATTACTTAAAAATTGACTAGGTGTGAAGCTTTGACCAAATAATTTAATTTTAATTTAATTGCAAATGAGTAGTTATGAATAGTACCAACAGGTGGCAACATGTGATAGAGTGTAAAAATTATGACACATTTTTCTCATCCTTGCATCTATGCTCTTGTATTATGATTATGCAGGTCTTCCTAACAAGAAGTGGAATCTGTTAATTCAGTCCTTAAATTTGCATTGATCATGTCATTTTCATTGGCCAATGGAATATTAGCATGATGATGCAAGCAGAAACTTAAAAGTTATTGCACGATAAGGTTTTTCTGCTATGAATGCTTTTGGAATTCCTGCTGCCACCACTTTGGGACAAAATCCTGGCTGGCATGCTCTTTGATGGACTACATGTGACCCAGTCATGTTTGTCTCATAGCCTACAGCCAGTTAATCACCAGCTGCAGAGCCTTCCAATAGACTGGCAGGTGGCTGTATTTACATAAGTGATCTTGGTTGAGACCAACAAAACAGCCCAGCTAGGGCCAGCCTAAATCTCTAACCCACAAAAATGTGAGTTAAATTATTGTCTCAAACCACTAGACTTTGGGGTACTTTTCTTATAAAGTCAGTGAGGATTAGAGCTGAAGATTATTAGACACTAATTAGAGTTTGTAAATGGAAACACTGGAAGAGTAAAATTCTCCAAGATGCATTAGAAGTTGGCAATAAATCATTATTTGGGGTTTGAAAGTCAAGGGAAATAGCTCATCTTGATTATAACAGAGACATCAACAGTATTCCTATCTTAAAGAAATTTATATGCCATACTAAGAATCTAATTAAAAAAATATTTTTTTGGTGCCAGTGCTTCATAAAACCAACATAGAATCAAATTAATAGGAGTTCCTTAAAACACAAGTACAGTTCCTATCTCACACTTACTGATTTTGAAATTTTGGGTTAGGAATAATTGTAGATACATACTGTGGAATGTCAACTTAAAAATGTACTAGAAATTTTACTTACTGTGACAATTTAAATTTATAATAAATCATTTTAGATTTCAACATATTCTTCTTAAAATGTTTGCAGTCCCCTTTCAATTTACAAAAGGAAAGATGGGTGTTTGTCATGAAAACTTTTATGTACTTCTCTGAAGTAATAGCTCTCATAAGTAAAATTATATTTCTGATAAAAACATAATCCAGGACTTTCAACCAAGATGGAAGCATAGACAGACACACTGTGTCTTGCTCCACAACTAAGAAGGAATACAACTACCTCAAAACTAGAAACAACCAGAAGTTCCAGAAAATCAAACTGTATGGAAGTCCAACAAACAAAGATATAATGAAGAAATACTCACCCAGACAGCTAGGAGGGGCAGAGCTGGGGTGGAGAGGACACAGTGTGGTGGTGGCAGCAGCAGCAACAGCAGCAGACTGGCAGAAAGCACAGTCACATGTTTTAAAAAGTCAGGAGGGACACCTGGGGAGTGTTCCCAGCTCCTCACTAGACTGCGCAGCTAACAGTCCCAGCACTGGGGGGGAACCAAGCCTCTGTGCAGATCAGTGGGAACTGGATGGAGGAATAAATTGCTGGTCTCTCAGCAGATTCTGCTTGTTTAAAGAGTCCCCAAAGTCCTAGAACATCTACAGACCCACCCACTCTGGGAACAATGGCCAGGGGCAACGGCTAGAGGGGTGCCAGTCCCACATGGAAGTGGGAGAAGTGCCTGGAAAAGGAGCGAGTGCTGGGCAAGCTGCATTGTTCCCTCTCAGACCCCTCCTCCACATACAGCACCGCAACATGGTGCAACAGGTCACCCTTTACTGATGAATCCCTAATGCTTTGCCCCTTACAACATAACAGGAGTGACAGCTCTGCCTAAGACACAGAAACAAACAAACACAGGAGCCTGTCAAGATGAGGAGACAGAGAAGTATGGCCCAAAAAAGGGAATGGATCAAGGTTCCAGTGGGAGAACTAAGTGACAAGGCAATAGCCAACCTAACAGATGAGGAGATAACCAACCTAATAAATGCAGAGTTCAAAACACTAGTGATAAAGATGCTCACAGGCTTGACAGATATGCTTGAGTATGGCAAACGCATAAGAGAAGAAGTGAAGGTTATGCTAAGTGAAACGAAGGAAAATCCACGCAAAACCAATGGTGAAGGGAAGAAAACCAGGGTTCAAATAAACGATTTGGAACATAAGGAAGAAAAAAACAGTCAGCCAGTACAGAATGAGGAAACAAGAATTGAAAAAAATGAAGAGAGGCTTGGGAACCTCTGGGACAGCCTTAAACGTACCAATATCCGATCGTGGAGGTGCCAGAAGGAGAAGAGGAAGAGCAAGAAATTGAAAACTTATGTGAAAAAATTATGGAGGAAAACTTCCGAAATTTTGAGAAGGAAATAGACACACAAGTCCAGGAAGCACAGAGAGTCCCAGGTGAGCTGGACTCAGAGGACACCACACCAAGACACATACATCATAATTAAAATGCCAAAGGTGAAAGATAGGGAGAGAATCTGAAAAGTAGCAAGAAAGAAGCAAAGAGTTGCCTACAAAGGGGTGCCTATAAGACTATCAGCTGATTTCTCAAAAGACACTTTGCAGGCAAGGAGGGACTGGCAAGCAGTATTCAATGTGATGAAGAGCAAGGACCTACAACCAAGATTATTCTATCCAGTAAAGCTATCATTTAGAATGGAAGGGCAGATGAAGTGCTTCCCAGACAAGGTAAAGCTAAAAGAGTTCATCTTCACCAGCCATTATTATATGAAATGTCAAAGGGACTTACTTAAGAAAAAGAAGATCAAAACTATGAACAGTAAAATGACAATAAACTCACAACTATTAACAACTGAATCTAAAAAATAAAAACAAAATACAACTAAGCATATCAGAATAGGAACAGAATCATAGGGATGGGGATCATCTGGAGGGTTATCAGCTGGGAGGGGGGAGGGGGAGAAATGAGAAAATGGTGCAGAGATTAGAAGCATAATTGGTTGGTACAAAATAGATAGGGGAAAGTTATGAATAATATAGGAAAGGGTGAAGCCAAAGAATGTATATGCACAACCCATGGACATGAACTAAGGGGGGTGGGATTGCTGGAGGGAAGGGGGTACTGGACAGAGGGGAGCAGAGGGGGAAAAAACAGAATTACTGTAACAACATAATCAATAAAATATACTTAAATATATATATATAATCCAAATTCCAGGAATCAAATTTATAAAATATCTTTCACAATAGAAGTATTATGTATGTGTGTGCAATTCCTATATATTACATATATACATTAGAAACAGAAAAAAATTTGTCTTGGCTTCTAGATGTAGATATTACCTATTGTTTTGGCTTAATCAAATCATTCATCTGCTCTGCCCCTTCGTTTTCACTGTAAAACGAGAGTGTTGAATCAAGGTCTCTAAAGTAACTTTTGCTTCCAAGATTTTAAGATTTATGATCCAATTCCCTATTTTCAATTTCATATAATCCAATATATACTAACCATTTAATTTAACCTTGCCACTACTCTCACATGAGTATACCTTGTTTGCTTAAGTAATTATGTACACATAAAAGGACTAGTTCATTAGTCACAATCTACTTTGTGGATGTAAGCAGTGAATGGCCCAAGACATCAACGTATTCCATCTATTCAGTATAAGCTTCTTCCAAATCAATATTATGTGGTCATCTGTCAGGAAAATACAACCGTGACTGATCACTACAGGTGCACCTTCAACCTTTTTATTGATTTGCCATCTTTGATTTATAAAATATATCATGATTTTCAATTAATGTTATTCAGTTGTGTTTGATTGCTTCAATATTTGAAGGGTTTCATTACTGATTTGTTTTAATACCAATCACATTAAGCATCTAATCCATGCTATTCCATTTTTTTTAGAACATGTCAATATATTTATTGCATTCAGTTTTTAAACTGTTCTTATACTGAAAGAAAATGCTACACCATTTTTCTTTCACACATAACACTATTTTATTGCTTTGTATTATTTAGAAAGGTAAAGATTAAATTACCAAGAAGAGGAGAATTATGATATAATATCAAAGAACTTAGGTAGACTTATTAAAGAACGTGATCTCTAAAAATGGTAACATTGGCTCTGCACAGAGGCAGAATAAGAGACCACTTTCTGGATCTGATTTGAAGGATACAAAAATTCTAATCAAAATAAAATAATCACTTTGACAGTTTAGTTCACAACTTGAAATTCTCTTTATTAATGTAATTTTGAACATGAATAAATCTAAGAGTTTCAATGCTCACCTTGGTTTCTCCTGATGACGCACCCTGTGCTTCCTGTGCCTGAGTCCTGTTCAGGATCTGACTCAGAAACTCTGAGATGTTTACAATGGTAGCAGTTGTGTTTTCAAGAAGCTCCACAGAAGGTTCAGATATTCAACAGAGTTTGAGGACCACTAATTTGGACTAATTATTACCAACAAACTATAGAAAAGTGATTCATGAAAAGCTGGATTCTGGAATTAAGTAAAAAGAGAGTTCTTTGTTAATATAGACCTTTCCATGCTGTGCTTCAGAGGAGTAACTGCAGCTGTAAATATCCAAGCCATAGCAAGAGGATGTTAAATAGGAATTTAAATGAATAATTAAAAGGCAATCAGAGGCAGGTAATGGATATAAAAGAAAATAAATATTGTTAAGAAGTAAATAATATGAGTCAGTAAAGAAAAAAGAGGACAGTTTTTTATTAGAAGTTAAAAGTAAACATATAAGCCTGTACAAATGACCCATGTGTTCAAGCAATTCTCTAAGTGTTCAAGACTCTCTCAGGTCACTTTTTTTTCTAGTTGCAAAAACAGTCTTTAGTATGTTCGGGACAATTGTAATTTATTTTAAAATTAATGTAATATAATAATATAGCAAAACCTGAATTTATCAATTATTTGCCACTTTTTTGATGCTTTTTTTTTTCATTTGTTTTCATGTTGCTATAGCCACAATGTAAATTCAGCTAACACAAGTTGTGGCTTTATGTCTTACAGTTGCTATCAGCCAAGCCATTTTGATGTAGTTTCTAAAAATTTTCTGTTGATGCTTTCTGGTAAGATTTAGAAAGCATTTAGGATCAGTGAGTCTCAAATTTAAATACATTAAATATTTTACAATTCTTGCCACCTTCTTGCTAGCATACCAAGACATAGGATATACACCAATTAATTTATCATTGTAATTTTATTATTATGTTTTTAACTATATTTATGTGAAAATTATTTAAGACTGAGTTTTGGGGTTTTTTGTTTGTTTGTTTCTGTTTTTAATAGCTCATTTCAATTAAAATCCTGGGTCAAAATGGAAATCTAAGGCATATCTTGAGTTAGTTATCTTACTTTCATTTATTATTTTCCAAGTTCTCAAAGTTATTTGAGAACTTTTAAGACTGAGAGCTTGTCTAATAATAATTATTATTATTATAGAATACAAATGTAAACTTTTAGGACCTTTCCCTGGAAATTCTGATTTATTTTTGGGGGAGAAATCTATGTTTTTTTTGTTGTTGTTGTTTTTTGTTTTTTTAATAAGATCTTAGGTGATTTTGTGATTAGGCAAGTCTGATTAGATTTGTTTGTAAGTTTCCTAGTTGATGAGGTGATGAGTGACAGAGAAGGTTTTAATGGGATGAAGAAAAAACAAATCAGTTTAGTAAAGATCTATATTGATGTATCTCCCCCAGGATAATTGACATCAGACAGCTGGAAATTGGGAGTGTGTGTAAACTTAGAGAAACTGCTGGACAGGTAAAGGCAGTTATCAGTAATCTAATGCAGGCGCAGAGTCAGAATACAAAACAGCCAAGCTGTCTAGCCCCACTGAGTAAAGGGGTCCAGCATTCTAATTTCAAAAATGATAAAACCTAATCATCCAATTTAGTTTGATAGTGTATGACAGCAGGTATTCAGGGTAACTGAAAATGTTCAGGGGCCAGTGCAGTGGAACAGATCGTACCTCTTGCAGCTTTTCAAATCCCCAACCAGATAACAAATACTTTCACAACAAAAGCTCTGCCATACTTACTAATAAGAATATGTGAGGAATCAAGTATACAGTAGATCCTCATTATTTGTGGGTTCCACATTCTCAAGTTTACCTGTTTAGTAAAATTTATTTGTACTCAAAATCAGTTCTTTAAGCATTTCTGCAGCCATTTGCAGACCTGCACAGGGGGACAAAACTATGAGTTGCTCAATGTGCTCATTCTAACAGAGCTTGAACAAGGCACACTCTGCCTTCTTTCAGATCTCACACTAGAAACAATGCCCTTTTCACAGTCTAAATAGCACCACATTATTGCATATTTGTGCTTTTTAATTTGTAATTTCACTATTTAAAATAGCTCACAATCAATTAAAATGCAGAGACCTCCAGTCAAGATGGCAGCATAGGTAAACATGCCTCTTCTCCTCTCACAACCACATCAAAATTACAACTAAACTATAGAACATCTATCACTCAGAACTGTCAGAATTAGACTTGAATGGAAGTCCAAAAACTATGGAATTAAAGAAACCACACCCATCCAGACTGGTAGGAGGTGTGGAGATGCAGAAGTGCTAAATGTGCTGGTCCTGTGCCCATATATAATAGATAAAAATTCGGGAGGGATCTCTCAGGATCAAGGAGTCCCAGCTCCATATAAGGCTCCCCTAGCCCAGAGTTCCAGTGCCAGAAAGATTCTGGCTGCAAAAACAAGCAGGATTGAGACAGTGGAAGAAACCTCTGGAGTCCCAAACAGTTCCTCTTAACCCACACACAGGTTTAACTCAGACTCACTCTCTCTGAGCTCCAGCACCAGGTAGAAACTTGAAAGGCACCAGTGGCATGCAGGGGGGAACTGAAGTATATGGTGCCAGGGTGAGAGCTGGGGGACAGCTTCTCCCAGAGAGAAAGGTAGGCAGAGGCCACTGCTCCATTGTGAACCGTCCCCCTACAGGGCCAGAGAGCCAGTAGGCGAGTATCATATCTGAAACTCCATCAACCTAAGACTGTTTTCCCTGACCTGAAGATCCCTTGAGACTCCTCGCCACCCAATTTATGAGCCCACCCAAGCTGTTAACAGTAACTTTTCCATATGTATGACTGGTCTTGGCTCATACTTCACAACTTATTAAATCCTCTCAAACAATAAATAGCCAGCTGCAAAGGGCCCTAGTCTCAATACCTCTTGCTATGTGGCCCCATGCCTGGCACTAGCAGCAGCCAGCCAAGGTTCACAGATTGGTTTCCCATGGAAATCTCCAATCACAGCACAAGTAGCAGCCATCTTAGATTGCTTTGTAGCTCATGCCAGGTGACTCCAGGCAGAACACAGGTGGGGCTGACTTTGACCTGCATGACCTGAGAAACCCCAGAACCTGTGCACCCAGTGAACAGCTATAGGTCACATTGGAACACTACTAACCTGCCCCTGCACAGAGAGAGAATGTAGCAAGATAGAAGTTATAGTCTTTTAGAACAAAAACTTGCCAATGATATACCATCATTCCTGCCATATTTTATTGATCACACAAAGAAACTATACAATGTGGGAGGAAACTACATAAAGGTAAGGTTACTGGGAGGTGGAGATCAATGGGAAAAATCTCTGAGGCTGGCCACTACAATGCAATTTTGTACATAGGTCAGTAAGATTGGACTCAGACCTGAAGGTGGGACCATCAGTGGGAAATGCAGAAAATTTTCATACAAAGCACAGAAATGAAACAGAGAGAGTCTCCATTGACAAAATTTTTAGTCAGTAACCTAATGAGCTTGAGGAAAACTACTTGCTGAAATTAACCATTGAAAAAGACAGAAAAAGTGAAGAAAAATAGATAATATTGATACTAGATTTAGGGAAAATCTGATCAGTGGCAAATCACTTGTACTTGTCAAGCCAAATTAAAAACACAAACAAACAAACAAACAAACTCAGGGGTTGTCTTTTTGAGTAATCGAGTAAATTGTTTAACATTCTAAACTAAGAGAGTGAAGTCAATGATAAAAGTTTTTTTTGTTAGTTAAATGCTTCTATTTTAACAACTCATTACATAATAACCATACCTACCCAAACTAGATAACCAACATTTAGATTAAGGGATTTCCCATTTAATTTCTGGACTCTCCCAATAGTCTGAACTAACATTTGATACCATTCCTTGTACTCAGAGAGGAGGGCTGCAAGATATACTTGACTTTGACAGAGTACATTAGATATTCTCTGGTTTGCACTTCCTCACCTGAAATTCCCTATCTCCTTCTTTTATATCAAGGATACAACAATATTTTCCCTTCTCACTGGGGACTTTGAAGGAGTACTTCCTGAATTCTCTTACAGAGCTGCTACAAAATAATCAGATGGACAAAATGCAACCAATTAAGGCATAGAGCACACCCAATACTTAGTTCCGCTGCCTCATAAGTCATAACGTACATGAATTTCTTGAACTACCATGGTTTCCTAACTTGTTTTCCAAATTTATTTCCAAAAGGAAGCATCGCAACTAGCAAATGGCCTGATTCCGCAAAAATGGTCCATTGTTGGACCATTAGATGGCAAACATTGTGCCAAGTAATAGACAAATATTTATATGCATGGCAAACCCACCAAAGAAGTATAATTAGTATAATTTTCCAAGGACATGTATTTACAGTCTTGTCTTGAAACATGGTTTGAAACTTTTCTGCAATGTCACCTGGGGCATGGTGGTAGTTTGCTCTGCGTCATTCAAACTAACTATATGTTTTAGAATGAAATCAGTACTCCTCACCCTCATGCATTGCCGTATTGGAGCTTTTGGAGGTCAGAAGTCCCATTAACTCTGCTCTCTCTTTCATAGCATACTAGTGTATAGTAGGTGATCCACAAATATTGAGTAATTGCCACAAACCTCTCCTGTCCAGTCATGATACTAATTGCCTCCAGTAGTGTTCAATTCAAATCAATCCAATTCAACGACCATGTACTGACAACTTCCCACTTTGCTGTCAGGAAACCAGTTTTAACTTGAGCTTTCTCCTCCAAGGCAAATTCTAAAATATTTCACCAGATTGAAAGTAAAACTATATCAGATCCCTTTGCTAGTGATCAGCAGGAGCCAAGATGGAATTAGCAATAACACCAAGAGCAGCCCTGATAGTCAAGAAATCATCATTCTTTGAGCTGTGATTTCTACTTTTGGCATTTTTTCACCTCACTACTCGTCCAGGCAAGCATAACTAAGCCAAGGTGTTAGAATGGCTAATACTGCAGCTTGTGCTAGATTCTGGGGAGATGTATCCATTGTATATCCATCAGTAAGTGGATGCCACTTACATGGTGAGATCTCTGATAATTACTATTTCTACCATGTTTATCTGTAGTAATTTGTATACTTTTGGACAGAACTTATATATGCAAATAAATATATTATGCTCATAAATAATGACTGAAAGCCATTGGTTATTTTGATAATGTTTCCTTTTGAAAACTCTTCTTCGGAAATTACTTTCAGAACCAATTTATAAGCTGTGAAAAGAAAGTAAAAGAGGCTCATCCTTTGTTATTAAGCATGCAAGAAAATCAGTTTCCTTGCTCTACAATCACAGTTAATTTATTTTCCTTAATGATGATTGCCATGCATGAGTCTCAACTTTATTTAACCACCTTGGCTGACAAAGAAAATTTGGTTATCAAAAGTAACAGCAAAATTGTTCTCAAAAGATGTAGATTTGGATATATTATTGAATGGCCATCTATTTACCTCTTGATCCTCATAGCTAGTGCCACCAGGAGAGACAAAATGGTTAGACTTTATCTAGGCACTATACAAATTTAAAAAATTAAGCACTGAATTGAAAGAAAAATCAAAGAAAGTGAAAATTGAATCAGTTTAGCATAAAATATTAAATCAAGAAAGCCATAACTGATAATACTTAGAGTTAAATTATGAGATTTATTAAATCTTTGACTACCAGGAATCTTAAGGATTAGAAAGAACATAGTGGAAAGAGAAATAATTTCTCAGGAACTAGACAAAAGATGACCCAGTGCATATAAGTTAGATATGTCAATACAAGGCTAGTCAGTACAAAATTTGAAAGTTGTTAGAAGGCTACAGGTTAAAAGATGAAGTCGACATGAAGCAGGGCAACTCTGCAATGGAGGCTAACAAGAGCCACCACAGAATGAATGGAATGACTTAACAGAAAAACACCCAGGGCAAACGCTGTTGGCCCTGTTCTCTCCTTCTGTGCTTGTAACCAGCGTGGCCACACCACCCTATTTACACCACTGCTTGAAGCGGAGTTTTCCTTTCTATTCCCAGCACAAAGGCCTGTCATATCCAAACTGGATAACTGTAATCTCCACTCCCTTAGATTTCCTAGTGTGAGCAGATGCTGTGATATCTCAAATTGTTATCTGTTACAATCAGAAAAAAATATACAGTTTATGAAATATATTTTGCTGAGAAAAATAAGTCCCAGGTCCTTTACTTTACCAACTGAAGAACTATATGAAAACTGGGACCATTGGGAAATCTGACTTGAGAAGGCCTTTAGTAAACTAAAACCTCATATCTGAACACCCAATAAATAATCTAAATTAGGAAAGGGATTTATATAAACATAGTCTGTACATAAGTGTTTACGAGGATGCTGAGTCAGGGAGAGAATAAAAAGAAGTCAGATTCAGAAAATATTTATTGCGATTCTTTCATTTATAGAGAGAAACATCAATATGAGTGAAATATCATTGCTGCCATCAAGAAGCACACATTTTAATTGAAAAAATATATACTTTAAACATTCTACAGTGACTCATGATTTCATTTAATAGGTAATGAAAATTTTATCAGGAAATGTCTGAAAATAGCATTAGGCTTTTTTAGTTGTCAAAGCAAGAGGTAGATTCAAAATAAAAGCAATAAGCAACCAAAGTATCAGAGTGCTATATGAAACTATTTTTAAAGAAAAACTTTTCAATTACCTTGTGTATTTGTTACTGTAGCAAGGAATGGTTTGGGGCTAGCTATGATATATAAGGCTGAGAATTGTGGAGAAGACAAGAAAGTAAGTAGAAGGAAACTGAAAAAAAGAAACAAAGGAATTAAACTTTTTTTTTTCTTAACTTTTGAAAAAGTGCTAAATGGTCAAATAAGTTTACGAAGTGCACAAACATTGTTCCTCTACCCCTTTGGGAATGTAATGCATATAGCAAATACAAATCTCAAGAAATCTTAATAAAGAAACCAAATAGGTTTCTTGGATCCAAGATAATTTGCAAACTTAGAGGAGGATAATTTTCCCTTTTTCTATCTGTATAACTGATGAAACTAATTTATGCAGAACATACAGAGTTGAGATCCCAGACCCAACACTTATTAGCAGTTTGACTTCAGAAAATTTGAAAGTCTCAATCTTTTGATCCTTTTCTTTTCAAAGGGTAAAAATAGAATCTACATTGGGTGGAGAAGGGGTGCTAAGCTCAGTTCCTGTTACAATGAACACTGATTATTATATTAATAACACATGAAGCACTTGATATTGTGTTAATTTAAAAGTGTGTAGGAGTCTTGTAGAAGCCTGGCTTTCTGGAAATCATACTGTCTTTTACACTTGCTTCTACCAGGAATGAGGACATGGGGACACTGCTGCAAAGCAATGAGAAAACTGTTGGAGTGTCTTTAGCATCTCCTAAAATCTCCATCACCATCCTCCTCCTGTTTTCACAGTTCCTCCTTGGTTTTGTACTATATTCCTATATAAATCCTTACCTTGGAACTTTTTCATAGACTCTTCCCTTAATAAACCAAACACTTAAAAAAAAAAACAAACAAAAAAAACTCACCATGTGCAAGCCACTGTAGTCACAATATTGAAGACAGAAGCAATAAGGAACTGGGCTATGTCTAATCTTCCTGATTTCATGAAGCCTCTCTGGAAGGAGTGAGGTGAGCCCTGCTGCTAGATCCAGGGTCTTGGACGCAGCCCATGCATCATCACACTTGAATGTTGGAAAAGCTATTTAGTGTAGGTGAGCTATAGATTTCTCACATATAATGTACAGTTATCCACATTCACCTTTCAAATTCATATCAAATGCCAATTGCTCGCTGATTCTCTTATTAGGAAAATAGTTGACTTTTCCTTAAAAACTTGTGCATTAACTGCCTGGAGAGTCCACATCTAAAAATTCTACACTTACGTGTAAAATTAATTCTTTTTTTATTCATAATTTTAAAAATGTATATACCTGGTTCTGCATGACAATGGTCTATATTTGTGGATGCCAAGTACTACTACATTGTCTTTTTGAGACTTTAAGCTTATGAAAAGCAGGGTAAATTAATGCTTTTCTTTGATGCACCTGAACTACTATCATACATTTTTGAGTCTTTTATAAAGGAATGGGAAAATTATCAAGATAAATACATTTTTAAAGTTTTTAAAATTCAAAACAATTTTGCAGTTTTTCTTTTTTTTTCTTTCTTTTTCTTTTGTCCTGCCATAAAGCTCTTATTTTATATTTAAAGTTGAGATATTAACCCTGGCCAATGTGGCTTAGTTGGTTGGAGCATTGTCCCATACACCAAAAGGTTGCAGGTTTGATTCCCATCATGGCACATGCCAGGATTGTGGGTTCAATCTCTGTTGGGGAGACTGGGTGGGGAACAACCAATCAATATTTTTCTGTTACACTGAGGTTCTTCTCTCTCTCTCTCTTTCTCTCTCTCAAAGCAATGAAAAAATGTCCTTGGATGAAGATTTTTTAAAAAATTGATATATTATAATAACTTAAAGTAGATTCAAAATTATAATTCTGATTTTATCATGGTAGAATGTACTGTATACAACATATTAAAATATATTATTATTTAAAAAATATTTAGAATATGTTTTAAAATATAGTCTAGCTTTAGGCTATCTAAAAATAATCTTGTTTTGGTCATTGCCCATTATTACAAATACAATTTCACTTTCAATTGTGAATTAAAATAACTTCTCTCCAATTGTTCCCTTATCCTAGATGAATAGAATTCTTTAATTATTTAAATAAAGACTTTTAAAGGTACTTAAAAAAACTGTAAGGACAACAATAACCATAGTGTGAGTGTTCACATGCTGTGCTTATGCAATATACTCAATCTCTATGAATACTCAATCTTTAAATTTAGAAATAAGACCATCAGAAAATGTTACATTTCTAAATTTCTCCTACATAAAAAATATATATATATTGGTGTGCATCATAACATGAAGGTACATTGTTTTAACAAAGCTATTACAGAGTAACCCTTGATCAGAACAGTACAGTATTTGACTTGAGGTTTACTCAAATAATATCCCCAGAGAAAAGGGAGACGTTTAAAGAACTAAACCCAGAAAGGCTGCCCAGCACCCCTGGTAACTAGTGGACTTGAAACTGGAATTCGGGTCTCAGTTTCATAATTTATATGCTATACTTTGCTGAATCATCTTATTTAAACTTTCTACTTGTAGATATATCTCTTCAACTCCTGAAGTAATATTTTAGATCATGCAGTTCCCTCGTGCTTCAAGTTTTAATTTACGTGGCTGTTAAAAAGTAACATATTTCTCGTTCGGTATTCCCGATTGGTAGAACAAGACTTCTCATTTAAATGTAAACTCTTGTAATAGTTTAAATATTTATTATTGAAAAACCATTTCGTACTCCATTTTGATGTTATATTCATACATTGAAGTTTTTCTCCTCAGGCAAAAAGATTTAACAATTCTTATAGAAACAATGTAATTTATAGAGCTTTAAAATGATTTCACTTTTTAAATATGTTCAGTTTGAATATGAAGGGGAAAAATTCATTTCCCAAAACTGGTATTTTAATTAGGGCAAATTGAGAATTTTATCCCAATTATTAGGAAAGAAGTTCCTGTATTCTCATTAAAACAATCTCTCTCTCTCTCTCTCTCTCTCTCTCTCTCTCTCTCTTTCTCTCCTACTTCAGCTATTGTGAGCTGCTCATGTACACAAGGTGTGCATGAAATGACGCTCTTTGGTTTCACAATGAAACTAATTCTCTCAGTGACTTTCAGCAGTGTTCTGTAGACTGGCAGCTTGCCATCTGGAAAAAAAACTGACACTTGGTTCCCCTGGGCCCACTGAACAACATTGCTTCAAGATAGCATTAGTAGCAGAACGAAATGGAAATGGAAAGCACAAACTACTTGACACAAATAAAATGGCACAGCTAGTATTCTTTTAAAGTAGAAGAGGGGAAAAGAAAAACAAGAACTGGGCCTCTTAAGAGTTTTTATTCAACGTCTTTTCTTAAAAAGACACTTTAGAGTTCAAAAAAGAATGAAAATCTTTACTTTTCATTCAATTGGTTAATAAAACAACTGAGCAGTTTATTAATGAGAAATAATTGACACTGATCAGGGTAGGTATAGTGCAGTTTAAGATCATATCAAGAACTGTGGGTAGTTTATTGTTTATTTGTACAATGAAAAGCACATGATAAGCACTTAAATCTTGATTGGTTAGTTGAATGATGTTATACAATGTTATTTTTTACCTTTTAGACTTTTAAATAAGTTTTAATTGTTCATGGATCCTTTTTATCAAAGACAAAAACGTACCACTTAAATACTTCTTCAGAAAAGATTGCTTAAGATAATAACTTGATTATATTTAAAATATGCAATAAATTTATTATCTCCTTAAACCAAATGAAAATAAACAAAACAACTGTTTAACAATCAAATTAAAAATTCTACAAAATGTACTATTTAGATATAACAATACTTTTTGCCTAGGTAATCTTATTCAAAATATGTTTATTACCCAGATTTTGCAAAAAACGTTCTTATGAACAACTATTGTTTATATTGTTAAAATTAATTCAACGATCAATTCCCCTTTGATTAAATATTCACTTAAAAACAGAAATACTATAATATGTAAAATACTATATTAAATCAAGATATAGAGTATGGACTTTATATCTGGGCCCCCACGTTAAAAAGATGTTGTTTTATAATGTTTTAAAGTTAACAAGTCATTTAATGATATCTAGTTTTTATTGAGTACTTGTGATATTCTAAATTCTTAAAATTGATTAAGTCAACTTCTCCCATGATCCCGTATTATAAATGGCATTGTACTATAATTTGACAAAGAAGAGCTAAAGTAAGTCCCCTAGAATACTTAAGAAATGAATAGTCAGAAACAAGAATTCAAGCCAGGTAGTTTGTCCCCCGACTCTTTATATATGTCACTGGATGCCTGGTTTATACTTTCTCATGTGTTTCTTCTACCTCACTATTACTTTTGCAAATGAAAATATAATCAGCTTAAGAGCTACAAACACTAAAGTAACCCAAATCTCCACCAAGTAGCACACTCTGAGATTATGTATTACATTCAAAATTTAATTACACATGGTCTCTAATTTAAAATTGTTTGATACACAATTTTTAGATTTTACAATGGTGCAAATGCAATGCACATTGAACAGAAATTATTCTCAAGTTTTGAATTTCGGTCCTTTCCTGGGCTTGTGATATTCATTCAGTATGATACTCCTTCATGATGATGGGCAGCAGTATTGAGATGAATTTAGGCCATAGGAAACATGACAAAGAAGAGCTAAAGTAACTCCCCTAGAATACTTAAGGAATGAGTAGTCAGAAACAAGAATCCAAGCCAAATAGTTTGTCCCCTGACTCTTTATATACATAACTGGATGCGTGGTTTATACTTTCCCACATGCTCATTTAAGTTAGGTTAGGTTAAGCTATGATGTTTTGTAGATTTGGTTTATTCAATGCATTTTTGACTTACAATATTTTCAACTTATAACAAATTTATCAGGACATAACCTCATCATATGCCAAGGAACATCTGCATAACTTCCCAATCTAATGGGTACTTGAATAATTTTGTCAGGTAAAGCTTTGAGGATAATGTATAGAAAAAGAATGCCTAATGAGCTTATGTTTACTTTGAAATTAGCTTTTACTCACGCAAATTTTCTACTTTCATTTTTAAAACCACTTATAATGATAACTTTATACAACAAAAGGAGAGCATCCTTGTTCCATATAACATTACACTATGTATATTAAATAACGACAAAAGTAATAAGTACATTCTAAACTATAGAAGGAGTTCTGTCTCTGTCAATTCTTAGGTAATTATCTGGTGGTATATTGAAATTACATTAAGGAATTAATTATTTATAAAGTAAAAGAACAAAGATTTAGAGAGAGGTTAATATTGATAGAACAGATTCTAATTCCAAAGCAAAAGTCATCCTACCCAAAGAGAAGGTGGACAAGGGGGAAGCCAACTGTTATGGCATCTGAAACTGTCTTTATGTTAACTATATAAGGTTCAAATGAAAAAGGATGACACAAAATATCATATAAAGTTAATAAGAAACACTTTAATTTATACCCTCACAATTTTTTTCCCTTGGGCTATACATTTATCCCAAACATTTAATTAGGAGATTTATATCATGGGAGTATGAATATAATGAGACAGACTGGGAATGCTCGTTATGGAAATGTGGCTAAGAATAGCTTCGTTGCATAATACAAAAAGGGAGGTCATAGGAATGTGTGGCTCTGAAAGACATCTAATGATTTTGGGAGAGCCTCTCCTGCACCCTAACCCCCTTACACTTGCTAGAAAACATGGCAACTAAAACTTGCCTTATAAGCTTTGAAATGTATCTTTTAATGCCCGAGGTGGTTACAATTCCCAGTAAAGAGGGTCCTGATGCAGATGGCTCAAGCTACACAGCTCAAATAATAAAAGCCACTAAACATTTGCAACACAGTTTAAACAATGAATAAACATACCAGTATTGCTCAACGAGAGACAAATCACGTAATCATGTGAAATCTTGATTTTTTCCCACTCACTCGAGACCAGGCATGTAGCAGGGGAAAAAAAGCCCTTCATTGTTTCATGGAAATATTGTCTCAGTGCACATGTGATTCTAAAGAACCAAAGGATGAAATCTGTCGTAGCTACCCTGTGACAGTCTTTTCCCACAGGTGCAAACTACTAGAGGAAAGTGGGCTATGCTCTGCTTGTTAATTATAAAAATGCCATCGCAGTCCTTGGAGCTCTCTTGTTTTGATGTCATCCCTTCACTTAACTGTCAGCCTCAATGGGCACATACAGTGTCATTTCAGCTGCAATCTCATGTCTTTCCCATTTTAGGTTAGACATGTCTGAACCTCCCCATGATCTCAAGTTACCAACAGCAGGACCTGTCACACAAGCAGTAAAACTGTATATTTGAGTGATGATCGCAGTGGTCCATTATTTGTTCAATGACAGAGACTTATGATGAAAGCTTCTGAAATGCCATTTGAGGTGACAGGTGATGAAAATCCCCAAGTCAGAGACCATAGCTCTCAGGGTCTCCAGAGCAGCGTTGTTGTCAGTAAAGCTGGATACGTGCAAAGATGTTGCACCATGGACAGCTCCCAAATCAATTTATCATCACAGGCCGGGGTACTAAATTGTGGCAAAATCAATACACAACATCAGGCTTCGTGATAAAGAATCAGAGAGACTTTTATTTAATCTTTTACTTTGCAAATGTTAGCTTTAAATCCAATGAGGAAAAACTACATGTTGGACTTTTCTATAAAATTGAACTATAACAAAAAGATTGCCCAAATATTATTGAAGAAGTAATCTAGAATGTTATCAGGGCCTAGAAATATACTATTTCAGTCTGACCTCATTACAGAGGATGACAGATAAATTTATAATGAATAATAAAACAATCCTAATAGATAAAAATAGTTCAAAAAGGTAAAAGTTCTGAAAAGTAGCATTTATATAAAAAATGAAAATATTGTGTCGTTATTTCACATTTATGAATTTCAAATACTTTAACCACCACAACAAAATAGCCGTTACATGAAGTTCAGGGAAAGTGTAGTGGGGGAAGTTCTAACGTCATTGTAACAATGTGATTAAACAATAACAAAAACTAACAATATCTACTTTAGAGTCAAACTTTTTATTTTTTGGGAGTCACAGTGCCAAAGTCATCATGTGTAATTATAAATTAATATTTACAGTAACAAATAAGTTAAACACTCAATATTTTCATTTTACAAAAGACGTAATTGAAAGAAAACAAAAAGCAAGTAATAGCACAAGGAGGCAAACCCTGTATGTAGTTGATCTAAAACAGGAACCTGAGAAACCTAGCTCCAGAGTGTGTGCTTAGAAACACTGGCATACTCATGAAAATGAAGTCATTTTTTCTTCCTCATTCAACTATAAGTCTTTTGTATCAAAACTCAAGGATATTATGGAAATTACTAATAAAATGGCCAGATCTTCTTCTAACAGCCTATGATATCACTCTTAAAAATACTACTGAAGCCATAATCATACTATGTGTTACTATTGTGAGCTCCTTGAAATTGCTCAATTGGTAATGAAATTAATGAGAGGATTCTCTACAGCAAAATATTTATAACGAAGACACACACTATCATCAATTCCAGAAATATTCCAAACCATTCTCTCCCGAGCCTTGGTATCTTATGCTAATTGGAATTCCAGTGGAAATTAGGTTAAAAAAGGAAAGAAAATATTAACTTGCTTTAATTTTAATAGTCTTTGCAATCACACACACACACGAGCGCATGCATGCATTGAATCCAAATTCTAGCGTTGATATGGCATGCTATATAAGTCCCATCGCTCAAATTAATCTAATATTGATTTGCTATTATATTGTGACCACTTTTAATTTGAAGCTTATAATGTAATTATACTTGTTTACTAAATTAAAAGCAGTTTTCAGAGACGATGTTTAGAAAACAGATGGAGTTATACAATACAGAAAGCACTTAAGATTTATTCTGATACTCTCTACAGAGTAAATAGTCTACATAAAATGTACACTATTCTTTGTAAAGAAAATCAACACATTTCTCATAATAAATCAGTCTGGACTTTGCGGTCATAAAATTTCCACAGAATAAATATCCTTTACCTTCTTAACAAATGGTTTTGGAGTATTAGAAGGAAAGTGTATCAGTTTTCTAACTGAATATGCCTTTATATTCAGAGGCCTACCTTTCTGCTTAAAACTACTCCAGCTTGTGTAGAAATTCAAGTTTTGGGCATCAGTCCATTCCTCAGAAAAGGATATTTTTATATCTTGACAGTTTGCTAGTAATGTGTGAAGACCAAAGAGCACTATTAAAGTCCAATTAATTGGTACCGCATGTTTTGTAACACAAGGTTATAGCTGAGTAGAATTTGAAATGCTAAAGTCAAGAACATATTTACTCTGAAAAGGTTTGAGGGATAAGGAATTTATAAATTCACTGCTGTTTAAATTTCCAGTTCTTTTAGGACAGGATTCAACCACAGGTTTTTGGTTTTGGTTTAATTTTATATTTAAAAAAATGGGAAAGTATGTGTGTAGCACATACATACAATGTATTCACTGGGCTATGACTTCCTTTTACATGAACATAAATAAGAGGGTTCAGAAAAATTTAAAGAAAAATAGCTCCTCTCTGAAATACTCTTTCACTGAAAATCTAAATAAAAAACACACATTTTAAATATTTTCTATTTACAGTATAAATTTTTATACTTTAATATGTATTGTGGAATAATTAAGTAAGAGTATCATTACCTCACTCTGATAAATATAAGTAGATGTACATTGATATTCATTTGCTTTCTTTCCTCTTAAAACCTCAGGTCAAGTGCTCTTGACAACTCATCTACAGATTCCCACTGGTAAGGCAGCATGAAGGCTGCTTCTGTTATTGCATTTCAGAATTTTACCAGCAACTGATATGCTGGTACCAGCTGGAGATCATGTATTCAATATCCACCTCCTCACACATTTCACCTAGAATGGCTTTAACTCTCTTCAGGAATAATGTATTCTGTATTTTTTTTTTCCAGTAAGGGGGTCCACTTCTTTTGCTTATATTCATAGATCATCACCAAAGATTAAACTTGAACTTGTTGCAATGAAATATTGATATATTTTTAACTTCTCTGTTGCTATGACTAAAATAAAGTGCATTGGTAGAACCTAGACATAGAATTAGTCCAAAGTTGGGGCAAAGAACAAGACTGATTGTATGGTTTAAAGAATTCTAGAGAATTTATGTTATATCAAATATTTCAAATATTTTAGTCAAATTGCTGAGAGAAGAATAAATTCCAGAAAGTTATAGATAATATATTCCAATATATATGGAAACTAGCCATGAAAATCTTCATGAATTTCTTTAAAATATTTCTTATAGAGGATAAGTCAAGCAATTGTGTATATAAAATTAAATTAGGGTTTTAATTAATTATAAGCTTAATTAGATTTGAGAGTATTTATGATGTGACAACAAAAAACAAAACCAAAAAAATAAAGCTATTATTCATTTATTTTCTCAATGTGTGCATTTTATTTGTTTCATAAAACGAATGTAATTGAATATTTACTATGCATAGAAAGTTTTCTAGGCACTGAGTATACACTAGAAAACATGATAGACATTTTTTCTGCCCTGTGGAGTATATAGTTAAGTAAGGAAGAGAGATAGTTAATAATATTGATAGATGGTAAGTTTTAAGATAAATAAGCACACATATTATAAAAACTTCATGCTAGAGGAACTGGCATAATTAAGGAGGATATAAATAAGATAAATGAATAAAAATTTTTAAAGAAAGAATGCTAGAGATAGAGAAAAGTTAAGTTATTGCAGAAAGTAATGGAGAAATGAAAGGAGTAGAAACCATTTTTTTAAAGTCCCAGAAGCAAGAAAGAACATGATATATTCAAGAAACAAAAAAAAATCAAACGTAGCTGGAATATAAAGTGTGGTGTGAAAATAAAAATGATAGCAGGAAGAAGAGATAAGTAGTAGCAAGAGCTGGAAAATGCTCATAAATTTAGGCTTTAAAAATCTTTAAGAATGAGAGATTCCCAATTGGGAAGTGGTAATGTAAACTTTGATCTGAGCATGGTAGAGAGACTCAAAGCTGAGATCTAGGAAAGACATTCCATCCGTAAAATAACAAAATAAATAAATAATTTGTTTCACTATCTCTGAGAATTCATCTCTATCCTAGAATTCAGGTGGGGAAAATAAGTTTTTAAAAACTAAGATTATAGCAGGAACAGGAGTAGTTTCCAAATTTATGCAAGGCATAAAAAATAAAATCCTAAAATGATCACTTATATTTTGAATCATGCCCCAAGCCATGAAAACCCTAGAGTATCCTCAAGAATAAAAGGGAAAACAAAGTCATTCAATAATAACTTTTAAAAAATCTAACTGGACCTAAAATTTAGCTCAGAAGAAAAAAAGTTTAAAGCATGCAAGAGAAACATCAGAGAAGAGGTGGCACACACAATAACAAGTAGATTTAGATTCTCAGCAAATTCATATAAGCAAAATTCTGTAAATGATTACAAAATACACATATTGAAAGTGACTGATTATATAAAAGAAGTTGAAAAAATAAAAACAAGTTTAAAAGAACAAAACAAACTAGTTTAGAAAAAAATCAAAGTGAACTTGTGGAAATTAAAAATAGCATCACAATTAAACACTCGATGGGTAAAAGGTGAAGCTGAGAAAATTATCCATATATCAGCACAAAGAAACAAAGATAAAAAATATAAAGATCAATTAAGATAGGGAAACTAATATGAGAAATTACTATGTAGATTAAATATGTAGTCCATGGAGGAGGAAAAGAAAAAAACAAGAAGAAAAACTATTTAATGAGAAAAATAGAAACTTTTCCAAAAGTCATAAATATTAGAAAACTGTGAGTTCAATTAAGTAAATAAATATAAAGTAAGAACTAATAACTTTATAGTGAAACTTACAAAATAAGAGCAAAGAAGAAAATCTAAAAAGTAACAATAGCAAAAACACAAATTACCTCCAAAGAAAAAACAATGGCATGGAGAAGATTCTTCTCAAAGCAACAAAAGAGGCCAGTGCCTTCAACTGTCAATGTAAAATCCAATACTCTATAAATTTTCATTAAAAAATAAGGGACAGCTAGTGTAGTTCAGTGGACTGAGTGCCAGCCTATGAACGAAAGGGTCCCCAGTTTGATTCCCAGTCAGGGCACATGCCTGGGTTGAGGGCAAGGTCCCCAGTTGGGGGCACACAAGAGGCAACCACACAGTAATGTTTCTCTCGCTCTCTTTCTCACTCCCTTCTCCTCTCTATAAATAAATAAATAAATAAATAAATAAATAAATAAATAAATAAAATCTTTTAAAAATATAGAGGACAAATTGAAATTTTAGGTGAAAAAGGAAAGAAAGCCTATATGTTTTCCACTTATAAATTCAAGTCACATAATAAGTAAATCAAAAATTCTTCAAAAAAAGAAATTAAACCCAAAATGACAGCATATTACACAAAAATCGACAGTAAGGCAGTTATGAAAATGTATAACTAATTGAAGAATATTAAAAACATGGATCTAAAATACAAGATAAGAATATCATGGAACAAGCAAGGGGTGTAATCAGAGCTAAAATATTCTGAAATCTAACCATATGTTATTTGAAGAAATGTAGAAATATTGATAAACTTTAGATTTGATTCGGTTATGTAGTTTAGAAAATTATATTCACTATGAAATAGAAATAGACTATATAGCCTCCTAATTAGTATAAATGGAAAAAAGGGAAATAAATAAAAATTAATAAATTCAATGGAAGAAAGTAAAGACTAAAGTAGCAAACAAAACTCATCATAATATATTTGCCAATGATACCTCAGAAAAAGGATTGATTTTCATAATATATAAAGAACTTATATTTCTCAACACCAAGAAGACAGACAGCCCAATTAAAAAATGGGCAAAAGACCTGAACAAACATTTGTCCAAAGAGAACATACAGAGGGTCCATATGAAAGAACACTCAACATCACTAGCCAACAGAGAGATGCAAATAAAAATCACAATGAGATACCACTTCACACCAGTCAGAATGGCCATCATCAACAAATCAACAAACAACAAGTGCTGGTGAGGATGTGGAATCTTAGTGCACTGTTGGTGGGAATGCAGACTGGTAAAGCCACTGTGGAAAAAAGTATGGAATTTCCTCAAAAAACTAAAAATGGAACTTCTTTTTGAACTAGCAATTCCATTGCTAAGATTATACCCGAAGAATCTTGAAACACCAATTTAAAAAAACTATACACCGCTATGTTCATAGCAGCACTATTTACAATAGCCAAGTGCTGGAAACAACCTAAGTGCCCATCTGTAGATGAGTGGATCAAAAAACGGTGGTACATTTACACAATGGAATACTATGCAGCAGAAAGAAAGAACTCCTACCATTTGCAACAACATGGATGGAACTAGAGAGAATTATGCTTAGCAAAATAAGCCAGGCAATGAAAGAAAAATACCATGTGATGTCACCTAAGACAGGGAACTAATGAACAACACAAACAAAGAGCAAAACTGAATCAGAGGCATGTAAACAAGGAGCAGACTAACAGTTACCGGGGGGGTGGGGGGGATGGAGAGAAGAGGGGTAAGTAAGGAAAGGATCTAGTCAAGGAACTAGTATAAATGACCCATGGACATGGACAACAGGGTGGGTACTGACTATAGGAGAAGGGGTGGGCTGGAGGGTGAGCAATGGGAGTAAAAGTGGGACAACTGTAATAAAAAAACAATAATAAAAAAACAGCATGGCACTGGTATAAAAACAGACACATAGATCAATGGAACAGAATAAAGAACTCCCAAAATACACCCATGCCTTTATGGTCAATTAATATTTGACAAAGGAAGCAAGAACATACAAAAACAAAAAACAAAAAACCTCATCAGAAACAGAAGATAGAAAATAAAATCATAGAATTAGAATTGGGGAATGAATGAAAACAGTGAAAGGGATTAAGAATTACAAACTTCCAGTTATAGTAATAGTCACAGGGATGTAAAGTACAGCATAGGAAATGTAGTCAATAATATTGTAATAATTGTATATGGTGTTAGGTAAGTACTAGATTTATTGGGGTAATCACTTCATGAGGTATATAAATGTCTGACCACTATGTTGTACACCTGAAACAAATATAATATTGTATGTCAACTGCAATAAAAAAAAATTTAAGTAAATAAATAAAACTCAAATTAACAAAAAGAATAGAGAAATCATAGAATAAATTCCAAGTATATTAGTAATCATAATGAAGGTAAATTAACTACATCACTTAACAGATAAGAATTCTCAGGTTGAAATTTTAGTAATCTGCCATTATGCTTTTTATAAATGTCACAAACATAATGACACAAAAATGTTGAAAGCAAAAAAGATGAAAAAACATATCAGATATAACTAGCAAAGAAAATAAAATAAAAAAATGAAATAGTAATGAAAAAATAGATCTATATTGAAAATAAACAGAGAAGAAAGCACAAAAACATACTTAGGGTAACCAAAGAAACCAAGTATGGGGAAAATGGAGTCAGTCAGGCTCCATCACCTGAATGTCCATCTGGCCATGAGTGGCTTAGAGATAATAACACTGGGGAACAATTTTTAACATAATTCCTGTTGAGTTAGATTTTTCAGCTGTTTTAGACTTAATTAGGCATGCTGATTTCAAAACTCCATTTAGTTTTCTTCTATCACATCAAGTTTTTTCTGTACAGCTTATCTTAATGTGATTGCTCTAGGCTGGATCGAGTTTGGATCAAGGGAAGCACTAGTGCTTTCCTATTGGCTGAGAGCAAACCTCCCTCGAGAGGGGAGTGGTGAAGGACATCCTTGGAGACCAGTGACCTAGTTAGAGACTCACATGTACAGAGCACTCGCCGTTACGTAACCAATGATGTCATATTTTGGCAAGCAGCTGGCTTTGTCTATGCACAGTATATAGGGAGGCTGGTAGGAGTGAGCAAGCATGAATGCAAAGCATCCCAGTACTGGGAATAAAAACACATCAGATATCCTCTCAGTTCTGCGTCTTTTCTTCTGGCTGTCTAAATCCAGGTTGAACCTTCCAGGCCTCGAGTGTTTGCAGAACACCAAGCATTAAGAAAGTTCTGAACTTGGAGGTCTGAACAACAAAGAGCAAAATCAAAAAGCAAAAACCATGAAGTTGCAAGTGCACATACCAATTTCACATCTGTAGACAGACCTTCTGGATATTGTTATAATGTGCAGAGGGAGACATGTACAAGGTTGTTCATATTAACAGTGTTTGCATGGAACTATAAACAACTTAATTGTCCACATATAGGAAAATGACTAAAGATGTGATGCTATATTTATAAAATATAAAAGTAAATTTTTGATAAAAATAAATAACATAACAGATCTAATATATGTCAATATGAGTAAATCTCCACACTGTTGAAGAAATGTATGCTCATTATAATATCTTTGTAACTTGAAAACATTTAACACATACTGTATATTATTCATAGATACACACATAGGTGTGGATGGAAGGGAAGAATATACAACAGCTTCAAAATGGTTGTTATGTCTGGAGAGAGAGAATAAATTCTGTTGGAGAGAACTGACAAACTACTGAAGTCATTGTTTTCTTGTAATGTTGATGAGATGCCTTAGGAACCCAACTTTTGTTTATATCAGATTATGGCAAAATTGATTTTGTTATACATTTTTTGCTTAAAGTCACAGAACTTACCAACAACATTAATTGTGGGCTTACTGTGAATCTTACCTTTTCAAAAAATCTAAAGTTAAAACAAAAACTAAACTTTTAAAATCTTACTTTTTCCCAGGACTAATTGTAAAATTATCCATGATGGAGACTATGGCAGTAGTCAAGGAAATGCCTCAGGATTTAGATTATTACATCAGTTTTCTTGAAGTATCAAATTGATAGCAAATTTACTTTATTAGAGACAATTACACTCACTTTAAAGCACATTAACATTGAAATCCTTAGAAATGAACTGACTGCAAACCTAATCAAATTTAAAACACATTTAAAGGATAGTGAATGTGTTTTCATTTAGTGTTTAGCTTCATTATCCTAGCAAATAATGAGAGAGAGAAAACAGAGAGTGAGAGACAGAGACAGAGACAGAGACAGAGAGAGAGAAACACTCTGTCTAGTTCTTAGGCAATCAGTTTGTCCCAAAAGGCTTTGCTCTTACACCCTTCTCATCGCCACAGTCCACAGATTCTAATCAACATGAGTCCCTTGGCAAAAGAGGAATGTGGCTTGAACTTCTCTTATACGTATAAAGCCATTTCCACCTCATTTTTAAATAAAGCCTGGGGGCTAATGGATTGGCAGAATTAACAGAATACTTTCAAAATTTAGAGTTTCAAAAGCTTGTCTCAATTACAAAAACAAACAAACAAAAAATTAAACATGGCAACACAAGTTTTTGCTCTGCAAAAGCTTCATTCATCTGGGAAATGTCTCAATCAGACACATAAACAACCAATGATTTCTCATTTACTCAGTAGTGATGTAGAGTTTGCTGGGGAATTTTCACAAGTAGATGGATTTTCCTGCACACTCTAAGTATGCACTTTTAATTTATTTTATTTTATTTTTTAAGTTTAGGGAGCCTTTTCAACCAATTATAGATCCTTCGTAATTTGGTAGAGCATGTTAGGATGAAGTCTAATAAAAGTCTAAGTTGACGTCTTTGTCTAATACCTGGAGGTGAGGAGGGAGGGGTGAGGAGAAGGGAAAAAGTACCAATGTTATGCTGGAAAGATTTGATTATGATGGCGTTTTAACATTCAAAAATTTGTCAGTAACTACAAGCTACTTCTAAACTGATAAATAATATCATCTGTTATTACATGAGCTTATCTTTTCACTGTTTTAGTAATTTTCCTTCATCATCTGATCACCAAATTGATCTGTTAAAAGGTATCATTTTATTCCATTTGACTGTTACCCCCAAAAGACATGAACTATGTTTGGTTTATTATTGTAGTCCCTGGTATTGGATATCTATTCACGAGTGTAAGTGGAAAAGAAGGGGAAGAAACAGTCAGAGATGGTGTTGTGGATAAAGACATTAGATTTAATAATGGGCATGTTGAATTAGAAAGGCCTATGGAGACCTAAGAATGATGCTTAGAAACTATTGTAATCTGCAATGTGTTTTGGAGCTAAGGAGAGAGTTACAGCTAACTGTAAAACTCACAGCCATTAAGAGCAGAAGTGGGGCTGGAAGTATGGGAATGAAATGGCCAACTAGGAAAACTATGCAAATATCAGCATTTGATATGTATTTTCAGGGAGAGGAGGTGAAAAAGAAAAAGAAAAAAAAAACTAATGAAGTATTGTTCCATGAAAGACACAGGAGAAATAATGTTATAAAATTGTCGTCTTGCAAAACTAAAGACTATTCTAAGCTATGGGACAAGGCATAACTTGATGGTGGTAATGATGGTAGATAAATTGAAAATTCTAATCTAAAAGAGTGGCATTACAGATGTCCTAACAAAGAGCATAGGAGTGAAGAGCTGAAGGGAATTAATGGACACACAACATTGTCATGAGGCAATATAAAGGGAATGTGGAGATCTTTGCTTGAACTGCAGTAGTACAGCAGATACTTTCAAAGTTTAGAGCTTTAAAACTTTTGTACTTGTCTAACTTTTTAAATTTTTGTTATATCTAAAAGGCACTCCAGCATGATGGAAACATTTCTATCTTTAATTCTAAAGAGCAAAGGCGATACCATGTATCTAACAATAACCCACAGAAAATTAATTAATGGACAAAAAATATGTCATATAAATGTCAAAATGGGTTCCTTTTAAATTTATTCACAGGATCATACTTTTACTTACATTTAATATATTATATTAAATAGGTAATTACATATGGAGTTGTTTAATTATTACTTAATTATTAATTATTCACATTACTATTTTGTGAAATGTTCATATAAACTTATGAATATGATTTGAAAGAGTGCAGCTCCTTTCAAAATGTATCCTTATTTTTAAAAAATTAAGTTAAAAATTACTCTAAGCTTCACCTTGGTCAAACAAAGAATGAATTTAAATAACTACGATTACCAGAAGTAACCTAGTTTTGCTGATTTTTAGTCTACCCTACATATATTTTTTCTTATTTCCCTAATGAGTTTTCCAAAGCATCACTTTCAAAGTCACCTTTGTGATACATGAAAGTTTTAAATAATGCACCATGATAATTGTGCTTTTCCTATTGTTAATTATGACAGCATTTTAATATTTCTCTAATCAGAATAGCACACTAAGGATCTTATGTTGTGTTTCACTGTACTTGGGTGATTACATTTCCCATCTCCTCAGCAAATCGTTCCCTCATCCCCTGCCCCCTGACACACAGCACTACACCACCTAACCCCAAGCATCCTCCCTCCCACCCATAAAACACCAATCCTTGCATTCATTCCTGTTAACCAGTGGGATCTCTGGCCACAAACCTCTCATTCCCTGCTGTTTTAATTAAACTTTTCTCTAACTCTTTCTAAGTTCATCTATCATGACCTATACCTGCAACTGGCTGTTTCCTGAAGAGACTAACCTTTAACCTCCTTTCCAATACAGAACTCACATTTCCTTATTTCAGGGAAAGAGGAGGATGTGGAGCTTCTCAATTTTAAATACTACTTTCTAGAAATAAAGCTACAAACTTTCTCATGTCCCTCGTATTGAATCAGTCACTAAGTAACACAATTTTCAAAAATGTTCATTAGCTCCCCTTTGTCTTTTGAATATGATGAATTTGAAGTAAAGCATCCCATAAAGATGTCCAGAAGTTAATTAGATGAATGGGTAAGGCATTCAGGAGGGAGGTCTAACCTGATACCTTAAGACTTTTAAAAATGTGGTGCTTCTTTTCTCAGTTTTAATGGCAATTGTCTTCCTGATGCATCTGTTCCAATCAAACTGTACCAAGCACTGTTCAGAATGTGTGCTTCCTCTTCTGTCTGTAATGCTTTGCTCATGCCAGTCCTACTCCCTTTTCCACTTTGGTCTGTACCGAGCTATCTTTATGCTTGAATCACAGCCTTTGATTATCTTGGTTAGTGGTATTTATGTTCTTTTCATTTCTTCCGCATTTTTGTGTTTCCGTCCAAACAAGAGAAAAGAGGAGGGAAAGGAGGAAGAGAAGGAAGGAGGGAGGGAGGAAGGGAGAGAAGGAGGGAGAGAGGGAAGGAGGGAGGGAAGAATGAAGAAGAAAGCAGAAAGGAAGGGAGGGAGAGGATGAGGGGGGAGAGATGAAGGGGGAGGGAGGGAGGGAGGAAGAAGGGATATGCACATGTAATGACCTGAACTAAAGCTATGTGTGGGTCACATTTCAGTTGTCCTAGTGGATTAAAAACTGGACAGCAGAGGCCACTTCCTATGCCTATCTGTGCCCTGAAAAGACACAGCACTCTGGCCTCATTAGATGCTTTCCATTATCTTTTTAAACATCGAAAAATTGACAGGCAAAAGTCTCTTGTACTTTTTCTTTTTTCTTTCTCGCTAGAAAACTCTGTCCCCTCTTATACTCCCTCACTCTCTCATGTGAATCCCAGCTGCCTTGTTCTCTCCAGACTCCTCACCTCAGGGGAACCACTGAAATTACCCTGAGACCCCCCTATTGGTGTGACAGCCTAACGTTGTGTTAACCAATAGGCTGGAAAGATTGTACATCTAAACTCTTGTTTCCTAAATCTTAGCGATTATGCTCTTAAGTTATCTATTTTCAATATGTCAAGAATCATTGTTTCTGATTTTTCTATTTTTGTTTTGTTTTAGTTGTTTCAAGCAAGAAGGGAGATGTGGTCGCTACTACTCTATCCTGGTCAAAAGTAGATATCTCGTTATCCAAAAGGTGTGCTTATTATTCCATATAACTCACCAAATTAAACATGCCATGAAATATTGAAGCTGCTCCTAAAAAAATGCTAATTTAATGCTCAATATCATAGAACCCATAGGAGCACGGAGAGTTTGTTAAGAAAGTTCATTGATGTATTTACTTAACAGATTCCCATAAATAGCACAAGTTACATTACATTTTAATTAATAAATAAGATCCATTTTTCAGTGTTGATACTGTGGAAACATCTATATGTGTGATTATAATGAAAAGTATGGAGTGAAATTTATACTAATATCAATGACTATCAATATCTGAATAATTTTAAGTTCAGGTCAATATTTTTGTACTTTGAGCTCAATGTTTAGGTGCTCTGAAGTGTGCTAGAATCAAGAGAATTTCAAAAGATAATAAGCAAAATATAGATTTCTTATGTTTCTCAAATAACAAAGTCTTAAAATCAGAATATTTTAGGAACTTTATATTAATAAAATGGAAGACCTTCAATTTCCATCCTCTGTAACACCAGAAGTCCTCTTCCAGACATTAAAGTAACATTTTTGCAATATATTGGTCACTTTAATATCACCATATCAGGCAGTTATGCTTCAACTGAGCACAGTTAACAATAAATGTGTTAATGTAATTAAATCATTTTTTCATTACCTTGGATATTTTTTGTTGATCTGAGTAACCGAGATTTTATTTCTGGATAGTTAGATATGTCACATGCAGTTTAGGAGGATCATGACCCTAACACCTGAGTTCATTCGTGTCTCCAATTTATGAAATTAACAAAAATTACAGAAATTATGAGGTTGTCAGGTATTGTCTCTTTTAATTACCTTTTTTAACTTATGTTTTCTCTTTTAATTATCTATTTTAGTTTGTAACATCGCACTTACTGGTCTGAAAACTAAAACTTAAACAATTAAATATTTGTTCAAAGGCATATGTGAACAGCTATACAAAGGAAATTCTTTTGTCTCAGATACAATGTATCATTTTTTCTGAGGCACTGAGATCCCTATTTCTTTTTATTATGCATCCATATCAGCATAAGGGTTTGTTCTAGGACCTTTTTTCTATGTATTTAGTTAGTTGCAATTTAATTATAGATACACTCATGTATTATGTAATTATAAAATACACAAAAATAAAATTTTAAGATATGTATAAATGCAATTTTTAAAAAGTTCTAATATAGTCTTTTTTCTCTGTTTTAGTTTTCTTACAAACTGCTTAGAGAGTTTGGGCCCATTTTGCTGTCCACTGCTCAGGACAATGAAGGATCCAACACTTGTTCATTGTACCTGTCATTAGGGTTGCACTGTGACATTCATGATCTCATATCTACCACACAAGAAATCTCTGTGAGCTGGAATGTATACTATCTTATATAAAACAATGTTTATCTTGGATAAAAACTTAAATAGAAAAAGAACATTAGCTGAAAACTAAAAACTGTGTAAAGTGTGGGCTTTAGTTAAAAATAATTGACTGGTTCATTAATTGTGACAAATGTATCATACTAATATAAGATGTTAATATTAGAGGACATTGGAGATGAGTTATATGAGAATCTTCTGGTCTAGCTTCACACTTTTTCTGTAAGTTCTATTCTAAAACAAAGTTTATTAAACAAACCAGTCAGTGACAAGTGCATGACTTCTCTGATATTTTTTATATGAAGCTCTAAAGGAAAAGGTGAATGGAAAATAGAAAATATAGCATTTGCCCTTTAAACTCCTGGAGAAGGAGGAGAAGGAACTTTTTGTGAATACAGAATGTATTAAAAGTACAACAATATAAAAATAATAAAGAAGATATTTTATATAAACCACAAAGAAAAAGATTAAATGTGCAGATAATTGAAAATTCTGGTGAAATATGCAAAGGATAGAGACTATAAAAAATTGTATTTCCAGATAAAAATGATTTTCTGACCTAAAAATGGATCTTGACAGTAACCATCAAATATCTTTATTGAGTATTGGAAATACAAAGAGAGGTTCACACCTAGAAATAGCTACTGAAGATTTTGAAATACATAATAAAGTACAAATCCTACCAAATTCAAACAGAAAACAAACTTTGAAAAGTTATGAAATAACATAAATAAAAAGAAAAAAGCTTATCTTTTACAATAACAAATATATTGAAATCCCGGAATTTTACAGCAACTCAAGTTGTCCTTTAAATATAAAGGCAATAAAAATATTTACATACATAACTTTGTGGGAAAGAAGAAATACACATAATATGATTAAGAGCTTAAAATGAGGTAGGCATTAAAAGCAGTTTAGAATCAACTTAAAATGAATAATTTGCATAAATGTATGTCATATATATAAAAATGTCAAATCACTGAAGGATAATATGTTCAATATTGTTAAAACTGATGACAGATATAAAATATCAGATTATATCAATAGTTACAAAAGACTACAAAATTACTTGCCCTATTTAAGTAAGTGGGGGAAATGGAAAGATGTTGGTCAAGGGTACAAACTTCTAGTTATAAGATGAACAAGTTCTGTGGATCTAATGTACAGTGCAGTGATTGTAGTAAACAATATGGTATTATATAATTGAAAGTTGTTAAAACAGTATGTCTTAAATATTCTTCACATAAAAACAAAATGGTAATTTTGTCAGGTCATGGAAGTATTAGCTAACACTATGGTAATAATCATTTTGTAATATATGTGTATTAGATCAACACATTGTACAACTTAAATTTACACAATATTATATTCAGTTATATCTCAATAAAGCTAAGGAAAAAAAGAATAATCTCCACAAAAATGATAACATTAAACAATATAGTACATAACATTAACATTAATATTAACAAAAGTAAATAATGCTGTGATGTCAATATTAATTATGCACAAAGAATAACACTTGACTCATAATTATTAAGAAAATATGGAATAAACAAATAGAATAGAATAGGTTTAGACATCAAAATTGAAATTAACATTTTGAACTATTTATATTCTAAGAATATGTAAAAAAAATGAAATAGAAATTAATGGTATTGCCTGCAATTTTTAAAAAAGATTATAACATAATTCTTGTAATAAAAAAATTAATTACCACACAGATAAAATGACAACAAATGCATTTTATTTATAAATTGAAACTGATGGTTGGAAAGACTGGAAAACAGCGCATAAGAATAAATTGTAATCCTGTTTGGACTTCAAGTCATGCCTAATCTGTCAGAAATCAGGGAAGAGTCTCAGAGAGAGCTTGCTGGGTGGAGTGGGGGAAAACATGGAGATTCACATATGCCACGTGGCCAGTTAGAAGAGCAGGGGCTACTTCATCTGTCTTCGGGCTGTCAATGCACACTTAAAGAAGGGATTGATTCTGAAAGAGGAAAAAAACTGGCTTCAAAACTATTTGTCTCTGTCAAAGCTAAACACTCCCCAGTAAATTTAATACTTAACAAAAGAAAGAACATTCACAATATATCTAAATACTTAGATGTCTGCCTTAACTAAAGGAATTGTATAGTAATGACAATATTGGTTTAGGACCCAACTCTAACCAGCACTAATATATCTAGACCTCTCTAAATAAGTGTAAGGAGAAAAGGGAGGAAAATTCCAGAAATATAAAAACACTCAGCAATGAAAAGAAAAGGGCAGAAGAACTCAGAGCAAATGATATACCATCTTTAACTACTGCATTTAAAATCCTGAATTATAATTATTATAGCTAGACTTCTTACCAACTTTTATGTTTGTTTAGTTTCTTCTCAATTTCATATTAAAAATGCCTTCTTCCAATTACTAGTATCTTATGATCTACAGTTTCATGTATTCACGCCACTTCCTTTGATGTAGCTCAAGTAGCCAATATTGACAACTATCTTTTTTTTTTTTTCTAATCAAGGATTCCTCTACATAATTTTCTGAATTACCACCCTATATTAGTTTTTTCCTGATCATTATCAACCTTTGGTGACCCTGATTCTTTTCAAATAAGCATTTGATAAGTTTCAACTATTATTTGTAGCAGCAGCAACACTTCCTTCCCTTAATTTCAATAAAGATTAGTGTCATTTAGGCTCAGAGACCTCACTTCTTGGTGCTTTTTTTTTTTTAATTTGAAGACAGCCATTATGATACCTTTGGATCATTTCTTCAACCTGAACACTAACAGTACAGATATATTTTCTTATGGCTTTTAAGAGATACGTTTGCTAGATTTTCATCTTTCAAAAAACAACATGGGGCTCCTGCAGGTATCTGAGGAGTACATTTCCCCCATCAAAGGCATGTCTTGTCTCTGCTCCTTCTTGGTTAGGGAAGTATCATGCCTGTCTTACTTATAGCATTTTATTTTGTAGTTTTCTCCCACATTCACCTTCAACCAAAATCTCTCCACTTGCTTTTATCAAAGGAGTCAGTTGTGACAAAGCTCAAAGCTACCCTGCTCCTCGCTAAGAGGATAAGCTAAACTATTGCTGATGATTCCAAGAAACAAAATGGCTCCTGTCACTAATTAGATCCCAACCACTAACTGAAACATATAGGGACTCTAACATATTTTACAAAACATAGATCACGTGTGTGTGTGTGTGTGTGTGTGTGTGTGTGTGTGTGGAGAGAGAGAGAGGAGGCAGGGAGAGTGAAGGAAGGATAGCTCCATGTCTAGAGCAAACTTTTAGAACTTGTGTGACATTGATGATATTTCTTTTTCTTTCTCAGCCTCCGCTGCTTTCACAAAAGTTGCCCAATTATACCTTCTTGTGTGACATAGAGTTATGAGATTCCAAGGAGACAATAGAAGTGAAAATGTTTATTGTAATTTCTGAACTGTTGTGAAGGTCATACATTGAAGGAATAAGTTCATATTTCTGATGACCTCATTTGATATTTTATAAACAGTGAGGTTTTGCATGCACTTAGAATGCAAGTCACGTTACTCAAACAATAATCATTTACATATACATTTTTAGGCACACATCTATTTCATCAACTAAAAGTTATAACTGCAATTACATAAAAGAATGTTAATCATGAGTTTAAAAATGTAAACATTAATCTGAAGTAGTCTTAGTTTAAACTTCAATGTTCAGCATAATAAATATTAGTCATAAATATTATATTGCTTTTTCCAGCTCCTCAATACTTCAGCTCCACTGAACACTCAGCTTGCTGGTCAGTTGTACTCAGTTTCTAAACTATCCCTGACTAAATAAAATACATGAGTGCCTCATTTAGAAAGCTTAGCATTCACTCTCTCTCTCCTGGAGCTGGCAAGAGGCGACTTCTGTACGGTTTTTCAGGCACAGTGTTTCCAGTTTGATGCCTCTTGACTGTCCAGACTTGAGGAGCTCGTATCTCCCATTTGCTGTGGCTTTCTCCCAACCCTTGTTTCAAATGCAGGCTTGATTATCTGCATCCAGCACAACATATGTGACAAAACACTCAGTAACTGCCAATCTGTACCCATTGTCGACATCACCCTCTGATGATGAATTAACCCTTCCTAGCTGCCGAACACCCTTTCTAGATATTAAGATTTTACCCTAAAATCTAGGCTTTAGTCTTTTTATCATAGTGCTCATCTCTTGGATATGTTATTCTGGAAGGCAATAACTGAAAACACAACCTAGATTTCCAATGCTATGAGAAATCCTTGGTTTTGCATCACACTGACACAGTTAATAATTTCTTCTATACTAACCAAACTTCATAAAAATTAGACTCCATTTATATGTCTACTTGTTTGAAATTCCACTGTCAACATCTGTTTAATTCCCCCAACTTTTTAGATGAATTACCATGCTTCTACAATGTTGTTAAATATAATACTTAAATTCAATCTGATGCATATATATACACTCACACACAAAACCTGGAATTTATTTAAAATTGTGTATTTATTCTTGCATGTTTAAACTTCAGTAACTTTCAAAGTACTCTCCATGTGATGCAATACACCTCCTTTGGGATGTTTTTTTCACTGCTCAAGATAGTTTTTGATGCTTTTTAGTGCTTCTGCCATTTTTTGTTTCACCTCTTCCACATTGGCAAAACATTTCCATTTGAGGGCTTTTTTTCATCCAGGAGAACACAAACGAGTCACTTGGGGTGAGATTGGGTGAATAGGGAGGGTGGGGCATAGGAGTCATGTTGTTTCTCATCAAAAACTTCTGAACACTCAGCATCGTGCGAGCAGATGTGCTCATAAATCATTTATCATGAAATGGACAAATGCATTGATAGAGTCTTTTAAAAAATTCACTTAAGCTGAATACAGCCTCTCACAACAACTCTAGCTGGTACACTGATACAAATGAGTTCCTAGAACACTCACCTAGCGAGGGAAGCCTGTACTACATACAAGGAGTCCACCCTCCAGAAGATAATTCCAGTTTTTTGGGAGTATGTACATATATGCATATGTTTTTGTATTTGCATATATATTTTTTTCCTTACACATGAAAAACTCAGAAGATATCATAATATGTATTATAATTCCTTTTTAAGAAGAACCAAATTTTAAAAGTACTTAAAAAAATCTACAGACCCTTAAAAGAGTTATTCTTGGAAAAGGACTAAAGTGTGAGCCCACACTAGGCTTGGTAATAACTAACGTTATCTGCCTGTCATTTTAAAAATAATGAGAATTAATTGAATGGACCCTTGCAAGAAAACAATATAATGGCATATATTTATAAAGGGCAAATAAATGCATGTAAAATTCTTAGTTCAGAGTTTGTAAAATTTGACTCTTCATTTTTATATTAGATACACATAAAAAGTGTGGAAATGTCACACCTTCTCTTCTGAAATTGCTTTAATAGCAAAACTTAACCGTTTTACTATTTGACAAATGTAATGCCACAAGAATAAAAAGCCTCTTGAGTATTTTACACAGACTTAGCCATCTGTTACATGGAACCTAAGATCTCCATTTATCTATGAATTCAATCTGAATTGTTTTAAAAGTCATACATTTAAGCAATAAGTTCAGCAGTAAAAGCAAGCAGAAAAATTGTTGGAGAGCACTAAAACCATTGTGTCCTAACTAGGTGATGGCAGTGATTTATTAAATGGCTCTATCAATCTGGAGACATCTAAAAATTTGGTCAAAACTGATCTATCTTCTTGGAAGGTAGACTGTGAAGCAGTGCAGAGTAGGCAATAGGGAATGGCAGGGCCTGTGGGTTAACTTGAAGACTGTATGTCCCATCTAAAAACAATTTGCAGATATTTTGGTTTTAGATTATTTGTACATTTATACATACAAACATGAACATAGAGACACACACCGAGTATTCTGACCAAACAAAATACAATAGATTTGCATTAAAAATAAACAGCAAAATTAAATAAATAAAGCAGTATTACCCACTGTAAAGGTATAGATCCTTCAAAAAGTTGGTTTAAAACATAGATGGAGCAATTACATCTGTCCATTGTGATATAAAAGTCATTTTCCTCAGAGAAAGAAAAAAAAGTCAAAGAAAATAAAGAAAAAAATGAATAACAAAAATGCTTGAGTCATTTTGTGATTTGATTCAAAAGAAGATATGTTATAGATTTCAATATACATATTCTCATTAGAAATAATTTCTGAATGTATCAAAACAACATTATAGAATTATTATTAAATTATGATGTCATCTTGAAGTTACTGTAAGAACAATTATATTATGAACCAATTATGCAAGTGTATATGTGTGTGTTAGTACATTCACCCATGTATATGTACATATGCAGAAATTCTAAGGGAAGACTTATTCAAAAGGTATTAAAAATCTATTATTTGTATCCCTCAAATAAGAATGTAGTTATTTGCTAGCTTATAAAATTAAATAGATGATAAAACTCTTTGTAATATTGTGACTATGATACTTTAATTATTTGAAATATTCTATCAAATATTTAAAAAGTGCTGCTTTTTCTGAGGAATTCTCATAAACCAAGCCATTCATATAAGGTTCAACAAATAAATCTTCAGCATTATTATCTTATTTCATAGATGAAGAAAGTAAGCATTTGAAAGAATAAAAAGCATTTCAAAAATCACATTGGGAATAGAGAGAATGGTTTGAATTTAAAATGTGATTTTTCTGATTTCCAAGTGCATGTTCTTTGTCTGTTCTGACTACCTTATAATATTTTGTTTGATGTTCACTATATTAACTGATTTTTGTGGTGTATTTATTTACATTTTTCTTTTTTCTAAGTTGAACTAAATTAAGAATCATTTGTTCATACAATAGAAATTCTTTTTTGTTTTTATCTTTCACATCTACTTAACTGGATTTGATGCGACTCAGTATCTTGTGATAGTTTATAATTGTTTGTGCTTCATATAGAGTCCCTGTATTTTTGAAATAATTAAGTAGAAATAATTAACTTCAGAATGCTGAAGCTAATATTTAGTGATAGGATTATATAGAGGCTGTCAAGGAATGGAAAGATAGCTTTCTCTAGGAACAGATATGTCAGGTTTGATGCAAAACTCGTCACCTCAGTTGTGTGTGAGCAAAGCATACATCTAAGACTAATTTATTTGTTCTATTTTATAGTCAGTTCAGAATGGTGGAAACAATTGCCCCTTTCTGATGATGTTTACTTTTAGAGTTCATTTGGGACCGACAAGAAGAAATTATTTTCTTCTTGTTGGCACTCTGAAAATATTTACTTCAGGATCTGTTCTTTTTATAATAGGACCACTGATTCCAGATGATCAAAAGAGAAAGATGGGTCTTTCAGCATTACTGATGAGTGTTTAAAAACTCCTACATTATATTTAAAGAATTTTCAAAGAAGGATTTTTACCTCACAAAACTAAAATAAGTCTTATTGGGCAGATGTGACCTTCTCTCTCAAATTCCTAGTGAAGAGCTGTCAAGGTAGAAAGATGTATATTCAAATTAGTTTTAAAGTTTTAAATGTTCCTAGGAATTTATGAATCTTGAATATTAAGAGTATCACCTAATTATGTGAGAATGACTTTGCAAATAAATTGGCATATTATATTGCATTTTTGAGTGAATGAACATTATTGAGTTATGCTAACTTTCTTATTTTTTTCCACATTCATTTAATTGAGAGAAGAGCAATAGCACTCCCACTCACCTCCTCCTCACCCCAAAATGATCACAACATACACCATGACCTTGATCTCAGCAGATCAGAAACACTGCTGGTTTATGGTCATTTCTTTGCACTTCTGTGAATAATCTCAGAGTCTTAAAATTGTTTCAAGAATCTGACTACCCAGACCTTCTGAGTGAAGGGTAAGAAATGTAAAGAAAAAAAAAAAAAAAAACTTCAAAGCTTCTTGACAACTCTTCCTTAGAGAATAATTTCAGGAATATAATCTCTGAAATACTAAAACAGATGTAAACACTATTTTTTTCACAGGTAATAACCACATAATATGAGAATGAATGTTTAAAAAATAACCATAACCTAATCAAATCACATCTTTCTTGGATCAGTGTAAGTTAAATAGAATCAAGGAAGAGAGTAAAGGGTTTCAATTGTCACTTTGAAAACCACCTCATAGTGCCCACTCGGGTGTGGGATTTCCTAATTACACAGGGAGCGCTGACCTCAGTTTTTCCCTAGAAAAAAAAGTAAGATGGACAGTAGACATTTCCCTCCTTTTCATTATTTTTATTACTTCCATAATCTTATACTGAAAAGCTAAATGAACATTCAGGTTTGAGTTTGATGTTTTTTAATATATGATTAATTACATTTAAATCCTGGTTCTGCTTGCTTTTTAAATTACTACAAATTGCTATATATTAACACTAACTTTTACAGACAGGAGTGCTTACAAACAAACATTATCAACCCATATATGTTATATATTTTAAATTATTTCTTTTTTAAATAGTCAACAATTTTCTTTCAAAACAATTTTAATTTATTTGTGTTAATATTTTTAATTATATTGTAGTTTCAACATAGTTAAATGTTTTATCTTACTCATTTGAAGATAAGTTCTCTTAATATATACCTCATGAATAATAATTTTTGTCTAAAATACAAAAAATTAATAGCCTTTCATTAATAGACTAAGAATGAAATCTTCCTACAGGTATTGTTTAAATCAATAGGTTAAAGAAATACACACTTAAAAAATAAGGAAGTTAATATTGTTAGTTATCTCAACAAATATTCATGTGTACATTATAGAAATACTATTTATACTGTATGAAGTATTGATTTATAATCCATTTGCAGGAAGGAAGAGTTCCTTTATTATTTACTTTAGACATTTCACAAATGGTTTTCCACTTGAATGGTAACAGCAGTGGATGAAACCATTGATTATATTTTCCTGCTTTCTGGCACTATGTGCTGTATTTACCTTTTGATGCATAGAAATGTAACTGCACATAGCTTCTATTCGACAATCATTTTTGTGACTTGTAATGCAGTAATACATTTTAATATGAAGGAAGGTAAGAAATAGGGGTCTATATTTCACGTGCCTGTATGATTCAGCAATTCCTATGAAAAGAGATAGCATAAATTTTAAAAAAGTAATTTCAGAAACTAGTGAATAAAACAGCAAAAGGGAGAAGGAAAGGATTGAAGAAATAAAACTGTAAAATACCTGCAGTGAAATAGAGCAAAATTAAAATTGAATTTGAGCACAAGCAGAGGTACATTACGTCCTGGTTAAAGACCTTTAATTTCTGGAGACTCTCCTCCTGCTATATAACACATCTGAATGCTATCATGAATTTATTAAGATAGATCTACAAATAGGAAGGTACTAGGCAGATAGATAGGTTGATAGATAGGTATACACACATGTATATATAAACTTGATGAATATTTTCAAACTCCTATTATACATAAGACATTGTCTTAATCAATGAAGATACAGTAATGAAATCAATGAGTAATTAAAATAAATGAACAATAAAAATCTGAAAATCTGAAGAGGAAATGAGTGATAACTTTTGTAAAGATATCCACTTGACCTAGACAAAAATTTTAAAGCAATGTGCAGACTTAGGGAGTGATTTATGTATCTACTTTTTTTTATTATTTAATTTCTACCTGCTCTTTCAGTCAAAGGTATAAATATCATCATAAAAGCTTCCATCTTAAAAACTCATTTGTACTGAATTCTACAGAAAATTATATTCCTCACCTATTGTTCTTCAGAAGCCATTTTGTCTTTTATACCATAAATAAGAGGATTGCTCCTTCACTGCTAGATCTCAAAGATGAAATGCACTGATCTAAGTGTATGGTTTATTAATAGTCAAAGAGGAAAAGATTAGCTAAAAAAAATGCTGCTCTTTATAAAAAGCTTTTCAATTTTACAATTTTTTTAAAACTACTAGCTACATCTGAAATACAATTTTAAAAGAACTCAGAATGCCCTGACCCATGTGGCTCAGTTGGTTGGGTGTCCTCCTGCAAAGCAAAAGGTTGCCAGTTCTATTCCCAGTCAGGGCTCATGCCTGTGTTGTGGGTTCAGTCCCCAGTCAGGGCAGTGTAAGAGACAACAGATCCATGTTTCTCTCTCAAATCTGATGTGTCTCACCCTCTCTTTCTCCCTCCCTTCCCCTCTGTCAAAAACTAAACAAATAAAATCTTTAAAACATACTAAGAATGACCCTGACTGGTGTGGCTCAGTTGGTTGGTGTGTCATCGCTCCCCCCTAGGTCAGGGCACATACCTAGGTTGTGGGTTCGGTCTCAGATCTCGGCACATATAATCCCTTCTGGTCTTGGGTGTGGATGGGAGGCACCCAACTGATGTCTCTCTCTCTCTCACATCAATCTCTTCCCCCCCTCCATTTCCCTCTCTTGAAAAGCAATGATAAAGTGTCCTTGGATGAGGATAAAAAAATAAAAAAGACTTAAGAATGTTCAATTGCTATAAATTTGGAAGATCCAGAGAAGTAATCATAGGTTTCCTTTACACCAATAGATAAACTCACTTGTATTCTGTTATGGAATATATTCCTTAAAACCCTTTAGGCTTAATGTTCAACAATAAAAGAGAAAGAAATTAAATAATTAGAGTTTTACCTATGGCTTTTTTATCAACACAAATATGATTTAAACATCCACTCTAAGTTCTCTGACTTTGTTAGTGACTAATTCTTGCCAATAAATGGTGATGTGTGTAAATTTCTGAAATATATTTTAATTTTACAAGTTGTATTTTGTGCAGTTCATCACATACAGACAACGCCTCTTCAGAGTGAAATTTATAACACAGAGATACAATCGGCAGTGTTCTGGTACATTTTGACCACTGGTTCTCAAGAAAGGGGTGCTGATTTTTCATGTCTGCTGATGTATGTGGTGTTAAAATTTTACCATGTCTAACTTTAAACCACCAACCTGACGTCACTGGGCATGGTGTTGAGATGAGATGTACACAGTATACTTCAAGAACCAGGATGCTCTAGATTCAGCATATCACAGGATAATTTGATCAAATATAAGATGCTGTTGAGTGTGTATCATTTTAGCTACAGCAAGAGGAAAGTAATGCTTTCAATTAAATTATGACAAAATGTTTTCTTATCACTTTGTTTATTTTTAAATTTTGCACTTATTGGGAAAGCTCTTTCAAAGATCCTCTGGACCCAGGAGGGTTCACTATCCTCTCTTAAACTTGAAAGAATGAGACAGAAAGATATGTATTTAGTGTATGGCAGGAGACAATAGAGACTTCTGAACAAAGTGAGATAGCCAATAGATACTAGAACTGGGTTCTGAACAAAAAAAAATCTAAGTTGACTTGCAGTTAGCTTATGCTTGACATAAAAGACTTGGTAGAAAGGGACCACATAGACAGGACCTGGATGGGGGGGGTGACTGGGTGGAGAGAGGACAGTTGCTGAAACCTGTCCCTTATAGCAGCTGGGCTTCTCCCTTGCTGGAGTGGGTAAGAGAAGCAGCAGAAATCACATGCAAACAAAATGTAAAACACCATATTATGACTGAAATCTGAAAAAAAAAACCCACAGCTCTAGAATCAATAAGATATGGTGTATTACATACAATAATAATGATAGCTAAAAATCACAGAAAACATACTACGTGCAAGACTAATAAACTCTTAACTTCTTCTTCATTAGAAGTATGCTTCCATGATTTGCCGGCTTGTAAGGAACTGGGAACTCCTCATTCCCATCTTCTAAACAAGAAAAAAGATGTACAAGAAAAAAGTCAGTACTCTTCTTAGGTTTATCAGAGAATTGAGGTCACAGGGAAAACTGCTTCCCCCCAAATTGAGAAACAAGTGATACAGAAATTTACAGCTTATCAGAGCAAAACAAGTACATAGGTAGGAAAAAAAAAACTGTAACTGACAAATTGCTGGAAGCTCAGACAAGTATGAGAATTAAAAACTCCAGGGGTCCCTGGTCTTAGGGGAGTCCTACAATTTTTAAGTGTTGCCTCCAGGAGCACTACCAAGGAGAAAACAGAAGTCAGAGAGGAAAGAGAAGGTAGGAAGGAGAACAAGGGGAAGAAAGAATGGTGGGAAGGAGGGGAAAATAGAAGAAAAAAAGAAAAAGGAGGCAAAAATAAATAAATCTGCTTCTGGTTCTAAAAACAGTTCTAACATTTTGGCTCAAGCTGTGCAAGGCCATTGCAACACTGGTGGGATGAGAGTATAGCCTTTAAAGGTGACTCATTTAAACAACAAATATTTATTCAGATAAGTTTTCACATGACTAGCAATATAACTTACCTCTTGTGCAATTTTCCTCCTGCAGGGTCAAAGGAAATGATCATGAAAATGAAAAAATAAGGCACATTAGTTTATTTCTACTGTTACTAACTTCTACGTGCTTACGATTGCATAACAAAACATGATCAGTAGGTAAATAGCAAGATATTGTCTTAGTTACTTTCACAGCTTTGAGATTTAAGATTAATCATCATCCAAAGGACTAAAACCACAAAAGAGAGACAGAAACACCAATTTGGATGCTATAAAATCAGAGAACCCTAGAAAGCAATTCAATCTGGAAAACATTTAGAATCTTGAAAGAAGTCATTATGTACTGCTCAGCACAGACACCATTCTATCAATGAGTTGAAGTTCACCGGCAGCCATCAGAACAACATTGTCTTCAGGGAAATTTTAAGAAACCTATTCAGTTATGCCCTAAAACAGTTTCAATACCCAGACTTCAAAATCATGATGGTGGATATTTGAAAAAGATGAAAGTATGTAGCTCACTGATGGAAGAGTTTAAAATATTGCTGTCAGCTCAAAACCAAAGGGCAGAGACAAACTGCAGTGCTCCAAAGAACTGTTAAAATAGCAGATTAAAAAAAAAATGGCTTCAGAAAAATGTTTTATTTTTTTAAAAATTTAATTTTGTTCTTATGTTTACAGCTTTCACACTATTAACTGTTTGATTTTAAAAATGCACAGAAAAGGTTGTAGGTTTCTTTGTTTTTGTTTTTCACCATTTTAACAGTTATCTCTTTTCAAAAATACTACACCTTTATGGAAAAAATACACAAGTTTGTGAGTGCTCTGTATATATCCTTACATTGTGCTCCTTTTTTAATTAGATGAAATTTTAAACAACAAAATGCAGAGTTAAATATAAGCCTCATTAGCATTTGACTATGCCACTACTTATAAGTATAAAATTAATTACTTCAAGTTGGCAGATGGAACAGGTTAAAGTAATAACTTAAAGCTAAAATGTAAAAGGCCAGGAAAGGAATGGAAGCATTATATGTTAAGCAGATATTATAAAATAAAACACTATATAAATTGTTGAAATCAAGTTAAATACACATAAGTTATAGTCCAAGTCAGACTTTTCCAAGCACAGCCTTCTGAAAACTGTGTTTATAAAAAATGATCGAACACATTAATTGAATGTGTTTTTTTTTTTTTTCAAAATCTATATTAAGTAGACCCGTAGCCAAGATCTAAAAAGCAAAGGGCTGCATCTAGCTCATTAAAAGATGTGGTCCCAGTGCCAGCTACAGGCATTGTACTGTGTAGAAATAGCATCCATCACTGCCACATCTAACATAGGAAAAGAACAAAGAAATAGATTCACTAGGCTGGATGGGGTCTTCACAACCCATGTACTCCCACAAGGCCTCCCCCTCACCCAGCGGCATTCTTACCAGGCTAGAGAAGTAATGCTTAACTTTTTGTTTAAAATTTTATGATATGCCACCAAAGAGAAGAAAGTCACCGACTGCCTCTCCTAATACTATTTCCAGGCTTTTGACGTCATTCTTAATACATTTTAAATTCATTATTTTTTTCTGTATGCAACTCATGTTAACTGTAGGGAAATTTTTGTTTCAATGTTTGCATAATGTGCCACAAATAACCATGACACCTTTGGAAGAAACTGGGTTAGCTGATTGTCAAACTTTGGCCACAGGTGTGTGCACAGGTCCACCCTTCCTATCAAGAAATCACAGGACAGTATTTTGGTTATTGACTTGGAAAAAGATTTTCCTTGATTCTCAGGAAATGTAAGTAGAAATATTTCCCCAATAAAATAAAAATAAAATTATTCCATAGGCAAGATAGAAAGGATTCTCTTTAAGGAAATAAAGGGACCAAGATCTTCTTTTGGCAAGAGTAATATTTAAATACTAAGTCACTTGGTACATCAGAGCAGTACTGATGAGTACCGATGTCTTCCCTGTCAGAACATGCGCTGGCTAAACACACCATGACTGCACCAGTGGGCACCAACCAGCTGACCTTCAGGCCAGGTCATTAGCTCCAGAAAAAGCCAGTTAGTCATCTGGAAGAGACACCATCCCACCCAACATCAGAGAGAAGTAGAACTGACACTCTGGATACAATGAAATCACTACTTGAGTGTTTTTCCAAGTCCTGGTTCCTAGACTACTAACCTAAAATCTTTCAGGTGCTTGTTAAGAATTCAGATTCCTGAGTCTCAGCCAGAACTTTAGAATGAGAAACTGTGGAGTAGCTTGAAAAAAATCAGATATCTCGATGATTTTGATATTCACTGAAGTTAGATAGCCAGTATAGTATATGTATGGGTCAACTTAATGGAAACATTCAGGAACAAAGTTTCCAGGTGAGTTATCTCTGTAGGACAATTGACATTATTTCGAAAGAGCTGATTATAAGCATAACAGAACCCAAAGGGGCAAGCAATACATAAGTTTAAGAATGAGTATTTGCACTAGAGTGATAAGAATGAAATTATATAGTGCTCCTGAGTTTTTTCAAGGTAAGGGAAACTTCTATGAACTCTGCTTAGTATGATATGTATCCTTAATTTCTTGGTAGACATTTAAGTCAATTAAATAATGGCTACTTAATCAATTACAGAGATACAACCAATGCCTGTGATTGAAGCTTGTTCTCTTTTCAATCTTCTAAAAAAATTGAAAATGTATATTTAGCATCATTCATTAATAATTTTTCTACCTTTTCCTGCCACAGCTAGCAGACAAGAACTTTCTAGTATATAACATGCTCTGTTATAACAGTGGGTAATTCATTCTAGGTAGAAAAAGAAAAGAGCTTCCCTAAAAGTTCTACTTTTTCATGCATATCCATCCAGTAACTCTGTATCTACAAATTCATTTTTTTCTAAATTCTCTGATTTGGGAAAGTAATATAAAACTATTCATTGGTATTGTTTTATATAAGAGTATCCTGGAGGTTAGTTTGTGTTAATTCCATTACATTATTCAACTTTCAGCAGCTGGGCAGTAATGATGCTTTCAGACTCTTAGTTTCGAATATCAAGTGCAAGAGATAAATAGTGATGAAATGAGACTTGACTGGAGGAGGTGAACACACAGGACAATATACAAGTGACGTATTATAGAATTGTAACCTGAAACCTATATACTTTCATTAACCAATGTCATTCCAATAAATCCAATTAAAAATAAATAAACAAACAAACAAAAAAATAATAAAATAATATCAAGTCCAACTGATGACCCAAGAAATATGCTGTTCAGGAATAATTTACACTTTTCACTCAGTATCTCTAGATGACATCAGGACATCACTAAATTTTCATTTTTTATATGCATTACCTTTTCCATGGCTCAAGAAATTGGTAAAGACCTTATTGGTAACAGCCTTTATTAGTACAAGATAAAAACAACAACTTGAAAATACTGTTAAATTGGTCCCCATGCTAAGGCACTATTAATAACAAAATAAAACTTTTCAAGTTTTCAATTATTCCTTTTCTCTCTTATCTTTAATTAGCAATGTGATATTACCTGTTGGCCAATACTTTAAAATATGTCCTAAATTTTATGTGAAGTTCTGAGATCCATTAGAACGATCATTATCATTCTACTTTCTAGCAATAGAAAAAATTATGAGTGTGCTTCTTAGATCATATAAAGAGCATAAGTTTTATCTGCTTGTCATTGTGTAATTTTCTTGTCCCATCATGATGCACTTTAATATTTAGAATCTAGTGTATTTTTAATTTATGCATTCATTATTTTTTTTCCAGTAAACATATTTAAGCACTAACCAGAGTGCCAATCTCCAAGCATTGAATGGACATATTGGTGAAGACTCCATTCTCTGTTAGAATTTGCAAAAAGAATAATACTGAACTTTAGTACCTAAAGACTAAATTTATTCATTTCTTCAGCCAAAAGCATTTGCTGAGTAATTATAATTTTATACATGTTCTGAATATTAGGATCATGTAA